>NC_136248.1:1125000-1725000 GCF_053564925.1 Oryzias latipes
TAGCAAACGTCTGTGGCTCAGGAAGTGCAGTCATGTATTTATGTAATACATGTACATCTTTTTATGTCTTTCTATATCTTATTATTTATGTTTCAAAGCCTCTTAAACATCTGGAGAGAGTCCTGATTGTGACGGAGCTCTAGGAAGATAAAAATAGAACTAGCTTTTTAATAGACTGTAACTATCAGCAGACAGTTGAGTAACTGCTGTTCAACTACTCAGTTACTCAACGGTTTAAACGCTGAACGTTGAATGGAGACAAAGATAGAAGAATTCAGGAGGAAAACACAGAAATGGGATCAATGGTAGATTTAGATTTGACCTCAGATTCAGAAACGCAGAATAAATCTTTGGACGAAATGTTTTCTAATTTCCCTTCTGATGAAGGGGGGGGGGGGGGGGGGGGGGCAGCGTGTGTGCCGTCATTGTGAGGATCGCTGGAACGATGAGGGGGGAGGGGGAGAAGACAACAGGGGGAGTGGGAGGAGTCTGTGTTGCTGGGGGGAGGGGGGCAGGTCGGGTTCTGCAGTGGGGGGAGGAGCCCTCACACAACAACAGAAGGGGGCTCTGGGACAGGGTGGGCCCACGGTGCACCGGGGGAGGGGTAGACTGTGGCGGCGGGGGCCACAGAGGTCAGCCCGGGGTCTTCTGGGAAAACGTCAGAGACGGAGACGGACGGTTGAATCCCAGAGTGGAAACTGAAAAGTGGGCTGTAACCATTAACATCCGATTCCTGATCCACATCGGTTCAGTTTGAACGATTGGATCCGATCCACTGACCTAAAGTGGATTCAAGAAATCTTTGGCTTCAACCAGAGACAAATACCTTTAAATTCAGTTTTCCAGATTTAATCTAATTGATTTCTTTCATTTTGAAACAAATGATTTTATGATGGTCTAAATGGATTTGATGAAGAACTTGATGAAGATGGTTTGGGTAATTCATCGTTCCAGCCCAACAAACACGGATGCTGACTTCACTGTACATCGTCACACATGACAATAGTCATAGAACAAAAATGCACCACAACAGAAATTCTAATTGTATCATAATGTCTATTTTAGCAATTCAGTAGAAAAAAAGTAAAAATCTTTAAAAATGAAAACATTCATTACACATAAGCACATTTCAAGTGTAATTTGGACACTGGCAGCCATAAAAAAACCTTTCTGTTTTTTAGAAATCTAGAATTTTACAAACTTTTCACAATCAGATAATTGTTTGAAAGTGTTTTGGTTTTTCCATCTGGGTTTGCTTTGTCTCATAACGGATTAAATACTGTTGCTTCCCTTATGTGAAGATCAGGGGCTGCATGGTGGTGTAGTGGTTAGCACTCTTGCCTTACAGTGAGAAGGTCCTGGTTTGAATCCCAGCTGAGACATTTCTGTGTGGAGTTTGCATGATCTCCTCATGCATGCAGGGGTTTTGTCCAGCTTCCCCCCTCAGTCCAAAAACATACATTCTTCATGGGTTCTTTGGTGTGAGTGTTTGGCCCTGCGGCAGACTGGAGACCTGTTCAGGGTGAACCCACCTTCCAGCAACCCTGTGACCCCAGAAGAGATTCAGCAGATTCTGAAGAAGGATGATGGATGGATGGAGGGAGGGAGGGGTGGAGGGATCAATAGTTTTTGATCAAACAACAAATGGGAAAATGTACAAGTTTAAAATTCAATTTTATTTGTAGCCCAAATTCACAACAACAGTTGTCTCGTATCGGTAATTGAAAAAGTAAAACATGAACTCAAAAGGATCATGAATACAAAGAGTTCAATAGGAAAATACTAAAATGAACTAACAAACTGACTAAGCTATACTGGCATCTCTGCCCTTAGACCCCCCTTCTCTGTAAGGAAAAACTCCCAAAAAAACGGATTCTAGAAAAACCAAATAAACCTCAGGGGTGTCCACATGAAGGAGGGATCCTCCCCCAGGACGGACAGGCGATTTACCAGAACTCTTAGAGAAGAATTAACTTATCTAAATCTACAACTACATATATAAAGTCCAGCAGACGAGCTTCATCCAGGAGGGGAAAGAGGGAACGAGGGACAATACATGAATCGCACTGCACCAAACAGAGACATGGAGAACTAAATGATGAATAATGATCAAGAATAGAGAAGAGAGGAAGGGTAGAAGTAGATGAGAAAAGAGGACAGAACCCCAGAGCACCATAGTTACCCCAGCTTCAACTTCTAGCAGCTACTAACAACTAATAGTTATTGTTATTAATTTATATTTCAACACATTAACATTAAGTTAAATAAGTTGTGAACACGCATGTTGACAGGTTTTGCCAAAGAAATCTACAGGAGAAGGCAAACATGACAGCAAACACGCACTAGGAAAAGAAAAAGAGAAGAAGCAATCCTGGAACAATTGTCCTTCTATAACATTTCCGCTTTACTGCATCCACTGCAGTACAAGGATTCTGGTTGGTGCTTTGGTCTTTGAGTTGTAGTGGTTGAACCGCGTGTTTCCTGTGTTGTGACTGGTTGGATTGTGGTGACAGCAACCTGTAGGTCAATCATGAGAAAGCCTGTCCTTTCTATGGTCAATACGTCTATGCCTCTGACTGAAAGACACACACTTACGCTGTTTCTGCAGCCTTGGAGCAAAGGTCCATGCGAGCCGAGGCCTCTGGAGCATCAAACTCTGTCCAGCCTTAACATTATTTGTCCTTAACAGGCCAGAAGGAAAGCAGCTGAAACATCCAGTTTGTGAACACCACCCTCACAAAATACAAGGCTGACTCCTAAGTTACATATCAGGAAGTAATTATACTCAGTAACTAGGTCACTGACTTAAACGTGTCAAATACGGCCCACCCACCAGGATATCTATGGTCTAAAACAATGAAGTCAGACTTAGATGGGGTCAGACAGTGAAGGGGGGGGGGGCAGCGGCGAACACTGTTGGTTCAGACTGATGTTCAGAATAAAAGGAAAGTTTGGAGTTCAGTGGCTGTGGGACGCAAGGAAAGAAGAAAACAAAATCCTTTTTTCATTCTTGGATTTTTTGTTGTTTTCTGATCTTTTGTGATTCTAAAACCGACTAAATCTGTTTGGTCTTCTCCCAAAGTTTGTACGTAAAATATTAATTCACATGTAACTTTCAAAACTCCCAGTGAAAATCAAACTGAATCCCCGTCACCACAGACCTCCAGGACCGGAGGAACGTGCTTCAAGCCTAGACATGTCAGAGCAGCCGTTTCATTCCACGCATTCCTGCAGCAGAGGCCAACAATCCAAGGCTCTGTTCACATCCATCGAACTGTCCTGAGGGACCAGCAGGCCCTTCAGCAAGCCTCTGTCCACATTTGCTGTTTGTATGAAGAGAAGACATGGCCGACAGGACTTGGGACAAACTATGACGGTAATGTTTAGGCTGACCTCCACTGATGTGTCCGCGGTGCGGTGACACAAAAACTACAACGTTCATGAACCAATCAGAGGGTTTACATCGTCTCCGTCACGTCTGCGTTTCACGTCTGCGTTCCACGTCTGTGTTTCACGTCTGCGTTCCACGTCTGTGTTTCACGTCTGCGTTCCACGTCTGTGTTTCACGTCTGCGTTCCACGTCTGCGTTCCACGTCTGCGTTCCACGTCTGCGTTCCACGTCTGCGTTCCACGTCTGCGTTCCACGTCTGCGTTTCACGTCTGCGTTCCACGTCTGCGTTACACGTCTGCGTTCCACGTCTGTGTTTCACGTCTGCGTTCCACGTCTGTGTTTCACGTCTGCGTTCCACGTCTGCGTTCCACGTCTGTGTTTCACGTCTGCGTTCCACGTCTGTGTTTCACGTCTGCGTTCCACGTCTGCGTTCCACGTCTGCGTTCCACGTCTGTGATTCACGTCTGCGTTCCACGTCTGTGATTCACGTCTGCGTTCCACGTTTGCGTTCCACGTCTGCGTTTCACGTCTGCGTTTCACGTCTGCGTTTCACGTCTGCGTTTCACGTCTGCGTTTCACGTCTGCGTTCCACGTTTGTGTTTTACGTCTGCGTTCCACATCTGCGTTTCACGTCTGCGTTTCACGTCTGCGCTTCACGTCCCTCCACACCACAACACAACACAAGCTTTACGCAGGAGTTCTTCTTCCGGCCCGTTTAGGGATCAATTTCACGGCGAAAAGCCAGAGAACCGGAAGCATAAAACCTATGAAATCCCTTAATTCATATTTACGGTGACGTGCTCACGCAGTAACGCATGTTAGCACTGCTGATAACGCCACCACGCACGCCAACGTTTAACTGTGGAGGTTCAGAAACATCATCTATGACACAAAACGTGTTTTCCAAGGACAACAGTAGGATGAGCAAAGACAGCGGGATGAAGTCCTTGACACGGGGGTGACGGGACAAACCACTCCTCAGGGATCTGGGGGGTGGAGATGCAATGACGGACCAGTGTAATATGGGGTAAGACCGCATCAACCATGTGTGCAGGTGCCCATGTGCATCCTGGGAAGTTGCACCTGACTCCTTCAAACTTTAAACTCCAACGTGCATGGCGTGCTTGTGCTGCATCAAATATATAGAAGGATTTGGTCCATCAGGACGTCCTCTTAGACACAAACGCACCCAATGGGAACGTAAGAGTCAGGACAACAGAAACAGGCTTCTTCATCCCCACCTCTACCTCTCTGTCCAGCAGACATGAATTAACTTGATGCCGCAGCGCCACTAAACAGACTTCATGTGTCCTTTGAGCTGTCTGCTCCCCTCTAGCCATGATGAAGGTGTGAGCACAGCATGAAGATCGTCGCCTCATGGGCTCACCGGGTGGTCTATAATCTTACATTTTTGTAAAGGCCTCCCATCCAGATTTGCCATTTTTCACCTGCAGATGACCCGCATCCACCCGTAAGGACAGTTGTGTCTAAAGCTGGAGGTATTGGTCTGTTCTGAATAGAAACATGAACATAGCTGCATACAGTCCAAATTACTGCCATGTACTACACTCCAACCAAGTATGTTTGTCTGCTCGCTGTCAAATTGTCATGGTAGGCTACACGCCATAGAAGACTACACATGTCCAGCTGCTCGTTAACAAACATTCCTAACCAGCCAATCACACGACAGCAACTCAACACATGTAGTCATGTATTCATGGTCCAGACCATCTGCTGCAGGTCAAACCAGCATCAGAATGAGGAAGAAAGGTGATTGAAGTGACTTTGAACGTGGTTGTTGGTTCCAGACGGGCTGGTCTGAGGACTTCAGAAACTGCTGATCTACTGGGATTTTCACCCACAACCATCTCTGGGGTTTACAATTCACACAGACTCACCAACACTGGACCCTAGAAGATGGAAAAACGTTGTCTGGTCTGATGAGTCTCCATTTCTGCTGCCACATTCAGATGGTAGGGTCAGAATTTGGCCTCAACAACATGAAAGCATGGATCCATCCTGCCTTGTACCAACGGTTCAGGCTGGTGGTGGTGGTGTCATGGTTTGGGGATGTTATATTGGCACACGCTGGTCCTCTTAGAACCCGTTGAGTATGGTTCCAACGCCACAGCCTACCTGAGTATTGTTGCTGACCATGTCCATCCCTTCATGACAACGGTGGACCATCTTCTGATGCTACTTCCAGCAGTTTAAAGGCCCGTACACACCAGGACGAATATTCGCCAGGCGTTATTCGCCAGCGTTTTTTGCCACGTCTTTTGTGTTCACACCCAGGCGATTTTCGCTGACGATGAGCCGAGCGAACATGCAATTTCATTCCCTGACATTAGATGGCGCTTAATGTAAACAGAAATACTCCTGTACACAAGGTGGCGCTGCGCAACTTTAGGCTTCTTAAAGTCGCTTTTCACTCAGAAGAAGAGAGCAAGTATTTACGCGCTTGTCAGAATCATACAAAGAAAACATGAATATTTCAAGCACCAGTAGCTCCAACTGGTGCTTGGTTCGGGGATATTTTAGAATGTCCGTCATTATTTCTTCGCGGCAGTGTAGACGCTACTCGGCGTCTATCTTCTTCGCTGGTATGTGTGCTCAGCAAGGCAGTTTTGTGTTTGAGCGCCCCCAAGTTGTGTTCTACTGTAACTTCAGAAGCTCCAGACACGTGTGCAAAAGCGCCATTCTCATTGGTCGAATAGATTTCGACGCGACGCGTCAAAAAAAAAAAAACGAACCCGAGGCGTTTTTTTTTTCCCGACGCTTTGACACGTGGCGTTTTTTCGCGTCGGTGTGCACACTCTCATTGGTGCCCTTTGTTTAGTCACGAGGCGTTAAACGTCGGCGAAAATCGCCGGCGAAATTCGTCCCGGTGTGAACAGGCCTTAAGGCTCCATGTCAAAGAGCTGGAATCATCTCAGACTGGTTTCTAGAACATGACAATGAGTTCTCTGGACTCAAACAGCTCCACAGTCACCAGAACCCAACAGAGAACCTTTGGGATGTGGTGTAACGGGAGACCAGCATCATGGATGTTCAGCAGACAAATGTGCAGCAAATGATGCTGTCATGTCAACATGGACCAAAGTCTGAGGAACCGTGTTGAGTCTCTGCCAAAAGGGGGTCTAACCCCGGTGAATGTACACTGAAACCTACTTAAAATACTGTCAGCAAAGATGAAAAACACTTTTCAGTAAAAGTACGTGTGTGTATGTAGACTTGTTTATACTACAGACATGAAAGCAGCTTAAAGTTTGATTCATATATATAGATCGATGTACACTGTATAGATATATATAGAATATGGGATGTCACATTAAAGTCACCTTTGAACAAAAACAGAGGTTTTTTTCTTTAAATGCCGACTTCAGAGAAAAAATAAAGACCAAAACCGTTTCATGTCACAAAAATAGCATTTATTAAATTAAAGAGCACATGCTGTAGATGTTAAAAGAGTAGAAACAACAGAGGAAACAGATTTCTGTCTACAGGTCTGCAGCACATCTTTGAATTCTAGTTTACAGTCAAACAGAGCTGAAGGAAACAGTTTGTACAGGATTGTCTTTAAGCCAACATCACAGAGAAATGTACAATCATTCCTCATTTTATCTGCTTAGACAATAGTGAGTTTTAGTTAGTGAACACTTTCCAACAGGAGTCAAATTTCCTCAGGTGACGGATCTGGTTGAAGGGTGTGAAGTTGGATTTGTTGCACAAGTATTGTGCGTCCATGAAAGGTTTGAAAAATGTTTGGTATCTTTAGAAGAGAAACAGTCTGTAAAAGGATGTCGTATCTGCAGACTGAAGTCGTCCATCTGTGAAACATCAGCACACACATGACCACATGCGGGATCTACTATCACAAGTTCAATTCTTCTGCTGCTCAATAAATCAGCCAATCAGCAGCCTTACACCGTCACCCAATCACTGTGCTGTTTAGATCAGCCAATCAGAAGCAGGATCTCCACGTTAGAAAGGAAAAGAAATCTTTATTCTGCATGAAGGAGACAAGATGGAATGGTGGGAAAATGGTAGGTGGTCTTTTATTAAAGTGTTGATCATTATTAGCTTCAGGAAACTCTTTTTGTTTTTTCCTTTTAACATGCATATCCTGCATCTGGTTGGCTGATCTAAGCAGCACAGTGATTGGGTGACGGTGTAAGGCTGCTGATTGGCTGATTTACTGAGAAGCAAAAGAATTGTACTGTACCTTGGGCTTCGTCACTGCATGTGTCTGACGTTTCACACACGGACGCACACATTCCTCATGACTAAACCTTTTACAGACCAGCAAACCTCTCATTACAAGAAAGCTTTACGGACGGACAATAGTTCTGCAAGAAATCTAATGATCTGAAGTCTGACTTCAACTCAAAGCTCAGCTTTAACTAACATTGTGAAAAAGAACAAAACGCCTCGATAATTGAAGTCAACCTTTCAGCAGAAATAACCAGTATTCAGTTGGTGCAGTTAAACTCCTACCACTGCATGAATGTGGGGGTGGGTCTGCTGCTGCTGCCCCTGAAGGGAGGACGCTGCTGTTTTGGTCGTTTTCCTCCATCTGCAGGTATCAAGGCGTCACTGGCTGGATGGACAGCAGGCTCCCAAATCTGAAGTGCTGGATGACGGGAAACTTTTCCAAGCACTGCAGACGGAGCAGAGATAAACCGTCACGTCATTCCCATGGAGCACATGTCATCTGATGGAATTCTCTTTGGCCTGCAAGACATCGCTGATCGCTTTAGAGCTAATCCACCACAAATCCCACAATGCACTGCCCGCATGTTAGTGCATTAAAAGCCAGTGAGAAGAGCAGGAGTCCCCGCCTCTCTGAGGAAGACGAACCAATCATCAACCAGGAGAGGTACTGATGGACTCCTCTGGTCGGCCCGAGGTTCTCCTCAGCCCAAAGCCTGATGCTGAACTTTGATCAAGTTTGTCAGACGAGTCCAGCAGGAAACTCTGCTGCAGAGCAACGTTCTGCTGCTGCTGGACATTTGGACTGCAAGAAACCAGATTCAGTTCCGTCAAGAATGTGACAGAACTGATCCAGAAAAGCTCAAGAAAGAGCTTTGAATACTAAATGTATGTTTTCTTGTATTTAATGTTGTGTTTGGGTGCAAACGCTCTTCAAACCTTCATTTTTGGACTTTTTTTCTTTCTGCTTGATTAACTTAATATATTATTTTTATTTATTATATTATGGTTGTTGTTTAGGCATTTGTAGTCCGGTGGGAAAAGTTTTCTTTAGAAATTACTTTAGAAAATCTGGATTGAATGTGAATTGGCCTGATTTTTTAGTTTTCTTGTATTAATAATGTTAGGCATTTTGGAGGCCTTGTTCCTTTTCTGGTGAACATTCATCCATAAGGTGATTTGTAAAGTTCTCAATAAACATGCAACCAAACGGACCTCAACTTGTACATTTTTGTAATTTTTAGTTTGACTCTGTCGACTTACTGCATCATTCTAGCAGAGTTTCCCGTCTCAGATCTATAAAAGATATTAGCTACTGGTCTCCAAATGCCACTCAGTGATCTAATGCTGCCATTTCCTGACTGCTTAAAGTTCTGGGAATTCAATGGAACTAGTCCCCGTGGGTCAAATCCCACAGAACGGACAAACAAAGCTGTAAACGCAGAAAACTGTGGTACAATTCTTCTTAAATCGGATTTTCCAGCTTGACAGATCCAGACTGAAAAGTCAGAACTACTATTTGAAAAACAGGAACTCTACCACAAACCAACCAGCCAACCAACCAGCCAGCCAGCCAGCCAGCCAGCCAGCCAGCCAACCAACCAACCAGAAATCAACCAACCAACCAACCAACCATAAACCAACCAACCAACCAGCCAGCCAGCCAACCAACCAACCAACCAACCAACCAACCATAAACCAACCAACCAACAATAAACCAGCCAACCAGCCAGCCAACCAACCAACCAACCAACCAACCATAAACCAACCAACCAACAATAAACCAGCCAACCAGCCAACCAACCAACCAACCAACCATAAACCAACCAACCAACAATAAACCAGCCAACCAGCCAGCCAACCAACCAACCAACCAACCAACCATAAACCAACCAACCAACAATAAACCAGCCAACCAGCCAGCCAACCAACCAACCAACCAACCAACCATAAACCAACCAACCAACAATAAACCAGCCAACCAGCCAGCTAGCCAACCAACCAGAAATCAACCAACCAACCAACCAACCATAAACCAACCAACCAACCAGCCAGCCAGCCAACCAACCAACCAACCAACCAACCAACCAACCATAAACCAACCAACCAACAATAAACCAGCCAACCAGCCAGCCAGCCAACCAACCATAAACCCACTGAAGGATCTATGCTAACAGAAACACCACTGACTTTACTGTTTCAGACACCCCTACTTTTATTAGGACACTTGACCAAAAAACTCCAGAGTACAGTTGGGTGTAAGTATGTCTGGATGAAGTCTTTCCATGTGACTCACTGATGTGCTTTGGTTCAGGCCTTTCTGTGCTTCTGCTAACCAATCAGCTTTCATTTTCACTCTATTCAAACAAACGTGTTGAAACTCAACAGTAACTCGTCACCGCCTACAAAGCACCGCCACGATCCTGGTGATTATTCCTTCATGTCTGTGCAGGCACACCTCTGCCCATGAACTGGAATAAACCAAGCTGGACGAGCTCCTGAGCGGACTGCGCCACATCAGACCCGAACGGGGGCTTTCAGCTGTGGACAACGACAGGGCCGCTGCTGCTGAGGCCCCAGAGTGAACTCCTGTCGGGAAAACTGGATTCTGGTCTTTCTAGACGGCGACCGCTCGCTCTGCACCAAACGTGTGGGGCCGCAAAAAGGGAGCGAGGAATGCAAGGCTGTGATGGTTGCTCCGGGCTGGGAGGAAGGCCGGGACAGAGGGAGGGAGGATTTAATGAAAGCGAGGGGGGAGGAGAGGCAGACAGCCTGGCCCCTCGGCTCTTTGAGAAGCCTTGCAGGCTGCTGTGGAAAACACAGGATGTGGGCATGAAGGCGGGAGAACGGCTTAGACAGCCCCCTCCCCGCCGCCCACACACACACACACACACACACACACAGGCAGCACACACACACACAGACACACAAACACAAACACCCACGCAGCACACACACACACGCAGCACACACACACACACACACACACGCAGCACACACACACACATGTACACACACACACATCCTCTCTTAACCCTTTGTTGTCGCTCTCCTCTGCCTGAAACTCGTCTGTCTGGATGTTCAGAAGTTGTGTAATGAGTTTGGAAAAAGAAGAAATGTTGCAACATTTCTGACTAGTGTCTGTGCTGAATGGTACCGACCCAAACATAACGGTACCGGCCCACACAGAACGGTACCGACCCAAACAGAATGGTACCGGCCCACACAGAACGGTACCGACCCAAACAGAACGGTACCGACCCAAACAGAACGGTACCGGCCCAGACAGAACGGTACCGACCCAAACAGAACGGTACCGGCCCACACAGAACAGTACCGGCCCAGACAGAACGGTACAGACCCACACAGAACGGTACCGACCCAAACAGAACGGTACCGGCCCAGACAAAACGGTACAGACCCACACAGAACGGTACCGACCCAGACAGAACGGTACCGGCCCACACAGAACAGTAGAGTCCAGAACAGAACGGTACCAATGGAAAGTCTTGTGGGTCTGGATTCCCTCCAAAAGCTTTGGTACGGCGTCTCTGCTGTCCAGTAAAGTCGCTTCCCGCTCAGTTTTGGTCACTTGTGACTGGAGTCGAGTGTGAACTCGTGTCACTGCTTGTCGTAGACATGATACGGTCTCCTGAAGAAGGGACCTGCAGTCACACACTGAATCTATGCGTTTTAGTCTGCGGTTCAAGTCTTAGAGCTGGTGAGACACGAGGGCCGCGGTCCAGAGACGTTTCCACACCGTCCAGTCCGCTGCCGGACGGCGATCCAGCTGCCACACTCCCGCCAACTATTGCTCGATTTTGTAGAGGCGACATCCCCGCCCGACTGACGGCCACCGTCTACATTCATGACCACGCCAACGACGCCAAAACCTCAGGCAAATCTAGACGATTCTGCCGACGGCTCCCATGGCGCGGTGGCGGTTGTGTTTGTGAGCGTAGCGTTCAGGAGTCGGGGTTCAAGCTCCAGAAGGTGCGCAGTACAAGCCTTTGTGTGCGTGTGAGAAAGACTTTAGAAACTCAGCCGCACAAAAACAGGACAGACGAAGGTTTGGCGTCACAGAAAACAGGCCAGTCCATCAGAACCATCAGGACGCCGGCTCTCAACAAACCTCACTCTCCAACTGCTTCTGCTGTTTCTACATGGTTACCAATCAGATATGGGCTTCAAACAACTCCCCAGCTGATTCTGTTCAAATCAACCAGTTTTTATTCTGGGGCGCCACGCAGAACAGGGGGGTGCAGCGGTTAGCAGGAATCCCTTCTGTGGGGGGTCTGCATGTTCTCCTCGTTCACGCGTGGGTTTTCTCCGGGAACTCCAGACTCCTCCCTATGAGGCCCGGGACAGACTGTTCAGGATGTACCCCACCTTCCCCAACAGAAGCTCCACCATGACCCCGTGACCCCACAAGGGATGGGGCGGGATATGAAGATGGACCAAAGTAGAAATGTTGCACTTTTGTTTCTAAGGTTTAAATTTACAGCTATGACGTCTAAATATTGAAAAATCTTCACCAGAGTTCCACTTTGTCATCAGAAATGTGCTTTATAGGATCTCTATCCTGCTGTTTTCAGAGTAAATTATATCCATATGAATGATCATCTATGACCTTTGACACACTAAAGAACCATTTTTTAATGAAATATGAGTTATTTTTACAGCTCCTTTTCAGGCCCGGAAGTAAGACGACTCCATCTCTGAGGCTCCGCCTTTCTCTCCTTGGGGGTGCCGCCCATTTCATGACATCATCGTAGAGCCTCAGCAGCGTGTCTGAGTTTCTCTCACCAAAACAAACATCTGAACTTTTCCAAAGATGGATGTTCAGACTGTTCATAGAAAAGGAAACCCGATCACCGCTAGCTCCACTGAGAAAGTGGGCGTGTCTGTTAGCCTGGGGGCGGGGCTGGCAGCGCAGACTCTTCCTGGAAGGGGCGGTTCTTCACTTTGTGATGTCACAATGTGAGGACCCACTCGTTTTCATGGGTTGGGAGGGGCTGATGCTTAGAGAGCAGGTTTTTAGTGGAAAACTCAGAGATGGATCCAAATTTCACTCTGGGATGTTTATAGTGAGGAAGGAACATTAGAAAACACTGAAAGGCTCATCAAAGTTGGTTTTGCATGATATAAAACTTTAAAGTGATTTACTGGAGGTCTTTGTCAGATGTTCCCACATTGTGTCCTTTGGTTAATGAACCTACAGACTATCTGAGCCCACTGCAGACTGCACTGTCCACTAACATGTCTGCTGTGTCTCAGCAGAGAACGTACACTCAGGAAAGGAATGGACAGAAGCGGATCTGCATCGCTAACAGATCCATCACCAAGCCGCGTGGTTTGGTGATGTCACAAACGCCTCACGCCGCCTGAGATGGTTTCATGCTTTCACAAAAGAAAGTCTTCTTTGCTGCAGCTCTCATTGCATTTTGGATATAGTTTACTCATTCCAGCCTAATGTGTTGATCAGTTACCCATAACCCCCCACGGCTAAGCTAACAGTATATTACTTCAACAGTATAAACGGCAGTTCAACTCAAAACATTTGTAAAAATTTTGTCACAGCAAAAAAATGTACATTTCTTTCCAAAATGTTACAAATGTTCAGTTTGATGTCTTTTGTGTTCATTTTCCTTTTTTTGAGGTTTTTGGGGCAAAGTTGTTTGGAGTTAGCCGACTAAAGACCAGGCATCAGGAATGGGGTCAGGGAAAGAGCGTACCTCTGCCTTGTACATTTTGATCAGGCCCTGGTTGACTTTGGACCAGCTTGGGACGGCGCTGATGTTCCACAGCTGGTTGGAGTGTTCAGCAAATGGACCCGTCTTCATCTGCAGGAGAGAAGAGCCACAGGAAGAAGAGGACGTCACGACGGCGGCAACAGCTGGATTCAAAACCCACTGAGCCAGACGTGGGCTACAGTGGTGACGACACCTGAACGCATCACAACAATAAATCCCAACCGCTCATCGTTCAGCTTTGAAAGATTTCCAACATTCTGCCCTTACTCTGTTGAATTAGTAGCCATCTAAGAGGATAGGAGTTTGTCGGGCACCGTATGACGGCACAAGGCTGTCCTGAATCCCATCATGCTACAGCCACCAACACCAATGCCGCTGCGCCACGGGGCGCCATCGGCACAACCTCAACAAGATTAGCTGCTTTTGTGAAAATGGTTGGCGTGGTCGTGAACGTAGGCGGCGGCAGTCAGGCGGGGATGACGCCCTTATGTAGTTGGGCGATGGCTAGGCGGCGGCAGCTGGATTGCAGCCGGCAGCAGCTCTGATTGGCCGATGTGTAAACGTGTCTGGACGGTAGACGTCCACATCCGGTAGTCTGGGATAGATTCTTACGCAAAAACGACGTTCTAAATCAGTCCTGATGCAGCCAACAAGTCCCACAAAACTCATCGCTTGGAGGCAGATTTCAACCTAGTTACTCACAAAAAGAACTTTCACATGGTACTGCTGTGTACTTTTTACTTTGGTTGCTATTTCTTTGTCTTCCTTGATTTACAGGAAACACAGAAAGGAGACAGAATTATGGACGTGTTTTTCTCCCATAATTCAGAGCACTATGTCATTCTGAATCGACTGTTCAATTTGCAATATTATCGTTGGATATGAAAATGGACCAGTCAATGTGGAATTTGGTCATGCGTTCTGAAGATGCAGTTAGCAATCGTTGGAGGTTCTACCGATTGATCCACTCATCAGACCAAAGTTTCCAGTTGGTGGTGCCTCTGTGTCCCGGTCGTCGTGGTTACAGATACCACGGTCTCGTAGCGTTCTGCCTGTGCTCTTCCACACCCAGCCAAGCCCGTGTGGAGTAATGAGGTCCATATGAGCGCACAGACAGCGCCGTGGCGTGCACGCAGAGGGATGTGCTGCCTCTCCAGGCACAGATCTCAGATCAGTGTTCCAGCATTGGCCTCTTCTGTGTGCCGCTGGAACAGATTCCAGGTCTGCGGTTCCACTCCGTCCAGACAGAGAAAAGAGTTTTTCCACCTTCTCTAGTGTGTCACGGATTCAAACTCATAACGTCCCATAGAAGCATCAGAATGATTGCATTTAGGAACCTTCGCTGCATTCGTTCATACATGGGGGGCGCATGAAGCCACGAATGCTTTCTCTCCAACCCCCCCACGACATGCTGGGGAAGCCGGGCTCAGACCTCGGGGCATCCATCTAAAATCCCCCTCCTCTTTTTCCACCCCCCTCCCCAGCCGAGTCGGAGGGCCTCACACGTGGGGGAGGGGAGAGGCGGGGGGGCTGAATTCCCTGGAGGAAGGAGTGATTCACAGAAAGCATGTGGGGAAGGAAGTGACTCATGTTCGGGACACGCACAGAGCACAGGAAAGACGGGAAGGGAAAAGTTGGGAATATCCACACGAGAGGATGAAGAAAATATGTGAAGTGAGCTGAAAAAAGACCATCAGCACTGAGACTAGAAAGATGGCGGGATGGTCTCCACTTCCTGCATCATGGCCTGAAAACTGAAAGCAGCCGTTAGCGGTGGTCCCTGTTTGTCGGTGACTGCAGTGGTCCTCGCTCATCAACGTCCCACTCCAGTGAAAATGGGGTTTGAACAGGTTCTAGTCATGATGGAGGACATATTTCTAGGAGATTAAGATTTAAACTGCTGTATTTATGACTTTCAACAACCCAATTCATGTGTGTTTCATCCAGATGCTGGCAGCTCTGTAGTACAGGTGTGTTTTGGTCATTAAAATGCTGGTCTGGTCGTCACAAAAGCCTGTCAGAGAAAACCTGACATGCTTTTTACCATCACTTCCTTCTACACGCGTGCTTTTCTGTGTTCTACACATCCATGTGTTGTCCTTAGAACTCCAGCGTTTTCCAGAAAGCCTTTTCTTTCTAAACAAGGTTGGAGCGGCACAAACTCAGCATCACGCGTGTGGTTTCCTGATTCTAACGTGATGAGCAGCAGAGGACTGTAACCGTCACGCGTGTCTGAAACAGCTGCTCTTCTGACAGCTTTGGAATAAACAAAGGTCAAATACAAACAGCTATGAATGAACAGGAGTGTCAGCCACACGTTAACATATAATAATGAGTGAGGGGGGGGGGGGGGGGACGTTTAGAGTTTGGGTCCAAACTATTCCAGCTACTTTCAGGACCTTTGGACTCAGACCAACTGGGACCAATCACTGCTCACTGACAAAATCTGGTTCCAACATGGCGACAGCTGTGCTGCCATAAAAATGGCGACCGGGTCGACTTCCTTTGGTTGGAAGCAAATGAACCGGGCCCTCCTGCTGCGAGGCGAGGAAGGCGTGGTCCAATTCCCGGCTGGGACCAGTTCTCTTATGGGTCCAGTCTAGAGCATTTGTACCGGTTCCTTTCCAATGGGGATCAATGTGATCAATAGCTGTCCTTTCCTGCTCTGCATTCTGAAAAGACAAAAGCAGAGAAGCTGGAGAGGAAGCAGAATGTTTTTAATGACTGACAGGAGAAAGGTCAGACCAGAGGAGACGCCACCGTAAAAGTGTGTGGGGGGGTAGTGCGTCAGCGCTGAGGAAAAGGATGCGGCGGCTGAAGGCCCTCCCTGCTTCCCTCCCCTCCTTTTTCCTCCAAACACCCCAAACAAAGGCCACAGTTCCTGAACTGGCGTGCGACCAGCATAATCCATCTGCAGCCCCCCTTCCTCTCAGCGCACTGAACCACTTTCAGCTGCGCTCCCTCTACAGTGTCCCCCCCCCAGCAGACCATCTGCACACGGCCCCAACACGTCTGCATGTCTGTGTCCATAACACCACGACATCCAGAACCGAGCCGGGTCAGAAACAGGAGAACAGACGTGTTCAGAGGATCAATGATGCTTTTCCGATCACGTCTGCATAAATCAGAAGGGTCAGAATGAGGGGGGGTCTGAGCTGAAGCCTCATTCATCCCTCAGGATCTGCTTCCTGGACCTTCCAGGCTCTCTGAAGGACTGGCAGGTTTGGATGCTGGCTGCTTCCCCCTCAAACCTTTTTGTTCGTTTTCTGTGAAACTCATGGATGAAACGATGATGGCGGCCTGCAGCCGCCACGGCGGAGCGAGGGTCCTTCTCCCACCTCATTGATGAACTTGATGCACTCCAGAAACATGTACTCCTGGTGATGCTCGTTCACCACCCTCTCGTTGATGAAGTGGCGAGGCTCCAGGGTCGGATGATCTGCAGGAAATGTACCTTGTTAGAGATCAGAGACGCCACCGGGTGTCCCACTTCAGCCAACAGCACATAACCTGCACTCAGTACAGCATGAGTCCATTCAGGAAACCTCTTCATGTCAGTTGTTCTACATTCAATAAAGACCTTCTTAAAACAGGATTTTGGACCCAGAAGCTTCTAGATCACATCTGCACAGCTGTTTTACACCATTGAAAGATCCATTTCCTCAAGCCTTTGGACAAAGGTCCTGGTTGCAAACGTGAGTCTCAGTGTTGGACACCGGACTGCTGCCCTCTGCTGCATGCAGGAGCTCACTGCACCACACAGAGACTTTCCTCTCCACGCCGATGGAGAAGCTGAGCGCCGCTTACTCCACGCATCCCTCTGCTTACGTCTGACTTCACCTAAATAACCACCAGCGAGGTGTAATATGTGACATTTATCCAGACTACCTGGAAGGAAGTACGTTTCCAAAACGCTGACTCACCTTTCTGCACACTGGAACATGGAGTCTGTTGGCACAACAAATGCATCTGTCGCCTCCAGGCGTCAGCAATGCTCAAGAACAATCCCAACACAGGACACAAACAACTTCTCTGACTTTGAAAATCATTCTAGCAACTTCAGTCCTTAGAGTCACTCACCCACAAACTGAGAGCTGCCCCAGATGAAGGGAAGAAACTGGAAATCATCCAGACCCCAGACCCCCTGGCTGCCGGCCGGCTCCATCCTGTAGGTCTTCTGCAGCTTCCGCATCACCGACAGATACCTGAGACGGACAGGAGTCGCAGCACAAACGCAGGTTTACTTTGGACCAACATTATTCTAGAACTGATGGGAGCTGTGGACATCTTCTAGGGAGACCAGATATTTATGTGTCTATGCTTTTTCCTCTGGCTGATTTACCCTAACCCCTACATATGTGTATCCATACACATATATATTATGTATAAATGTATACAGACAGACAGACAGATAGATCCATCCATCTATAGTCATATAACAACATCAGATCTGTCCATCCGTCCAGTTCTGATCCAGATTCCAGCTCAGACCAGGAAAACAGACGTTCATGGATCTATCTGCAGGTGGATGATCAGAAAGGGGCGGAGCTTGGAGCTCATCTGCTCCAGATTCACAGCGATTTGAATAAAGAAATACTCAGAAATGGAGTTTGAGCATAAATTTCTTTAGAGATATCTTCCATCGTCATAAAACTGCCACAAGAACATATGAAAAACAATGTTTTCTACGGATTACCCCTTTAGGAGAGGACATCACATGACCACACCATCAACTACTTACCTATCAAAAACCTTAAAGACGATAGCCAGCTGATCATCTACCCGGAGAGCCCCCACCTTACAGAGACAGCAGAGGAAGGCTGCAAAGGCTGCTTCATGGCCTGTGGAGACCAGTTTGAAGGTTTCAGCTGCAGCGTTCACAGCTCCTCAATATGGAGACACCACATGCTAAACTGCTGCCAAACTCCCAAAACGTCCTGCTTCCAGTTCTTCTGGTCAGCATGTGGGTAGAAAAGCCTGACTTGGTGCTCAGTTACCTGTGCCGTAGTCTATCCTGGTGGGGTTACCCACAGACTCTTTCAGGTAGACGGCGATCTCTGAGGCTGCAGCCGCTTTGTCTGCAGGGAGAATGGCCGCCACCAGGACGTCTGCTTCCTGCGCACAGAAACGTACATTCAGATGCTTCCTGCAGGACACGCATGCTGCTGAGGCGCGCCGCTGACGGGGTGTTAAAGCCCTCCGTCCCAGGACCCCTCCTGCCCCCGCTCCACACCAGCACACGGGTTCCAGAAACACTTTCTGTGTGGGACCTCTCACAACATGAAACATGACAAAAGAGTAAACCAGAAGACACAGGTTCAAAACCTCTGGTTTTCTGATTTTTCTGCTGCGTTTAAAGTCAAGAGAGAACAGATGAAACATGAAACAGACGGACGCAGGATCATCATGGTTGTGGTTAGATTGATTTTTTGTGTATGATGCACTAGGATAAGAAGAGAAAACGCAGGAGACGCGATGCTTTCAATGCTCCTTAAAGTCTGCGCCAACCTCCAGCACCGACTTCTAGAGCAGAGTTTTTCAACCGGTGTTCAGGTGTGCCGTGGGAAATTACCCTCATTAACTGATCTAAAAACATTCCCATCTCCAGGATCTCAGCTCTGTGTTCATCCAAACAGGCCCTGATAAAACACTGAGTAGTTAGGAATATTAAAGATCATAAAATACTTTTTTCTTTGTGTTTATTTGATTCTATTAAAGACATTTTGATAAGAATGACGGTACCGCGATTTAGCCACAGCTACAGCTGTTTTCGGACAAGTCCCGCCCCTTTAACTGTCTCCACCAATCATTCTTGGAGGCTTAATCACATGTCATCAGTCTGACCAATCAGAAGTGGTTAAAGTCTTCACTTCCTTGTTCTGATTCTGCTGATAAAGTCTCTCAGTTCCAACAGAAATACCAGCTAAAGCTCGTCTTTAGCGGTGTAGCTTTCCACAGAATCCGGTGTCAGACCGTGGAACAAGAGAACAAAACAATGAAGCTCAGAGAAGAGAGTCTGTCTGACATCACTACATCTCCCATGATGCATTGGGTTAAAGTGACAGCATCTCAGCGCACAATGAGTCTTCCCTGTTAAACGTCTTGAAATCACAACGAACACATCAGACAGTTTTTAAATCTTCTAAGTTAACTTTAATTCCATCTTTTAGAAAAAACAGCTGCAGCTTCCAGCTTTTTCTGCCACAATTATCACAAAAATGTATGTGAGATCATGGAGGGACTGTAGATCAGTACAGACTATAGAGTTTCTCCTTTTTTTTTTGGATGCTGGTGTGCTGCGGGATTTTTGTCAAGGTTAAAGTGTGCCGTGGCTCAGGAAAGGTTGAACAACACTGATCTAGACCATCGACTGTATAGAGAACTGGACTGAGCATGTGTGACTTGTAGCAAATGCCTTCCTACCAGTTCCAACCAGATGAAGCCAATTCAGTCGCCGCAGTGATTGGTCCGAGTGGTCTGAGTCACGTTACTATGGCAACTCCTCTCAGGAGTCAGCTAGTTGGAAGGCCACACCCCTTCCACTAGAAGTGTCTCGGGGGAGTCTGTCAATCAAACATCCAAGGTGGGGCAGAGTTATAAAAAATAGTTCTTTAAAAAATATCCTTAAAAGAAGATTTTCAAGAAGATGTTAATAAAAGGGATCAAATCCAGAACGGTCATTGGAACGTGAGGGGGGAGGAGTCACTCAGTCCAGTTCTCATGTACAGTCAATGGTTCAGAGCAGAAGGTGAATTCAGTTGATGGATGTTTCCTAACCTGATCCAGTTTGGAGAACCAGGTTCTGAAGGCCTTGTTCCCGAAGCGGGACGGCTGGTCAATGGGAGGAGTCTCGTTTATCCACTGATCCAGAGTGGCCAGAAGATCCAGCAGTTTCTCTACAGTCTGTCCCAACAAAAGCACAGCAGCGACGGAAGCAGACAAATGTTGTTCCAATTAAACCAACACACATGTGAGTCCCGGTGCATCTTCATCGTTTTACTGTGGACCAGATTTCCTGAGAGCTACGGTCCGGTTCTGGTTCCAACAGCTCCGAGTTCAGATGTCAAGACTGCAAAATGTCACTAAGACATAAAAAAGGGCAAACCTGAGAAACCTTGTATTCACAGGTGAACTTCTTCCCCTTCACGCTTTCATTCAGAGTCAGAATGAAGCCCATGTAGTCGGCGTAGGCCTGCAACACAGACGCCACTGTGAGACCAGCTTTCCTGACACTTTACCTGACGCTTTAATGCCTTCAGGTGACTTCACATCCATCCTGCTCCCAAACACAGGCTGGAACTGAAAAGCACTGCTAAAAAACCAGTCCGGGTCTAACCTGAGACCGTTTCCACTTTCCCATGTCTGGCACCGTGCTGATTTCCTTCTTGGGGATCATGAAGGCGATTCCGGCTGTGGCGTCAGACGCTTCATCTTCAGGAGACGATCCTAAAGGTACAACAGGAAACTTTAGTTTGGCTACGTTTTCCAGTGAACTCAACTTTAATGTCATCAAGGTTCAGTTTGGACAACTTTCTGTTAACAGGACCCTGAACGTCTCATGAGCCAAATTATCTTCTGCCACAGGAAAATCAGCTGATACCACCTGTCAATCAAGACTGAAACTGAGAGTCTCAGCTTAAGTTTTCTGGACTGATGTGAACATGTTAGAATCGTGAAATGTGAAGCTGTTTCCTAAACAAAAGCACAAACTAAGTCTGTTTGGGTCAAAACTGAAGCTTTTAGAGAAACGATTGTCTTAATGATGATTCATGAAAAGTGTAGCATCCAGTTTAAGGAGGAGCTGCTTAACAGGGAGGACTGTAAAACTATTAGCCAGTAGCTAACTTTAGTCATTCTAAAAAAGCCTCCTCCACTCGTGGATTTACAGAAACAAATGTGGAATCAGTGATGCTTCCGACGGGCATGTTCTGTCAAAGCGGACCGCCTGCATCCATTATCGGACAGGTTTTATAAACAAAAACGCTTCTAAACAGAGCGCTGCTGATCAGGAGCCCGAATGCGCATGTCAGGCATGACGTCAGCAGGGCTCCCCGTGGAGCGCCAGCTGTCCAGCAGACATAAGGCAATGCAGTCAACCAGTCTGATTTCTAGCGGGAAATGAATTTCGGTTTACCTGACGGCTGCTCTGTTTCCGCCATGGCGACGAGCTTCTTCTTCTTCTTCGTGTGTTTCTCTGCCAGTTTAAACCTGTTAACGCTCCACAGCGCCCCCAGCGGCGGAGTATGCGATTACAGCCACCACCAGACAGAAAAGCACACAACTCTGACACATAAGGCCGCACAAAAAATAGGAAAGTAAAATTACGAGATTTAAAGTCGTAAATTAAAAAAAACTTTAAACTGAGATTAAAGTGGAAGTACATACAGAGTAGGAAGTGAACGCCACACAGCAGCAGAGCAGACCCACTAAACTCAATGGAACAGGTGAGTTAAATGTTTATTGATAACGTTCCAAATGTTTGGAATCTCATTTCTTTGATTTATGATTTATTAATGTTTTATCTATTGATGGGTGGTTTGCAGGATTTCTGCAGCCATTGATGAAGACGTTGGTGTCCCTGCAGATGTCCACTTCAATTCTTCATCTGTGTTTTATGTAGAAACGGGATGTTTTTCCTGGAGGAGGGGGCGTATATAACAGTTTACCTTCAGCATTGGTGTTCGGATGACAGGTTCATGATGTCATGAGACAAATGGACTTTTGGGTAGGAGAATGGAAAGGAGAATAAAGTAGTGGTCGTCTTGTCAGGGTTAGGACTTTTCCCTAACAAAGAGAAGAACCAAACAGGAGAAGAGAATTTTTGTTAGACTTCTGCAGAAGGAGAAGCCTGTCTGTCACAGAGGAGTTCTGTCCTCCCAGTGGATCCACTGGTTCTATTTTATGTTATCTGGTTGATAACATAAAAGTGGGTCATTCAGTCAAGCAGGAATATCATATATTGTATAGTCAGAACTTTTTACATCATTGTTTTTTTACTGAAAGAAAGAACTGAGACAATCATATTATTGTGATAATAGTGTGTAAGCAAATGATAATTACACAACTCTACACTCTACACCCAAACGCGTCTCTGAGCTCCTCACTTTACAGATGAAACTCCGCTTAACCGACACTGAAAACCGGCTACGCTGACAATAATCTGATTTTGAGTCACCAAGAGGTTCAGAATTTCTTTGTTTTTGAAACCTATCTGAGAATAAGGCTTCATAAAATGCTCCACATCTTTCATCTTCAAGCCTGGTTCTAACAAACAGACATGTTGGAGTTTTTTCTCGTGTAGGCAATGGCA
Source organism: Oryzias latipes (assembly GCF_053564925.1). NCBI lineage: Eukaryota > Metazoa > Chordata > Actinopteri > Beloniformes > Adrianichthyidae > Oryzias > Oryzias latipes. Next base: position 1,147,667 of record NC_136248.1, read on the forward strand.
TTAATACAGCACAGAAACTTTCATTGTCCTGTACAGTATTATTGTCTCCAAACTGAGACGCTTTACAAAAGAGGTGTTATTTTGAAGTCACTTTCTCTGGAAAACTTGCAAAGGTAAAGCGTAACACAAAACAGATGCAAGAACTGCAAAGTATTCCACAATTAGACGAGGGGTGAAGGGCTGCACGGGGAAACGTGTTAGGGCTTTGGCATGGTTCGAATCCCGGCTAAGACCTTCCCGTGTGCAGTTTGCATGTTCAGGGGGATTTTCTCCATCAGTGGATGGATGAGGGGTGGTGTGGTGCAGTAATGCCTGCTGGTAACGTGATGTATTTTTGTCCAAATGAAAACACAGGAAGCCCTTTTGGAGGAACGACCTCCCCCTTTAGGCAGTCTGGCCCAGAAAATGATTGGCTTCCTATGAAAACAGAGCAAAGACTAAATGCCTCAGGTGGTCCGTGTGCATCCTAAATGCAAAGAATTCTACAAATACATACATAAAATACTTAACCTAGAAAACATTGTAAATACTGTTCACAATAATAAGAGAAAAATATGAAGTGAAAATGTTTGGTCCCTGAAACCAAGCAGGATTTTTTCAGCTTAACATTAGCAGTAAATAATATTGTTTATGGGAGTATGATTGTAGCTACATGTTATGTTAAAACAATACCTTAATAGTATTTCATTTTGTCTTACGCTACTTTGTCACACCGAAAAGTAACATGTCAGTGCTTTACATTACTTTTGTAATGGGTTACTCTGACTCCTGGTCGTCTGCATCAATTCACAAAAGGTTGTGAATTGGACCTTTTTTAATTGCCAGTTAAGCCAAATTTTCATTTATTTTATCATCGTATGCACACAAAGACATGTTGGTCAGATTTTTTGAATCACCAAATCGAATGTAAATATCAGAATTAATGTTTTTGATGCCGTGTTATACTTTGAATTACACAGTTTGCTCAAAAATGTTCTTTTTTATTATTCAACAGTTTATTATTTTGGGTAAATAGTACAAATGGTCCAATGCACAACCTTGTTTTATACCATCTGGGCTTTAAATCAGATTACAAAACAATAAATGCTGATGTTCCGGTTGGACAGTTTCTTTTAGCTGTTGTCTAGTTCATAGTAAAGTTTCTGTTATAAAAAAAATATCTTAGACAAAATTAAAACCAGAACAGATTCAGAAAAAAAGGTTGGTAGTTTGGTCTCTGGTGACGTCACTGAGGTTTGCGCAGCGGAACTCCGGTGGCTGAGGGGGCGGCTCCAGGGCGGTGAAAGCAGTGCGGGGGGCGTTTCCGTGAGGGCAGTATGTGGGGCATTTGCAGCAGAACGGCGGTGAGTTCGGCGCCTCCGGGGTCACTCCCGGTCATCCTGGTGACTTTACCGGCGAGAGCCTCTTCCGCCTGGACATTTACCGCTGCCCGTAGCGGACAGAAGGCTCCCGGTGATCGGTCTCTGCTGTGTGTCTGAGGTGGAACGGAGAAGCTAATGCTAGCTGCTGTTTTTAGCTCAGGCTAACCTAAGCCGGGTCAAAGGTCAGTGTACAGCTAGCCAAAAACCGACCCAACCAGGCACGTGACCACTAGTGGATTGACGTCGAGCCTCGTTCTTCGTGTTGCTCTGCTAAACGTTTAAGACCGTGAAGTGAATAAAGATGTTCAGGTGAAGAAGAACACCTGGAAGCTGTTGGCTGTTGTTCCGAGACATGTTCCTCTGCCACGGCCACGGCCACGGTCACCGTCCGTGACGACGCCGAACGCTGCGGGTTTTCCATCCTCACTCTAACATTTAGGAGGAAACGGTTATTTCTTCACATCTCAGAGTTCTGTTTGTGAACCAGAGCTCAGGTGGTTGAGCAGGCCGTCAATGAGTGAAGGGTCGGCGGTTCGATCCCCTGTTGATGTGACACTTCCCCTCCGCGGCTCCACTGGTGCAGAGTGTCCGGTGATGGTCAGAGGGGCTGGACTGTCAGTCTGCAGCTGAGCTGATCATCCATCACCAAGGATGGATGACGGACACACTGGAAGAGCTTTGAGCGTCTGGAAGAGCAGATCAATCCATGATTGCTGCCTCCCTTTAGCAGAGCCCAAGTATACTTGTAGTACCCTCACTGCTAGAATACTGTACAGTACAACAGGAGGAGACCAGGAACCTCTGCAGAGTAATGAGCTGTAGAGCATCAGACTGTTCTCTGCCTCTCAGCACTAAGACACGCGTCTGAAGACAGTCATGGCGTTCAGCATGGCTGCAGGTCAGTGCTGTGAGCTCTTCTGTTTGTTCATGGTGAAGGATTCAAACGCTGAGCACAGACGTTCCTGACAGTAAGCTGACATGTTTGTTTCTGTCTGATAAAAAGCCAAATGACTGTGAATACTTTGGGGGAAATAGACCAGTAATTTAAATACATCAGAGTCTTAACTTTGAGGCAGTTTGCGAGTAAAGTCTGGATGAAATCAAAAAGTCACCCAGACTTCCCTTTGGGTGACGTGGATCTAGTTTGGTGCAGCTCTTTGTCTTTTCGTACAGCAGTGAACTTTTGTCCTCACTAGTCCAGAAATGTCTCAATCAGAACTCATTCCAGTTAAAACTCTTAGTGGTCTGCATGGTGTAGCTGATGGTTCCCAAATATCTGGATTGGAAGGCCTCCATCTGGTTGTAAGAACCCTCTGGATGCTGAGCATCCTCTGAAGATGACGGCCAACAGGAAAAGAGATTGACGCTCTGAGTGACGGTCAGACCCGTGGTGACGTCTCTGTCTGCCTGCTGCAGGTGGGGATGGCCAAAGCTTGTGGATTTGTCAGACCTCACCACTTTGTCAAGCCGGTGTGCGGGACTCGAGTCTCTGGGAGGTACCGGTCCCACCAGCAGGGGCTGCCCACTCTGCCCGTGCCCCCTCTGCAGCAGACCTGTGAGCGTTACATCGCTGCCTTGGAGCCCATCACAGATGTCGCTGACCTCCAGCACACGAAGACGCTGGTGGAAGAGTTCCAGAAGGCCGGAGGGATTGGAGAGAGGCTGCAGAAAGGCCTTGAACAGCGAGCCCGCCGGGCCGAGAACTGGGTAAAGTCCCCCCACTGTGTGGTTTATGTCTAGTCTGTATTTCACATTTGCTCATTTTGGAAAAGCAAACGCAGCATAATGGGCTGACAGGGACTGAAGCTGGTCTTTTGCGTTCTGCAGTTGTCAGACTGGTGGGTTCAGGTGGCTTACCTGGAGTACCGGATGCCGGTGGTGGTCCATTCCAGCCCTGGGTTGGTTTTGCCGCGGATGACTTTCAGCGATCAGGCGGGTCAAATAAGGTTCTTATCTTCATGGACTCCAAAGTACTGCTGCTTTTGAGAAACCTGCTGGTGATTTTTATCAGACCTTTTGTTTTAGTGTTAAAGATAAAGTTAGATCATCTCCCCCAAACCTGAAAACTCTGAGAAACAGGCGGCTAAAACTGTAGAAACCAGATTTAAAGACCCGCTCAAATGAAAACGCTGCTTTTAGCACAGTTTTGAAACGTAAAACTGTTTCTGAGTACAGCGTTTCCCCGCGTGTTCACGTGTCAATATTCACGGTTTCACGTATTCCTGGGTCATGTGACTCCTCCGGTTCATCACAAAAACTCACACCAAGACGCTTGCATGAGACTTCTGCGTCCAAAGGAGGGGCTGCGGGGGAGGGTGGAGCGTAGAGGAAGAGCACGCCGACCCGTGGGCGTCCTCGCCGGCTGCTACAGAATATCTCCCAGCTGGTTCCAGCGGTTCCTGAATCACTAGAACCGAGTCGGTGCCCCTGCAGGGAGAAATCAGCTCAGAAAATCTCCTGAAGCGCTGAAGAAGATAATCGTAGAGAATAATTATCATCCGGATGAATGAACGACGGATGAAACGGCCTCTTCTGGACGAAGATGACCTCTGACACTGACCTGACCTGATGAAGGAGGACAAACAGAGTCCTGGTTTTAAGACACAGAGACGCAGAGAGACTCTCCTGATGTCATAGAGGACGCTACGGTACCGTCTATTGATCTGGTGATCAATGTTCTTTAATGTCTCACAAAGCATCAGAGATGTTTCAGAGGTTTGGATGAGGAAACATCAGACATTCTGCAGCCTGGGGGGTGGGGGGTGGGTCTCCGTATTGCTGGATTCGGCGTACCCGCAGGCGTCTCTGGGTCCTAATGCCTGCAGATACGGGGGGATTCTGTATTTCTTCATTCAGACAAAGACATGCCTTTTAAAAACTTGCAGTTGTTACATATAAACTGCTGTCATCGTCCACAAGCTCCGCCCCTTTCTGATCATCCACCTGCAGACCAACAGATCCATGACCGTCTTAGTTTTCCTGGTCTTAGCTGGAATCTGGATCAGAACCGGACGGATGGATGGACGGATCTGACACTGCTGTTGGTTCTGTTCCACCGCTAACGTTAGCTTGGGGGTGTTAAAAGCTGTAAGCTGGCGGGAGAATGTAAACAAAGGGATGATGGGAAATGTGTGTGGGCTTACTTCTGCACCAAGAGTCCCGCCCACAACTCAGGCGAATTTCTGATGAGCTGCTGCCGCTCTGCAGAAACTATGTCTAGAAAACAACACAGGCTTGTGCCGCCGCCCTCCATCAGCACTGAAGATGAAACCTGGCTGGGTCTTTCAGCCTGACAACCATCCCAAACACGTTGCCCGGGTAACGAAGGAGTGGCTTCATGAGAAGCATTTCAAGGTCCTGGAGTGAACTAGCCCGTCTCCAGACCTCCCCCCCATAGAAAGTCTTTGGAGGGAGTAGAAAGTCCGTGTTTCCACTTTGAGAAATCCTTTTTTAAAGCAAATGTTTCATCAAAGTTTCTCATTTCACAGGTTTGCTGCCAAACTTATCGCAGGTGTCCTGGACTTTAAGACAATGATTGACAAGTGAGTGTTCACCTCCCTGAACCTGAAGCATGTTTGTGTCTGGTTGAGTTTGGGACGGCTGCGGTGTTTGGCACACAGCCGGGTCCGGGTCCGGGTCTGGGTCCGGGTCCGGCGGGGTTCACGGTAGACCTGATTCGTGTTTCAGTGAGACTCTGCCGGTGGAGTACATGGGGGGGAAGCCCCTGTGTATGAGCCAGTACTATGAAGTCCTGTCATCCTGCCGGATCCCTGGTCTGAAGACAGACTCTGTGGTGAACCACGCCAAGAGTTCACCCCCCCCCAGACACATTACTGTGGTGCACAACTTCCAGGTGAGGCGCTGAATGAGAGGCGTAGTCATGACGATGAGCGGCTGTCACTCAGGGACTGAACCAGCCTGTTTCTGACTCTTGCCTCCGCATGGAACCAGTTCTTTGAGCTGGATGTGTACAGCGGGGATGGAAGTCCGCTGACGGTGGACGACCTTCACGTTCAGCTCCAGAGGATCTGCAGGGCTTCACCAGAACCCAGTGCTGAGCCTGTCGGCATCCTCACCACCATGCACCGGGACGCCTGGGGAAAGGCCTATCTCAACCTCATCAAAGGTCCCTCCCCTCTGCTCTGAGAGTTCTGCTACCGGGTTCCGGTACCGGGTTCTGGTACCTCTCGTTATTCTGTGAATATCTGAGGGGACGAAAGTGCTGGAGCTTTCAGCCAAAGACTAGAAGAAACTCCAAGGAGCACGAAGATTGAATTAATAGCATAATGACATTTTTAGGAGGCACTGCACTCAAGGACTGCATGAACCTTTGCAGAGGAAGGAAGAAAAGGGGTTTAGGTCCCTGTGAACCGGTTTCAGAGCTGCAGCTCAGGTTCTCAGAAGGAGCAGGTGAGAGAGGAGGAGAAAATGCCTCCATTTGGGTCTGTCAGGCCAAGATTCTGCTCTTTGAGTCAAATGGACTCTGAAAGGCTCATCTGAGTATCTCCTCCTGTTCGTCCCCCGTGGGGTTCTGGGACTTCTGCTCCCCCTTCTGGTGATCATTCTGAGCCCACGGGGTGAGATCTTGGGGGGAGCCCCAGATGGAGGGAGATCATCAGTGGTCTTGTGTGTCTTCCATGTCACAGTTGGTGGCTGACTGAATACTTTTTGCCCCCCTGTGGAAGGGATTCTTGATGGAAGGAAGGATGAAGCGTATAGATGTGCTTTCAAAGGATCTTTTCCGAAATGTTGTCTTTGCTTTTCTGACCCGAGCGTATTCAGACATGTGAATGACGGCTTACCCGGTGATCTTCTGCTCCAGATCCCACCAACAAGGACTCGGTTTCCACCATCCAGAGGAGCATCTTTACGTTGTGCCTGGATGGAGCGAGGCCTCCAGGCCCGGAGCAAACGTACCGCAGCAACGCTGCCACTCAGATGCTCCATGGTGGAGGCAGCCAGCAGCACAGTGGCAACCGCTGGTTCGACAAGACTCTGCAGGTGATCTGCCGCTTGGGTTCGGCTCGTTCTTCGTGGTCCAGGATGGAGAAAAGCCACTGGAAATGTGTTTTGATGGTCCAAAGGCCGCCGCATAGAGGGCTTCGGCCGTGATGCAGCTGAAGGCCGTTTCACACAGACGCTGCCGGCGTTTTCCACGTGTGACGTGTCAGTCTTTCGTGATCCATGCGTGATATTGGTCATACATACGTGTTGGTCATTCGCTGATGTGCACAGACGGTTTCAGTCGACGGGTCTTTACATGAATTCAGTTTTGAGACGTTCAACAGTTTTGTTAGTTGATGATAACGCAGCTTAAGACTATTTTACGTAGTTCATACACAATGATGTCAATCTAATGCAATTGTCTGGATTTTTGTGAGATGCATACACAAATGTTAGATCACGTATACGACGCACACATCACGTTAAATTGACGCCTGTATTTAGGGGCAGATTTGGCTTTTATGTTGGTTGACGTGGTTTATTCCTGACACATCTGTGAACATTTCACATTTCATTTCACGTAAAGACCCACATCTTTTCTCTCTCTCCCACATAGATTCATGCAGGACCATATTCATCTGTGCTGTGTCCATAGTATGTAGCGGCTGTGAGAATTAGAGAGTCCCTCACAACACAAAGATCATGACAACGTGACGTTAGTTTGTGTTTTGATCAGTCCAGACATGCTTGAACTATTGAAATCTTTGTGTTTTGCAGTTTTTAGTCTTGTCAACAATCGGTTTAGGTCATCCAAAGGCCTAAATGCGTCTTTCATCATCCTCTTCATTAGTGCGGCGGTTTAGCAGACGCCTCCTGCCTTCTCATTTCTCTGGGTTTCAGGCCGTTTACCTTTCAGTTTAACAGTTGTGCAGCAGAAAACGGTGAGGATTGGCTTGCTTTGCCTGTGTGGAGCTCAGAGTTTGACCCCTGACCTTACAGATCCGGTTCCTGCAGCAGCATCTGAAGCTTTTATGAGCAGCTGTTCTCCACCGATCTGAAATGTTCAGGTGGATTTTTATCTCTTCCTTCCTTCAATCACCACTTCTTCCTGAGAAAGGGAATCAGGGAAACTCTTGGAACAGATTTGAACTCTAGAAAAAACAGCTTTAAAGATCCAAATGAAGAAGCAGATCTGATAAATGAGGCCCAGCTTTTGTTGTCCTCCTGCGTTCTCCTTGTTTTGTTCTTTCCTGGATAATAATGTATTTTGGGTCTGAAATGGTTCCATATTTCTTCAGTTTAGTGGTTGGTTCTCCAGAAATCCCCTAGAATATGTGGAAACGCCTTTGGACTGGAGCAGAGTTCTGAGGAGCTGATGGAAGCTCCAGCTTCTGGATTTTGTTTTCTATGTACAGAAACCAAGCAGAGGTTAGAAAACTAACGAGGTCCGGTTCTGTGAAGTTAAGGATGCTTATCCACATTTCTTTGTCTTTTCTTCTCATTTCAGTTTATTGTTGGAGAAGACGGGTCATGTGGTGCAAACTACGAGCACGCTCCAGCTGAAGGCCCGCCCATCGTGGCCTTAATTGACCACGTTGTGGAGTTTACGTACGTAAAGAAGACGGAAACAAAGCTGGATTACCAACTTTTTAAAACTATGAAAGTATAGATTTATGTAAATTGGAAAAAAACCAATGAACTACTGAATAACTGTGTTATTAGCGGTTCAACGTCTGTTGCACTTGAATGAGGGATAAACGCTGAACCCCTTTGTTTCCATGGTGACAGAGACCATCTGTAGATCCAGCTTCTGTCAGTCAGTCTGTTCATGACTGACAGCTTCTCACGTCTGTTTAAACAACAAGTAAAACCATTTGAAACAGAAGTCCAACCTAAAAAGCCTCGGAGGTTAAAGGTCAGACAGTCCAGCTGGTGACGGTTTGCCGCTCAGGCTGACTGACCGTTTTAATTAAAGTCGTAGATCTGAAAGCCGCTGCGTTTATAGCAAAAATTGAAAACAAAGGAAAGACTTGAACAGCATTCAGCCAAATGTCTGTTATATTTGAGAACTCAAGCATGTTTAGATTTGTGGTGCTTGTTAGTGGATCTCAGGTCCAACAAAAACTTTGACCTCTTTCTATTCTGGACCTGAATAAGTCTTAAATGTCATTTGTGGTGTTTTTGGGAACAGGAGGACGGCGGAGGCAAAGGGGTCTCCAGCAGCATCTTTACCTGAGCCCCGGAAATTACCCTTCAACATCACGCCAGACGTCCAGACAGACCTGGAGGTGGCCAAGCGCAGCATGAACACGTGAGGGAGGCGGCTAAGGGCTTGACCACAGCCGTTCCAGTCGTCTTTCATTGACCTTCGGCTCAGACGTCGCCTCTGTCCTCGGTGCTGACCGTGTCCCCGCCTCTCCCCACAGACTGGCACACGACCTGGACATGAAGGTCGTGGTGTTTGAGCACTTTGGCAAAAACGTCCCCAAAACGTACAAGATGAGTCCGGACGCCTTCATCCAGATGGCCTTGCAGCTGGCCTACTACAGGTAGGGTTGGTTCTAATGAAGAACGCGTCTTTGTGCAGAAAAGTGTTCTAAGGGAAGCACGAGAAGTTAAAACACCATTTTCTTTGGAGGGGGGCTTTAATGAACAAGTCAGTCTTGGTTTGATAGTATGAAGGCGTCAGTCCTTTGGATTTAGTTCCATTTCCTTCCTCTCTAATCAGACATCAGTAACAGATTTAAGAAGTGAAAGATTCTTCAAACGAATGCTAACGCTGAGCTGAAGACCCTGAGCCAGAGGGACGGGGTCTCCTGGAGTTTAGCTGCAGGAAGTTCTCTGTCTGCATTGATGTGTCCAGCATGGAGGTTTTTCTGTCTGCAGGTTGCTCCGCCGCTGCTGTGCCACGTATGAAAGTGCATCTCTGCGGATGTTCAGACGCGGCCGCACGGACACCATCCGCTCGGCCTCCAGCGCCTCTGCTGCCTTTGTCCGGGCCTTTGATGACCCCGTCAGACAGGTCAGACCTGGATTCCAGCGCTGAAGAGCGCAGTACCTGCTGCAGTAGCAGACGTTTGTGCGCATGCCATCCTTTCTGTCAGCTGTTCAGCTGCAAAGCTCAGCCAGGCTCAGCAGATGAGCCTTTTGTTACCGCTCCATCTGCCATACACAGACGGAGCTAGGGCCTTCCTGCATCAAGCTTTTATTGTGAAAGGCCAGCGCCAAAGCCATTGATGTGTAGAGTCGATCCGTGTCTGTGTGCACAGAACTCTGAGAAGCGGGAGCTGCTGGAGAACGCCGTGAAGGCTCACAGGTCGTACACCAACATAGTGAGTACTCAGAGAAGCTGTGTGTGTGCGTGCGGGCGGGCGGGCAGGCGGGCGGGCGTGCGTGCGTGTGCGCGTGTGTGCGTGCGTGTACACATACGCTTGCATCTGGTGAGGATCCACCACTGTCAGTGGCGTAGACTCCGCCTACTCTTTGATCACTGCACATGTGCTGAAATGCCAGCATTTCGTTCTGCTTGGTGAGTAACGGGGAGAAGGTTACACAAACCCACCAGAGTTACACTGCAGAGAAATTTCCCATCAGCCAGTTCACCAAGCAGAGCAGACGTCCTGCGGGACAGCAGCTGGGTCAGGCGTGGATGGAGGGTTGGGGGGTTCTGGTGAGGGTCTGGATCAGAACTGTTCTTCTCTCCAGGCTGTCAGCGGTCAGGCCATAGACAGACATCTGCTGGGCCTGAAGCTGCAGGCTGCTGAGGAGAAGCTGAGTGTTCCCGCCATCTTCACAGACCCCGCCTACGCCAAAGCCTTACACTACCAGCTGTCCACCAGCCAGGTACCAGACCACCGTGATCACCTCCTCCTTCCTCAGCAGCTGGGAAACCTGGACTGTTTTCTGCTCAGGTACCCTCCAAGACCGACTGCGTCATGTGTTTTGGTCCGGTCGTACCAAACGGCTACGGCGTGTGCTACAACCCCATGGAGGACCACGTAAACTTCGCCGTGTCGTCGTTTAACAGCTGTCAGGAAACAGACGCGGCCCGTCTGGCTCGGGGGGTGCAGGACGCTCTGCTGGATATGAAGACGCTCCTGGAGAAGACTCCCAAGTCCAGACTGTGAGGATGGAGGATTTCTCTGCACGGAGCCTCATGACTTGACAGCTGGAAGTTGATCGTTCAGCCAGTCAGTCAGTCCTCTAATCTCATGAATCCCACGTTGCACTTTGGGGGTTTTCTCCCCCCCCCCCCCCCCCCCCCCCCCCCTATTGGCTCTGATGTAACGGTTCACAGGAGAAGAATCAGGCTGAGAATGAATAAATGGATGAAAATCCACCAACAGATTTCCGAGTTCTGAAGGATAAATGTTTGTGATTTAAACAGCTGATCTGTTCAGGAACAGACTAGCGTGCCTTAAAGCCGATCAGAACTGCTTCGTAAGTCATCTTGTTTTTGTGTTTTTGTGTGTGGAAGTGCAATAGCGTGTTGGATGGATCATCTGTAAACCGACTGAACCTCCTTCAGTGGAGGCCAGGCTCTTCCTGGAAAGCTCTGTCCGCAGCTAAAATGAGATGGAATTATTACATTCATAATGAAAGAATGTTCTCACACTAATTATGATCACATCCACATTTTGTCTTTCAATAAATTCACGTCCAACCTTTGACTTTTTCTACTAGGAGTTTTTCATTTGTACCTTTGGTTACAGTGGAGGAAATGAAGCTTTACCCACTTAAACAGAAACTACAGTCTGTCGTCCTGATGCTCGGTTCATGTGAGCAGTGAGACGGAAAGAATTCACTTCATAGAATGTATCCATGTCATTCAGGAAAATAAGTCTGTGAGTCTCTAGTCAGAAAGACGTAGGACTTTGTGGCTGAACCCTCAGCAGCTCAGAGGTTGGTGATCAGATCAGGAGGAATTCTGCTCCACTCCTCTTTGGAAATAATTTCTGATGTAGATTTGATGGCTGTTGCTTAGCAACCGTCAGCTTCAGCTCTCCAGAGGTTTTCTAGAGGACTGGGGTCCAGAGGCCGGCTGGACCGCTCCATGACCCCCACCTGCTGCTTCTTCAGACGTTCCTTGGTTGTCTTGTTTGTTTTGGGTCATGATCCTGTTGGGGGACCCGTCCACCCATTTTAAGCAGGTTCTTCCAGGAATTGACGGTGCATGGCTCCGCCCATGCTCCCATCCACACCATGAAGCAGCCATGTGCAGAACAACACTCCAAACCATAATGTTTCCACCTCCATGCCTGACAGTGGGGATGGTGTTCTTGGGGTCATTTCTCTTCCTCCAAACCCAACGGGTTGAGTTGATACCAAAGATGAGGGTCTGATCCAGGGGTCGGGAACCTTTTTGGCCAAGAGAGCCATAAACGCCACATATTTTTAATTGTAATTTCCAAAGAGCCATACAATAATGTAGTGTCCCTTTCCCACACTGAGACTTAACCTCTTTTAAGGTTCTTTATTCTGGTTACTGCAGACCGCAACAAACGCCGTACAATTAATTCAGCAACTCCTGAATCTCTCCCACAGAGACGAGACGAGAGCGCTTCTCCCAACTTTATATTCCCCTGCTCCCGCTCCAGCCCTCCCATTTCCCTTATTCGGCCCATAGCTGAACCCCATTGGTCCAAACTACCCAACAACAGGCTGAGCGACAGAACTGAGAGCCAATCAGATCTCTGCTTGATGCGTTCAATGAACTCCAGAACTTTTAACGCGGCCCAACAGCCAAGTTAAACTCAGTCCACGACAATATGTTTAAAACTAAAGATACAAGTGAATGTGTGCATTTGATTTAATTTCAACATTTTTAAAGTACAATAAGTCTGTGGATTCTTTTTTAATAACATTGTTATGCTGTTGCTAATAAATGATGAGTATTTCTCGTGGTAGTTTTGCTGATGGTCTAGTCTGGTTGATACGTGGTGAGTTTCTGCTTCATGCAGGCGTTGAAACTTTAAACGTGATCGTAGGTCTGAATGTTCTGTAGATGTCAGACAGACATGGAGCCAAACACACACTCACACGCTGCAGTGAGTGACGGGAAGCGGGTTTTACGTTTTTACAATGCCTGCGCGATTCACCTGCTGCCTGTCCCCACAACACCTCAGCCCCCCCCCTCTGCTTTCATCCTCACACATCCCGTCCCCGCATCTGCGCGCTCTTTCTCAGAGACGGGAGCGCGTAGTTTTAGGCACGGCAATTCACAGGTTTCCGGGTGGTACAAACTCTGTGAATTAATAGATGACAGTAACTGATAGTGCTGGCGCAGATTTTTCTCTCCAAGCACCGCTACTACTGCGCGCCTCTGGCATCGCATCGCCCGAGAAGGACTGGTCTAATGAAAGAAAAAAAAACGTATAATTAAAGATTTGCCTACGAGCCACATGTGACCATCAAAAGAGCCATATATGGCTCGCGAGCCATAGGTTCCCGACCCCTGGTCTAATCGGACCACAGCAGCTTCTCCCAGTCCCTCTCTGAATCATGAAGGTGTTCAAACTTCAGGTGGGTCTGCACACCTGTCTTCTTAAGCAGGTAAGCTCTGCCATATGTGAAACCATAGCGGTGTAAAGCATCACCAGAATATTTTAATTGAAGAAAATAATGAAGTGAATCCTCCTTCAAGTGTCTGAAGACACTGAAGGTGATGCTGGGAAACAGACCTGACAGAAACTGTTTAACCCTTGTGCTATCTTAGATGACCCCCCCCCCCCCCCTCCTGTACCTGTAGCATCACAGGTAGACTGATGGTCGTGTTGCTCCAACAGTTGTCATGGTAACCCCCATCTTCTCGCTGATGGTTTTGTCTGTGCAGGTCTACAATATTCTCCTTTAAACCCTTGTGCTATCCTAGGCACTTTACCATTGGGAGTTGGGTCATCTAGACCCACTAGACAGTGCTCTGAACCTTTTTTCTTCAATGATTTGTGATCTTCACTGGTGTCCATGGATTACATGAAATCTTTCCACCTTTATCCACTTTTGTCATGGTAGGGGGAACACGTCAATGGAAGGGGGGGGGGGTCATCTAAGATAACACAAGGGGTTAAATCCTCTGAAAGCTCTTAAGTCTTTCAAAGTTGGAGAGTTTGGAGTGTGATTGACGGATTCTGTGGACAGGTGTCTTCCTACAGGTGATGAGTTCACACAGGTGTCTACAGTTAGGTGACAGGTGAGTAAGGAGAGTCTAATAGGCTGATTTTCCACTGCTGAGCTCAGGAGACGGTCCAATCAGAAACCCCCCCAGCTGTTTTCCTCTGCACCCGCTGCCTGGAGGTCCAGGGAGGCGTCCTGCAGATGAAGTCAGCTGAGCCGCTGTGCTTTGATGGTGGTGGAGGTAAATGCTCGACAGATGCAAAGACTTCAAATTAAAGCTGGGTGAGACGGCAATAAGTGATGCAAACACTGAGAAGTCTTCATGTCTCCATGACGACAGAGAGGAAGAGCCGTTGAAGGAGGGGTCACCCGGCCCGTGTGACCTGAAGGTACAGAAGCCACCGGGAACACAAGGAGGCTGGTTTCCCAGCAAGCAGGAAGTTCCTCAAAAAAAGCAGCTTCCAATCCAGTTGGAGAGAGAAGCCGGTTTGTCTTTGCCGGACGACGTCAGCAGTTCTGCTGTAATATTTCATCATAAATGAATGTCGACCGAACAGAAGACCAGTCTGGAGGGTTCACTTTCTCTTTAACAGGACTTTTCCTAAAGAACAAAAAGGTTCTGTCTTTTCCACAAGAGAACCTGAACGCCTCACGGCAGACAGTCTGCTGTGCTGAGTTTTTATAGGACAACACATCCTTTTGTTATTTTCAGAGAGAATGATGGGAAATGGAGTCTAATTGCTCTCACATTCACCTTCCTGGCAGTGAGGCTCTGAGGCTGGAATGTCCCTGATTCCAGGAACTCCTGTGGTTTCCTCTCTGCCAAGTCAAACAGTAGATCTCAGCTTTATGGAAGGACAGAAAAAAACACATTTCTGATCAAAGATTCAGAATATTTCTGTGAACTCTGTTGGTTTTTAGGCTCCAGGTGTGATATTCTCTGTGAAAAGGTTCCATTCATTTAGGAGAAATTCTGAAGACAGATTGAATGGATCATTTTCTGGACTTTTTATCAAAATCCATTTAAAGCTTGTGGAAGTCAAGATCCTCTACTGCCAACGCTTTTCAGACAGAAACTGCTTAGCACAGGAAAAATCTCTCAGGAAGTGATTACAAAGCTTTGTCTGCGGGGGGGGGGGGGGGGGGGTGCACAGAAAAGGAACTGAGCAGCAGTGAGCAGGGCAGCACAGTGGGGTAGTGGTTGGCACTCTTCCCTCACAGTGAGAAATTTGTGGTTTGAACCCCAGCTGTGTGGATGGTTTTACTATAGGTCAAGGTGAGATGAAGGAGGAGCAGTCAGAGTCGCTGTGACTCAGGTTGTCAGCAGACATGTGTCAGTCAAACTCAATGCTTTGCTCTCTCTCTCTCTCTCTCTCAGCTCAGATGACTGAGCGTGGTGTAAATAAACGTGCAGACGCTCATGGATCCGGCTGTGACTCAGATTATGGGAAGGCAGCAGCTCCATTTCCTGCGCTGTGTTTGTCTCTGGATTTCATAATCTAGGGAGGAAAATATGCTTCTGAAGAATTCTGAGGGAGGAACCTGACACTGAAAGCTCTTCTGCTGAAAGCCCCCAGGCTTCAGAAGGCTTTTCTCCTGCTCTCTGACGCTGAAGTCAACAGCTTTTCAGGCGCTTGGGTTTTGTTCACAGAGGAATCATGAAGACCTGGAATGTGCTTCTGCTGCTGTTCTGTCTGAGCTCCGCCGCTGGACGTGGACAGGAAGCTGGTGAGCATGACGACCGTTTCCGGCTTTGCAGCTAACATCTGCACACGGGGAATGAAGTTTGTTTGGGATCTTTAGAGGGAAAGAGTTAGAAAATGGTTTATAAATCCTTCAGTTCTCTCATCACAGCAACAAGCAAACTTTATAACCATTCTGATCAAACACTGACAGAACTGGGAGAACTGATAGTCTCTCCTGTTCTAAGTCATTGGCTGCCAGTTGAGTACAGAAATGATTTTAAAGTGCTGTCCAGTTTGAGATTATTATAATTATTAATATAACAGCTGGACATGGATGAAAGCAGCCTCCCAATGAGCCCCACTTGTTACCATTTCCTCTTTTGTGGTGTCTGCCGTGCTGCAACGCCTGCCAGAGTGCTGCTTTGATGCATATTGATCTTATCCGTTTATTTCATTGGATCCTGATTGGATGTTTGTAATGTTGCTTTTTGTAAAACACTCACTTTCCTCTTGATAAACATGCAGCCCTGCTCTGTCCAGCTGGAAGAAACCGTTTATTGAGAACCTGTTAGAGCAAAGCAAAGAAGAAAACCAAGACAGAAAAAACATAATGATAGTTTTTAAGGGTGAAACGACTAATCGATGAATCAACTTATCCAAGCAGACCCATCTGTCTGAGGGAAGCTGTTAACTGAATCGACATAAACCATCATAGTATCGTTTCAAAAAGAGGTAAATCTTCGACATCAATAAAAACCCTTTAGACTGAGACGTGGGAGATCTATGTTCCTGTAAGGTAAACGACCAATCACAGCGGACAACACATGATGACATCATCAAACACGGATCAGTCCATCATTCCAGTCCAATGTGTGGACAGACTTTGAATAAAGTCATGTGACCATCCAGTGTCTAGAATGTTCTAAGAATGTTCCCTTTGGATTCTCTGGATGTGGAAAAAGAGTTCAAGTTTTGGATGAAGATGTCCTGAATCCATTCTTATTCAGTGAATCACATCGTTCTAAAGGAACCACTATTGACTAGGAATTGTACTATTAACCACAAATCATGCTATGAAACATGAATCATTACAATCGTTCTATTTGCACCAACATGCATCTCTATGGAAACAGAATGCTGTTCTTTGCTTTTATTTCAACATCCAAATGCAGAAGAAATCCTCTAACAGAATGAAATAAAACACGATGCTCCTCTCTCACCACTGTGTCCACCAACCAATCAGTGCATTTACGTTTTATTTATAGTCCCATTTATCAGGAAACATAAGCGATGACGTGTTTGCTCTAAAGGGTTTTAGTGTAGCCGAATAAAAGACCTGGATTTAGACATGAAACTAAAGACAATAGCATCAAATGAAAGATGCTTTTAATGTCTTAAAGCAGGGGGGGGCGAACAAGTTTGACACTGTGAGAGTCAAAGAGCCACACCACACACTGACCTGCCAAGACACACACACAAACACGCAATTAAAGCCGTATTATTTTCCATAACACACTCCTCTCCCTACAACAGCAAGTATTGTTCTTGTGTTTATTTCAAGGAAAGTGTCCTCCCTCAATACACACATGAATGCAGCTTAGCCAGAGTTAACACAGCAACTACACTGGAGGTCAGATACCCCCTCACCACAGACACACACTCACACACACACACACACACACTCACACACGCACACACTCTCTCTTTTCTCTTTTCTCTGCCACTCTCTGACACACAACTACTCAGTGTCGTGCAGTGAGGTTGATGGCTGGTGAGGCATTGACTCCTCTGAAGCAGATTTATGATGATAAAAACGGAATATTTCACCGTTCATCCAACAGTATTTAACTGGTAATTCTTTGTGTCTCAACATTCCTCTTTCAATGACCCTCACACCAACAAATACACAAACATCTGGACAGAACATCCTTCTGGTGTCTGAGTCATTCAGATTCACGATAAACACATTGAATACATTACATTTCAGATGTGTGTAGCATACATTTAATTTTGACCTTCATTAAAAAATGTCATAGTTTTTTTTTTATTTAAAATGTAATGAGTGACTTTTAGCATGAAAATCTAATAATAGATGAAAAGTGAAAATATTGTAACACTCAGATTGTTCATCACTGTAACGGGGACACAACAATGAGCTGCCTTCTATCTGGCTGTTAGCCAGCTGTCCTAGCCCCCCCCTCCAGTTGTTATGAACCCCCACGAATCCCCAAACAGCATGGAAGCTGATTTCAGCTCAGAGCCCCCTCACTCATGGGTTCCGGCTGGGATGGCGGACTGTTAGAATGTCAGAATTTGAAAACTGA
Source organism: Oryzias latipes (assembly GCF_053564925.1). NCBI lineage: Eukaryota > Metazoa > Chordata > Actinopteri > Beloniformes > Adrianichthyidae > Oryzias > Oryzias latipes. The sequence goes on from NC_136248.1 coordinate 1,165,094, forward strand.
GAGAGAACGGTTTGACTGGAAAACAGTTGTGTGTTGATTGTGTCTTTGTTTTGGAAGAAACATCTTGGTGAGTTTATCTTTTTGCTCAAATGATAAAGCAAGCTACAATGCAGCCGTCGGCCATGTGCGAGCATGACTATTCTCAGATGGACGTCGCTCCAGCATGAAAAGAAAACAACTCCCACAAAATCTAGGGAGTCAACTTCCAGATCTGATGATGCTGTTTTGGCTGCAATCGAAAGACTGACGTCCAAAATGGAGGACTTTAAGTCAGCTGCCTGAAAACTCAATAATGGTGGCCAACAGCTCCCGGCTGGTTGAGATGAACGCGGCTGAAATAAAGGAGTGCAAGACAAAGATCACAACGATTGAAAGAGAAATCTCACGGATTGTGAAGGAGAACTAAGAAATGAAGGAAAAGGTTGTTGATCTGGAAAGATACAAACGAAGATGGAACTTGAAAATCCATGGTCTGAAAGAAAAAGATGAGGAGAACATCAGAGAGACGGTGGTTGGAATCTTGTCCAAAATCGCACCGCAGTGGGGAGACGTGATGGACATGACGGTGGACACGGTTTATGGACTGGGGAGGAAGGAAGACATCGCCAGATAGATAGGCACCATGGAGATGCTTTCTGGAAGATCACCAAGAACTGCAGACCTGCAAAGACCTGGGGATCCGCTTCAAGGAGGACTTCAGTAAAGCAGACCGAGAAGCTGGAGCGGCCGTCTGGCCCAAGATGGAGCGGGCCGAGCAGAAGGGAAGAACGTCTACTACAGGGGCCATGTGGGATCCATCGACGGGACCAGAGTCACTGTGGAGGGAAATCTTTACAAGGAGGTGACATACTTATTATCCGTTATTGAGTTCATATTGTTTTATTTACATTATTTTTTTTACTCTAGTTATTCTTAGATTTAACATTTTAGTCACTTTGTTCACATAATAGAGCAAATCTAAGTTAAGTATTTTACCCATTTTATTTTTCACTTTTTACCTTTTATCAACAAAAAGTATTTTTTCTATGATGTGAAAGGTCTTAATCACTATGTTCCGCTGTATTACTAAATCATTCTAGTAACAAAAAGAGATGGTTCTGGTCACTGGTTCATTTGATAAATTTGTTATTCTGGGAAATGTACATGGATACAAATCTGCAGCACAAAACACAATCCTGTTTTCAGACTTTACAAACTCTGTTAAAGAACCAAACCAAAGATATCCTAACAGTAATCTCATCATTGGAGGTGATTTTAATATGGTGGAAGATGAAAACCTCGACAGATTTCCTTCAGCATTTCAAAACCATCATTATAATCCAGTTCTTCTTCATTTATGTAGATTTCAATGTTTCTGATGATAATCCTGATGCTCAAAGGTTCCCTTGGTGTAACCCTTGTGCTATTTTAGGCACGTTAACATTGGGAGTGGGGTCATCTAGACCCACTAGACAGAGCTCTGAACCTTTTTTCTTCAATGATTTGTGATCTTCACTGGTGTCCATGGATTACATGAAATCTTTCCACCTTTATCCACCTTTGTCATGGTAGGGAGAACACGTCAATGGAAGGGGGGGGTCATCTGGACCCCATAGGATAGCACAAGGGTTAAACCAGATGGATCTGCTAAATCTAGGTTGGAGTTTTGGTTAAAAAATGAAAATCAACAGAATTTTACATCAATAGCTAATATTTCCGCTGCACCATTAACAGACCATTGAATGATGAAGCTCATTATTCAATAGTCCTAAAAACAAAGGTTACTGGAAGTTCAGCTCTAGTCTATTAGAGGATGAAGTTTCTTCTCAGGCGATTATAAATGAAATCCTGAGGATAACTAACGACAGACGGTTCACCACTCAGAGGGACAAATGGGAGTTTTACAAATTCAAAACAAGACAGATCTCAATAACTCACAGCAAAAGATTGAGAAGAGATGGTAAACAAAAAGAAATAGAAATGATCAGAGAAATGAACTCTATTTGTTGTCAGTCTATTGAGTGAAGGTGAGAAACAGAGACCTGCATTACTGCAAACCTCACTGGATAACATGTACATCTCTGAAGCCAAAGGTGCTTTTATCAGATCCAGAGCTAAATGGGTTGAAGAGGGAGAGAAAAGTCCAGTCACTGCTGTGGACGGGAAAAAAGCCGACAAGAGAAAAATGCTGTTAACAGATTAATGGCAGGAAAAGTACAAATACGGAGGAAATGAAGAGAGAAATGTTCCAGCTTTACAGTGGGCTGTACTCTTCTTCTTATTCATCTCAGGATGCTGATCGCTTTTTTAATCCCAGTGAGGATTTGGCTCCTAAAGTGGATGAAAACTTTAAACAATGATGAGAAGCAGAATTCAGTCTGGAAGAAGCAGAAAAAGCCACGAGACGTTTAGCTGTAGATAAATCTCCAGGATCTGACCATGAACTTTTACAGACATTTTTGGGAACACTCAAAAGAGCAGTTTTTGTTGGTTGTGAAGGAAATTTTTGAGTTGAACATCCTTCCAACCACCATGGATTGGCTCAAGCACCCCCCCCAGGTGCTGCACAGGACAAAGCGGCTACCAAGTGGATGAATCACAGCTCTACGTCTCCCTGATCTAAACATAAAGCATCTTGTTGTACATCAACATTAAGTCTGTTATGCTCTACTTTCACAGTGCAGGAGGTCCAGTGTGTTTTGGGTTTCGTTACGTTTGCCTGTCTGTCATTTTTATGTGGAAAAATGTGGACAAGAACAACATTTCAATGGGCCATTCCGGTTTTCCTCATTTCTTACTGTCAAAGGAAGAAAAAAAAAACCATTGAAATGATCAAATACATGTGGATTCTTCAACGTTCTGCTTTTTCCCACATTTCCTTTCAGGAGTTTTGCGGTGTGAACCTCAGAGTCTGAATCTGACCAGCTTTGAACAGACGCTTTGGTTGAAGTGGGAAGACGGCCCATCATGCACTTCAGTGACGGACACACTCACCTATGAGCTGACAGTTCATGCTGCAGACAAGCAAGTGCATCATGTAAGGTCCTCTTAGCATCACACTGTGTGACTGGCTTTAATTAGGAATTCTTAGCTTTGTTTCCATTGAATAGGAAAATGCACAAATTGGATTTGTGACAATAAATCAGACCGATGGAAACACGAAAGTTTAGGAAAAACTCGCATTTATGGAAAAAACGTTTTTGTGATTAGAGGAGGTGGTTTTTGACATATTTGGCAAAACTGCAATGGAAACACTTTTTTCTAACTAAATGAGTCATGTGACCAACAACCGGGTGGCGATGAGCTTCTTGGTAGGAAGTGGCGGTCTTGGACGCTGCACAGCGGCGCCACCAGAGGTCCCACAGCGTCACACAGATCATCCAAAGTAGAGCGTGTCATGAGGAATTGTTGATCCTCTGGAAAAACACCAACCACCATTGTTTCTAATGGCTTCATCCGTAGCCCCTCCCACATGTAAGGAGCTCGCCGCCCCATGGCCTGAAGGAGACGCAGACGTCTCCTTTGATAGATGATGATGAGCGCTAGCGCCGTGGCGGAAATGTGAACTGATCTGCTGTCAATCAAAGTGTTGATGACATCCGTCACTGTTTCTGAATGACAGGAGTCAGTTTGTGTTTATTCACATAATTAGGATTTAAAGGAAACAGCGTTATTGGTAAATGGTGTTTTTTCAACATTTCTAGCATTTGGATCACGTTTTGTGCATTTGTGTGATGGAAACCCAGCTAATGGCGCTCTCACTCTGAACCTGTTTAGGAGGAAGCTACTCTGATGCCGGAGCAGATGGGGGGGAATCACAGCTGGACCTGGACATCTCATTTGCCCCTGGAGTGTGCCCCCCAGTCAGTCACACTGACATACTGGTATAACAACACGAGCTCGCGGGCCAAGCAAACACTCCCTGGTAGGTTTTCTCTCATCAGTCTTCGTTTCATCGTAGTCTTCATCGCGTTTTCACTTCTTCCTTCTTTCTCTTCTATTGTTTGTGTAGGAGTACAGTTTTCAAAAGTCGAGCTGTTTCCAAAGGATAAGGTGTTTAGAGTAGGCAGTGAGGCTACCTTCTGCTGCATGGTGCCTCCTGGGGACAGCTTCACCAACATGTCCATTGATGATAAAAGTGGCACTAACATGGGGATTGGCAGGATCAGCAGTCAGGTGTACGCCATGACGGTCCTCTTCAAAGACGCCCGGGGGAGTTTAATTGATGTCACATGTGAAACAAACAAAACGGACGCTGGAACCGGTACTGTAGTCGACTGTGAGTATTGTTCAGCAAAATCCTATTTTAGATTATGCTCTTTTTTAAAAGTCATGCTTTTATTTCATTCTCTGATTCAGATCCACCTGCTGACAGAGACCTTCAATGTGAAACACGCGATCTCGCATCAGCTGAGTGTCAGTGGAGTCTAGGAAGAGAAGATTACTGGTATCACCACAATCCAATGGAATACCATCTGCTGGGAAGGTATGACATCATAAGGAGGCAGAAAACCCTCAGGAACCTGTCAGGGGAGTTGGTAGTTTGATTCTCTCAGAGCTGCACACACAGGAGGACAGGTGTGACTGTCTTTAGACTCCTCATGGCAGCAGCTGCTATGGACAGAGCATCTGACTGCAGGCTGAACGTGCTCGCCACAGCCCTCTAGGACGGGGTCACCAACGCAGTGCCTGCGAGCAACCGGTCGCCCCGCGGGCAACCAGTCGCCCGCGGGGCGACCACTTAACAACTACTGCTCTAGAATATCACAGATCCCAATGGAATTGATCTAATTTTCATTGATGTTTGGAACAAATAAGAGGAGTAACGCGGTTCCGCACACACACATGTACCGCAACCTTGTTTTAACATGAAATCAAAGTGACATTTTTCCTAAGGTGTGTAAACCTGAAGCATGAAGAAAGAACAGAAAAGCCAGTTAGGCTTACATGGTGAATGATCAGACAAATCACATCTACTATTGATAAAACAAACAGTATTAGGATAAAAATGTTGCACGAAATGTGAAATTTTCATTCATTACGGTACTTTCTCTCAAAAACTTGTTCTGACAAGGAGATTTATGATTTCCTTGGTTTAAAAATGGTAGAAGTGATCTTTCGTAGCATTAATACAACTGTGTCCTCCTGACTTTAATCTTTGAGCAGAAATAAATCCATATCTCATGTTTAGAAGTGTTTTCCTGTTATTACTGTTGTGTAATTCATTGAGGAAAATAATTACTATTGACATGCGAGCAATCAATTCATAGTGCTAGAATAAGTACTGCTAATTATTATTATCAATACCTTTACTGTACAAGTCTGTGGTTTTGTTCTGTGGTAAATTTGCAGTGAGCGGGTCCTGTGTGGCCCTTCATCCCATAAAAGACTTGATAAAATAGCCTCATCCTCACAGAGGGGGGTGATCCCTGCCCTAGAATGTTGACCAATGCTAAAGACTTGAAGAGCCAAAGCAGACATGAACACCCGAGGCTGCAGTGAGCCTCAGTTTGACATTTGTCTCTTTAATGGAGAACAAGTCTCCAACGGTTCTTCTGGTTTGTGAGCCTTTTCTTTTCCATCTAGCACAGGGCGGGCCCCCCACCCTGCCTGTTTTCCATGACCAGCATGCTGCCGATTGGCTGACTCAAGTGATTCCACATCCTGATTGACTGAACACACCTGATTTACCATAGGTGGCAAGCATCAAGCAGTCCACTGAGAGCTGGAAAACAGGCAGGGTGGGGGCACTGGAGCACCCGGGTGGGCCAGCCCTGATCTAGTAGGTACAAGTTAAAGATGAAGGTACCTCCAGAACCCCATGGAGACCTGACAGACTCTCTTCACATGCAGGGAAGAGGCTTGTCTGTCCTTCAGCGACGATCAGCAGCGACAATCCCATCAGCATCAGTTCCAGCTGACCTTTAAAGGACGTTGCTCTCTAAAGTTTCAAGTGGATGTTGGTGAGACAAACTGGACCTTAACAGCACAAAACAAGCTGGGAAATGTGACGCTCCACGATCACGCCGACCTGTCTAAGAGGGGTAAAGGAACTTTAGGAGACCCATCTGCCCTGTGGACAAACACCAGCTGATTCTCTATGGCTTTACTTTCAGTGCGCATGTTGGCTCCAGAGAACGTCGCTGTTACGAATGTCAACGCCAGAAATGCCAGCTTGCAGTGGAGGTGGAGCGTGAGGAGATACTACCATCTGAACACAACATGCCAAATACACCTGACCTTTGGCAAAAGCAACACTGTAGTAAGCTGGAGGGACAAACAGACGGGACTTTCCTGAAACAGAGTTTCTAAAGCTCCGCCCTCTTTCCTGTTCCCATGCAGAGTGAAGTCTTTGGACTCGGCCTTAATCTGACATTTCTGACTGACTTGAAACCAAACGTTTTCTATCGAGTGAAGATGCGATGTGGAACGGCCCAACATTTCTGGAAATGGGGAGACTGGAGTAAAAGTGTCGGCTTCCACACAAAGACTGATGGTAAGTGGACTAGAGATGACTTTGAAATAGTTAAAGAAAATCCTTTTCATGTTCATGTGTTTGTGCCACAGTTCCAGAAGCTGTGGATGTGTGGATGCAGAGGAGCAAAAACAAGACTATGGTCGTATGGAAGGTGAGTCCCATGAACACCTTGTTGTATGGAAACCTTCACTTCCTGTCATCCTCTGAAAATGGGTTTGGATTTTGATTTTTCCTTGCTAGATTTGTCTCACTGCTGACATTTCAGATGCCATTGGCCAACCAGAGTCGAGGACAGATCCTAGACTACACAGTAGCTTTGACAAAGGCCAGTGGGAGGGGTCAACTCAACAGAACCACAGTACCTCACAGCGACCACCGTCTCATGCTCAGTCTGGACCCTGCGGAGGAATACATTGTCAGTATCATGGCGAGGAACATCAATGGAAGCTCCCCCCCAACAACCATCACTATCCCCACTCCAGGTAGGTTACCTGCAGTGGAAGTTAATACCTGGACAAACACATGGCAGAATGGAAAGCTTTCATTCTGAAGCATTAAATCAGAAAGATTGGTCTCATATTTACGTGGAACTGTCATTACAGAGACCCTCAGTCGTTTTATCATCTGCACTAAATCTCACTCTGATGTGTCACATTCTGAGACAGATTTCTTTACCTTGGTGCGTGTTATACTGCCCTCTACTGGACTAAAGTTGTTGTCAAACTACCTCAGCATTTGTATGTTGATGACTCGTCCTCCGAGCGCTGGAGACCTCCTGACTCCTCCTCTTAGGGGTTGGCGAGCTCCTGACTCCTCCTCTTAGGGACCAGCGAGCTCCTGACTCCTCCTCTTAGAGGCCAGCGAGCTCCTGACTCCTCCTCTTAGGGGCCAGCGAGCTCCTGAGTCCTCCTCTTAGGGGCCAGCGAGCTCCTGACTCCTCCTCTAAGGGCCTCTTAGAGGCCAGCGAGCTCCTGACTCCTCCTCTTAGGGGGCCGGCGATCTCCTGACTCCTCCTCTTAGGGGCCAGCAAGCTCCTGACTCTTCCTCTTAGGGGCTAGCGAGCTCCTGACTCCTCCTCTTAGGGGCCAGCGAGCTCCTGACTCCTCCTCTTAGAGGCCAGCGAGCTCCTGACTCCTCCTCTTAGGGGCCAGCGAGCTCCTGACTCCTCCTCTTAGAGGCCAGCGAGCTCCTGACTCCTCCTCTTAGAGGCCAGCGAGCCCCTGACTCCTCCTCTTAGGGGCCAGCGAGCTCCTGACTCCTCCTCTTAGAGGCCAGCGAGCTCCTGACTCCTCCTCTTAGTGGCCAGCGAGCTCCTGACTCCTCCTCTTAGAGGCCGGCGAGCTCCTGACTCCTCTTCTTGGAGGCCAGCGAGCCCCTGACTCCTCCTCTTAGGGGCCAGCGAGCTCCTGACTCCTCCTCTAAGGGCCTCTTAGAGGCCAGCGAGCTCCTGACTCCTCCTCTTAAGGGCCAGCGAGCCCCTGACTCCTCCTCTTAGGGGCCAGGGAGCTCCTGACTCCTCTTCTTAGGGGCCAGCGAGCTCCTGACTCTTCCTCTTAGGGGCCAGCGAGCTCCTGACTCCTCCTCTTATGGGCCAGCGAGCTCCTGACTCCTCTTAGGGGGCCAGCGATCTCCTGACTCCTCCTCTTAGGGGCCAGCGAGCTCCTGACTCCTCCTCTTAGGGGCCAGCGAGCTCCTGACTACTCCTCTTAGGGGCCAGCGAGCTCCTGACTCCTCCTCTTAGGGGCCAGCGAGCTCCTGACTCCTCCTCTTAGGGGCCAGCAAGCTTCTGACTCCTCCTCTTAGGCGCCAGCGAGCCCCTGACTCCTCCTCTTAAGGGCCAGCGAGCCCCTGACTCCTCCTCTTAGGGGCCAGCGAGCTCCTGACTCCTCCTCTTAGGGGCCAGCGAGCTGTTGACTCCTCCTCTTAGGGGCCAGCGAGGTCCTGACTCCTCTTAGGGGCCAGTGAGCTCCTGACTCCTCCTCTAAGAGGACAAGGAGCTCCTGACTCCTCCTCTTAGAGGCCAGCGAGCTCCTGACTCCTCTTAGAGGCCAGCGAGCTCCTGACTCCTCCTCTTAGGGGCCAGCGAGCTCCTGACTCCTCTTCTTAGGGGCCAGCGAGCTTTTGACTCCTCCTCTTAGGGGCCGGCGAGCTCCTGACTCCTCTTAGGGGGCCGGCGATCTCCTGACTCCTCTTAGGGGGCCGGCGATCTCCTGACTCCTCCTCTTAGGGGCCAGCGAGCTCTTGACTCCTCCTCTTAGAGGCCAGCGAGCTCCTGACTCCTCTTAGGGGGCCGGCGATCTCCTGACTCCTCTTATGGGGCCGGCGATCTACTGACTCCTCCTCTTAGGGGCCAGCGAGCTCCTGACTCCTCCTCTTAGAGGCCAACGAGTTCCTGACTCCTCCTCTTAGAGGCCAGCGAGCTCCTGACTCCTCTTAGGGGGCCGGCGATCTCCTGACTCCTCTTAGGGGGCCGGCGATCTCCTGACTCCTCTTAGGGGGCCGGCGATCTCCTGACTCCTCCTCTTAGGGGCCAGCGAGCTCCTGACTCCTCCTCTTAGAGGCCAGCGAGCTCCTGACTCCTCCTCTTAGGGGGCCGGCAATCTCCTGACTCCTCCTCTTAGGGGCCAGCGAGCTCCTGACTCTTCCTCTTAGGGGCTAGCGAGCTCCTGACTCCTCCTCTTAGGGGCCAGCGAGCTCCTGACTCCTCCTCTTAGAGGCCAGCGAGCTCCTGACTCCTCCTCTTAGGGGCCAGCGAGCTCCTGACTCCTCCTCTTAGAGGCCAGCGAGCTCCTGACTCCTCCTCTTAGAGGCCAGCGAGCCCCTGACTCCTCCTCTTAGGGGCCAGCGAGCTCCTGACTCCTCCTCTTAGAGGCCAGCGAGCTCCTGACTCCTCCTCTTAGTGGCCAGCGAGCTCCTGACTCCTCCTCTTAGAGGCCGGCGAGCTCCTGACTCCTCCTCTTAGAGGCCAGCGAGCCCCTGACTCCTCCTCTTAGGGGCCATCGAGCTCCTGACTCCTCCTCTAAGGGCCTCTTAGGGGCCAGCGAGCTCCTGACTCCTCCTCTTAAGGGCCAGCGAGCCCCTGACTGCTCCTCTTAGGGGCCAGGGAGCTCCTGACTCCTCTTCTTAGGGGCCAGCGAGCTCCTGACTCCTCCTCTTAGGGGCCAGCGAGCTCCTGACTCCTCCTCTTAGGGGCCGGCGAGCTCCTGACTCCTCTTAGGGGGCCAGCGATATCCTGACTCCTCCTCTTAGGGGCCAGCGAGCTCGTGACTCCTCCTCCTAGGGGCCAGCGAGCTTCTGACTACTCCTCTTAGGGGCCAGCGAGCTCCTGACTCCTCCTCTTAGGGGCCAGCGAGCTCCTGACTCCTCCTCTTAGGGGCCAGCAAGCTTCTGACTCCTCCTCTTAGGCGCCAGCGAGCCCCTGACTCCTCCTCTTAAGGGCCAGCGAGCCCCTGACTCCTCCTCTTAGGGGCCAGCGAGCTCCTGACTCCTCCTCTTAGGGGCCAGCGAGCTCTTGACTCCTCCTCTTAGGGAACAGCGAGGTCCTGACTCCTCTTAGGGGGCTAGCGATCTCCTGACTCCTCCTCTTAGGGGCCAGTGAGCTCCTGACTCCTCCTCTAAGAGGACAAGGAGCTCCTGACTCCTCCTCTTAGAGGCCAGCGAGCTCCTGACTCCTCTTAGAGGCCAGCGAGCTCGTGACTCCTCCTCTTAGGGGCTAGCGAGCTCCTGACTCCTCCTCTTAGGGGCCAGCGAGCTTTTGACTCCTCCTCTTAGGGGCCGGCGAGCTCCTGACTCCTGTTAGGGGGCCGGCGATCTCCTGACTCCTCTTAGGGGGCCAGCGATCTCCTGACTCCTCCTCTTAGGGGCCAGCGAGCTCCTGACTCCTCCTCTTAGAGGCCATCGAGCTCCTGACTCCTCTTAGGGGGCCGGCGATCTCCTGACTCCTCTTATGGGGCCGGCGATCTCCTGACTCCTCCTCTTAGGGGCCAGCGAGCTCCTGACTCCTCCTCTTAGAGGCCAGCGAGCTCTTGACTCCTCCTCTTAGAGGCCAGCGAGCTCCTGACTCCTCCTCTTAGAGGCCAGCGAGCCCCTGACTCCTCCTCTTAGGGGCCAGCGAGCTCCTGACTCCTCCTCTTAGAGGCCAGCGAGCTCCTGACTCCTCCTCTTAGTGGCCAGCGAGCTCCTGACTCCTCCTCTTAGAGGCCGGCGAGCTCCTGACTCCTCCTCTTAGAGGCCAGCGAGCCCCTGACTCCTCCTCTTAGGGGCCATCGAGCTCCTGACTCCTCCTCTAAGGGCCTCTTAGAGGCCAGCGAGCTCCTGACTCCTCCTCTTAAGGGCCAGCGAGCCCCTGACTGCTCCTCTTAGGGGCCAGGGAGCTCCTGACTCCTCTTCTTAGGGGCCAGCGAGCTCCTGACTCCTCCTCTTAGGGGCCAGCGAGCTCCTGACTCCTCCTCTTAGGGGCCGGCGAGCTCCTGACTCCTCTTAGGGGGCCAGCGATCTCCTGACTCCTCCTCTTAGGGGCCAGCGAGCTCCTGACTCCTCCTCCTAGGGGCCAGCGAGCTCCTGACTACTCCTCTTAGGGGCCAGCGAGCTCCTGACTCCTCCTCTTAGGGGCCAGCGAGCTCCTGACTCCTCCTCTTAGGGGCCAGCAAGCTTCTGACTCCTCCTCTTAGGCGCCAGCAAGCCCCTGACTCCTCCTCTTAAGGGCCAGCGAGCCCCTGACTCCTCCTCTTAGGGGCCAGCGAGCTCCTGACTCCTCCTCTTAGGGGCCAGCGAGCTCTTGACTCTTCCTCTTAGGGGCCAGCGAGGTCCTGACTCCTCTTAGGGGGCTAGCGAGCTCCTGACTCCTCCTCTTAGGGGCCAGTGAGCTCCTGACTCCTCCTCTAAGAGGACAAGGAGCTCCTGACTCCTCCTCTTAGAGGCCAGCGAGCTCCTGACTCCTCTTAGAGGCCAGCGAGCTCGTGACTCCTCCTCTTAGGGGCTAGCGAGCTCCTGACTCCTCCTCTTAGGGGCCAGCGAGCTTTTGACTCCTCTTCTTAGGGGCCGGCGAGCTCCTGACTCCTCTTAGGGGGCCGGCGATCTCCTGACTCCTCTTAGGGGGCCGGCGATCTCCTGACTCCTCCTCTTAGGGGCCAGCGAGCTCCTGACTCCTCCTCTTAGGGGCCAGCGAGCTCCTGACTCCTCCTCTTAGAGGCCATCGAGCTCCTGACTCCTCTTAGGGGGCCGGCGATCTCCTGACTCCTCCTTTTAGGGGCCAGCGAGCACCTGACTCCTCCTCTTAGAGGCCAGCGAGCTCCTGACTCCTCCTCTTAGAGGCCAGCGAGCTCCTGACTCCTCTTAGGGGGCCGGCGATCTCCTGACTCCTCTTAGGGGGCCGGCGATCTCCTGACTCCTCCTCTTAGGGGCCAGCGAGCTCCTGACTCCTCCTCTTAGAGGCCAGCGAGCTCCTGACTCCTCCTCTTAGAGGCCAGCAAGCTCCTGACTCCTCCTCTTAGGGGCAAGCGAGCTCCTGACTCCTCTTCTTAGAGGCCAGCGAGCACCTGACTCCTCCTCTCAGAGGCCAGCGAGCTCCTGACTCCTCCTCTTAGAGGCCAGCGAGCTCCTGACTCCTCCTCTTAGAGACCAGCGAGCTATTGACTCCTCCTCTTAGGGGCCAGTGAGTTCCTGACTCCTCCTCTAAGGGGCCTCTTAGAGGCCAGCAAGCTCCTGACTCCTCCTCTTAGGGGCCAGCGAGCCCCTGACTCCTCCTCTTAGGGGCCAGTGAGCTCCTGACTCCTCCTCTTAGGGGCCAGCGAGCTTTTGACTCCTCCTCTTAGGGGCCGGCGAGCTCCTGACTCCTCTTAGGGGGCCGGCGATCTCCTTACTCTTCCTCTTAGGGGCCAGCGAGCTCCTGACTCCTCCTCTTAGAGGCCAGCGAGCTCCTGACTCCTCCTCTTAGGGGCCAGCGAGCTCCTGACTCCTCCTCTTAGAGGCCAGCGAGCTCCTGACTCCTCCTCTTAGGGGCCAGCGAGCTCCTGACTCTTCCTCTTAGAGGCCAGCGAGCTCCTGACTCCTCCTCTTAGAGGCCAGCGAGCCCCTGACTCCTCCTCTTAGGGGCCGGCGAGCTCCTGACTCCTCTTAGGGGGCCGGCGATCTCCTGACTCCTCTTAGGGGGCCGGCGATCTCCTGACTCCTCCTCTTAGGGGCCAGCGAGCTCCTGACTCCTCCTCTTAGAGGCCAGCGAGCTCCTGACTCCTCTTAGGGGCAAGCGAGCTCCTGACTCCTCCTCTTAGAGGCCAGCGAGCACCTGACTCCTCCTCTCAGAGGCCAGCGAGCTCCTGACTCCTCCTCTTAGAGGCCAGCGAGCTCCTGACTCCTCCTCTTAGAGGCCAGCGAGCTCCTGACTCCTCCTCTTAGGGGCCAGCGAGCCCCTGACTCCTCCTCTTAGGGGCCAGTGAGCTCCTGACTCCTCCTCTAAGGGCCTCTTAGAGGCCAGCAAGCTCCTGACTCCTCCTCTTAGGGGCCAGCGAGCCCCTGACTCCTCCTCTTAGGGGCCAGTGAGCTCCTGACTCCTCCTCTTAGGGGCCAGCGAGCTTTTGACTCCTCCTCTTAGGGGCCGGCGAGCTCCTGACTCCTCTTAGAGGGCCGGCGATCTCCTGACTCCTCCTCTTAGGGGCCAGCGAGCTCCTGACTCCTCCTTTTAGAGGCCAGCGAGCTCCTGACTCCTCCTCTTAGGGGGCCAGCGAGCTCCTGACTCTTCCTCTTAGGGGCCAACGAGCTCCTGACTCCTCCTCTTAGAGGCCAGCGAGCTCCTGACTCCTCCTCTTAGGGGCCAGCGAGCTCCTGACTCCTCCTCTTAGGGGCCAGCGAGCTCCTGACTCCTCCTCTTAGAGGCCAGCGAGCTCCTGACTCCTCCTCTTAGAGGCCAGCGAGCCCCTGACTCCTCCTCTTAGTGGCCAGCGAGCTCCTGACTCCTCCTCTTAGGGGCCAGCGAACTCCTTACTCCTCCTCTTAGAGGCCAGCGAGCTCATGACTCCTCCTCTTAGGGGCCAGCGAGCTCCTGATTCCTCCTCTTAGAGGCCGGCGAGCTCCTGACTCCTCCTCTTAGTGGCCAGCGAGCTCCTGACTCCTCCTCTTAGAGGCCAGCGAGCACCTGACTCCTCCTCTCAGAGGCCAGCGACCTCCTGACTCCTCGTCTTAGAGGCCAGCGAGCTCCTGACTCCTCCTCTTAGGGGCCAGCGAGCCCCTGACTCCTCCTCTTAGGGGCCAGTGAGCTCCTGACTCCTCCTCTAAGGGCCTTTTAGAGGCCAGCAAGCTCCTGACTCCTCCTCTTAGGGGCCAGCGAGCCCCTGACTCTTCCTCTTAGGGGCCAGTGAGCTCCTGACTCCTCCTCTTAGGGGCCAGCGAGCTTTTGACTCCTCCTCTTAGGGGCCAGCGAGCTCCTGACTCCTCTTAGGGGGCCGGCGATCTCCTGACTCCTCCTCTTAGGGGCCAGCGAGCTCCTGACTCCTCCTCTTAGAGGCCAGCGAGCTCCTGACTCCTCCTCTTAGGGGGCCGGCGATCTCCTGACTCCTCCTCTTAGGGGGCCGGCGAGCTCCTGACTCTTCCTCTTAGGGGCTAGCGAGCTCCTGACTCCTCCTCTTAGGGGCCAGCGAGCTCCTGACTCCTCCTCTTAGAGGCCAGCGAGCTCCTGACTCCTCCTCTTAGGAGCCAGCGAGCTCCTGACTCCTCTTCTAAGAGGCCAGCGAGCCCCTGACTCCTCCTCTTAGGGGCCAGCGAGCTCATGACTCCTCCTCTTAGAGGCCAGCGAGCTCCTGAATCCTCCTCTTCGAGGCCAGCGAGCTCCTGACTCCTCATCTTAGGGGCCAGCGAGCTCCTGACTCCTCCTCTTAGAGGCCAGCGAGCTCCTGACTCCTCCTCTTAGAGGCCGGCGAGCTCCTGACTCCTCCTCTTAGAGGCCAGCGAGCCCCTGACTCCTCCTCTTAGGGGCCACGAGCTCCTGACTCCTCCTCTAAGGGCCTCTTAGAGGCCAGCGAGCTCCTGACTCCTCCTCTTAGGGGCCGGCGAGCTCCTGACTCCTCTTAGGGGGCCGGCGATCTCCTGACTCCTCTTAGGGGGCCGGCGATCTCCTGACTCCTCCTCTTAGGGGCCAGCGAGCTCCTGACTCCTCCTTTTAGAGGCCAGCGAGCTCCTGACTCCTCCTCTTAGAGGCCAGCGAGCTCCTGACTCCTCCTCTTAGGGGCAAGCGAGCTCCTGACTCCTCCTCTTAGAGGCCAGCGAGCACCTGATTCCTCCTCTCAGAGGCCAGCGAGCTCCTGACTCCTCCTCTTAGAGGCCAGCGAGCTCCTGACTCCTCCTCTTAGAGGCCAGAGAGCTCCTGACTCCTCCTCTTAGGGGCCAGCGAGCCCCTGACTCCTCCTCTTAGGGGCCAGTGAGCTCCTGACTCCTCCTCTAAGGGCCTCTTAGAGGCCAGCAAGCTCCTGACTCCTCCTCTTAGGGGCCAGCGAGCCCCTGACTCCTCCTCTTAGGGGCCAGTGAGCTCCTGACTCCTCCTCTTAGGGGCCAGCGAGCTTTTGACTCTTCCTCTTAGGGGCCGGCGAGCTCCTGACTCCTCTTAGGGGGCCGGCGATCTCCTGACTCCTCCTCTTAGGGGCCAGCGAGCTCCTGACTCCTCCTCTTAGAGGCCAGCGAGCTCCTGACTCCTCCTCTTAGGGGGCCGGCGATCTCCTGACTCCTCTTAGGGGGCCGGCGATCTCTTGACTCCTCCTCTTAGGGGCCAGCGAGCTCCTGACTCCTCCTCTTAGAGGCCAGCGAGCTCCTGACTCCTCCTCTTAGAGGCCAGCGAGCTCCTGACTCCTCCTCTTAGGGGCAAGCGAGCTCCTGACTCCTCCTCTTAGAGGCCAGCGAGCACCTGACTCCTCCTCTCAGAGGCCAGCGAGCTCCTGACTCCTCCTCTTAGAGGCCAGCGAGCTCCTGACTCCTCCTCTTAGAGGCCAGCGAGCTCCTGACTCCTCCTCTTAGAGGCCAGCGAGCTCCTGACTCCTCTTCTTAGGGGCCAGCGAGCCCCTGACTCCTCCTCTTAGGGGCCAGTGAGCTCCTGACTCCTCCTCTAAGGGCCTCTTAGAGGCCAGCAAGCTCCTGTCTCCTCCTCTTAGGGGCCAGCGAGCCCCTGACTCCTCCTCTTAGGGGCCAGTGAGCTCCTGACTCCTCCTCTTAGGGGCCAGCGAGCTTTTGACTCCTCCTCTTAGGGGCCGGCGAGCTCCTGACTCCTCTTAGGGGGCCGGCGATCTCCTGACTCCTCCTCTTAGGGGCCAGCGAGCTCCTGACTCCTCATCTTAGAGGCCAGCGTGATCCTGACTCCTCCTCTTAGGGGGCTAGCGAGCTCCTGACTCCTCCTCTTAGAGGCCAGCGAGCTCCTGACTCCTCCTCTTAGGGGCCAGCGAGCCCCTGACTCCTCCTCTTAGGGACCATTGAGCTCCTGACTCCTCCTCTTAGGGGCCAGCGAGCTTTTGACTCCTCCTCTTAGGGGCCGGCGAGCTCCTGACTCCTCTTAGGGGGCCGGCGATCTCCTGACTCCTCCTCTTAGGGGCCAGCGAGCTCCTGACTCCTCATCTTAGAGGCCAGCGTGCTCCTGACTCCTCCTCTTAGGGGGCTAGCGAGCTCCTGACTCCTCCTCTTAGAGGCCAGCGAGCTCCTGACTCCTCCTCTTAGAGGCCAGCGAGCCCCTGACTCCTCCTCTTAGGGGCCAGCGGGCTCCTGACTCCTCCTCTTAGAGGCCAGCGAGCTCCTGACTCCTCCTCTTAGTGGCCAGCGAGCTCCTGACTCCTCCTCTTAGAGGCCGGCGAGCTCCTGACTCCTCCTCTTAGAGGCCAGCGAGCCCCTGACTCCTCCTCTTAGGGGCCAGCGAGCTCCTGACTCCTCCTCTAAGGGCCTCTTAGAGGCCAGCGAGCTCCTGACTCCTCCTCTTAGGGGCCAGCGAGCCCCTGACTCCTCCTCTTAGGGGCCAGGGAGCTCCTGACTCCTCCTCTTAGGGGCCAGCGAGCTCCTGACTCCTCCTCTTAGGGGCCAGCAAGCTTCTGACCCCTCCTCTTAGGGGCCAGCGAGCCCCTGACTCCTCCTCTTAGGGGCCAGCGAGCTCCTGACTCCCCCTCTTAGGGGCCAGCGAGTTCTTGACTCCTCTTCTTAGGGGCCAGCGAGGTCCTGACTCCTCTTAAGGGGCTAGCGAGCTCCTGACTCCTCCTCTTAGAGGCCAGCGAGCTCCTGACTCCTCCTCTTAGGGGCCAGCGAGCTCCTGACTCCTCCTCTTAGGGGCCAGCGAGCTTTTGACTCCTCCTCTTAGGGGCCGGCGAGCTCCTGACTCCTCTTAGGGGGCCGGCGATCTCCTGACTCCTCCTCTTAGGGGGCCAGCGAGCTCCTGACTCCTCCTCATAGAGGCCAGCGAGCTCCTGACTCCTCTTAGGGGGCCGGCGATCTCCTGACTCCTCTTAGGGGGCCGGCGATCTCCTGACTCCTCCTCTTAGGGGCCAGCGAGCTCCTGACTCCTCCTCTTAGAGGCCAGCGAGCTCCTGACTCCTCCTCTTAGAGGCCAGCGAGCTCCTGACTCCTCCTCTTAGGGGCAAGCGAGCTCTTGACTCCTCCTCTTAGAGGCCAGCGAGCACCTGACTCCTCCTTTCAGAGGCCAGCGAGCTCATGACTCCTCCTCTTAGAGGCCAGCGAGCTCCTGACTCCTCCTCTTAGAGGCCAGCGAGCTCCTGACTCCTCCTCTTAGGGGCCAGCGAGCCCCTGACTCCTCCTCTTAGGGGCCAGTGAGCTCCTGACTCCTCCTCTAAGGGCCTCTTAGAGGCCAGCAAGCTCCTGACTCCTCCTCTTAGGGGCCAGCGAGCCCCTGACTCCTCCTCTTAGGGGCCAGTGAGCTCCTGTCTCCTCTTTTTAGGGGCCAGCGAGCTTTTGACTCCTCCTCTTAGGGGCCGGCGAGCTCCTGACTCCTCTTAAGGGGCCGGCGATCTCCTGACTCCTCCTCTTAGGGGCCAGCGAGCTCCTGACTCCTCCTCTTAGAGGCCAGCGAGCTCCTGACTCCTCCTCTAAGGGGCCAGCGAGCTCCTGACTCCTCCTCCTAGAGGCCAGCGAGCTCCTGACTCCTCCTCTTAGGGGCCAGCGAGCTCCTGACTCCTCCTCTTAGAGGCCAGCGAGCTCCTGACTCCTCCTCTTAGAGGCCAGCGAGCCCCTGACTCCTCCTCTTAGGGGCCGGCGAGCTCCTGACTCCTCTTAGGGGGCCGGCGATCTCCTGACTCCTCTTAGGGGGCCGGCGATCTCCTGACTCCTCTTCTCAGGGGCCAGCGAGCTCCTGACTCCTCCTCTTAGAGGCCAGCGAGCTCCTGACTCCTCTTAGGGGCAAGCGAGCTCCTGACTCCTCCTCTTAGAGGCCAGCGAGGACCTGACTCCTCCTCTCAGAGGCCAGCGAGCTCCTGACTCCTCCTCTTAGAGGCCAGCGAGCTCCTGACTCCTCCTCTTAGAGGCCAGCGAGCTCCTGACTCCTCCTCTTAGGGGCCAGCGAGCCCCTGACTCCTCCTCTTAGGGGCCAATGAGCTCCTGACTCCTCCCCTAAGGGCCTCTTAGAGGCCAGCAAGCTCCTGACTCCTCCTCTTAGGGGCCAACGAGCCCCTGACTCCTCCTCTTAGGGGCCAGTGAGCTCCTGACTCCTCCTCTTAGGGGCCAGCGAGCTTTTGACTCCTCCTCTTAGAGGCCAGCGAGCTCCTGACTCCTCCTCTTAGGGGGCCGGCGATCTCCTGACTCCTCCTCTTAGGGGCCAGCGAGCTCCTGACTCTTCCTTTAGGGGCTAGCGAGCTCCTGACTCCTCCTCTTAGGGGCCAGCGAGCTCCTGACTCCTCCTCTTAGAGGCCAGCGAGCTCCTGACTCCTCCTCTTAGGGGCCAGCGAGCTCTTGACTCCTCCTCTTAGAGGCCAGCGAGCTCCTGACTCCTCCTCTTAGAGGCCAGCGAGCCCCTGACTGCTCCTCTTAGAGGCCAGCGAGCTCCTGACTCCTCCTCTTAAGGGCCAGCGAGCTCCTGATTCCTCCTCTTAGGGGCCAGCGAACTCCTTACTCCTCCTCTTAGAGGCCAGCGAGCGCTTGACTCCTCTTCTTAGGGGCTAGCGAGCTCCTGACTCCTCCTCTTAGAGGCCGGCGAGCTCCTGACTCCTCCTCTTAGTGGCCAGCGAGCTCTTGACTCCTCCTCTAAGGGCCTCTTAGAGGCCAGCGAGCTCCTGACTCCTCCTCTTAGGGGCCAGCGAGCTCCTGACTCCTCCTCTTAGGGGCCAGCGAGCTCCTGACTCCTCCTCTAAGGGCCTCTTAGAGGCCAGCGAGCTCCTGACTCCTCCTCTTAGGGGCCAGCGAGCTCCTGACTCCTCCTCTTAGGGGCCGGCGAGCTCCTGACTCCTCCTCTTAGAGGCCAGCGAGCCCCTGACTCCTCCTCTTAGGGGCCAGCGAGCTCCTGATTCCTCCTCTTAGGGGCCAGCGAACTCCTTACTCCTCCTCTTAGAGGCCAGCGAGCTCCTGACTCCTCCTCTTAGGGGCCGGCGAGCTCCTGACTCCTCTTCTTAGGGGCCAGCGAGCCCCTGACTCCTCTTCCTGACTCCTCCTCTTAGGGGCCAGCGAGCTCCTGACTCCTCCTCTAAGGGCCTCTTAGAGGCCAGCGAGCTCCTGACTCCTCCTCTTAGGGGCCAGCGAGCTCCTGACTCCTCCTCTAAGGGCCTCTTAGAGGCCAGCGAGCTCCTGACTCCTCCTCTTAGGGGCCAGCGAGCTCCTGACTCCTCCTCTTAGGGGGCTAGCGAGCTCCTGACTCCTCCTCTTAGAGGCCAGCGAGCTCCTGACTCCTCCTCTTAGAGGCCGGCGAGCTCCTGACTCCTCCTCTTAGAGGCCAGCGAGCCCCTGACTCCTCCTCTTAGGGGCCAGCGAGCTCCTGACTCCTCCTCTAAGGGCCTCTTAGAGGCCAGCGTGCTCCTCACTCCTCCTCTTAGGGGCCAGCAAGCCCCTGACACCTCCTCTTAGGGGCCAGGGAGCTCCTGACTCCTCCTCTTAGGGGCCAGCGAGCTCCTGACTCCTCCTCTTAGGGGCCAGCAAGCTTCTGACCCCTCCTCTTAGGGGCCAGCGAGCCCCTGACTCCTCCTCTTAGGGGCCAGCGAGCTCCTGACTCCTCCTCTTAGGGGCCAGCGAGTTCTTGACTCCTCTTCTTAGGGGCCAGCGAGGTCCTGACTCCTCTTAGGGGGCTAGCGAGCTCCTGACTCCTCCTCTTAGAGGCCAGCGAGCTCCTGACTCCTCCTCTTAGAGGCCAGCGAGCTCCTGACTCCTCCTCTTAGGGGCCAGCGAGCTCCTGACTCCTCCTCTTAGGGGCCAGCGAGCTCCTGACTCCTCCTCTTAGGGGCCAGCGAGCTTTTGACTCCTCCTCTTAGGGGCCGGCGAGCTCCTGACTCCTCTTAGGGGGCCGGCGATCTCCTGACTCCTCTTAGGGGGCCGGCGAGCTCCTGACTCCTCCTCATAGAGGCCAGCGAGTTCCTGACTCCTCTTAGGGGGCCGGCGATCTCCTGACTCCTCTTAGGGGGCCGGCGATCTCCTGACTCCTCCTCTTAGGGGCCAGCGAGCTCCTGACTCCTCCTCTTAGAGGCCAGCGAGCTCTTGACTCCTCCTCTTAGAGGCCAGCGAGCTCCTGACTCCTCCTCTTAGGGGCAAGCGAGCTCCTGACTCCTCCTCTTAGAGGCCAGCGAGCACCTGACTCCTCCTCTCAGAGGCCAGCGAGCTCCTGACTCCTCCTCTTAGAGGCCAGCGAGCTCCTGACTCCTCCTCTTAGAGGCCAGCGAGCTCCTGACTCCTCCTCTTAGGGGCCAGCGAGCCCCTGACTCCTCCTCTTAGGGGCCAGTGAGCTCCTGACTCCTCCTCTAAGGGCCTCTTAGAGGCCAGCAAGCTCCTGACTCCTCCTCTTAGGGGCCAGCGAGCCCCTGACTCCTCCTCTTAGGGGCCAGTGAGCTCCTGTCTCCTCCTTTTAGGGGCCAGCGAGCTTTTGACTCCTCCTCTTAGGGGCCGGCGAGCTCCTGACTCCTCTTAGGGGGCCGGCGATCTCCTGACTCCTCCTCTTAGGGGCCAGCGAGCTCCTGACTCCTCCTCTTAGAGGCCAGCGAGCTCCTGACTCCTCCTCTTAGGGGCCAGCGAGCTCCTGACTCCTCCTCCTAGAGGCCAGCGAGCTCCTGACTCCTCCTCTTAGGGGCCAGCGAGCTCCTGACTCCTCCTCTTAGAGGCCAGCGAGCTCCTGACTCCTCCTCTTAGAGGCCAGCGAGCCCCTGACTCCTCCTCTTAGGGGCCGGCGAGCTCCTGACTCCTCTTAGGGGGCCGGCGATCTCCTGACTCCTCTTAGGGGGCCGGCGATCTCCTGACTCCTCCTCTTAGGGGCCAGCGAGCTCCTGACTCCTCCTCTTAGAGGCCAGCGAGCTCCTGACTCCTCTTAGGGGCAAGCGAGCTCCTGACTCCTCCTCTTAGAGGCCAGCGAGGACCTGACTCCTCCTCTCAGAGGCCAGCGAGCTCCTGACTCCTCCTCTTAGAGGCCAGCGAGCTCCTGACTCCTCCTCTTAGAGGCCAGCGAGCTCCTGACTCCTCCTCTTAGGGGCCAGCGAGCCCCTGACTCCTCCTCTTAGGGGCCAATGAGCTCCTGACTCCTCCTCTAAGGGCCTCTTAGAGGCCAGCAAGCTCCTGACTCCTCCTCTTAGGGGCCAGCGAGCCCCTGACTCCTCCTCTTAGGGGCCAGTGAGCTCCTGACTCCTCCTCTTAGGGGCCAGCGAGCTTTTGACTCCTCCTCTTAGGGGCCGGCGAGCTCCTGACTCCTCTTAGGGGGCCGGCGATCTCCTGACTCCTCCTTTTAGGGGCCAGCAAGCTCCTGACTCCTCCTCTTAGAGGCCAGCGAGCTCCTGACTCCTCCTCTTAGGGGGCCGGCGATCTCCTGACTCCTCCTCTTAGGGGCCAGCGAGCTCCTGACTCTTCCTTTAGGGGCTAGCGAGCTCCTGACTCCTCCTCTTAGGGGCCAGCGAGCTCCTGACTCCTCCTCTTAGAGGCCAGCGAGCTCCTGACTCCTCCTCTTAGGGGCCAGCGAGCTCCTGACTCCTCCTTTTAGAGGCCAGCGAGCTCCTGACTCCTCCTCTTAGAGGCCAGCGAGCCCCTGACTCCTCCTCTTAGGGGCCAGCGAACTCCTTACTCCTCCTCTTAGAGGCCAGCGAGCGCCTGACTCCTCCTCTTAGGGGCCAGCGAGCTCCTGACTCCTCCTCTTAGAGGCCGGCGAGCTCCTGACTCCTCCTCTTAGTGGCCAGCGAGCTCTTGACTCCTCCTCTAAGGGCCTCTTAGAGGCCAGCGAGCTCCTGACTCCTCCTCTTAGGGGCCAGCGAGCTCCTGACTCCTCCTCTTAGGGGCCAGCGAGCTCCTGACTCCTCCTCTTAGGGGCCAGCGAGCTCCTGACTCCTCCTCTAAGGGCCTCTTAGAGGCCAGCGAGCTCCTGACTCCTCCTCTTAGAGGCCAGCGAGCTCCTGACTCCTCCTCTTAGAGGCCAGCGAGCCCCTGACTCCTCCTCTTAGGGGCCAGCGAGCTCCTGACTCCTCCTCTTAGGGGCCGGCGAGCTCCTGACTCCTGTTCTTAGGGGCCAGCGAGCCCCTGACTCCTCTTCCTGACTCCTCCTCTTAGGGGCCAGCGAGCTCCTGACTCCTCCTCTTAGGGGCCAGCGAGCTCCTGACTCCTCCTCTTAGGGGCCAGCGAGCCCCTGACTCCTCCTCTTAGGGGCCAGCGAGCTCCTGACTCCTCCTCTTAGGGGCCAGCGAGCCCCTGACTCCTCCTCTTAGGGGCCAGCGAGCTCCTGACTCCTCCTCTTAGGGGCCAGCGAGCTCCTGACTCCTCCTCTTAGAGGCCAGCGAGCTCCTGACTCCTCCTCTTAGGGGCCAGCGAGCTCCTGACTCCTCCTCTTAGCGGCCAGCGAGCCCCTGACTCCTCCTCTTAGGGGCCAGTGAGCTCCTGTCTCCTCCTTTTAGGGGCCAGCGAGCTTTTGACTCCTCCTCTTAGGGGCCGGCGAGCTCCTGACTCCTCTTAGGGGGCCGGCGATCTCCTGACTCCTCCTCTTAGGGGCCAGCGAGCTCCTGACTCCTCCTCTTAGAGGCCAGCGAGCTCCTGACTCCTCCTCTTAGCGGCCAGCGAGCCCCTGACTCCTCCTCTTAGGGGCCAGCGAGCTCCTGACTCCTCCTCTAAGGGCCTCTTAGAGGCCAGCGAGCTCCTGACTCCTCCTCTTAGGGGCCAGCGAGCTCCTGACTCCTCCTCTTAGCGGCCAGCGAGCCCCTGACTCCTCCTCTTAGGGGCTAGCGAGCTCCTGACTTCTCCTCTTAGGGGCCAGCGAGCTCCTGACTCCTCCTCTTAGGGGCTAGCGAGCTCCTGACTCCTCCTCTTAGGGGCCAGCGAGCTCCTGACTCCTCCTCTTAGGGGCCAGCGAGCTCCTGACTCCTCCTCTTAGCGGCCAGCGAGCCCCTGACTCCTCCTCTTAGGGGTTAGCGAGCTCCTGACTCCTCCTCTTAGGGGCCAGCGAGCTCCTGACTCCTCCTCTTAGGGGCTAGCGAGCCCCTGACTCCTCCTCTTAGGGGCCAGCGAGCTCTTGACTCCTCCTCTTAGGGGCCAGCGAGCTCCTGACTCCTCCTCTAAGAGGCCAACGAGCTCCTGACTCTTCCTCTTAGAGGCCAGCGAGCTCCTGACTCCTCTTCCTGACTCCTCCTCTTAGGGGCCAGCGAGCTCCTGACTCCTCCTCTTAGGGGCCAGCGAGCTCCTGACTCCTCCTCTTAGAGGCCAGCGAGCCCCTGACTCCTATTCTTAGGGGCCAGCGAGCTCCTGACTCCTCCTCTAAAGGCCTCTTAGAGGCCAGCGAGCTCCTGACTCCTCCTCTTAGGGGTTAGCGAGCTCCTGACTCCTCCTCTTAGGGGCCAGCGAGCTCCTGACTCCTCCTCTTAGGGGCTAGCGAGCCCCTGACTCCTCCTCTTAGCGGCCAGCGAGCCCCTGACTCCCAAAATGATAGAAAAACATCAGAGTTTAGTCTATTAAATCTGATTTGCTTTCTCCAAATGGGATTAGAATAAATTTGAAGTCAATACTGTGAGAAAATAAGATTGTTGATGAAGACAGGCGCCAAGATGACTGGGAACATTTTGACAACACTGCTTTATAATATCCTGTGTGATCAGTTTTCCAAACAAGTTCAGTTGATGCTCCTTTAAAACGCAGACAGATTTTCTGAGCATAGCAGACCTGACTATTTTATTACATTCCAAACAGAATGTCTCCATTTGATCATGTATGTTTTACTGCTTTTACAGCAGCTCTTGTTGTTGTTCTTGTTATTTCCAGTCTTACTTTTAAAACGTCTTTAAGCGCAGATGAAACCCAGGTGAAAACATCCAGGATAAGTGGAACCAAGGGAGCGTTTTCCGTGTCCTGGAGGGGGTCTCCTGAGGCCAGCTGTGGTTACATAGTGGACTGGTATCCAGTAGAGGACCCGTGGTCTGTGGATTGGATGAAGCTCCCTCCCAACCAGACCAGTGCCAACATAACCTCCAGTAGGTCTTTAATGGGGTCCTCTCATAGCTGCATGTGCACGCCTATTGTTTCTGCACACAACTTTGATAAAAACACACCAACATTCATTGCAGCTGTTTGTGTTTCCTGCCAGAACACTTGACAGATGGATGCAGATACTTTTTGTCGGTATACGCCTGCACCCAGGGATCTCCAGTGCTGGTGGAGAGGAGGGAGGGCTACGCCACAGAGACGAGTTAGTATAAGAACGGTCTTTGGTTCACAGTCCTCATGTTGGTTGAGCAGCGTTTCCCTCCTGTTTGTCAGGAATCCAAGGAAAGCTGTTTCAGTCTTTGAACCATAAACAGAGGAACCTGGACGTGGAGGTTTCCTGGGACCCCATCCCACTCAGCCGGCAGACTGCCTACATACACGGCTACAATCTCTACTGTCGGAACAGCAACAAGCATGTGGTTAATGTGAGCACAGGTATGTTTCACAGTCCTGCAAGCAAATATGACATCACATTTTTCAGCCAGGATAAAAAGTTTAAAGACAAATGAGGTAAAAAAAAATAAAGTAAATCAATTCTAATCATGAATGATGATCAGTAATAAAACCACTTTTACAAGCTACCTGACGATCTGAAAAGCCTGAACCGTCCACAGGATAAGGAGATCTTTGATATCTGCAACAACACACTCGGACTTTGCTTTAATTGGTTCCTGTGTTCTTTTGGTTAAGCCGATCCTGAAGCCACCAGTCTGACTGCAAAAGGGCTGAAAGTGGATTTGTATGAGTTCACGGTGACGGCACAGACAGCAGTAGGAGAATGCTGCAAAGAAACCTTCAGCTTCACTTTAAATTCTCCAAGTAGGTTTCTAAAGTTGGATGAACCTCAGTTCTTTTACTCGTTGACCCATTTGTGCTTTTGCCTTCTCTAGCTGATAAGATGACCATGGCGGTCTTATTTTCCCTGGGGGCGTTATTTCTGTTCCTCTTCTTTGTCACAATCATCTGCTACAAGCAGTGGAGATGGTGAGCAAGCCGCATGTTCCCTCCAAGTAACGTTAAATTCATTCATTTCTCAGACATGTGTCTTTTTATATTCTACAGCATCAAGCAAAAAGTCTTTCCTCCAATCCCCAAACCTGTGTTGGTAAACCGGTGGATGACATCACCGGTACGTCTAACCCTTAGAACCTGATCATCCCTCTTTGAAATCCATTCATGTCAAAAGGATTTTCATTTTCGTGGAAACCTCTGACTAGAACCTAAAAATGAGACCCGGTTCAGATGGGAACCCACGTTTCCATTCTCTTCTCTGCCCAGAACCTTCATCATGTCAAAAACTATCCTCCTTCAGCACAAGCGAAGCTGTAAGGCCTTTTTCTCTGTCCTTTCAGGTTTTACTTGAAAGTCCGTTTCTGCTCAGCGCTCAGGTTCATCCCATAGACATTCCCCAGCTCTGCAATGAACCCAAAGCAGCGGAACCGGAGCTTCCCACTCAGGACGGCACACACTGGACTTCATCACAAAGTCCTGCAGGCTACTGCAACCAGCCTCTTAAAATCCGCACCGCCTCTCATCTCAGTGTAGACTCCGCCCCATTCAGTCTATCCTCTTCTACCTGTAGAGGTGACCTTCAGAACCCGTCCTATAACCTGAAGGTTTGGAGCGAGGACCGTAACTCCGGCTCGGAACAGCAGCTTCTGGATGCTTCAGCTTCCCCAACAAGCTCCGGTCAGTACAAGCCTCAGACCGACATGGAGGTCTTCAGGCCACACCCACTGAGGGAGGAGTCGCAGGGCTGCATTCCCTGTGACTCTGATTACATTTCGTTACCGCGGTAACAGACCGAAACTCCACTGGATCAAGTGAACTGACACAGGAAAGGGGACGAGCTGTCACTATGGCAACAAGCAGGCATCCAGTGAAAGTATTCAGTCCCCTTCACGTTCTTTACTCTTTGTTTCATTGCAGCCATTTACCAAGAGCGGGAAAATGATTTTGTCTTCTGGATAATTTACACTGAATGAAGAAAAACGGTCAGAGGTGTAAACATGTCAGAGAAATGGTTGTTTCTTCTGATGAATCCACCTCTTCCCTGGAGTCCAGCTGTGTTTAGTCAAACTGACCGGACCCGTTCAGGAAGCCTCTCACCTGTCTGTGGAAGACCTTCCAGCTCGCCGTTCATGCCCGACCAATCAGAATCAGAGGCTGAAAGAACTGCCCCAGGAGCTGTGGCATTACGGCACAGATCTGATCAAGGTTACAACAGAATCCCTGCACCTTCCTGAGAGCACAGGAACCTCCAGAACCCTCAGGTGAACCGACCAGAACCGGGCCGTCCAGCCAAACTGAGCAATCATTGGGAGAAGAGCCTCGGTGAGAGCGGCAAAGAAAAAGATCAGCTCCAGAGATCAGTGTGGAGATGAGAGAAAACATCCCTGCAGATCCCATCGGTCTGAGCTGTAAACCCATTTCTCTGATAAGACCTAAGAATTCCTCCATGAGTTTTACTGAAGTCTTAAGATGTTGATGTTTGATTAGGACTGAAGAGACTGTAAGAAATACAAAGATGTCTTTTATTTTGAAAAGATTTATTGAGTTCACAAACGTAGAGTTTTAAAAGTACTCTTAAAAGTCAAACTACAAATAGTTTTAAATCAACTTAGTGTAGCCACAACACAATTCAGTCAAATCGTCAACATTTACACAATAAACTGGCCTCTGAAAAACTTCAGAGTTTTGGGGAGTTATGATGGATCCCCCCATTCACCCCCACCCCCTCTGCACAACCACAGACTACAGCATTCTGCATAACTGCAATGATACAAAAATAACAACTGATATATTTTACATAAAAACAGGAAGAAAAAAACATACATTACGCCAAATAAATTTTGTAAGTTAAAAAATCACGGAGGGGTCCGACAAGCTGCACGTCTGCTGGGGGAGACATCATCTACTGAGAATCTGGAAAAGCCATTGCATGATTTATAAATCATTTATTTGGACGCAACTGCTGCAGATAAGTATTTGAACCACTGAGAAAACCAATGTTCATATTTGGTTCAGTTCATTGTTTGTGATTCCAAAGATCAAAGGTTTCCTGGAGTTTCTCAGCAGGTTTGCAAACACTGCAGGGGGGTTTTGGCCCCCTCCTCCTCACAGATCTCCTCTAGATCAGTCAGATTTCTGGGCTGTCGCTTAGAAACACAGAGTTTGATTTTCCTCCAAAGGCTTTCTATTGGGCTGAGGTCTGGAGACAGAGCCCCTCCTTGGTTCTCCTGGCTGTGAGCTTTGGGTCGTTGTCATGTTGGAAGACGCAGCCACGCCCCATCTGCAATGCTCTGAGGGGGGAGGTTGTTCCCCAGAATCTCCCCATGCATGGCCCCAGTCCTCCTTTACTATACAGTGCAGTCGTCCTGCTCTATGTGCAGACAAACACCCCATAGCATGATGCTACCACCCCCATGCATGGCCCCAGTCCTCCTTTACTATACAGTGCAGTCGTCCTGCTCTATGTGCAGACAAACACCCCATAGCATGATGCTACCACCCCCATGCATGGCCCCAGTCCTCCTTTACTATACAGTGCAGTCGTCCTGCTCTATGTGCAGACAAACACCCCATAGCATGATGCTACCACCCCCATGCATGGCCCCAGTCCTCCTTTACTATACAGTGCAGTCGTCCTGCTCTATGTGCAGACAAACACCCCATAGCATGATGCTACCACCCCCATGCATGGCCCCAGTCCTCCTTTACTATACAGTGCAGTCGTCCTGCTCTATGTGCAGACAAACACCCCATAGCATGATGCTACCACCCCCATGCATGGCCCCAGTCCTCCTTTACTATACAGTGCAGTCGTCCTGCTCTATGTGCAGACAAACACCCCATAGCATGATGCTACCACCCCCATGCTTCACAGTAGGGATGGTGTTCTTGGGATGGGACTCATCATTATTTTCCTCCAAAAACGGAGAGTGGAATTCAGACCAGAAAGTTCTATTCTGGTCTCATTTGAACACATGACCTTCTCCCATGGTCCTCTGGATCATCCAAATGGTCTTTGGCAATCTTTAGACGGGCCTGGACACATGCTGGTTTAAGCAGCATGCATGATTTCAAACCATGACGACTTGGTGAATAACCAACCGTAACCATGGAAACAGATCCCCCACCTCTCTTCAGGTCATTGACCAGCTCCTCCTGTGTAGTTCTGGGCTGATTCCTCACCTTTCTTAGGATCACTGAGACTCCAGCAGGTGAGATCTTGGAGCCTCAGTCTAAGAGGGAGACTGACCGTCATGTTTAGCTTCTTCCTTTGTCTAAGAATTGCTCCAGAAGTGCATCTTTTCTCACCAAGCTGCAAAGAACTTGCTGGTTGAGTGTTTTGTTTGAACATCAATACAAAAACACATCAATGCTGCTGCAGAACTCTCATCAAACCAGCGGTTGGCATTTCTTCTGGTCCGGGGGTCGGCAACCCGCGGCTCCGGAGCCGCATGAGGCTCTTTAGCGCTGCCCTAGTGGCTCCCTGGAGCATTTTCAAAAATGTTTGAAAATGTAAAAAGAGGGGGGAGGGAAATATATTTTATGTTTTAATATGGTTTCTTTTGGAGGGAAAACAAGACACAAACATTCTTTACGTTTTCCAATGATGTAAGAATGTGTAGAATAAATATTAAATTTCAACATTTCTGTCATCGAGGATTTGCGTCATAGCCTGCGACACACGTTTCTACCAGCAGGGCGGCGGACCACTAGGCAGGTGGCTGATGGAAATGAACCACCGTCAGTTCCGTTCATTGCTTGATGAAGTTGAAAGTGAATATTCTGATCTCCTGCTACACAACACAGTCCGGTGGCTGTCCAGGGGGGACGCTTTGCGTCGCTTTGTCGTCTGTTTAGAACACGTGAAAACATTCCTGAAAAGCAAAGACCTGAACTACCCGCAACTGGAGGATCCTGAGTGGCTCAAATAGCTGCACTTTTTGGTGGATGACTGTGACAAGCCACCTAAAGGAGCTGAATGAAAGTCTGCAGGTGCCGCAAATGCTTGAAGCTGTTCTGTCATTCCAGCTGGCTGTCTTTGCCAGAGATGTACAGCGAAAGAAGACGATGCTGCTGGATCACCAACACATTGAGCAGAAATATCATTTTGGATTGAGGCCTGCACAGGAGGCTAGAACTGTAACTTTGACAGAGAAACCCTCTAAACCACATGTGTCAAACTCAAGGCCCCGGGGCCAAATGTGGCCCTTCATGTCATTTTATGTGGCCCGCGAGAGCATAAAAGTTTTCAAATTTTTAAAATAAAAATAAAAATTGGGGTGTATTTATTCATATCTAGGGGTAATTGGACTTGAAATATCGGATTGGGCAACTATACATTAGGACTTAAACACTGACCATATAACCTAACCTGGCAGAATCAAATGTAAAAGGATTTATGCTAGAGGAACAAGCAAACATGGTTTTTTTTTCATTACATTTAGTTACATGTATAAGTTATATCTGGCCCTTTGAGGACAGCCGCTATGCTGATGTGGCCCTCGGTGGAAATGAGTTTGACTGCCCTGCTCTAAACCCATAAACTACAGCAACAACACCAAGCATGTCTGTTTCTGTCTGCATAGAACATCCAGAAAATGCATCATATGTCCAGAAGAGGGCGCTGGAAACCAGTTTTTCTGACCGGCTCCCGTTCATTTTAGCTTCTCCAGTCAACTTCTAGATGAGCAGATGAGAACAAAGCTTCAGTCTGGAGGATTTTATGGTGGAAGGAAACATTTCAAATATTTGTCAAACAGACCAAAACAATCCAGAAAAGACTGAACCCAAAGGTAGAGAAGCTGCTCTTTGTGTTTCAGCTCACCTTGGCACAAGGCCCCATGCCACGCCCACTAAGGGATGGATGTGCGTCTGTGAGCTTCCAGCGCTCAGACATTGAGACTGTGGACACTTTGAATCACCTGGTGTTGACCTGATGCAGACTGTCCTCCCGACAGCAGACAGAGTCCTGCAGCAGCAGCACGTCCCTGCAGAGAGGCCTGCATCCATGCTGAGGTTAGCACCAGCTGTTCTTCCTCCTGATGTTGTTGGTCATCACTACAGGTTTTTTTCTAAAAAGGCTGTAGAAAGACAGAAAGATCCCTTTTGTGTGATTAATAAGGTTTTTTTTATATCAATTTATGTTATTTTAAATCAAAACCCAACATTTATAAGAAAAATAATTTATTAAAAAATGTCACTTAAAATAGAAGAAATGTGTCAAACAAACCATCCTTCCTGTTTTACAGGTATGTCACATGTTTCATTTATACAGCCCAGTATTACAACACAGTCGTCGTAACAGTCCTCACTAACTGTACCAAACAGAAAAAAACTATAGCTGATTGCTAAACTAAACTACTCTAAACAAAGCTAAGCTAAGCTAAACTAAGCTAAGTTAAACTAAACGGGACATCTCCACCCTTGAACCTTCCTTCTCGGTAAGGAAATCCTCCTAAAACAGGATTTCGTTAAAAAAAGAAGAAACATCAGGGGTGTCCACATAAAGGACACCGCTAGCTCCACAGAGAAAGTGGGCGTGTCTATTACCCTGGGGGCAGCGCAGACTCTTCCTGGACATTTGTGATGTCACAAATATGAGGACCCACTGGTTGAATACGCAGAAATGCATGAATGGATCCAAATACCACTTTGGGTTTTTCTTAGTGAGGAATGAAGATGAGAAAACACTTAAAAGCTCAGAAAGTGGTTTTGTATGATGTAGCCGCTCTAACAGCGGGGCAGTTCTCATCTTTATGGGTGATGATGGGGCATTTGTGGTTTGGGTCGGATGTCACTGCATATTTACTACGTTACTTTACTGTCTGGACCTGGCATCACTATCAACATCTGTAATGAATGAGAGTGGGTCTCCAAACAGGCTTATTAGTAAAAACGGGTCATTCCTTCCATCTGGACCCAAACGATGATCAAAGCAGGTCTGGACTGTTAATCACTGATTTACATTCTTTTCATGGGGAATTATTAAAGTTCAACCAAGAAAGAAAAAATAAAACCATAAAAGTAAAAAAGAAAGTGGTCTAATCCTCCTTTCTAACATTACAGGTGCACACAGTTGCTCCTTTCCAGACTAAAGAAGCAGGTTTCCAAAGATGAGGATGAGGCTCCACAGCTGCGATCTCTGACCATCTTTTTTTTTTGAAGAAGAAGAAGAATTGTGGGAAAGTCTTTCTGATTGGTTCTTTTCTCCAGTGAACACTGGGACTTTGGTACAAACGGGTTTTGAGAGAAGAGTCTCTTCTGAAGGAAGGAAGGCAGAGAAGGAGGCAGAGAACACGTGCGCGCGCGCGCGCGCCTGCAGATCTCGCGTACAGTTGGAGCTGCTGCTCCGTGTGAGGATGATCCTCCTCTGACCGTCCCGGAGCTGACGCGCCGCTGATGCTGCGTGTTCTGCCGGGTCATCCCCGGTCCGGACGAACCCGTCTCTCCTCGGTTCTGATCCTCCCGGTGAAGTTGACTGCGGCGCCAGGAACTCGTGCAGATCCGCTCACGGAGCGGCGCGAGGAGCAGCCAGGTGAGCGAGCATACGTGTGTCATTAGCAGGTTGGCGCGGGAAAGCCTCACCTGTAGAAGCAGGCATGTCCTGGATCAGCGCATCGACCCAGTTCTGGTGGGATCTGGGATTGGGTCTAACTTTACCTGTGACTCAGGTGAGGAAGAAGGACAGAAGAATGTGACCGTGACGGTAACAGCACCACCGGACGTGTCGGTTTAAGTCGGTTCCTTCCCAGAATCGCGACCTTAACGGTAATCGGCGGGAAAGGGTTCGTTTGATCCGCTGACTGTTTTAGTCCGTCCAGCTAAGAAAGTTGGGTCTGGTTCCGTCCGCCAGGGGGCGCTGCTGGTGAGACGCTCCGCGCGCGTGCAGACCTTGTTGGAGCCACAAGGACACCTGCTGAACACCTGTACTGGCTGTGACACAGCCCGCGTGCGCGGAGGATGACAGATTCCCGCCGTGAACCGAGCGTGCTGCGGACGCCCCCGCGCGCGGCAGAGGGAGGGGTTCAGGGCGGGAAGCAGTCAGGTGTGACCATCCAGGTTCACTGAGCAGTGGACACGTGACCTTTAAGGCTGTTGGACCATCAGAGATGCCTTCGGACCACCGGCAGGCCACCACGTGACATCGGAGCATTTCCACTAAACCACTGCATCATCATCATCTTCATCATCATCATCAGAGCGCAATCGCTAAGAAAATGTTTGTTAAAAAAACCGTTTCTAACTAGAGGAGCTGCTTTTCCTGAAGAACATGCAGGTTAAATGCTGAATTACTGAATGAAAATGAAACTTAAAGGGTAAAAATTGACACAAAAAAAATAGAGATGATCAAAGTTGACCGTAAATAAAGTGAAAACAGCACAAAACCAAAAAATATGTTTGTGAAAAATGCCAGAGCCGGGAATCGAACCAGCGACCTCATGCACCAAGGATTCCCCGTGTGTTTCTATGGAGGCAGAAATCCTGGAATATCTGGAAAAGTTCAAGGATTTGAAGGAGTAAAAGTCACAGCTGGAATACGCTGAAAGAGCTGAACATTTGAATAGTTGGATGTTAAAATAGATGAAACATTGTCAAGCGGCTAAAATGGAGGAAGATACTAGAGTAAAGAAAGAGAAACAGGAAAACAATGGTTGAAGGATTCACAGCATTCATCCCATTAGGCTTCAGAGGATTTTGAAAACAGCCAAATGTTTGCAGCAGCATCCTTCATTGGTGACTCAGAACCTGCTGTCCTACTTTTACGGTCCGTCCAGCAACAGGATACTAGTATTTACCTCTGTAAAAACTATGCAAGGCTAGACGACAGAGTGACCGCATGTGTCATTATTGTGAACCAAAACTTTGTATAAACTGAACTGAAGGGATCACAGCATCATGAAAATATGACGAGAGACGGTCAGCCCAGCAGAGACACCAGCCTGGACCGATTCGTCTCTTTGTCAGCCCTGTGACCCCAACAGGGATGTAGGGGGTGACGAGGATGGATGATGGAACAGAATAGAAGTTAAACAGTGAAAAGCATTAAATAGAGGGAAAAACCCAAAGAAACAAAAAAAGGTTTTAGGCCGACGTTTTTCCTAAAGATTACTCAATAAAACACAAGTGGCAGCTTCATGAGACTTGCTCTTTTTCTAAGCACGTTCTTTTACCACATGTCACTCTGGAACGCCACGTCAGTGATGACTTTTTTTGGCACCACTTACCTGGCTGAGAAACCTCCACACAGGTGGTGCTCCTGACTGCAGCTTTCCTCTCAGACCTCACATGCTGGACATTTAGTCCTTTCCTGAGTGCTGACTGAACTTTTGTCCGGTTTGACTTCCTTCTCTGCTTTTTGCGTTATTCCTGTGTGAACAACAACTACAAACATGGGACCAGCATAACAATTGTGTTCTGATTTGTGTGACTGTAGACAAAAGCTCATCAGAGGCTCCGTTCTGAGGATGCTCATGTTGGATGAATGTGAAACGATTGTCATGAACTGCTGGTGTTGGGCCCAAAATGCAGAAGACAGAAACGTAGACATTTAGTAAAAGAACCAGAATGTGACAAAAACCACAGAGAGGAGCAAAAGACAACCAGACACTGAATAGACAGAGGGCAGTTAACTGAAATGAAGACAGCTGTGGATCATGATTAACCTTAAACTGATGTGACTCTCTCAGAACATGACCATAACATGACCATAGCATGACCAGAAACATGACCAGAACCTGACCATAACATGACCAAAACCTGACCAGAACATGAGCAAAACATGACCATGACATGACCATAACATGACCAAAACCTGACCAGAACATGACCATAACATGACCAAAACATGACCATAACATGACCATAGCATGACCAGAAACATGACCAGAACCTGACCATAACATGACCAAAACCTGACCAGAACATGAGCAAAACATAACCAAAACCTGACCAGAACATGACCAAAACCTGACCATAACATGACCAAAACCTGACCAGAACATGAGCAAAACATGACCATGACATGACCATAACATGACCAAAACCTGACCAGAACATGAGCAAAACATGACCATGACATGACCATAGCACGACCAGAACATGACCATAACATGACCATAACATGACCAAAACCTGACCAGAACATGACCATAACATGACCAAAACCTGACCAGAACATGAGCAAAACATGACCATGACATGACCATAGCACGACAAGAACATGACCATAGCATGACCAGAACATGACCAGAACATGACCAGAAACATGACCAGAACCTGACCAGAACATGACCAGAACATGACCAGAACATGACCAAAAATGACCATAGCAGGACCATAACATGACCAAAGCCTGACCATAACATGACCATAA
The DNA here is from genome assembly GCF_053564925.1 of Oryzias latipes. Lineage (NCBI taxonomy): Eukaryota > Metazoa > Chordata > Actinopteri > Beloniformes > Adrianichthyidae > Oryzias > Oryzias latipes. The sequence continues at coordinate 1,199,539 of NC_136248.1, forward strand.
TATGACCAAAACATGACCATAGCATGACCATAACATGACCAGAACATGACCATAACATGACCAAAACATGACTATAGCCTGACCATAACATGACCATGACATGACCATAACATGACCAAAACCTGACCAGAACATGAGCAAAACATGACCATGACATGACCATAGCACGACAAGAACATGACCATAGCATGACCAAAACATGACCATAACATGACCATAGCATGACCAGAAACATGACCAGAACCTGACCATAACATGACCAAAACCTGACCAGAACATGACCATAACATGACCAAAACATGACCATAACATGACCATAGCATGACCAGAAACATGACCAGAACCTGACCATAACATGACCAGAACATGAGCAAAACATAACCAAAACCTGACCAGAACATGACCAAAACCTGACCATAACATGACCAAAACCTGACCAGAACATGAGCAAAACATGACCATGACATGACCATAACATGACCAAAACCTGACCAGAACATGAGCAAAACATGACCATGACATGACCATAGCACGACAAGAACATGACCATAGCATGACCAGAACATGACCAGAACATGACCATAACATGACCATAGCATGACCAGAACATGACCCAAAATGACAATAGCAGGACCATAACATGACCAAAACCTGACCATAACATGACCATAATATGACCAAAACATGACCATAACATTACCAGAACATGACCATAACATGACCAAAACATGACCATAGCATGACCATAACATGACCAGAACATGACTATAACATGACCAAAGCTTGACTATAGCCTGACCATAACATGACCATAACATGACCAAAACATGACCATAACATGACCAAAACTTGACTATAGCCTGACCATAACATGACCATAACATGACCAAATCATGACCATAGCATGACCAGAACATGACCAGAACATGACCATAACATGACCAAAACATGACTATAGCCTGACCATAACATGACCAAAACATGACCATAACATGACCAAAACTTGACTATAGCCTGACCATAACATGACCATAACATGACCAAAACATGACCATAACATGACCATAACATGACCAAAACTTGACTATAGCCTGACCATAACATGACCATAACATGACCAAAACATGACCATAACATGACCATAACATGACCAAAACATGACCATAACATGACCAAAACATGCCTATAACATGACCAAAACATGACCATAGCATGACCATAGCATGACCAAAACATGCCTATAACATGACCATAACATGATCAAACTAGAGCCTTACAGACTGGTTTAATTTAAACCAGTGGTTCATGTAAATGATACTGGTCTGAACTGAAAGTCACGCATAACAAAGAAAGAAAAGAAGTTCAAATATCTTTCTGATGAAACTATAGACCTAAAGAAAAACGAACTAAAAACCTTTTTGACTCCAATGAAATGTGACGTTGTCAGTGCTGGTCTGTGGTTGTTCTCTGAAGTCCTGTTGAAATGTTTTAGTCTAATCTATTCTCCTCAAACATACATGAATGCATATGTCTGTGGAATGTTTTTTTCTCACTGGGGGGTTTGCTTTTCCTACAGACTGGTCCTGTTTTTCCCGCTTGGGCCGGTGTTCATCCCCTGCTTCACACGTCAGTGGAACCTTCCAATCTGCTCTGACATTCATGCTAATCTGATTAGGAAGATTTCCTCTTCATCAATGACGGCCAAGATGGAGACGCCTTTCTACCACGACGACTCCTCTGCGACGGCCGCCTTCAGTCACGTCACCGAGTACGAGCATTACCCGGGAAACAAGACGCCGATGAGCAAGAAGATCATGTCGGTGGCAGGCAGCCATCCCTTCCTCAGCGCCACCAACAGCGTTCCAGGAGGACGGGCCGGGAACCACAACCATCTGGGGCTCGCCGGTAACAGTGCCCTGCTGACGTCAGGCGCCTCCTCCGACATGAACCTGCTGAAGCTGGCCTCCCCTGAGCTGGAGCATCTCATCATTCAGTCCAACCAAGGACTGGTCACCTCCAGCCCGGCGCCAGGTTCCACCAACCCTTTCATCTACCGCGGCCAGGCCACCAATGAACAGGAGGGGTTTGCAGACGGCTTTGTCAAAGCACTGGCAGACCTTCACAAGCAGAACCAGCTGGTGGGAGGGGGGCACATGTCTCCGTCGTCATCCTCCAGCGTTTCCCTTCAAACGTCTTATCAAAGGAGCTTGATGTCGGGGGGAGACATGCCGGTCTACACCAACCTCAGCAGCTACAGCCCAGGCCAAATGCCGTACTCTGGAGGGCAGATGGCGTTCAGCGGAGGTTCAGGTGCTCCACAGCCCCACCCTAGAGGCTTGGATGCCCCTCAAACTGTGCCAGAGGTGCCTCACCCCGCAGGTGACCCCACCTCTCCACCGTCACTTTCTCCTATTGACCTGGAGACACAGGAGCGAATCAAAGCGGAGCGAAAGAAGCTCCGCAATCGCATTGCTGCATCCAAGTGCCGCAAACGGAAGCTGGAGCGAATCTCCAGACTGGAGGAGAAGGTGAAGGTCCTCAAGAGTCAGAACTCGGACCTGGCCTCCACCGCCGCCATGCTGCGGGAGCAGGTAGCTCAGCTCAAACAGAAGGTCATGAGCCACGTCACCAATGGCTGCCAGATCTCCGTCGGAGCCACGTCCTCCTCCAAATCCAGAGGCGGATGCGCTGGAAGTGACGTCTGACGAGACGATGAAGGGCATGACGGCACGCCTGCAGGCTGGAGGGTCACCACCTCGGTTTCCACATTTTGCTGGAGCCGGCGGATGTCGTGAGCTCAGAACTTTGGTGCCAGCGCGGCAGAACCAGTGGATATGTACAGAGACGCTCCTCAGTCCCAGAGGGTCTGTCAATCATCCACACAGAGGCGGGACTTACAGAACAGGTGCAAGACAAGTCTGGGAACACCTGGGATCTTTTTCTGGATCCGACAGAACAGAGGTTTTTGGCTGCTGTTCTGCAGGACTCACTGTACAAAGTGTGTTATTTTGTGGTTCTGTTCTTTAAACGGCTTATTCCTTCAGTGACTAACAGCTGTGCTGCACAGGGAGAACACGGAAACTTTCCAAGAGGAGAAAGACTTTCAAAGACAGTTTGAACTGAAACTTCACTTCAGCTCGTGTCTTTAGAATCAGAATCAGAATCAGAATCAGAATAGGTTTTATTGCCGGGTTCAGTAGAGCGCACTTTACAAAACGAGGAATTTGTCTTGGTGTATAGTACAATTAAAATAAGTTAAAAAATTAAATTAACACAACAACACACTATATACAGTTGAGTAAGGTGGGAGCACAGGTGGGCTGGGATGGTCTGTAAGTAGCAGCGATAGTCCTTTGGTGGGGGTAACCATCAGAACAGAGAAGAGTACAGATACTTGAGGTTCATTTGTAATGGGATTCTAGAAGACCTTTTTCCTGACTCCTCTTCTAATTTTGTTCAGAAGGTTTCTGCAGCTGTAGTTTGGGATTCTTTAAGAAATCAAACCTTCACTTTCAAACAGGAGGTCAAATAATTGAATTAGATTGATGGATTCACTGTTGTTTAACAGGAAAGTTCCTAGAGATCCATTGATCTCTGATGGCAAAGCAGTTTCCCACTAAGACATTTCATGTGATTTCATATCATTCTGAATTCATGTCATAGAATCATTGGAACACACAGATTGTGTGTTTATTCATCAACAATGCCTCTTTTTTGACTGACAGCTCTGATTTGACTGCAGTTCTGGGGAAGTCAGGTGTTTCTCTGGAAATGTTGAGGTTTTTTGGCAGCTGTTCCTGCAGAAAGTAGTTATTATCGGCTGAATTCAAAGGTTTTAGAGGATTGATTTACCAGAAAAAAAGTCTTTGGTTAAAAGTTTTAGTTAAGAAATCGGATCTTTGTTCTGAAAACTAAATCCAGACAAACAATCAGCTCCTTTTCTGAACTACTGTGAAGAGAAACCGTCCAAATGTTGGAATCAACGTTCTAGGATGATGGCTTCTACGTTCACATTTCTGCAAAAAGGACAAATAAAACGTTTTATTCAGATTTTCTGATCATAATGTAACAATAAAGAGGAAAAAGATCTCCGTGTTCTGTTAGGATCCAGCACAGTGGAGACTTTTCCTTCACATCTGTGACATCATTTCTGTCTTTTTGTTCATAGAATTATGATCCCTGATCATCATTTGTGATATTAAGTAGATTTGATATTTATGTGGAACGTTCTGAAGGTTGTGGTTTTTGATGTCAGCCTGAAAAAACAGAAAGGAAAAGGTCCCCCCCCCCCCCGGGTGAGATCACTGGGACAGACAGCGGGTCTTTGCAGACCGTTTGTTTTAGGAAACAGGTTTTTGAAGACTCACATATCCAAAACGCCATCGCATGCTGATAATCTAATTACACGCCACGCGGTGAGCGCAAAGGTTTACGGCGTCCTGACAACTTTTTGGCTTCGGTCCGCTGCCGCCCGGGCACATTTGGAGGTCGCAGGGGGGCAGCCCGGTTTATATACCCCTGGTGGTTGGCGGCTTCCAACCAACCAAAGACTGAGTAAATGTCTCTGGACGGCGGCTGGTTGGCGTTTGAAATGGACAGCCGCGTCAGAGCTGCTGCCAGCCGGCGATCCGGCTGCCACCGCCCTGTGGCCATCCAGCCGTCGCCCGATTCGGGGACGGCGTCATCCCCGGCTGACTGACTGACGCCTGATGGCTGCATTCATGACTGTGCCAACAATTTCCCAAAAATTGGGCGGCGATGTGAAATCCTGTAGATTCTGCCGACGCCCTCCCCATGGCGCAGTGACAGGTGTACTTGGGACCTGGGGGGCTCACGAGTATTTTTACTTTTATCAAAGGGGATTCTCATAATAACAGATTAATGGATGTTTCCGTTTATGTTATTCAATGTTCTGGCATCAAGAAGTCTCAGAACTCAGTCGGACAATAGAAGAGATTTTGATTTTTGGTCTATTGGAGGGTCTATTGCCCCCCTCCTCCTGTACCGAGTATTAGAGGTGTAGTGGTTCTTTTTGATAGGATGTCGTCTAGTTTGGTTGTTTTCCTGACAGCTGGACGGGGATCTTTAACTCCTCTGACACATAAATGTAGATGCTTCGGATGCAGAGTGGAACCCCAACAGCTGGGTGCTGCTTTACCTGAACTTCTGCACGACACTGTGAAGCCCACTTACAGGAAGTGGAGGACTTTATTTAGTTTGTGGATCTGCTATAGAGTGAGCTTCTGTTGCCTCACAAGAGCAGCTCTCCCAGCAAACACTTCATTGTTTTGACTCCTAAACTTTGGTTTCCGTTTTATGTGTTTGGAGGACCTGACTGCTGTCGGCCAGAGAAGAGAAGAAAGAACTAAAACCATCTTTGCTTCTGTCATCAACAGACGTCAATCAAAACCAAGGACATGTTTTTAAGCAGCAAATTTAAACCTGGAAATATAGAACGAAACCATTGAAATGATTTGTGATTTTGTCCTGTGACACTGATTTGATCGTCTTTGATTCTATTTTTGTAAAAACCTGCAAATGTACTTTTCACTCATTTTACGATGTTAGTCTGTATGTTTGATTACTTTAAATACTAATACCTTTATTTATTATGAGTACTTTGGAATACTATGCTACGTGTTTATGAACTTTTGTATGGATAATTGTGTCAATATATCTGTGAATGAAATCTTTATTTGTGTTTTTATTTCTATCTATCAGCTGACCCAGACTAGACCATTTTAACCTGGAACTACTGACCCGTTCTAACCAGAGCTGCTGTTCACATGCAGGAACGCCACACAGCCGATGCCAACTGGAACGTTCAGCAGAACTGATGTCTGCAGCAGAACAGAGGACGTCTCATTGGAAACTACAAAGTGGTCGGAGACGCTTCTTTTAGAAAAGAATGTGGCTCCTCCTCATTTCGAGAGTCCGTCGACCTTGATCACCTTAAATTATTGAAAATGAGCCCAAGTGTGGATGACAAAAATGTTCTGGTCTTTGGAAAATAATTCCTGAAAATGTGATGCAGAAGTTTTGAAATTAAAGGAATTCAAACCTTTTTCCCAGAGACCGTCTTTCTGTCAGCAGGACGCTGGAGTAAAGCAGGACTGTCCTTCAAGGCCGGGTCACGCGGTTTTTTAGCGTGTTGCAGGGATGAAACCGGTCATTCGTGAACACACGGAAAAGCTGGGAGAGAAAAAAAGAAGTCACTCTTTACGGCAGCGAGTCGTCAGACGAGTCTAGTTTAGTGAGTCGTCCTCACATAAAGCCCCGCCAGGTACAACAGACAAAAGAGCAACACAAAAAGAGAATTTACCTCAACAACACCAGAAACAAACAAACTAAACTACACACTAAGACACAAGGCATTCAGATCAATGTAGAAACTGTCCCCTGTAGCTATGACCTTTGACCTTTTCTGAAGGTCTGAGAATTTTAGGACAGCTCTCATTTGAAAAGGCTCAAGGCCTAAGGTTCTAATGGAATTATTGATGGTAAAGTTCCACCCTGGACAAACTGCTCCTGGTCTCGGTTTCGTTTAGGCCCAGACGGTGACAGGCCTCTGGACCCATCCGGCTCCTGTAACATGAGACAAATGAATGAATCATTAGACCACCGGTCCCCAACCCCCGGGCCGCGAACAGGTACCGGTCCGTGGCGTTAAAAAGGTTGGAGACCACTGACTTAGACGTTCCAACCAATGAAGTCAATTCAGTCGCCATGTTTCTGCAATACAGCCTCGCCACGTTGGAACCAGACGGCGTTAGTGGACTAAGCAGGGAGTCGGTCCGGATCCACATTTCTGAGGCAACCACTCTCAGGAGTGAGCTTGGAAGGCCACACCCCTTCCACTGAAAGTGGGCTGGGGATAATCTGTCAATCAAACCTTTCCAACATTTGACATGAGACGGCCTTCTGTCATTGAGGCATCTGATTGGTCAGTTTATTGCTCAACAGCAAAGATATCATGAAAGAAAAGCGGATCATCAGTGGAAGGGGTGTGGCCTTCTAGTGTGCTCACTACTGATTGGAGAGTGGTTGCCATAGAAATGCAGACTAAGACGACATGGACCAATCAGTGTTCGGCAGTGGAGCCGCCATCACTGTGTGAATGTGTTTATAACTGTACAGCTGTAGAAGTTCACCATTTGTTCTGCATTTGATGTTTATTTAATGTTCAGATCTGATGTGAAGCTTTCAAAAAGACAGAAGGAATGTTTAATATCTTTCCCTTTTTTCTGATTGTTTTTAATACTTGAGAAAAACGGATCTAGTTTACCATCAGTCCACAGTTTCATGTTCTGCTCTGACTGCAGACATGGCGGATCCATGAGATAGCATAAAAATGTGTTAAAGCTGGACTTTCAATCAATTGCGGACGTAATAACAATGGATGAGTAATCACTGATTCATATTTTTGGCGGGGTTTTTGTTGGCTCTGGTGGTTCTGAGATGACTTTTGGGCTGGAAAAATATGACTCTATCTGGCAACCCTGGCAGAGTAAAAATGTTAAATTGGAGAGAATTTTAAAAAGTGAAGCACAGCGATGCTTTCTGAGAAAGACAAAAAGAACGAAATGTGCTGCCATACTTCCAAAAGAACAAACCAGACCCCCCCACACCCCCATCCCGTTGGTGCTGTGGAAGTGCTGCTCTTTGTGCGCAGTCTTAGCGCGGTCAGAAAGGCAGTGCCAAAAATCCAGCACCCTTCTAACCCCCGTGCGGGTGCACGTGACCAGGCTTTGTGACCCGGGTTTGGTGCTCGCTCCGGTTTCCTGAGCCGTTAGAATAAAAAACCTTCTCCGCGTCTCTACATGAAATAAACGCAATAAATAAAATAAACGTACTGACACTCAAAGTATACTCAAAGTACCCAGAAAACGTGAAACCAAAGTAGATTTTTGTTAAACTTGAGAAGGATGTGGCTCAGCAGTGGACAGACGCACAGAAACGGAGCGTCCACGCTGCTTCCTGTAGACGGACCGGTGCAGCCTCTGCAGGCCTCAGTGATGGATGATGATCATGAATGAAGATAAAGCGTTTGTGATAAACACGGACAAAGAACGACCAAAGCTTTGGCGAGAGGATCCATCTAGCTGATCCTCTGGCCCGTTGCTCCAGCAGCAGCAGATCTCCTGTAGGACCGCTCTGGAGGTCACATGACCACCACAGTGTGATGCCTCCTCTCTCTGCTGGATGCTGAGTGGAAGTGCGGTTCAGCGGCGAGGTCAGTGTGTGACCTTTGTGATGTCAGACCTTCAGATATTTGAAGAAGAAAAACACTGAAGTGTGTTTGTCCATCATTGTTTTCAGCAGGAAGGACTCCGTGAATAAAGGAAGTCTTCATTTCTGTAGAGACGCAGACACAGCCAAACACTCGGGAAGCGACCAGTGAACTTCTGAGGGCTTTATGTGTGATTTAGTGGATGTGCTTCAGTGCTTCATGTGAAGTCAGAGAGCGGAGGGTGCACATGTCAAGCTGTTTGGTAGAAACTGTTGAGTTGCTGTTTTTCCATATTCTGCTCCAGATGGAGTGACCCACTTACTGAGACGGAGGCTCTGTGCCATTTCTGGTGACTAATACCCCTCCACCCACACCTCCACACACACGAGAGCGCACTCGCTCGTTTCTGCCGCCGTGCTTTCCCTCCTGTTTTCGCTCTCAGATGATCCTGTTTGTTAAAAATAAAGACGGCTGTGAATAAACACGTGTTGACAGTGGATGTCGGCGCCTGTTAACGCACTTCTTTGTTTGTTTCTTTGCAATCCCTGCGACTTCACGCTGCCTTCAAGATGAAGCCCAGAATGATGGTAAACCAGAGAACTCAGTTCAGGAGACACTTTGAAGGACGTGAAGGAGATGAGACGATGCTGGTGGACGGGACCAGCAGGTCTCCATGGATCCTCAGATGAGTGGAGTAAACAAGAAGACTAGTCACCACAGCACAAAAGGAGGGTTAGGACCCCCAGGGGCCCCGCTTTTAAATGCTTTTTAAAGGTCTTAATGAAGCTGAAAAGGCATTTTAAAGTCCACACAAAGATGGTCCTCATGGAAAGGCTGCTTCAAAACAGACCTTCAGGTCGAATGATCTGCTCCTGCCTGAGCTTTGTCTGGCTAAAAACCCAAATATAACCGTCTGAAGGAGACCAAACGTGTCACATAAACCTTGTTTTTAAGGCGGAATAACAGTCCAGTTCCTCCAGTTGGTGTCACAAAAACCATAAAACTGTTCTGAAAGTTGGACCCTCACAAGACATTTTGCTCAGAATCAGCCAGACGTCTCCTTGTGATGGAAATCTCATTTATATGAGTGTTAGAGGGGTTTAACTGAAAAACACAGCGGGCCCAGTTTCAGAAGAACTGTACAGGTTGAGGGGCGTTTTGGTTCCAGGTTTACTGAAAACATACAAAAGACCCAATGGAACCAAGTCAACCTGACATGAACAAACAGAAAGCAACATATTTATAAAATAAATATTAAAGGTCTAAATCATAAAAAACCAACTTTGATGAGCCTTTCAGTGTTTTCTAATGTTCCTTCCTCACTATAAACATCCCAGAGTGAAATTTGGATCCATCTCTGAGTTTTCCACTAAAAACCTGCTCTCTAAGCATCAGCCCCTCCCAACCCATGAAAACGAGTGGGTCCTCACATTGTGACATCACAAAGTGAAGAACCGCCCCTTCCAGGAAGAGTCTGCGCTGCCAGCCCCGCCCCCAGGCTAACAGACACGCCCACTTTCTCAGTGGAGCTAGCGGTGATCGGGTTTCCTTTTCTATGAACAGTCTGAACATCCATCTTTGGAAAAGTTCAGATGTTTGTTTTGGTGAGAGAAACTCAGACTGCTGAGGCTCTACGGTGATGTCATGAAATGGGCGGCACCCCCAAGGAGAGAAAGGCGGAGCCTCAGAGATGGAGTCGTCTTACTTCCGGGCCTGAAAAGGAGCTGTAAAAATAACTCATATTTCATTAAAAAATGGTTCTTTAGTGTGTCAAAGGTCATAGATGATCATTCATATGGATATAATTTACTCTGAAAACAGCAGGATAGAGATCCTATACAGATCTGGTTTGTTCACTTACTATCTGCTTTCCAAAGTAATTTCCAATGAAAACTTTTCTAACTGGACCATAACAGGCAAATTACTACTACTACTAATAATAATAATGATAATAATGATAACAATAATAATAATAGTTCAAATAGTTCCTATTTGAAACTGGAACTGATGAAGGTTTGAAGAGCGTTTGCACCCAAACACAACAACATTCAATATTAAATACAAAAAACATACATTTAGTATTCAAAGCTCTTTCTTGAGCTTTTCTGGATCAGTTCTGTCACATTCTTGACAGAACTGAATCTGGTTTCTTGCAGTTAAAGTCCAAATGTCCTGCAGCAGAGTTTCCTGCTGCAGTCGTCTGACAAACTTGATCAAAGTTCAGCATCAGGCTTTGGGCTGAGGAGAACCTCGGGCAAACATGTTGGCAGTGCATTGTGGGATTTGTAGTGGATTAGTGCCTTTCAGCTCTGACCAAAGACGACAGCATCACAGACCGGATGCCTTAAGGCAGGGGCGTCAAACTCGTTTTCACTGAGGGCCACAACAGCACAGTGGCTGTCCTCAAAGGGCCAGATGTAACTTATACATGTAACTAAATGTAATAAAAATAAATGAAACTACTCCTTAATGATAAATAACTCATTATTTATTCATTATAACTTTTTAAAGTGACAGTTACAGTTGCATAGAAAACATATGTTTGGCACTGAAGCGGGCCATCGCATTTACCACCCTATTAGCACGCAGGCTGGTCCTGCTGAGCTGGAAGCTCCCCCGTCCCCCTTCGTATGTCCGCTGGGTCCGCGAGGTGCTGCATAATCTCAAACTTGAGAGGCTTAGGTACTCACTTCAAGGCTCACTCAGGGTGTTTCATGAGACCTGGAGCCCTTTCCTACAATGTATAGACTCCTTGACATTTCCTCACAATCTGGAGGCTGACTGAGCACCAGTGCGACAAAAAGCCACTGCTGTTACCCTGGTTTTCTCACTGATCACTACTTATTTAATTACCCTTTTTTTATTTTTTTTTATTTATTTTTTCTCTTCTTTCTAACATATTTCTTATTTGTAAAAGCCCAAGTGGTTTGTGTTTTTTATTTTTTTATTTTTTGTGTCTGACTTGGGCTCTTGGGGTTGTTGAAGGGGGTGGGTGGGTGGGTGGGACGGGTTGACATTCGAGTGTTTATTTTTACACTTTGCCTTTTTTTAACATTTCATTACACACTCTGTATGTCTGTTTAATACAAAAAATGTTCAATAAATAAAGTTATAAAAAAAAAAGAAAAGAAAAAAAGAAAACAAACGTTTGCTTGTTACTTTAGCATAAATCCTTTTAATTTGATTCTGTCAGGTTAGGTTATATGGACAGTGTTTAAGTCCTAATGTATAGTTGCCCAATCCCATATTTCAAGTCAGATTCCCCCTAGATATGAATACACGCCAATTTTATTTTTTTATTTAAGAAATTAAAAACTTTGATGGGCCACATAAAATGACATGGAGGACCACATTTGGCCCCCGGGGCTTGAGGTTGACACGTGTGCATTAAGGGAACGCTTGGAGCTAGAAGATGGATGGATGGTAGCGCAGATCCTCTAAAGAGCACAGAAGGGAAGCAAACGTTCTTTTCTGTTTCTTCCCAGAATTCCTCAGGATTCAGGCTCATCGCCGCATCTAAACGTCACAGATTTCACAAAGTGGCGACTATAAACTTCCCTCTGAACGCACACCTAACAAAAGGAGGGGCCACACTTCCCATCACATCTAGAATAATAATAATAATAAATATTTGATAAAAACAAGAGCTAATACAATTAAAATAAAAACATTAAAAACAGATAAAAGATTAAAAGCAACAAATGACATTGGGAGGTCAGTGAAGGTCAGACAAACATCAGGAGACACTTCTGTCCCACCATGTTGGACCCAGTGTGTGTGTGTGTGTGTGTGTGTGGGGGGGGGGGGGGGGTTCTGCTCGGTTGTGTATTTGTGAGTCACCTGAGGACTTAAACAGCTTTTCCCACGGCCCTGAGCTGCAGTGTCGCATCGAGGCGACGGCGGTTTCTGTGATGCGTTTGTGTGTCAGAGGACAAGCTGTGCAACATGGTGTCTGTCACTCTGAACCTCTGTCAGACAGCAGAGCGGGAATCTGACAGCGGCTGACTGACGGCCACGTTTGCTTCATCTCCTTTTTCAGAAGCAGCTGTGGAAAATACGATGATTTGATGGTTAGTTCACATGGCAATGCTTTCAGAAAAGTACAACAGTGTTGATCAAAAATTGATGATATTCCTGATAAATATTGATATCCATGACATTATACCGGCTCAAGGGTTCCAATCATTCTGTATGTGGATTGTTCTGAACATTTAAAAAAAAAACACTGGGTTGATGTTTGAACATAAATCAACCTCTTTGCTGTTTTTTTATTTGTTTAATTTAACACCTTTCGTTGAAAACAGCGTCAAACATGAAAGTTCATAAAAAAGGACTTTGAACCGACAGCGCATTTGTCAAAGTACAGACATATGATGGTGTGAAGCAGCATTTCATCCCGCACTCATGTTCAGGTAGCAAATGCAGCGTCTGCGCAGTCAGAGGTCATCTGCTGATAGAAACAGGTCCAAGTTCAACAACTTGGTATTTTCTATTTTCTTGATAATCCCAAAAGCCTCCCATGAAGTAGAAGATCAAATAAATATGATTATGAAGGAAAGGGATGGAGGAAACCGAGAGAGTTTAACCATGGACCAACATCTGCATCCTAACACACAGGATTATTAGCTCAGAGAGACCAAAACACCAAAAACTGAAGACCACAACACCAAAGACCAAATACCAAAAAACCAAAGACCAGAACAACCAAAGACCAAAAGACCAAACACCAAAGACCAGAACAACCAAAGACCAAAAGACCAAAGACCAAAAAAACAAAGACCAGAACAACCAAAGACCAAAAGACCAAAGACCAAAAAAACAAAGACTAAAGACCAAAAAACCAAAGACCTGAAAAACCAAAGACCAAAAAAACCAAAGACCAAAGACCACAACACCATAGACCAAAGACCACAACACCAAAGATCAAAGACCAAAAAACCAAAGACCAGAAAAACCAAAGACCAAAAAACCAAAGATCAGAACAACCAATGAACAAAAGATTAAAGACCAAAAAACCAAAGAACAGAAAAACCAAAAACCAAAAGACCAAAGATCAGAACAACCACAGACCAAAAGACCAAAGACCAAAAAACCAAAGACCAGAAAAACCAAAGACCAAAAGACCAAAGACCAGAAAAACCAAAGACCAAAAGACCAAAGACCAAAAAACCAAAGACTAAAGACCAAAAAACCAAAGACCAGAAAAACCAAAGACCAAAAAACCAAAGACCAAAGACCACAACACCAAAGACCAAAGACCAAAAAACCAAAGACCAGAAAAACCAAAGACCAAAAGACCAAAGACCACAACACCAAAGACCAAATACCAAAAAACCAAAGACCAAAAAAACAAAGACATAAGACCAAAAAACCTAAGACCAGAAAAACCAAAGACCACAACACAAAAAGACCAAATACCAAAGGCCAGAAAAAACAAAGACCAAAAGACTAAAGACCAAAAAACCAAAGACCAGAAAAACAAAGACCAAAAACCCAAAGACCAAAAAAACAAAGACTAAAGACCAAAAAAACCAAAGACCAGAAAAACCAAAGACCAGAAAAACCAAAGACCAAAAGACCAAATACCAAAAAACCAAAGACCAGAAAAAACGAAGACCAAAAACCCAAAGACCAAAAAAACAAAGACCACAACACCAAAGACCAAAGACCAAAGACCAGAAAAACCAAAAACCAAAAGACCAAAGATCAGAAAAACCAAAGACCACAACACCAAAGACCAAAAAACCAAAGACCAGAAAAACAAAGACCAAAAACCCAAAGACCAAAAAAACAAAGACCAGAACAACCAAAGACCAAAAGACCAAAGACCAAAAAAACAAAGACCAGAACAACCAAAGACCAAAAGACCAAAGACCAAAAAACCAAAGACTAAAGACCAAAAAACCAAAGACCAGAAAAACCAAAGACCACAGACCAAAGACCACAACACCAAAGACCAAAGACCAAAAAACCTAAGACCAGAAAAACCAAAGGCCACAACACCAAAGACCAAATACCAAAGACCAGAAAAACCAAAAACCAAAAGACCAAAGATCAGAAAAACCAAAGACCACAACACCAAAGACCAAAAAACCAAAGACCAGAAAAACAAAGACCAAAAACCCAAAGACCAAAAAAACAAAGACCAGAACAACCAAAGACCAAAAGACCAAAGACCAAAAAAACAAAGACCAGAACAACCAAAGACCAAAAGACCAAAGACCAAAAAACCAAAGACATAAGACCAAAAAACCTAAGACCAGAAAAACCAAAGACCACAACACAAAAAGACCAAATACCAAAGGCCAGAAAAAACAAAGACCAAAAGACTAAAGACCAAAAACCAAAGACCAGAAAAACAAAGACCAAAAACCCAAAGACCAAAAAAACAAAGACTAAAGACCAAAAAAACCAAAGACCAGAAAAACCAAAGACCAGAAAAACCAAAGACCAAAAGACCAAATACCAAAAAACCAAAGACCAGAAAAAACGAAGACCAAAAACCCAAAGACCAAAAAAACAAAGACCACAACACCAAAGACCAAAGACCAGAAAAACCAAAAACCAAAAGACCAAAGATCAGAAAAACCAAAGACCACAACACCAAAGACCAAAAAACCAAAGACCAGAAAAACAAAGACCAAAAACCCAAAGACCAAAAAAACAAAGACCAGAACAACCAAAGACCAAAAGACCAAAGACCAAAAAAACAAAGACCAGAACAACCAAAGACCAAAAGACCAAAGACCAAAAAACCAAAGACTAAAGACCAAAAAACCAAAGACCAGAAAAACCAAAGACCAAAGACCACAGACCAAAGACCACAACACCAAAGACCAAAGACCAAAAAACCTAAGACCAGAAAAACCAAAGGCCACAACACCAAAGACCAAATACCAAAGACCAGAAAAACAAAGACCAAAAACCCAAAGACCAAAAAAACAAAGACCAGAACAACCAAAGACCAAAAACCAAAGACCAGAAAAAAAACAAAGACCAAAAGACCAAAGACCAAAAAACCTAAGACCAGAAAAACCAAAGACCAAAAAATCCAAAGACCAAAGACCACAACACCATAGACCAAAGACCACAACACCAAAGACCAAAGACCAAAAAACCAAAGACCAGAAAAACCAAAGACCAAAAAACCAAAGATCAGAACAACCAAAGAACAAAAGATTAAAGACCAAAAAACCAAAGACCAGAAAAACCAAAAACCAAAAGACCAAAGATCAGAACAACCACAGACCAAAAGACCAAAGACCAAAAAACCAAAGACCAGAAAAACCAAAGACCAAAAGACCAAAGACCAGAAAAACCAAAGACCAAAAGACCAAAGACCAAAAAACCAAAGACTAAAGACCAAAAAACCAAAGACCAGAAAAACCAAAGACCAAAAAACCAAAGACCAAAGACCAAAGACCACAACACCAAAGACCAAAGACCAAAAAACCAAAGACCAGAAAAACCAAAGACCAAAAGACCAAAGACCACAACACCAAAGACCAAATACCAAAAAACCAAAGACCAAAAAAACAAAGACATAAGACCAAAAAACCTAAGACCAGAAAAACCAAAGACCACAACACAAAAAGACCAAATACCAAAGGCCAGAAAAAACAAAGACCAAAAGACTAAAGACCAAAAAACCAAAGACCAGAAAAACAAAGACCAAAAACCCAAAGACCAAAAAAACAAAGACCAGAACAACCAAAGACCAAAAAACAAAGACCAGAAAAACAAAGACTAAAGACCAAAAAAACCAAAGACCAGAAAAACCAAAGACCAAAAGACCAAATACCAAAAAACCAAAGACCAAAAAAACAAAGACCAAAGACCAAAAAACCTAAGACCAGAAAAACCAATACCACAACACCAAAGACCAAATACCAAAGGCCAGAAAAAACAAGGACCAAAAGACTAAAGACCAAAAAACCAAAGACCAGAAAAACAAAGACCAAAAACCCAAAGACCAAAAAAACAAAGACCAGAACAACCAATGATCAAAAAACAAAGACCAGAAAAACCAAAGACCAAAAGACCAAAGACCAAAAAAACAAAGACCAGAACAACAAAAGACCAGAAAAACCAAAGACCAAAAAACCAAAAACTAAAGACCAAAGACCAGAAAAACCAAAGACCAAAAGACCAAAGACCACAACACCAAAGACCAAAGACCAAAGACCAAAAAACCAAAGACCAGAAAAACCAAAAACCAAAAGACCAAAGATCAGAAAAAACCAAAGACCAAAAGACCAAAGATCAGAAAAACCAAAGACCACAACACCAAAGACCAAAAAAACAAAGACCAGAAAAACAAAGACCAAAAACCCAAAGACCAAAAAAACAAAGACCAGAAAAACCAAAGACCAAAAAACAAAGACCAGAAAAACCAAAGACCAAAAGACCAAAGACCAAAAAAACAAAGACCAGAACAACCAAAGACCAAAAGACCAAAGACCAAAAAACCAAAGACTAAAGACCAAAAAACCAAAGACCAGAAAAACCAATACCACAACACCAAAGACCAAATACCAAAGGCCAGAAAATAAGGACCAAAAGACTAAAGACCAAAAAACCAAAGACCAGAAAAACAAAGACCAAAAACCCAAAGACCAAAAAAACAAAGACCAGAACAACCAAAGACCAAAAAACAAAGACCAGAAAAAACAAAGACCAAAAACCCAAAGACCAAAAAAACAAAGACCAGAACAACCAGAGACCAAAAACCAAAGACCAGAAAAAAAACAAAGACCAAAAGACCAAAGACCACAACACCAAAGACCAAAGACCAAAGATCAGAAAAACCAAAGATCAAAAAACCAAAGACCAGAAAAACAAAGACCAAAAACCCAAAGACCAAAAAAACAAAGACCAGAACAACCAAAGACCAAAAAACAAAGACCAGAAAAACCAAAGACCAAAAGACCAAAGACCAAAAAAACAAAGACCAGAACAACCAAAGACCAAAAGACCAAAGACCAAAAAACCAAAGACTAAAGACCAAAAAACCAAAGACCAGAAAAACCAAAGACCAAAGACCACAGACCAAAGACCACAACACCAAAGACCAAAAAACCTAAGACCAGAAAAACCAAAGGCCACAACACCAAAGACCAAATACCAAAGACCAGAAAAACAAAGACCAAAAACCCAAAGACCAAAAAAACAAAGACCAGAACAACCAAAGACCAAAAACCAAAGACCAGAAAAAAAACAAAGACCAAAAGACCAAAGACCAAAAAACCTAAGACCAGAAAAACCAAAGGCCACAACACCAAAGACCAAATACCAAAGACCAGAAAAACAAAGACCAAAAAAACAAAGACCACAACACCAAAGACCAAAGACCAAAGACCAAAAAACCTAAGACCAGAAAAACAAAGACTAAAGACCAAAGACCAGAACAACCAAAGACCAAAAACCAAAGACCAGAAAAAAAACAAAGACCAAAAGACCAAAGACCACAACACCAAAGACCAAAGACCAAAAAACCTAAGACCAGAAAAACAAAGACTAAAGACCAAAGACCAGAACAACCAAAGACCAAAAACCAAAGACCAGAAAAAAAACAAAGACCAAAAGACCAAAGACCACAACACCAAAGACCAAAGACCAAAAAACCTAAGACCAGAAAAACAAAGACCAGACAAGAACAGAACCAACTGATTCCAAACGTTCCTGCTTATTATATAACCACGCATGAGTGCACACACAGAAACACACACACAAATGCGCACACACATGCACACACACACCCGCACACACACTCATAGTGCAAAAGTTTTCAGCTGTGCCTTTGTTGTGTGTTTGTGTGGATGTTGCCGTGGTGATTCTTGCTTGAAACAAAAACAGATGAGGAGAATAAAAAGAGTGTTCTACAAGCACACATCTGCAGACACTCATGAATCCTTCTGCCGTTCATTCCAGCTGTTTCTGTGTCGGAGCGCTTTCCAAACACGCCTCACTCATGTTTCAGGTCCACATGACAGAGAAGGATGCAGCTTCATGACATCAAACCGCTTACTAAACATCTTTTATGTCTCTGGTTTTTGATAAAAGTCAAATCCAGTCTTTTTTTTGGGAAAAGGATGAGATTGATTGACAGCTGCCTAGTTCTGACAGGTTAAAGTCTGAGGCTGATGGACGGATCAAGAAGGGATGAGGATGGATGGCAGCGATGGAGGGATAGGTGGATGGAGGAATGTATTATTGGCTCACTAAATGTTTGAGGGTGACTCAGATGCTCCGCCCACAGATGCGCTGAGTCACCACAAACCGCCAAGTACTCCATAAGTGTGTGTGTGTGTGTATGTGTGATGTACCTGATTTAAATGTCAGTAAAGTGAGAATCTGACTGTTTCTCAGTTTTTTCCTCTTCTCTGATTAATGGATGACTGAGAGGTTACAGCATCAACACTCTAAGAATCTGAAACAGAACAAGACAAAAACTTGTTTACCTTGTTTTGTGACTAAAGGACTACATCTCCCAGACAACCTGCTGTTTCTGGTTTTTTTCTTCTGTCATAAAGCCGTTGGACTTCCAGGAGGTGAAGGTACGAATCCGCCAATGACAGACCTTCCTCTCTGCTGTGTCTCCTGATTCTGTAGCAAGGCCCTGAAGCTCAAACGTTGCAAAAAGTCAATTCATTTAGGTTATTTTCACAAACATTTACATCATTTGGCCTGTTTTAAGAAGGTTGTCTAATTTCAGTCTGGTTTTTATGGTCCCTCTTTGGACTAATGCAGGACGGCAGGTCATCAGACTGGGTCACAGGGACAGAAGTACCGCTGAAAGCGTCCGTCACCCAGACGCTCGCCGCACCGGGAGAATGTGTAATGATGTCATGAACCCATACATGGAGACGGGATTGATGATGCTTCTGTAGAACTCTTAAAAATAATTAAACCGGACCTCTCAACGTTGTCCGGGTCTTTCATGCATTGTTTTGAGACATAAACAGACACGCCAAAAAAATGATCAGTTATCTAGTCTTTTGATGTCAGAATAAAAAAAAAACAAATTGTCAAAAATACCTTTCAATAAAGAAATCATGTCCAATTTACAGGTTATAGACGTGACCAGTTCCAGTTAAAAGGCTAGAAAAAGTCGAGTGTATCCACAGTGGTCCCTAGTTTGTCACAAGAGTTCCATTCACAGAATAACTGGTTTTAGGGCTGGAAACTCCTGACTGCTCACGTCTTTCACTTTTCTCAAACAGTCATGAACATCTTCACACTTTTCTGTCTTGTTTAAACTTTCAAACTTTCATAGAAACGTAAGCCCAGGATCGTAGAACCAAACCAAAGATCTGACAGCAGAGTTTGTCAAACTGAGCTCATTCTGTACAGGAGACACACTCAGAGGAGATCGGCTGACAGCGTTCTACAGCCACTCACGACAATGGTACATACCTTTTTCACGATTACCTTTGAGGTGGCCGAATGAAAGGAAACGTGAGACACACCTGATCTCCCCTTAAGCTGAAGCCCCGCCTCTCTATGACCCTCCACGGGCTGGGACATCCCAAAAACCCGCAGCGCCCGTACAGGTCAGTTCGTTGTACAGGAACGTCTGACTCAGCGTTAAGTTGCTTGGTGCTTCTGTTTCTGAGGATAGCTTGATGTGGTGGTTGATGGTTTCCTCACAGAGAACGGCATAAAAATGTTCCAACCGTTTGCATAAAGAGTCATGACATACGGGTTTCCTCAGTCCTCCTCCCACAGTGGGAAACACAACAAAAATGTGCTTTAATATAATAATCAATAATAATATAATGGGCTTTTTCTTTTGGTTTCTCATTGTGTTTCATGGAAGGACAATCTGGGCTGGACCTGAGATCTTTGATGAATGTCTTTCTGAAAACTCTTGGAACAGGAGGCCAACTGTCCTTTCAGCTTTCAGTTCCTCCTGACGTGTTGTCCTTTTCCCTCTTCAGTGTCCCACATCTGTAACTGAGACGCTGCTGATCTGCAGTGATGTCCAGAGAAGGAGAGCATGTATGTCAGATATTAGTTTAGGACATCCAAACACGTGTTCAATAATCCTCTCAGGTTTCCTTACAGTCCGCTCCAAAGTATGAAGAGAGCATGATACAGTCCATGTGTGTGTGTGGGTGTGTGTGTGTGTGTGTGTGTGTGTGTGTGTATGTGTGTGTGTGCATAAGGAGAAGCTGTCTGAACACATCTACACAAACAGCAAAATTCCATTTTCTGATTAATAAAGTTAACTCTTATACTGAGTTTGGGTCAAAAGTGAGTGAAAATGGGTCCGTTTTGACCCAAACACAACACAAGGGTTAAAATGAACAAATAGTATTTTCCCTGGTTCATCAGTTTATCATTTAGTCATTTTTGCTGTCCTGATTTCAACAGATATTTCTGTTTTTTCCTCCATGTTTTCATGAAAACAGAAACTGCAGACGGCACTCATTAAAATATCTGAAATGTCACAACACACAGTACAGCAGGTCCAGAATGGGCTTTTTCATGGGATGATCCTGCATTCCCAGTTAAAAATGTGTCTTGGGAGACAAGATGTGTATTTGTGAGGTGATCAAGCTGAAATCAAGATTTTGGGGGGGACCTTCGTGACATCATAAGGGGGGCAGTAACTCAGGGGGATAAATAAAAAGTACAGTTTTTTGGTTCAGTCGTTTTAGACTTTCCACTGTTCAGTTTTGTTTGACTTTTCTATCCTCACTATTTCAAAAATAAAGAGCTTTCTAGGCTGATCTAATGTTCTCCTCTACTGTTTTTAGGACAACCTCAGAATTGTATCTCTAACCTGTAAAATCATCATCAGTGGTTTGTCTAAAGTCTCTGCAGAACTTTAGCCATTGACTGAAAATGATCCACATCAACAAACACAGTCCTGCAGAGAATCTTTCCCCCTAATCCCAAACCCCAAAACGTCATTGTACATTTACAGCTAAAGTGAAACTGGAAAAGAATAGTAGTGTGTACCTGACAGGAGTCGTAACACGCATCTCCACACACGACCCACACATCGTAGAAGATCCAACTTTGTGATTATATGATATGGTCCACTTTTCATCTAAACAGATACAATCTAGATATTTATTACTCATTTGATATTTAAAACTATAAATGAAAATGTATTTTACTTAAAAAACATTTTTTTTCTTTTACTGGAACTTTTAAATTTTTGGATGGATGGATGTATGGAGGGATGGAGGGAGGGAGGGATGGATGGAGGGAGGGAGGGAGGGAGGTGGGGATGTATGGATGGAGGGATGTATGTATGGAGGGATGGAGGGAGGGAGGGATGGATGGATGTCTGATGTCTGAACGCGTAGATGGGAGGCGTTTCTGTGCTGGTCGCAGGAACAGACACTTGTTTGGGAACTCTGCTCGGTCAAACTCCTGCATTGAAACTGTAATTACCCCCCTGACAAGTCAAAGTGGTCTCTTTATCTTGGCTTTATTTTGATTCTGAACCAATGGAGGGAGGGAGAACTGAGCAAAGATACCACACTCTCTGACATCCTACTTCCCAGTTTCAGCTAAATGTGGGCGGAGACAGAGCTAAAGTCAAACGGACGCCACACCAATCCGCCTGCAGGTCTCGTACTCTGGTCTTCTTGTGAACAAGACTTTGAGATACTTCCAGATGTCCAGAGTCCTCATCTATTGGAGAACAGCAGGTTACAGTTGGTGAACGACTGCCGGTGAACCATGACCCACTCTACACCCTGCAGACGGTCATTAGTATCCGTCTGAACGCCACGCATTAGTCGCTGCTCTGTAATTGATCCTCTTCATGCTCCTCCATCATTCACGGTGGAGGCTTTGGATTTCCATTTCTTACAGAGCGATGCGACACTGTGGGAGGCTCTTCCTCTGTGATTAAACAGCTTTTTTATGTGAACCCCCGCCCCCCACTGTATCTTTCTGCCTGTGGGGGGAACTTATGCAAACCTTTAGAGAACAGAAGCTGTAAAGCCGCCATGACCCAAACGGCAACATTCAGAGTTCTGATGTTGTGATTGAAGATGCTAAGACACTGAAACATCCAGCGTTCAGTTCCTTAGATGATCTTCTCATACATATTCATCTCCCTAAAGCTCTTAAATTTAGACCAGTCTCACCACGTCACGTTAATCTGAAGACCGGAAAAGCTTTGGAAAAACTCCATTTAGAAAATATTCCTGTGAAGAGTTTTTATGAGCGGCTGAACACACAGAACCACATTTCCAAGAACCTTTGGAAGCTCTTCAAGTCAGTTTATGGAGGACGCTGTCTTTCTGCTAGGTCAACCTTTTCAATAAATCTCTATCATCCTCTATTGTCTCTATTCTAGAACATCATCTAAATGAAGAAGACAGAGCTGTACATCTTACTCATTAAGGCCCACAGAGACCAAACACCACCAGAAGCTTCATCTTAGTGCTGCTGCAGGCCAGTACTGGGAGAACTGACGGGCTGCATGGTGGTCAGTCCTCTCCAACAGAACGCCTTCAGTGTCACATCGTTTTTGAAAGGTCAAAGATGATCAAACTCATCGAGTTATTTTGCAGGGAAAATTTAATTTGGCATTTTTCTAAAAAAAAAAAGATTGAAAAGCAGGTCTGTTAAAACTCATTGAAATGAAGAAGTCCAATTCAAATCTTTCATTTAGAAACATTTAAACCATTTGATCTAACAAAAAAAGAAAAATCAAAGGCTGATATAGATGCAAATTGAAATAATTGTTTTGCAAATGAACCCCGCTGCTCAGTTTCCCTCTCAAACCCCCCTGGGAGCAGCTGATAGTTTAATCAACATGAATGTTTGAAAGAAGCTCCAGCATCCTCCTGCTCCGTGTTACCGAGCCGTGACTCACTCCGCTGAAGGAGCCCGACCAGGGATAAACGTGAATTAGAGCCGCTTAATTCGTCCTGACAGCTGGAAATGTTAAATCCTGCAGGGTGCTCAGCTTAGCGCACTCGCTCTCTTCCTAAGTAGGTTAAACACATACCAGAGTGATCAATCTGCAGACACGCTCCGCCAAATACCGACCAGAAACTCTTCGGAGGAGCAAACTAACTTGAAGAAGACGAGTCGACATTCTTTGGAAACCTTTCCCATCTTCTCACCATTTCCCACTGAGTCACTGATCTCTTTCTCCAACACTTAGAATGAAACCAGTTGGACTTCCCTTGTCTTTGCTCAACAACCAAAGGTTCAAAGCCCTCGTTTATTCGCCTTGGTGAAATGGCTGCACGGTGATTTGGCAGGTTGATGCCACGTTCTGTACAAACACATGGACGGAGTCAGGAGCCAAGTCATTTATTTACCATCAAACACATGCATCAATACTCGGGGCAGGGTGTGCTTCATGACAGAACGAGAGGTATGGCGTGGAAAACGTGAATCCATACAACAAACAGGTCCAGAGGTTTGGGCGGGGCCACGATGCTGTTGGGAACAGGGTCTTGGTTTGAGCCTGAATGGAGGCACAAAGACGGTTTGAAATGAGGACTTGAGTCCGAAGACGGCTTGAAGGTGCAGAAAATCTACAGTAAACTGGAAACAGGCAAAAGGGAGCTGGAAGGCAGCAACTACCTGAAGAAACAGGTGAGGAGACTGATTCCAGAGGATGAGGGCACAGGAACCGCCATTCCCCTTCGGCTTACTTCACCTCAACAACGTTCTAAAAATGTCTGTTTGGAAGTTCAAGGTAAACTTTGAAGCCCCGTTCAAATCAAAACAGCCCTAAAAATGTGCAAATTTCAGTTCTGAAGAAATCAAATGAACATATTTATGTAAAAAATACAATCCTCCCCTCTAAAGTTCACAGGGACAGGAAATAAAGCAAAAATCCAAAAGATTCTTTAAACTGGACTCTAAATGCATTTTCCTTTGTTATATTGGACTTCTCCACTGGGGGGTCAGCTGAGATTTGCTCTTATTCGCAAGCTCCGCCAGTGGCCGGTGAAGGTACTACAGCATTTGGTACATCCTAGTTTGCTTTAAATTCAAGATGAGGGTTGGGTTCAAACCCACAACCTGCTTATGGGTTGTATTGTTCACTGTCAACTTAAACACAGCCTGGGTGACAGTGAACATTTGACATATAACTCTAGTGGGCCGAGGACTACGGAAGCATTTCTGTAGCATAATTAAAATAATAGTCAATGCCAGAAATGCTTCCTTATAGGACGTTTCATTGCATCTAGACTGCAAAATGAAAAGACAATAAAGGACTGCACAGGGGGGTATTCCAGAAAGCAGGTTCTGCTAGCTCCCACGGTAAGTTTGAGGCTAAGGAAGTTGATAACCTCAGCTTTCGGTTCCAGAAATGGAGGTATGTTTCAGGGTATGTCAAGTTGCCATAGCAACTCATGCTCTGAACATAACCTGGTCTGGAGCAGGTTTAGTTCAGAATCAGAATCAGAAAGCCTTTATTGTCATTGTAACACAAGAAACTTGTGACAACGAAATTTCTGGTGCTCTCCAGCTGCTTAAACAATAAAATAGATAATCTTCTAAAGAACAATAAAAATTGAGTTTAACTGAAAATATACATATGTACAAAGCTACATAACTATTCTAAATTGCATTATATTGCACTGGGAATTGTTAATATTGCACATTTGCTTCACATATTGCACGAGTTACAGTTTTTGTGGGATTCACATTTATTTAGGAGGTTGACTGCTCTGGGAAAAATACTGTTCTTTAGTCTATTTGTGCGAGCCTTGTGAGATCTGTACCGTCGGCCTGACGGTAGCAGTTGGAACAGGTGGTGGTTTGGATGGTGGGAGTCCTTGATGATTTGCCTGGCTCTGCTCGTGTAGCGAGAGCTAGCAATGTCCTCTAGGCTGGGCAGGGGGGAGCCGGTGATTTTCTGGGCCGTGTTGATCACCCTCTGCAGCGCCTTCCTGTCTGCGGCCGAGCATCCTGCATACCAGGCTGTGATGCAGTACGTGAGGATGCTCTCGATGGCGGCTCTGTAGAAGGTCACCAGCAGCTTCTTGTCCAGGTTGTTCCTCCTGAGTATTCTCAGAAAGTGGAGACGCTGCTGGGCCTTCCCTACTGCCGCAGTGGTGTTTGCAGTCCAGGAGAGGTCCTCTGTGATCAGCACACCTAGGTAGCGGATGGAGTGAACCCTGTCCACGCTGACCCCATTTATATAAAGTGGGGGCGGGTCCACTTTCCCCTTTCTGAAGTCCAGGATTATTTCTTTCGTTTTGGTGGTGTTCAGGTGGAGGTTGTTTCCTGAACACCACTTTTCCAGTCTGCTGACTTCATCCCTGTAAAGAGTCTCATCTAGTTGAAGGTTAGTTTGTTTTCAGAGAGGTGAAGCAGCATGGCGTGTCCATTTGAAGATGATTTAGTGGATGAAGAAGCTCAGATAATACTTTTTCCACCATGAGAGGATGATAAGTATGGAGTCCTATACTGTTCATAATAAAATAAATAAATATTTAATTAAAGAAATAAATATGACCTCATGCAAATAAACAATCAACCAAAAAATCTCTCATAAATATATAAAAAGATCATGAAATTGTGAAAAACCTGCACACAGATTTTAAATTAGCCATTTTATTATTCAATATATTTCATTTTGCTTTATAAAACTGTTCATTACTTTAAAACAGCATTTTAAAATATTCATTTTATTCATGTGGAATATTATTATAATTCTACGTCTCTTTTCAGAACCTCGTATTTCAAAATCAATATTTCCCAAAGTAGCTTTGTTTTTATTTCATGTTGGTGTTTTTCACAATGACTTATTTATTTCATGAAGAGCTTTGCTCTCTCATTCTCTACCACCTTCAGAGGTGTTTCCCATTTTGACCTTGGGGTTTCCAGTCCATATTCTGCACACATGTTCCTGTATATTATTCCAGCCACTTGATTGTGGCGCTCCATGTATGCTTCACCTGCCAGCATCTTACACCCTGCAGTTATGTGCTGGATTGTTTCAGGCGCCTCTTTGGACAGCCTACACCTTGGGTCTTGTCTGGTTTGGTATATCTACACTTTGGGTCTTGTCTGGTGTGGTATATCTACACCTTGGGTCTTGTCTGGTTTGGTATATCTACACTTTGGGTCTTGTCTGGTGTGGTAGATCTACACCTCGGGTCTTGTCTGGTGTGGTAGATCTACACCTTGGGTCTTGTCTGGTTTGGTAAATCTACACCTTGGGTCTTGTCTGGTTTGGTATATCTACACTTTGGGTCTTGTCTGGTGTGGTAGATCTACACCTCGGGTCTTGTCTAGTGTGGTAGATCTACACCTAGGGTCTTGTCTGGTTTGGTAAATCTACACCTTGGGTCTTGTCTGGTTTGGTAAATCTACACTTTGGGTCTTGTCTGGTGTGGTAGATCTACACCTCGGGTTTTGTCTGGTGTGGTAGATCTACACCTTGGGTCTTGTCTGGTGTGGTAGATCTACACCTTGGGTCTTGTCTGGTGTGGTAGATCTACACCTTGGGTCTTGTCTGGTGTGGTAGATCTACACCTTGGGTCTTGTTTGGTGTGGTAGATCTACACCTTGGGTCTTGTCTGGTGTGGTAGATCTACACCTCGGGTCTTGTCTGGTGTGGTAGATCTACACCTCGGGTCTTGTCTGGTGTGGTAGATCTACACCTTGGGTCTTGTCTGGTGTGGTAGATCTACACCTCGGGTCTTGTCTGGTGTGGTAGATCTACACCTCGGGTCTTGTCTGGTGTGGTAGATTTACACCTTGGGTCTTGTTTGTTGTGGTAAATCTACACCTTGGGTCTTGTCTGGTTTGGTAGATCTACACCTAGGGTCTTGTCTGGTGTGGTAGATCTACACCTTGGGTCTTGTCTGTTGTGGTAGATCTACACCTTGGGTCTTGTCTGGTGTGGTAGATCTGCACCTTGGGTCTTGTCTGTTGTGGTAGATTTACACCTTGGGTCTTGTCTGGTGTGGTAGATCTACACCTTGGGTCTTGTCTGGTGTGGTAGATCTACACCTTGGGTCTTGTCTGGTGTGGTAGATCTACACCTTGGGTCTTGTCTGGTGTGGTAGATCTACACCTTGGGTCTTGTCTGGTGTGGTAGATCTACACCTTGGGTCTTGTCTGGTGTGGTAGATCTACACCTTGGGTCTTGTCTGGTGTGGTAGATCTACACCTTGGGTCTTGTCTGGTGTGGTACATCTACACCTTGGGTCTTGTCTGGTGTGGTAGATCTACACCTCGGGTCTTGTCTGGTGTGGTAGATCTACACCTTGGGTCTTGTCTGGTGTGGTAGATCTACACCTTGGGTCTTGTCTGGTGTGGTAGATCTACACCTTGGGTCTTGTCTGGTGTGTTAGATCTACACCTCGGGTCTTGTCTGGTGTGGTAGATCTACACCTCGGGTCTTGTCTGGTGTGGTAGATCTACACCTCGGGTCTTGTCTGGTGTGGTAGATCTACACCTTGGGTCTTGTCTGGTGTGGTAGATCTACACCTCGGGTCTTGTCTGGTGTGGTAGATCTACACCTCGGGTCTTGTCTGGTGTGGTAGATCTACACCTTGGGTCTTGTCTGTTGTGGTAAATCTACACCTTGGGTCTTGTCTGGTTTGGTAGATCTACACCTTGGGTCTTGTCTGGTGTTGTAGATCTACACCTTGGGTCTTGTCTGTTGTGGTAGATCTACACCTTGGGTCTTGTCTGGTGTGGTAGATCTACACCTTGGGTCTTGTCTGGTGTGTTAGATCTGCACCTTGGGTCTTGTCTGTTGTGGTAGATCTACACCTTGGGTCTTGTCTGGTGTGGTAGATCTACACCTCGGGTCTTGTCTGGTGTGGTAGATCTACACCTTGGGTCTTGTCTGGTGTGGTAGATCTACACCTTGGGTCTTGTCTGGTGTGGTAGATCTACACCTCGGGTCTTGTCTGGTGTGGTAGATTACCCCCCACTTTCAGTGGGGGGTAACGGGACGTTCCTTTGCAGACCTCTTGGGTAAATCCATGTTTTTATGCTTCGTTTGAGTCGTCCGGTTTTTTGCTCCTCAAGAGTTTGGATAGTAATGGACCCAATTGACGATTTGTGTCACAGTAGAACTTTAACCATGTGAACTGAAAGCAGATCCGCCCACAAGTGTTGATGAGATCGCCAAACGGAGGACTTTGGACAGACTTAACTTCAGGACCATCAGCTGGAGGATCCTTCTTTGACGAACAGGATCTTTGTGGGTCAGAGCTGGGAGATCTTTCCACATCAGTAGACTCAGAGTTCTTCCTCAACTTCTCAGGAGGCACTGAAATAAACATCAGGTCAACAGAGCAGCTCCTCTGCAGGTTTCTACACTTGTTTAGTTTTCACTGTGAATACATAAACTTATGGAAAAGATTGATATAAAAACAGAGAATTAAATCAGTTTAGGATGTCTCTGAATGCTTCGCTGAAGGAAATGCCATTGATAGACTTTTCCAGACCATTGTCCAACGCATTACTTTGTACTTTAAACCACAAATATGTTTCAGATGAGAACATAAACTAATGTTTAATGGTTTGCAATGAGTAAATTATATAAAATTCAGAGTTAAAAAGGCTTTAAAAACCTTGAGTTTTTGTTAATGTGCTGAAAAACATGAATTTCTTTCAAAACTGGATCGTTCCTCAGACCCGTTCCAATCTCTGTGGTTCTACTTCCACCAGGTACTTCATGATGTGACCCAGACTTAGTTGAGCAGCAGCTGGATGAAAGTCCTTGTTCATCCACAGACCTGCTCGTCTGCGTCTGATCAGTGGATCTGGCGGTCAGGAGCTGCAGAAGCAGCGCCTGCAGCAGCTCCACTGCATGACATCACAGACAAGGCCAGCGAGGAATGCACGCCGCCGCCTCTTTGGGTCCACACGGCGGGAGAGCCAGCTGAGCGGAAGCTGATCGGATCTGATCGGAGCCACGCTCAAGACGAGGCCAGCGGTGTGGAGCTGGCTGGGCCTGTGTGTCGGTTCAGGGTGGGGGGGTGCACACTCATGGAGCCATAAAGTAATTTCATGCGGTCGTGGTTGCAGCTTGTCTAAAAATAATAATGCTCCACAGATTTGTCAGGAAGTTGGAGGCCAGAATCAGACGGCTTTCCATTCAATTTGACTTCTACAGCCCAACATTACAGCAAAGGTCGTCTGAATGGGCTTCATACCGTAAGTCTATCAGAAACAGGAAATCATCAAATAGATCTGGTAATTATCATTATATATATGTATATATTATATTTATAACTAACTTCACTTCCAGACAGGAGGTACATTTAATATTTTAAAGCTGGAGTTCATGTTTTCTATTGCTACCTTACATTAGTATTACTTTTGTATACAATACTCGTATTACATTAGTATACAATACTAGTATTTCATTAGTATACAATACTAGTATTTCATTAGTATACAATACTAGTATTACATTAGTATACAATACTAGTATCACATTAGTATACAATACTAGTATTTCATTAGTATACAATACTAGCATTTTGATTTAGATTTTTTGATTTTGATTTGAAATGGTTTTTTCAAGCAATCAAATAGAAATAATACACAAAAACAATATAATCATCAGTTATACATTCATAGAGTAACTAATCAAACTTAGGATAATTAGACATAATTAATAAATATTGCTTGAAAGGGAGTGGAAGGAAGCAAACTTATATAATTCCACCCCGTTATACTATAACCATTTTATTACATGATTTATCAATATCCGGTTCCTAGGTTTCATCAGACAGAATTAACAATCATAAGGTATCAATAAAGCAGATGCCAAAGATGAATTACTTAAGTACTACGTCAAAAATAACTATTTTAGAAATCAACATGGCAAATGCAGCATCTGAAATATATGCAAATTATGTTACTTTTAAAAGTCATTCATATGCTTTAAAACATAATACTATATCAGTAAAATAGACACAACATTGTTTCAGGAATTTTCATAGCAAAATTTCATCAAGTATCAAAAGTTAAAAACATGTGCAAAGTTATGCTACATTAGGAAAGATTTTTGAATCAATTTATCAATTTTAGGAGCTAGTGAAGTAATATCATCAAAAGTCAATCAATTTAACAATTTTCAAAAGTGATTAATCATTTGTTTTGTTTTACTCTTTTTATATATATATTTTTTTGTATTTTTATTTTATTTTTTTTTTATAATAAAGTAATGCTGTAGGGGAAAAATAAAAAGGGTCCATAACTGTCGATTATCCAAAGTTGGCATTTCTTCTTTTACTGATAACAGCCGATTTTCTTGGTTTAAACAGTTAATAGTTTTCTTCCATGTTATGTCTGCAGACATTAGATTCAGGTCCATATCCTTCTTCAGCTGATATCAGCGACGTTGAAAGTTGAGGTCAAGTTGTCTGCAGGTCAGAACTCTGCTGTTATTCAGGTTACGTCAGACATACAGAGAAAGTGATGATTCCAGGTGTCATATTTCTTGAAATTATCTGGCTCTTTGATTTATTACTCCACGTTGTTTCAGACAACCGTAATCAAGCACTTCTCAAAGTCCTTCATGGTGTTCACGACCAGAACCTTGGCCCGGTCCTCTGGACCGAGTGGTTTGACGTGAATCCTGCAGCCTTTAACCCAAGTGTTCTCAATCTGCTTACGCTTCCTGAGAAGCCGTGCATGTTTTGAGATTTCAGCATTCCTTCTGGTCAGATGGTCGTTCAGATAAACAGCAGATCCTCTGAGATTTTTGCGTTGATTCATCAGAGCTAGCTTGTGTTTGTGATTCACAAACCTGATGAGGATCGCTGGTTTATCCGTCTCCTTTCTCCTGGGGAGCAGGTGGCAGGTCTCGATGGTATTGAGATCCAGGGAAATCCCTTTAGATGTGAGAAATGAAAGTATTTGCTGTTCCAGCGACGCTGCACCGATCTCCGTATTAGAACTGCTAGCTCCGCTAGCGCTAGCATTAGCAGTGCTAGCTCTTGCTGCATTCAGCTTCGCTCGAGGCTTGATTGGTACTCCAGTGAGAATGACATTATTCATCCTTACTTGCTGTTCCACATCGTCCAGTCTTTTCTCCAGAATCTCGACCCGGTTTTCTCGCTGCTCGTTTTGAGCCCGAAATCTTCGGAACTCTTCCATCATCTCCTAGAGTGGTGTTAGCTTAACCGACACTTGTTCCATAAAACTTTTCAGCGTTTCTTGAATAATGTCAAGAGACTTTTTGAGATCTTCATATTCCTGGGGTTTCTTCGGGGGCATGGTCAGCTCTCTTTTTTGGAGAAAAATCAACTTTTTAAGTAATTTGAAGATAGTTGTATTCGCAGAGAGGCACGCCACGCGTCCTGCTGTATAACCCGGAACCGGAAGTTGAGCATTACATTAGTATACAATACTAGTATTTCCTTAGTATACAATACTAACATTACATTAGTATACAATACTAGTATTTCATTAGTATGCAATACTAGCATTACATTAGTATACAATACTAGTATTTCATTAGTATGCAATACTAGCATTACATTATTATACAATACTAGTATTACATTGGTATACAATACTAGTATTTCATTAGTATACAATACTAGTATTTCATTAGTATACAATACTAGCATTACATTAGTATACAATACTAGTATTTCATTAGTATAAAATACTAGTATTTCATTAGTATACAATACTAGTATTTCATTAGTATACAATACTTGCATTACATTAGTATACAATACTAGCATTACATTAGTATACAATACTAGTATTACATTGGTATACAATACTAGTATTTCATTAGTATACAATACTAGCATTACATTAGTATACAATAC
Organism: Oryzias latipes; assembly: GCF_053564925.1. Lineage (NCBI taxonomy): Eukaryota > Metazoa > Chordata > Actinopteri > Beloniformes > Adrianichthyidae > Oryzias > Oryzias latipes. The sequence goes on from NC_136248.1 coordinate 1,231,528, forward strand.
TAGTATTTCATTAGTATACAATACTAGTATTACATTGGTATACAATACTAGTATTACATTAGTATACAATACTATCATTATTAGTATGCAATCTAGCCAGAGGGGTTGCAAGCCAGTAACTTCTGTGCCGGTCCCAAGCCCGGATAAATAGAGAGGGTTGCGTCAGGAAGGGCATCCGGCGTAAAAAATTGCCAAAATAACCATGCGAATCATCCACAACACTTTAGACATACCGGATCGGTCGAGGCCCGGGTTAACAACGACCGCCACCGATGCTGTTAACCTACAGGGTGTCGGTGGAAATTTGACTACTGTTGGTGGAAGAAAGAGGGGAGGCAGAAGGGTCCGTGGCCAGAGAGAGAAGGGAAAAGGCAGGAACATAGGTTTGAGAATAGGGACTCTTAACGTTGGCACAATGACAGGGAAAGGCAGAGAGCTGGCAGACATGATGGAGAGAAGGAAGGTAGATGTACTGTGTGTGCAGGAGACAAGGTGGAAGGGCAGCAAGGCACGTAGTATTGGAGGAGGATACAAACTGTTCTATCATGGTGTTGATAGGAAGAGAAACGGGGTAGGAGTGATTCTGAAGGGGGAGTTTGTAAACAGTGTTCTAGAGGTGAAAAGAGTCTCAGACAGGATGATGAGCCTAAAGTTAGAAATTGAAGGGGTGATGGTGAATGTAGTCAGTGGGTATGCGCCACAGGTTGGCTGTGAGTTAGAAGTGAAGGAGAGATTCTGGAGTGAGTTGGATGAGGTCATAGAGAGTTTTCCCAGAGGAGAGAGAGTTGTTATTGGAGCAGACTTTAATGGGCATGTTGGTGAGGGCAACAGAGGTGATGAGGAGGTGATGGGCAGGTTTGGTGTGAAGGAAAGGAATCTGGAGGGACAGATGGTGGTGGACTTTGCGAAGAGGATGGAAATGGCTGTAGTCAACACTTACTTCCAGAAGAGAGAGGAACATAGAGTGACATACAGAAGTGGAGGTAGGAGTACTCAGGTGGACTACATCCTATGTAGACGAGGTCATTTGAGAGAGGTTAATGACTGCAAAGTGGTGGTAGGAGAGAGTGTAGCCAGACAGCACCGCATGGTGGTGTGTAAGATGACTCTGGAGGTCAGGAAGAAGAAGAGAGGGAAAACAGAAAAGAAGACCAAGTGGTGGAAGCTACAGAATGAAGAAACTTGTGAGGAATTTAGGCAGAAGTTGAGGCAGGTCCTGGGTGGTCAGGATGAGCTTCCAGAGGACTGGGAAACTACAGCAGAGATTATCAGGGAAACAGGTAGGAAGGTGCTAGGTGTGTCATCTGGAAAGAGGAAAGACGGTAAAGAGACTTGGTGGTGGAATGAGGAAGTACAGGAATGCGTCCAGAGGAAGAGGTTGGCTAAAAGGAAGTGGGATGTAGAAAGGACTGAGGAAGGTAGACAGGAGTACAAGGAAGCGCAGCGTAAAGTGAAGAGAGAGGTGGCAAAGGCCAAACAGAAAGCCTACGATGAGCTATATGACAGGTTAGACACAAAGGAAGGAGAGAAGGACTTGTACAGGCTAGCCAGACAGAGAGACAGAGATGGGAAGGACGTGCAACAGATAAGGGTGATTAAGGACAGAGATGGAAAGGTGCTAACAACCCAAGAGAGTGTACAGAAAAGATGGAAGGAGTATTTTGAGGAGCTGATGAACGAGGAAAATGACAGGGAAAGAAGGGAGGAAGATGTGGTTGTTGTGGAGCAGGAAGTAGCAGAGATTGGAAAGGATGAGGTTAGGAAGGCTCTGAAAAGGATGAAAAGCGGAAAGGCCGTTGGTCCTGATGACGTACCTGTGGAGGTATGGAAGTGCCTAGGAGAGACAGCAGTGGAATTTCTAACAAGGTTGTTCAATAGGATTTTAGAGAGTGAGAAGATGCCTGAGGAATGGAGGAGAAGCGTTCTGGTCCCAATCTTTAAGAACAAGGGTGACATGCAGAACTGCAGCAACTATAGAGGAATAAAGTTGATGAGCCACACAATGAAGCTGTGGGAAAGAGTAGTGGAAGCCAGGCTTAGGAAGAAGGTGGAGATTTGTGAGCAGCAGTATGGTTTCATGCCCCGTAAGAGCACCACTGATGCCATTTTTGCTTTGAGAATGTTGATGGAAAAGTACAGAGAAGGTCAGAAGGAGCTGCATTGTGTGTTCGTAGATTTAGAGAAGGCGTATGACAGGGTGCCGAGGGAGGAGCTGTGGTACTGTATGAGGTCGTCTGGAGTGGCAGAAAAGTATGTCAGAGTAGTTCAGGACATGTATGAGAGAAGTATGACGGTGGTGAGATGTGCTGTAGGTCAGACAGAGGAGTTCAAGGTGGAGGTGGGACTACACCAAGGATCAGCTTTGAGTCCTTTTTTGTTTGCTATGCTGATGGACAGGCTGACAGACGAGGTAAGACAGGAATCTCCCTGGACAATGATGTTTGCGGATGACATTGTAATTTGCAGTGAGAGTAGAGAGCAGGTGGAGGAACAGCTAGAGAGGTGGAGGTTTGCTCTGGAAAGAAGAGGTATGAAGGTCAGTCGTAGTAAGACAGAATACATGTGTCTGAACGAGAGGGATCAAGGTAGAAGCGTTAGGTTACAGGGGACTGAGGTGAAGAAGGTGCAGGAGTTTAAGTACTTGGGGTCAACAGTTCAGTGTGATGGGGAGTGTGGAAAAGAGGTGAAGAGGCGAGTGCAGGCAGGTTGGAGCGGGTGGAGGAAAGTGTCAGGAGTGTTGTGTGACAGAAGAGTGCCAGCAAGACTCAAAGGAAAGGTGTACAAGACAGTGGTGAGACCAGCTCTGCTCTATGGGTTAGAGACGGTAGCAGTGAGACAGAGACAAGAGGCTGATATGGAGGTAGCGGAGATGAAGATGTTGAGGTTCTCCTTAGGAGTGACCAGGTTAGACAGGATAAGGAACGAGTACATCAGAGGGACGGCTCATGTTGCCTGTGTCAGCGACAAAGTCAGAGAAGCCAGACTGAGATGGTTTGGACATGTTCAGAGGAGGGATAGTGGATATATTGGTAGAAGGATGTTGGAGATGGAGCTGCCTGGCAGGAGGGCAAGAGGACGGCCAAAGAGGAGATACATGGATGTCTTAACAGAGGACATGAAGTTGGCTAATGTTAGGGTAGAAGATGTCCATGATAGAGTGAGGTGGAAAAGGATGATTCGCTGTGGCGACCCCTGATGGGAAAAGCCGAAAGAGAAAGAGGAGGAGGATCATTATTAGTATGCAATACTAGTATTACATTAGTATGCAATACTAGTATTACATTAGTATAAAATACTAGCATTACATTAGTATACAATACTAGTATTACATTAGTATACAATACTATCATATTAGTATGCAATACTAATATTACATTAGTATGCAATACTAGTATTACATTAGTATACAATACTAGTATTTCATTAGTATACAATACTAGTATTATATTAGTATACAATACTAGTATTTCATTAGCATACAATACTAGTATTACATTGGTATACAATACTAGTATTAAATTACTATACAATACTATCATATTAGTATGCAATACTAGTATTACATTAGTATGCAATACTAGTATTACATTAGTATAAAATACTAGCATTACATTAGTATACAATACTAGTATTACATTAGTATACAATACTATCATATTAGTATGCAATACTAGTATTACATTAGTATGCAATACTAGTATTACATTAGTATACAATACTAGTATTTCATTAGTATACAATACTAGTATTACATTGGTATACAATACTAGTATTACATTAGTATACAATACTATCATTATTAGTATACAATACTAGCATTACATTAGTATACAATACTAGTATTTCATTAGTATGCAATACTAGCATTACATTAGTATACAATACTAGTATTACATTGGTATACAATACTAGTATTACATTGGTATACAATACTAGTATTTCATTAGTATACAATACTAGTATTTCATTAGTATACAATACTAGCATTACATTAGTATACAATACTAGCATTACATTAGTATACAATACTAGTATTACATTGGTATACAATACTAGTATTACATTAGTATAAAATACTAGCATTACATTAGTATACAATATTAGTATTTCATTAGTATGCAATACTAGCATTACATTAGTATACAATACTAGTATTACATTGGTATACAATACTAGTATTTCATTAGTATACAATACTAGTATTTCATTAGTATACAATACTAGCATTACATTAGTATACAATACTAGCATTACATTAGTATACAATGCTAGTATTACATTAGTATACAATACTAGTATTTCATTAGTATACAATACTAGTATTACATTGGTATACAATACTAGTATTACATTAGTATACAATACTATCATTATTAGTATGCAATACTAGTATTACATTAGTATACAATACTAGCATTACATTAGTATACAATACTAGTATTTCATTAGTATGCAATACTAGCATTACATTAGTATACAATACTAGTATTACATTGGTATACAATACTAGTATTTCATTAGTATACAATACTAGTATTTCATTAGTATACAATACTAGCATTACATTAGTATACAATACTAGCATTACATTAGTATACAATACTAATATTACATTGGTATACAATACTAGTATTTCATTAGTATACAATACTAGCATTACATTAGTATACAATACTAGTATTTCATTAGTATAAAATACTAGTATTTCATTAGTATACAATACTAGTATTTCATTAGTATACAATACTTGCATTACATTAGTATACAATACTAGCATTACATTAGTATACAATACTAGTATTACATTGGTATACAATACTAATATTTCATTAGTATACAATACTAGCATTACATTAGTATACAATACTAGTATTTCATTAGTATACAATACTAGTATTACATTGGTATACAATACTAGTATTTCATTAGTATACAATACTATCATATTAGTATGCAATACTAGTATTACATTAGTATGCAATACTAGTATTACATTAGTATACAATACTATCATATTAGTATGCAATACTAGTATTACATTAGTATACAATACTATCATATTAGTATGCAATACTAGTATTACATTAGTATGCAATACTAGTATTACATTAGTATACAATACTAGTATTTCATTGGTATACAATACTAGTATTACATTGGTATACAATACTAGTATTACATTAGTATACAATACTATCATTATTAGTATGCAATACTAGTATTACATTAGTATACAATACTAGCATTACATTAGTATACAATACTAGTATTTCATTAGTATGCAATACTAGCATTACATTAGTATACAATACTAGTATTACATTGGTATACAATACTAGTATTTCATTAGTATAAAATACTAGTATTTCATTAGTATACAATACTAGTATTTCATTAAAATACAATACTTGCATTACATTAGTATACAATACTAGCATTACATTAGTATACAATACTAGTATTACATTGGTATACAATACTAGTATTTCATTAGTATACAATACTAGCATTACATTAGTATACAATACTAGTATTTCATTAGTATACAATACTAGTATTACATTGGTATACAATACTAGTATTTCATTAGTATACAATACTAGTATTACATTAGTATACTATACTAGTATTACATTAGTATACAATACTATCATTATTAGTATGCAATACTAGTATTACATTAGTATGCAATACTAGTATTACATTAGTATAAAATACTAGCATTACATTAGTATACAATACTAGTATTACATTAGTATACAATACTATCATATTAGTATGCAATACGAGTATTACATTAGTATGCAATACTAGTATTACATTAGTATACAATACTAGTATTTCATTAGTATACAATACTAGTATTATATTAGTATACAATACTAGTATTTCATTAGCATACAATACTAGTATTACATTGGTATACAATAGTAGTATTAAATTACTATACAATACTATCATATTAGTATGCAATACTAGTATTACATTAGTATGCAATACTAGTATTACATTAGTATAAAATACTAGCATTACATTAGTATACAATACTAGTATTACATTAGTATACAATACTATCATATTAGTATGCAATACTAGTATTACATTAGTATGCAATACTAGTATTACATTAGTATACAATACTAGTATTTCATTAGTATACAATACTAGTATTACATTGGTATACAATACTAGTATTTCATTAGTATACAATACTAGTATTACATTAGTATACTATACTAGTATTACATTAGTATACAATACTATCATTATTAGTATGCAATACTAGTATTACATTAGTATGCAATACTAGTATTACATTAGTATAAAATACTAGCATTACATTAGTATACAATACTAGTATTACATTAGTATACAATACTATCATATTAGTATGCAATACGAGTATTACATTAGTATGCAATACTAGTATTACATTAGTATACAATACTAGTATTTCATTAGTATACAATACTAGTATTATATTAGTATACAATACTAGTATTTCATTAGCATACAATACTACTATTACATTGGTATACAATAGTAGTATTAAATTACTATACAATACTATCATATTAGTATGCAATACGAGTATTACATTAGTATGCAATACTAGTATTACATTAGTATACAATACTAGTATTTCATTAGTATACAATACTAGTATTATATTAGTATACAATACTAGTATTTCATTAGCATACAATACTAGTATTACATTGGTATACAATAGTAGTATTAAATTACTATACAATACTATCATATTAGTATGCAATACTAGTATTACACTAGTATGCAATACTAGTATTACATTAGTATAAAATACTAGCATTACATTAGTATACAATACTAGTATTACATTAGTATACAATACTATCATATTAGTATGCAATACTAGTATTACATTAGTATGCAATACTAGTATTACATTAGTATACAATACTAGTATTTCATTAGTATACAATACTAGTATTACATTGGTATACAATACTAGTATTACATTAGTATACAATACTATCATTATTAGTATGCAATACTAGTATTACATTAGTATACAATACTAGCATTACATTAGTATTCTCTCATTACTAAACTGTCATTTTTATAATGTGATGTTTTTTTCCCTAAATTTTCATTTGCAGTGCCATTATTTATCCACTTCAATGATACTTCAAACTGTTTTCAGTTTTTTTTTCATTTTAGAAATAAGATGTGTCTGATATTAGACCAGTGGGCTGTCAGTGAGGTGTAGTCTAAACAGAATCACATGTACAGAAAAAAACACTCAACGGTTTCCTGCTTACTGGTGTGGAAAGGATTCAAAGTGACTCAAAGGTCAAAAGTAAATTTTTAGATACTGATTACTTCCTGTCTGCATTAACACCATGCCGCCCAAATGAAAAAGACATTTCAACTCACCTCCAGTTGTGTGGATCACCTTTAAAAAGACGTGGCTCCGCTTGTTCACTCCACTGATCCGTGCCGTGTGAAAGTGTTGCTTTCAGATTCCTGAAGGGAGTTGTTGGTTCCATGACCTGCTGAGGGGCTGACAGCAGCTCATGGGTTTTTGTCTGCTGTTTGTCACAGGAGCAAACGGATTACCTAGACATCATGGACCACATGTGTAATAGTGTGAAAGCATGTTCAACCATGCTTACACACAAATACATGCAATCTCACAACTGACAGGTAAACCTACAGAGCTGCTGGTCATTGATGAGACATGTTTGCCTTTGGTTGGTGGTTTCTAAATTCACCTGCGTTCATGGCCATACGTCAAACAGAATATAATTATAGATTCTGAATATGTTAAAAAGATAAACGTATCCCATAAATGTATCTGAAGTATTGTTTCAAGTGTTTATTTCTTATAGTTTTGATGACATTTTACATTCTGGAACTCTCAAATGAAGTGCAGCATTGAATATTAAACTACTGAAAACCGTGGAATGGGGTTGGGGTCCCCCTACAGCAGCCATGTGGCCTGTGCGGGCGGGGCCCATGTTGTTGGGACAGCAGCTTTCATTTGTTCCTTTTTACAGAAAATCCAGTGTCCACACAAAACCCCATCCTTGTGTCACGAGCTTCAGTCAAAGCAGCCCTTAGGGGTGGAGACGGGCCGTCTGCGGGTGAAAAACAGGAAGACCTGTACAGGCCACACAGGAGGTCCACACAAAGTAGGAAAGTCATTGACGGCTCAGTGATATCATGGAGTGAAAACGTTCATGCATGTTTTTTCCAAGGGCATGCTGGAGGTGACGCTCACGGCAAACGTCCCCCATGGCGGCCGTGCGAGCCTCAAAGAAATGCAGGACACTCTGGCTCTTCCCTTAAAGTCCCACTCCCATCATCTATTGATCTGTTTTCAAAGCCTTTTTAATCATGATGAGGCCGTTTTTAGCCAAAATCTAAAAACCTGATGTCGTTTTCTGGGACATACTGTCTGCAGAGCAGCAGGAGTTCATTAGAATTTAACAAAGTAATCTCTGAAATGTGGGCGGGACTGTTGATGTGGAGCAAGCCTGCTCCTATTTCCCATCATCCCTTTGTGTACATTCTCCCCCACTAGCTTACAGCCCCTCACACCCCCAAGCTAACATTAGCGGTGCAACAAAACCAGCAGCAACATCAGGTCAATCCTTCAGTCCAGTTCTGATCCAGATTCCAGCTCAGACCAGGAAAACAAAGACGTTCATGGATGGTCTGCAAGTGGATGATCAGAAAGGGGCGGAGCATGGCCCCGCCCATCACAGTTTGTACATAACAGCTACAACCCTTTGTTTGGGTCCAGATTCTAATTTGAATAAATAAATACTCAGAAATGTGATTTCGAGCTTAATTTCGTAATATTTGTCCTCCAGCGTCAGAAAAACAAGGTTTTCATTGGAGTCTGTCTTTAAGAGGCAGCTACTCTTCTCTGCGACCCCCCCCTCATCCACACCGCTCATTCTGGGTCTGCTTCAGGCCTCCCTCCCATCTGTCTCTCCTCTTAACACGTCCAGATCCAATGTCGTATTCCCTTAAGAAACTGTGAAGACAGAACCGAAGGAACGTACCAGATGTTAAAATCAGAGCTCTGGATGAAGATGAGGGTGAACCAGCTTAAACGTCGGTGAGGATCTGTAGGCCTGGCATAAGAATGAACTGGGAAATGAGTGAACACGACTTTAAATCGGACGAATCAAAGAGAGCCGACCAGTTTCAGTCGTACTCAGAGGATTTTCAGCGTAACTTTGAGGTCATAAATGAGCCTATAGACTATAAGACAGGTGAAGAGCCTGCAAGGATGAAGGACTATAGACCAGTTGCCCTGACATCTGTCATAATGTGGACTTTTGAGAGGCTGCTAATCCGGCGGCTCAAACCTCAGGTGGCGGGGGCGCTGGACCCCCTTCAGTTTGGCTATTTGGACAGTATGGGAGTGGAGGAGGCAGTCCTGTAGATCAGTGTTTTTCAACCTTTTTTGAGCCACGGCACACTTTAATCTTGACAAAAATCCCGCGGCACACCAGCATCCAAAAAAAATAAATAAAAAGGAGAAACTCATAGTCTGTACTGATCTACAGTCCCTCCATGATCTCACATACATTTTTGTGATAATTGTGGCAGAAAAAGCTGGAAGCTGCAGCTGTTTTTTCTGAAAGATGTAATAAAAGTTACGTTAAAAGATTTAAAAACTGTCTGATGTGTTCGTTGTGGTTTCAAGACGTTTTACAGGGAAGACTCATTGTGCGCTGAGACGCTGTCACTTTAACCCAATGCATCATGGGAGATGTAGTGCAACCAGCCGCCGAACGCAGACAGACTCTCTTCTCTGAGCTTCATTGTTTTGTTCTCTTGTTCCACGGTCTGACACCGGATTCTGTGGAAAGCTACACCGCTAAAGACGAGCTTTAGCTGGTATTTTTGTTGGAACTGAGAGACTTTGTGAGCAGAATCAGAACAAGGAAGTGAAGACTTTAACCACTTCTGATTGGTCAGACTGATGACATGTGATTAAGCCTCCAAGAATGATTGGTGGAGACAGTTAAAGGGGCGGGACTTTTCCCAAAACAGAGCTGAAGCTACGGCTAAATCGCGGTACCGTCATTCTGATCAAAGTGTCTTTAATAGAATCAAATAAACACAAAGAAAAAAGTATTTTATGATCTTTCATATTCCTAACTACTCAGTGTTTTATCAGGATGTTTGGATGAACACAGAGCTGAGATCCTGGAGATGGGAAATGTTTTTAGATCAGTTATTGAGGGTAATTTCCCACGGCACACCTGACCATAGTGTGCCACGGCACACCTGACCATAGTGTGCCACGGCACACTACACTGGTTGAAAAACACTGCTGTATATGGTCCAGCCTCAGCCGCTGAAGGGGAAGCTGGAGAGGATGGGAGTTGATCCTGTTTTTGTGCGCTGGATCCACAACTATCTGACTCTTAGGTCCCAGTTTGTCCGACTGGGAGACTGGGTATCTGGGACATTGATGAGCAACACCGGAGCACCACAGGGAACTGTACTATCGCCTTTTCTCTTCACACTCTACACTGCTGACTTTAATGATGCATCTGCAGCTTGTCATGTCCGGAAGTATTCGGACGAGACCACTATTGTGGCGTGTGTGAAGGCAAGGGACGAGAGTGAGTACAGGGAGCTCATCACCAGATTCACCTCCTGGAGCAGGGACAATGGTCTTGTGCTGAACACATAAAAGACCAAGGAGATGATCATTGATCATCTTTGGTAGGAAATCCTCCCACCACCCAGTGATCATCGATGGAGGAAGAATCGAGGTGGTTGACTCCTACAAGTACTTGGGTGTGCACCTTGACCACAAACTGGACTGGACAGAGCAGGCTCAAGCTCTGTATAAGAAAGGGCAGAGTAGCTGTTCTTCCTGAGAAAGCTAAGGTCCTATGATGTGTGTACCGACATGTTGTTCCTCTTTTATCAGTTGGTTCTGGCGACTGCTGTCTTCTATGGGGTTGTATGCTGGGGTGGCAGCATGACCACAAAGGATGGCAATCGGTTGGACAAACTGATAAAGAGATGTGCATCTGTGATCGGGAGGAGGCTGGACTCTCTGGGATCTGTGCTGCAGAAGAGGATGAGGGCCTTGACTCAGAGCATCCTGGACAATCCCAGACATCCCTTGCACAACACGATGTCTGGTCAGAGGAGCTCATGGAGCAAAAGGCTCCTTTCACTGCGCTGCAGGACAGAACGCTTTTAAGAACTCATTTGTCCCTACAGCTATCAGGCTGTTTAATGAACCTGCCTGATATGAACTGTCATTTTATTATTTATTGTGTGTGTTGTGTGACACCTGTACGTCTCCCCTGGGAGATTAATAAAGTTTTTATCTATCTATCTATCTATCTATCTATCTATCTATCTATCTATCTATCTATCTATCTATCTATCTATCTATCTATCTATCTATCTATCTATCTATCTATCTATCTATCTATCTATCTATCTATCTATCTATCTATCTATCTATCTATCTATCCATCCATCCATCCATCCATCCATCCATCCATCCATCCATCCATCCATCCATCCATCCATCCATCCATCCATCCATCCATCCATCCATCCATCCATCCATCCATCCATCCATCCATCCATCCATCCTATATCTAGACATCTCCTATTTTGGGGACCTTGGGTTCAGTCAATTATCTCTGCCTTCCTTCCACCCGCCTGTCAGTAGACTGCAACCGCGCGACCTCCACATGTGCCCGGGCCACCACTGACTGATGTCAAAACATCGTCTGGTGACCGTAACATTGGTCCTTTTTCTTCAAACCTGCTGACGTGTGTAAAGATGCGACAGCCGCCTTCTAAATACAAATGCTGCAGCGCGGTCACCGGCTGATTTGGCTGAAAAACGTCCATTTCGGTCACCGCGTGGTGCCTTTTCGGGAGATGTGAGCGTCGTCTAAGGGAACACTTTTGCTTTTGTCTCAAACGTCTGTGGGGCCGCCTGGTTTCTGACTGTAACTTAGCTTCCTCGGCTAGCGTGTGGTCCTGTAACAGACTCACAGACCTAAGTGAAAGCTGGAAACATCGTCCACCTTTGGAGTCTCTAGATGCTGAAGCCAGTCCAGCTACTAAAGGATGAAGGTGGGCTCCAGCCTGGATCATCCACCAGACGCACATGAGAGAGTTGGTGTGTTGACTCAAACGCTGTGAACGTAAAACTCCAGATTCTGGATGCTTCTGCTTCTGATTATGTTAACTCATGTTATCAAGACCTGACTAAAGCAAAAGGTTGCAGCAAAGCAGTAGGTGTTTTAATGTTAATATTAATGTAAGCTGAATGAAGAGCCCTGCAGCATCTGTTTGTGTTTCTGCAAACTGGGTCAGATCACATTTCTCTGCTTTTTCCAGCTTCTGTTCCTCCTTTTTTGTTGCATAATCAGTTTTCAGGCAAAGGTCACTGACGCTGTTTTAAAGTCGGACCCTTTTGTGGAAACAGTTTTATTCTTTATGCTTGTCTGTCATAAATGTTATGCTTTAGAGGTGCTTTATAATATATGTTTATATTTGTGGTTTATGATAAAGGTCGTAAAGTAAAGAAACGTGATATTTATTGGTATTTTAAATGTTGCCGTGCAGCCAATTCAGTGTTTAGCATCTCAATCTGGTTTAAATGCCAAATGATAATACTGTTATCATAGTGGCTTTCTTACTGAAGGAATAATTAATAACACTGGAGTATGATGCTTATGTACGGTGGCCGAGAAGGGTCACATCACAACACTTTATCCCAAAAGGGAAGTTTATTTTCAACAGAAATCCTGTGCTTTTATTCTGAAGTTTCCACTGGGCTACAGCATCATCATCACGTCTGCATTCAGGTTCAGGAGGTCGTTCAAAGATTCTCCTGCAGCTTCTCTCCTGCTCCGTCTGTTTCAGTCGCTTCATTCCACGTGTTTCTGTGTTTCTGTGACCCACTTTGAAGCCTCACTGTCCCGCATTAAACCCGAAACGGGGAAATAAAAATAAAAATAAAAGGACGGGACCTATTAAAATAAGAAAAATATCAGTTCGTTAAAGTTAGAAGAAAGAAAAAGATAGTTTTTACTGCCTTTTAATGAGAATTGTTCTCTTCCAGCTGTGAATGCAGACATGCAGCGAGACGGCTGCCAAGGGGCCGTCAACAAAGTGCAAACTGGTAATGAAAACTCATCAGCAATTTCATGCTACAATTTATATTTGAATTTTAATACAGATATGAATTATAATAAAGGTGCTCAATAGCTCTAATACTGTCATGGTGCCTCTGTCAGCTCTCCTCCCCCTCCCCTCTCTGCTTGGCCTCTGATTCATCCCAGCTGCGTCCACACTTCTCATCACCCTACCTGACCTACTTAAGGAGCCTCAAGACCAGGATTCAACGCCAGATCGTAGCCCCTGATGAAGCTAGTCTGGTCTTTCTCTCAGTCTTCTCATGCCAAGTATCTTGTCCTTGTCTCACGTACGTTTCCCTGTCTCCAGGACCTTCATGCCCACGAGTGGACGCCTCGAATCAAGTGATTACCGAGCAGAACTTCACCGGAAGCCACCTACCTCGTCACGGAGCCTCAGCCACGTTCAGAACCATAGCCGAACCTCCAGCCACGCCAAGAGCCACAGCCGACCCGAAGCCACGTCGGAAGCCGCAGCCGTACATGTAAGTCTCGCTCCGGAATTTCGGCGGCCTCCCAACTTCGCCGTCCTCCTGCCACAGCAAACTACGTCACCCTCTGGAACAATAAACTCTTTCCTTACTTCCATTCACCTCCTGTCCTCTTTCCGGGTTCCAGCATCTGGGTCTGCCAAGTTAGCGAGTCATGACAGATACGGTGGCCCAGAATGGTCACAACACATTAACTTACCCCAAACCCCATTAACTCACAACACATTAACTCACAACACAACACAATAACTCACAACACAACACAATAACTCACAACACATTAACTCACAACACAACACAATAACTCACAACACAACACAATAACTCACAACACATTAACTCACAACACAATAACTCACAACACAACACATTAACTCACAACACATCACAACAGAAGTAAAGATGCAATGGAAGTGCTTTTAATCTGAAATTTCCACTGGGCTGAGTGGCTAACTGCCTAAAAGAAAGTAATGTCACAGTGAGCTGTGGAGGGAGCATAATTTTCTACAAGAGAAGCTAGCAGCAGCGTTGCCAGATTGGGCGGTTTTGGGTCTAAATTTGCCGTCAAAAATGCATAATTTGGGCGGTTTTAGGGTCGGTTTGGCGGGTTTTTTGCCGATGGGTTTTTGCATATGAGTCATTTCCGCAGCTCATTTTCCAACCTGAAAGTTAGACGACTCCATCTCTGAGGCTCCGCCTTTCTCTCCTTGTGGGTGCCGCCCTTTTCATGACGTCATCGTAGAGCCTCAGCAGTCTGAGTTTCTTCCACAAAAACAAACATCTGAACTTTTCCAAAGATGGATGTTCAGACTGTTCATAGAAAATGAAACCCGATCACCGCTAGCTCCACAGAGAAAGTGGGCGTGTCTGTTTACCCGGGGGCGGGGCTGTCAGCGCAGACTCTTCCTGCAAGGGGCGGTTCCTCACTTTGTGATGTCACAATGTGAGGACCGGCACGTTTTTGTGGGTTGGGAGGGGCTGGTGCTCAGAGAGCAGGTTTTTAGAGGAATACTCAGAAATGGATCAAAATACCACTATGAGGTAGATTATTGTGAGGAACGAACAAGTCAGACTGTCAGTGTCTCACTTTGGATGGACGTGGTGGAAGCAGCTGAAACTGTTTGAGTTTTTATTAAACCAAATGTGTAACAGGTTTCATCAAAGCATTCTTCCAGATGATTTTGTGATCTAATTTATATTATAATCTTCGAAATGTACACAGATGTCCCCTTGATTGGCGTCACCAAGGCCCCACAGTGGAGCCAGGCTGGTGGCTCCTCCCACTGGTCCTCTTCAGGTCCATCTTAAAGTGAAGATGTCAGATCATTCCCCAGTAGCCCACTACCTGCAGAAATGGTCAAAATGGCCGGTACAATGTGGTTTGGGTGGTACTTGACGGCGCATACTTCCCGCTGATGTACCGCTGACGTACCGCTGACATAACGCTAACGTACCACTAACGTCCCGCTGGCATACCGCTAACATCCCGCTAACGTACCGTTGACGTACCGCTAACGTCACGCTGACATACCGCTAACGTCCTGCTGACGTACTGCTGGCGTACCGCTAACGTCCCGCTGACGTACCGCTGACGTACCGCTGACGTACCGCTGACGTACCGCTGACATACCGCTAACATCCCACTGATGTACCGCTGACGTACCAGTAATGTACTGCTGACGTCCCGCTGACATACCACCAACGTACTGCCGATGTCCCGCTGACGTATACCGCTAACATCCCACTGATGTACCGCTGATGTACCAGTAATGTACTGCTGACGTCCCGCTGACATACCACCAACGTACTGCCGATGTCCCGCTGACGTCCCGCTAACGTACCGCTGGCGTACCGCTAACGTCCCGCTGACGATCCGCTAACGTACAGCTGACATCCCGCTAACGTCCCGTTGGCATACCACTTACATCCCGCTAACGTACCGCTATCGTCCTGCTGACGTCCCGCTGACATACCACCAACGTACTGCCGATGTCCCGCTGACGTCCTGCTAACGTACCGCTGGCGTACCGCTAACGTCCCGCTGACGATCCGCTAACGTACAGCTGACATCCCGCTAACGTCCCGTTGGCATACCACTTACATCCCGCTAACGTACCGCTAACGTCCTGCTGACGTACTGCTGGCATACCGCTTACGTCCCGCTGACGTACCGCTAACGTACCGCTGACATACCGCTAACATCCCACTGATGTACTACTGACGTACCAGTAACGTACTGCTAACGTCCTGCTGACATACCACCAACGTCCCGCTGACGTACCGCTAACATCCCACTTATGTACCGCTGACGTAGCAGTAACGTACTGCTGACGTCCCGCTGACATACCACCAACGTACTGCTAATGTCCCGCTGACGTCCCGCTGGCGTACCGCTAACGTCCCGCATAGGTACCGCTAACGTACCGCTGACATCCCGCTAACGTCCTGTTGGCGTACCGCTTACATCCCACTAACGTCCCGTTGGCATCCCGCTTACATCCCACTAACGTGCCGCTAACGCACCGTCTACGTACCACTAACGTTCTGCTGACGTACCGCTAACCTCACGCTGACGTACCGCTAACGTCCCGCTGACGTACCGCTAACATCCCGCTGATGTACCACTGACGTACCAGTAACGTACTGCTGACATACCACCAACGTACTGCTGACATACCACCAACGTACTGCTGACGTACCGCTAACATACCGCTGATGTACCGCTAACGTCCCGCTGACGTAACGCTAACGTCCTGCTGACGTACCGCTAACGTCCCGCTGGTGTACCGCTAAAGTACCGCTGACGTACCGCTAACATCCCGCTAACGTGCCGCTGATGTCCCGCTAACATACCGCTTACGTGCCGCTGATGTACCGCTAACGTACCGTTGACGTACCGCTAACCAGTGACGTGCGGTCAGGTGAGGCAGAGCCTCACCTGTCATAATCGTGATAAAATAGAAAAATGTAAATTATGTAAATATTATTTTCCACTGATCTGTGTTAAATATACATTTTCAGTCAACTCAACATGTTTTCCACAGTTTCTGAGGTTAAAATCGCAGAATTTAAGTATTGCGCGATCACAGACGGAGCTGAATCTCCGGGTGAGGCTCTGAAGCGCTGTGCCTCATGTCTGACGGCAGGACGCAATGTTAACAGAGACATGCGCTGGAAGCCCTGCTATAGGCCTGCAGAAAGGGCTTCAGGTGAGGCATACCTCACCAGCAGGAGGAAGACGTGAGCTGACAGCTGCTTTGTAGCTACACGGTTGCCGTAGAAAAAGACAGAGGACGTCTGTCTCCATTGAGAGATAGAAATTCATAAAATAAAGTAAAATAAGGAGTTTTCCAACAGATCATAGAGTTTTTTGTGGAGAAGACTCGACACATGGACTCAAAAAGTAAGGCCAAACATGTTTTTCAATGTTTGTTTTTTAAAAATAACATGGGAGTAAAAACAAATCATTTATTTTATTTTTTATGATCATTTTCACAGACAACATTTGATAACTGACTAAAGCACCAGAATTTGAAGTTGGAAAAATACCAGACATAGATACTGAGGGTCAAATGTGTGCTGAACACATCTGTACACTTTAATTTGTTTACTATATATATGAATAATTTATACACAAGAAGAGTGTTCTATCTATCTATAAAATAAATATTCTCTGTAGGACAAATATGTTCTTGTGTGTATTTTATAAGCTGTTAGCTGCCGTTGGATGAATGGTGAAATATTCAGTTCTTTCATGGTAAATCTGACTCCAGAGGAGTCAGTGCCTCACCAGCCATCAACCTCACTGCACGTCACTGCCGCTAACGTATCCCTGACATACCGCTAACGTATTCTTGACGTACCGCTAACGTATCCCTGACTTACCGCTAACGTATCCCTGACGTACCGCTAACGTATCCCTGACGTACCGCTCACGTATCCCTGACGTACCGCTAACGTATCCCTGACGTACAGCTAACATATCCCTGACGTACCGCTAACGTATTCCTGACGTACCGCTAACGTATTCCTGACGTACCGCTAACGTATCCCTGACGCACCGCTAACGTACCGCTAACGTATCCCTGACGTACCGCTAACGTATCCCTGAAGTACCGCTAACGTATCCCTGACATACCGCTAACGTATCCCTGACGTACCGCTAACGTACCCCTGACATACCGCTAACGTATCCCTGACGTACCGCTAACGTATCCCTGACGTACCGCTAACGTATTCCTGACGTACCGCTAACGTATCCCTGACGTACCGCTAACGTATCCCTGACGTACCGCTAACGTATCCCTGACATACCGCTAACGTATTCCTGACGTACCGCTAACGTATTCCTGACGTACCGCTAACGTATCCCTGACGTACCGCTAACGTATCCCTGACGTACCGCTAACATATTCCTGACGTACCCCTAACGTATCCCTGACGTACCGCTAATGTATTCCTGACGTACCGCTAACGTATTCCTGACGTACCGCTAACGTACTCCTGACGTACCGCTAACGTATCCCTGACGTACCGCTAACGTATTCCTGACGTACCGCTAACGTATTCCTGACGTACCGCTAACGTACTCCTGACCAATGAGTTATATCACTAGAGGAGACACGCCCGCTTTAGAAGCCTGGCCGATGGTGGCGGAGCACGACGCCATCTTGGTGAGGTCGACGACGCCCACATGACATTGATTTCTATTGATTTTAGTGGTGTCTAAGTAGCTTTTATAAACTGTATATATTTTTAGATTTAAATGTATTTATACATATATATAAATATATTATATTTTATGTATATAATATATATATATATACATCATTTGTTGTTGTTAAAGAAGAGAAACAGTCAGCCTTAAAAGCTCAAACTTTAATGAAAATGCATTGTTGCAGGACTTCTTACAAATAAAAAAATTATTAGAAAGAATTTTTAAAATCAATTTCTAAACATTTAGAAGTTTTAGACCTCTTTGACATGTAATTTAAATTATTTAGAAAAACCCAACAATAAGTCAATAATAATAATAATAATAATGATAATAATAATAATAAATCAATAGTAAGTCAATACAAACAATAAATAACAATAAATAAATAATAAGTCAATAAATAATAATAAAAATAATGATATTATTATTATTGTTATTATTATTATTGTTATTATTATTATTATTATTATTATTATTATTATTATTATTATTAATAATGATAATAATAATAATAATATTCAAAAGAAGTCCAAAAGTGAACAACAGATTTACCCTAAAATAAACAGTCTGGCCTCTCATCAAAATCTGTTTCCACAAATGTTCTGAACATAGCCAGACTGTATTGCTAGCTGATACCACAGTGATCCATCTGGGTTAACTTTTTTGATAGATAAGGCCCACTTTTTCCCTAAGTCTGAATCCATTGGATACCTGCAAGAAAAGTTCAGTGACTGAGTCAGAAATGTATAAATCTATATTACTATAATAGCCTAGTATGCTGTATACAGGTTTAGCAAAATAAAATGTACATTTATATTGACAGCAAAATAAATGTACATCATGCAGTATGTTGATAATAATAGCCCTGCAGCATCATGCATGTCAACATGTGTTCTATTAATGAAGCCCCCTGCAGCCTTAAAAGAAAAAAAATTAAAATACTTACCTGTGAAATGATACACCTACCTCCTTATTGGACTCATTTATCTGATTTTGGCAGTTGAAACCCGCACAATGAACTGGCATTTTGCAAAAAATGTGTTCAAATGCATTCACTGCAGCAGTAACTTGACCTCACCAAGATGGCGGTGCTCTCCTCCCATGAGGAACCACGTGATGTCTCCTCTAGTGATATCACTCATTGCTCCTGACGTACCGCTAACGTATCCCTGACGTACCGCTGACGTATTCCTGACGTACCGCTAACGTATTCCTGACGTACCGCTAACGTATCCCTGACGTACCGCTAACGTATTCCTGACGTACGGCTAACGTACCGCTGTCATTCAGACGCTCCTGCAGTACATACTGAAGCTTTCGTTTTCTATGTGACCCTTTTCAGACGAGTAAGCAAATCAAATGTGTTTTTGTGCACTTCGCTTATTTTTTGTCTAGTTTCCAGTTTCAGTTTAGCAGTTTGAAGGTGAAGCTGAAAAATATCCCGATGATGTGAAGAATCTCTAAATCTTTTGAAGTTCAACTTTCTTTCCAGTTTTAGAGCAAACAATCTGATTACATTAAGCAGAAATTAGGCTGTCAGACATGACTCAAAGCAAACACACACACACACACACACACACACAGGGAAAAGGTGAAACTGTGTGTGTGTGTGTGAGAGAGTGTGTCATACTGACACCCTTTAACCCCAGAGGAGTGATGTCATTCGGTCTCCACCCGAGTGTGCGTCACGGTGACGTCTGAAGACACACAAACACACACTTAGGTTTCTGTTGACAGTGTTGATGAAGAAGCACCATCATCATCATCATCTTACTGTGTGTCACATTTACAAAAAAGCGGTTTCCTGCTTCAGACCAAAGTCTGCAACGGCTTCCACGTTTATGTCCACGTTTCTGTGACGCTTTGCTGCCGTTTCTTCAGGAAACGCTGCTTCAGTTTTTTTATGATTGACAGCTACTGAAATGCATCAAAGGTATATACATCTATTTGCCACATTTGTTGGTCAGAAAGGTCACACATCAGAATGACTTGACATCTCAAACTATAGGGCGGGGCACAGACAAACCTGGAAAAGAGTCCCCTCTAGAGAGCAACAATCCATTTTAGTGGAGCTTTCAGTCTGGAAGTGAATGTTCATTTAGACACAGCAGTCGCTGTCACAGGTTTCTGAGGTTTTTTCCCATCATCCCTCAGTCAAAGCTGGGCTTTTCTTCCCCCGCTTTGATTCTCCCTGGAGCTAAGAGCCGATTATTGGCAGAGACCATGCAGTGCTGCGTCTTCTAGAGGATGCAGGGCAGATGTTACATTTACTGCAGTTCTTGGTGTTTGTGTTCATCATCATCATCACCATTAGTTCTACTCCGCTTACTGCAGGTTCTCTGCTCCAGGCTGTGGAACCAGACTGTGGAGAAGAAAAAGTGACCGTTTTTGCATTCAGGTGACACATAAACAGATTCATCAGCCGTAAACTGATGACAGACGAGGACAAACAAAACAACACAATCATGAGGCGCCAAAGGGACGAAGGCGGACACACAGACGGACGGAGGGATGTCCAGTTAGTCCTCCGTCCCGGCTGCCTTCAGGTCTCCAGATGATCACAGCTTCTAGAAATGGAAAGCAGCAGCAGAGATTCACTGAAACTCTCAGAGCAGTTCTGAGTCGCTGTGGTGAAGATTGGAAAGCTGAGGAGATTTAGGCTTCTGTCGATGCAACGCCACAGCTGGACCTTCAAGCCTCAGCGTCTGTGGATGAGCGTCTGCACAAACCCATTCTGCAGGTTGACATCCGTCCGTCCATCTTCTGGACCTGTCAAAGCGCTTTCAGTCACGACGCTGCTGGAGCCTATCCACGCTGATCTGGGTTTGGCTACCTGAGTGTTTGTGCGGATGGAGGAGAAATTCTATAGAGATCTAAAAAGAAAAATCCCACTTGTTCTCCACCATCTTCTTCCAGTTGGTTGGTGCGGAGCTGCGGCGGTCCAGCAGCGTGCATTGCTGCAGATGACACGGCAGCGTGGCGTTCCCGGTCTGCATTCACACAGTAGTGAAAAGGCAGCAGTTCCTCCTGTCACATGACCGAACACGGTCGTTCTGCTCAACGGTGGACCCACACCGAGACTAACCCCTCCCTCAAAAACCACAACCAGGAACTTCTTTCCATCCGAGGTTCCTTCAGTTGAATCGTGTGAAAGGAAATAGAAACAATGAGCATAACGATAAGAAGAGAGGGTCCTGACTCCATCTGCTGTGGACGAAGGTAAAGAGCGTCTTTGGTGACCTGGGGAGACACATTGACACCGTCTGTACCAGATATGACAGATTTTATGTGATGATACTTCAGAGCCCCTCAGTTTTATCCTGATCGTCACATGATTCATTTAAACATAGACATTATTTTATTTAAAGCTTTTCTGCTAAATCTCAGCAGAGTCATAAATAAAAAAAGCCGTTTTCTGTGTGAATACGTTTCAGAGTCCTGATGGTCCAAAAACAAATGGTCTGAAAATCACCCAGTGGCTGCTTTGGCAGCAGTAGCAGAGGATGCTGGGAGCAAAGAAACTGCATGTGAGCTTTAATGTGAACAGTCAGAGTGCAGCCGGAGGAGTGCCGCCATCCCCACGTGCACGCTGCGTGTTACGCCTCCAGGCACGGCGTCAGACTAAACATGTCCACCTGGATCAGGGGCATCCTCTCACCTGAGGAGGGTCAAGGTCACGGGGAGGAGGCCAACCCTTGCTAAGCCCCTCCTGCCCCCCCCATAATGCCACCAAAGGCAGAACCACCTCCATGCTGAGCGCTCCTCCATTCCTGCCCCCAGATGGGGTAAAGGAGGTTTGTCTTCCACCTGATTTCACCTGCGGCACCACAGACTCTCAGACAGACTCAATCACATGAAGGTTCTGCCCCCTACTGGTCATCCAACACATGACGGGCTTTAACCTGCAACTGGAAACCAAATGACTGTTTCAGGAATAATGAAAGTCCAGAATGTGTGTGTCAAGTCTGAAGTGCTGACATGGTTCTGCACGGTCCAGTTCCTGAGCTGCTGCTGGTTTGGATCCTCTTGATGACTGTTGTTGACTCTGACAGACAGCACAGATCCATGCCAGCACTGGGGAGGGAAAAGCTCTCCTCAGAGCAGACCAGTCTGTTCTCAGAGCGGTGAAGCTCTGACGACCCATCATGCCTCACTCCTTCTGCAGACGCTGATGGTTCTTCCATCCTGATCCCATCGTCAGCTTGTCCTTCATCCCGTTTCCACGTCGTTTTGGCTGAAACTCCTCAATGGAAACCGGTGGACACCGGCATGACTTCTGGTCACGACTTCTATTTGCTGTCGGTGTATTTGGTAAATGAATAAAAGACAATCGTTCATTTTCTGAAAGCATTAATCTTAAGTTGACGTCTGGTCGTCTTCGCGGCACAACTCCACCTCCAGACGTCACCTGGATGAAGGACAGTCTTCATCACCAAATCTTCTTCACGCCTGACCTCAGACCAGTAGTTTTGTTTAAAGCGTGGTCACATCATCAATGACCGTCAGTTCTTTGGGTTTTGAAACAAATCTGGTTGAATCTAAGGCAGCAAGTCATTTTTTTCATTTCATTTCTTCTCATTAGGAACTGAAAACCTTCCCAGCTCTTTGCAGACCAGAGCTTTCATTCCCTCAATGACTTTTTTTCCCTTTCCTTGTCTTGTCCAGCAGCTGAGCAGACATGAGAGCTGAAGGCCTCTCAGATTCTACTGTTACAACAGGAATTATGGATCTTCAAACCAGAGGTTTATATTTAAATAAACCCCTTTTGTAATTTAGACTAAACTTTATTCATCTTATATTTGTAACAGTTTTGTGTCGACCGGATGGAAAAGAAAAAAGGGAAGAAGAGAGGGGGGAGGGGGGATAAATGCATGAAGCAGCATAAAGCAACAAGTTGCCGGATGGTTAGAATCATTACTGTCAGGTTCAGATGTAATACAAATCTAGAAGGGGCGGGGCCTGTCCACACAGGGCGGGGCCTGTCCACATACTCAAATGTTATAACCATCCGTGTTGGCTCCAATAATGTTCACATACAAACGTGTTAATGACACATTTTATAAACGTATTTCCTGAATGACACGCAGTCATGGACGGTCAGACCCCCCCCCCCCCTCCAGGGTGTCGTCTGGGCTCCTGAACTCCCAGGACTGGTGGGTTTATGGGGCTGACAGTGGAGGGAGGGGGGTCCTACCTTCCAGCTCCACATCACGGCCTGAGGGCCACGTTTGGTCCCACCAGAGCCCTGCTGATCCGTTTGTCAGCGTCGTCCAGAATCAGTCCACGTTTGGCGTTTGAGGTCAGACGTGGCGGCGGCGGCTTTGGTTTGGAGGGATCTTGGTTGGGAAAACCTCTGAACGGTTCTTTCCCTTGTATAATATGATTCATTCTCTGGAAAACAGGAATTAAAGAATCTCCTGGCACAAAGAGAAACGTCTCTGGTTGGATCAGACGCACGTGTTTCCATTCAGAGGTCGTCTCACCTCAGGACCCCACGGAATAACGGACACGCAGACAAAAGGAAATCGTTTCACTGTTTTATTTGCTTAAGGAGGGGGAGGTGCTTGGGTGACGTTTGTCTTCAGGTTTAAGCATCACTGGATGGAGTGCTAGGAGCTCCACCGTCTTTTTTGGGAGGGAAGCAGCTCCATCAGCCTGCAGGTTCCTGTGCAGAAACACCAACGTGGGACCGGGACGCAGCGGCGGGAGAAGCAGGAAGTGACCGATCATGGCAGTAAGGACTGAGGTTCTGCTCCAGTGCGGAGCTGAAGAACAACACATGCTCCTCGTGGAGTTCATGCAGGACTCTATGTTCACGGGACCAAAACGCTTGTTCTTCTGAAAACCATCCCAACCAATCAAAAACCCAGCTAACTGGCCCCGCCCCCTTCAGTCGTTTTCCTGGAGAACTAACTTTCTTACAGAGCAAAAGCCAGAACTCCTCACCAGAGTCCCTTTCCAGAGCTTTTCTGTCCACACCAGGACATCCACGTCCCGCGTGGCGTCCACGGCGGGGTCCAGCCAGAGACGGCCCCCACGGGCCCGGCAGAGCTTCAGGACCTCAGTCTGTGAACATGAAGCCAGACTGATCCTCTCTGCTCGTCGTTTCACCTCCTCTCGCTTTGGCTGTCCGTCACTCGATGCCCTTCAGCGCGTGGAACATATGCTTGGGTAAAATGACGTAGCCCTCACTGAATGCAGGGGCGGGGCCCCGGGGCCCCTCCTGGGCGGCCTTCAGCCTCCTCAGCTGTCTCTCCTGCCGCCGACACTTCTGCTGGGCGGTCTTCAGCTTCTTCCTGAGATGCTCCAGCTGCTCCTCAAGCTGCTCGATGCGTTTCTTCTGCTGCGCCGAGTCCTCGGCCGTGTAGTTGTGGTCACAGGAGACCACCGCCGTGTCGGTGCGGGGGCCCGGCGCGCCCCCTTCAGGCTCCTCCTCTGCCGGCGAGTCAGATGTCAGAGGCAAAGACAGCGAGGCGGGAATCTCTGAGGAGAAAGGGTCGTCCATGGACTCCACCTGTGGAACAGAAGTTCAGCTGCAGAAGGAGGCGTCACAGCTGCTGCGTATGATCTGCAGTTACACGGATGAATACTGGTCATACGTGAACATATGTGGAAAAAGTGAGAAAGGTTTCAGTCTCTATGTGGAATTTTCACAGGTGCATCAGGAATGAACCACGTTAAAACCACAGAAGAAGGAATAAACCACGCAAAGAACACGGAAACCAACGTAGGACATGAGGCGTGGGATTCATGCATGAATGACATCATATGTGCGCCGCACACGTGATGTAACAGTTAGAAAAGACACATTTGTGTATGCATCTCACAAAGATTTTACGTAATAATTACTTATAAACTACATAAAAGACACGTAAACTGCAGAATTCTCAAGTGAACAAAAATCGTTAGCAGTTCAAAACCCGTCGGCTGAAACCCTCCACGGATGACGAAAGAGACACGTATGAACGACTGAATCATACGAGGAAAATGTGCAATAATGTAGGTCGCGGCTGTGAGACGACCTTCAGGTTAGAAACCTGTAGAAGTCAGAAAACGTGAGAAAAAACTAAATCAGAGCAGATCAGTCTGTTTCAGATTAAAACCTTTTACAGTAAGGCTGAGCCGTCGCTGGTCTGCTGACCCACAATGCACCACAACACTGTTTTGCTGACCCACAATGCTGACCCACAATGCACCACAACACTGTTTTGCTGACCCACAATGCTGACCCACAATGCACCACAACACTGTTTTGCTGACCCACAATGCACCACAACACTGTTTTGCTGACCCACAATGCACCACAACACTGTTTTGCTGACCCACAATGCACCACAACACTGTTCACCTGCTTCCCAAACGGGTTTCAGGCCGTGAAACCTACAACCACCGGCCTAGACGCCATGGACACGTTTGTGGGCGGAGCATCACTAGCCGAGTCAGAAACTGGACCAATCAGATTTCTGTATGAAATCCATGCATACAAATCCATAAACATACTTTATGCTACAGACCCCACAGACAGAAAAGACGCATGGCTGCCCGTGGTCATGGCGCTCCTCATCGGCCCTCTGAGCCGCGTTACCTTGAAGCTGAGGTTGGCGCTGAAGAGCGACGGCACGGCGTTCTCCTTCAGCACGCGGTTGTTGCACTCCCTCTTGAAGCAGTCGCTGGTGAAGTGTTGGGAGCAGATGTTGCTGTACTTTGTTGGTTTGAAGTTGTTCCTCCTCATGGCCGCCACCCACTTCCCGCAAACGTCCGGACGCGCCAACGGGAACCTTGCAGTCCGGGACGACAAACACCACGTTCAGCCCATCGCCGGACACGTTTCTGTGCTTCCGTCTGGTAAACAAATGTTTTAATCTCCAGTAAAGTTCTAAACGTATCTAAAGGTGCAGAGGCTCCCGTCACCGTAAACTCTGCCACAGAGAGCCAACAAGGTCCTGGTAGTGACTTATTCTCCCCCCTCCACGACCATTAACATTAAATTAAATCACACCATCTGTGTGACCTTTTTTGCGCCACATTTGACCCCTCCCCCTGGCGGAGCGGTGAGCTGCAGACCATTTGGTGGTTTAACCCCCCAATCCAACCCCCTAATACTGAGTGTCAAGCAGGGAGGCATTGGGCCCCATTTTTATAGTCTTTGGTATGACTCTGCCTGGGTTTGAACCCACGACCTTCCAGTCTCAGGGTGGACACTGACCACAGGGCCGCTGAGCTGGTTGCATATTCATTTCTCATTCCTGTCAGTCATTTCAGTCTTAAACTGCCATCACCCAATGAGCTGTCAAAGTGTTCCCAGAGGTCTTAACGATGGTTTTTTTTACCATTTTCCTTTTCTAGAACAGTGTCTGCAGAGCGGCAGGAGCTGATCACAAATTCACCTCCGAGTTGTGGGCGGGGCTATTGATGTGGACTAAGCCCGCCCTGATTCCCATCATCCCTTTGCCCCCCACCTAACATTAGCAGAGCAACAAAAATGGCAGCATAACGGAGATATCCAGCCGTCAGCTTTGACTGCAACAGGAAAGTACGGTGGCCCTGAAGTACAAATCACATCAATAAGTCATGTGACGCAAAACCTTTTTAAGATCACAACATACAAACAAATATTAAAAAAAATATACAGAAAACGAAATGAAATGATGTAAAATGAAACAATGAGAACCCGGAAAAGGTCCATAGGACTGAGCTGATTGGACGAAGACGCTTGACCTTCATGTCAGTCAGAAGCTGACATGAAGGTCGTGGATACATCCGTCCCATGATCCTCCAACAAATCCACCTTTCTGGTTTCTCCTTGGGCTTCATTTTCCCAACATTTCTAGGAATAGTTTTAGTTTCTGATTATTTGTTTCGCTTTTTATTGGTCGTTGTGAGTTTTTAAATGCTTCACGTTAAGCTATTTGCACTTCAGGGTCACCGTAGAAAAGATGAACCCATTGAAAGCCTTTCTTTGCCTCTAGTGGGACTCGAATAAACGTGTTTGACCGGTTGAATCCAGTGTAACGGTTTGACACCGTAGGATCACTGCAGGTATCGAACGAAACCGGAGCGGACTACCGTCCTTAAGTCGTTCAGTCCAAACGTCTGTACCGGACAGACCCGGATGAGTGGTGAAGGTTAACCTTTGACCTCCTAAACCTGTTGAAGCATTGCTCAAAGGGTACTCGGTAGTCGGGATTCCAGCAGTCACTCGGTTGACCGAGAACCACCAGCAGCATGTGGACCCGCCGGTACCGGACGGACGGACTCATGACCCAAACTTTCTTTTTTATTTTCCCATCATGCACCGTGGATCGGAGCGCGAGTGAGGGAACGTCTCCGTTAGGTGCGTTTACCGGGAGGTTTTCTTCCCGGAAAACCGGCGCTCCGGCGGCGGAGCGTCCGCCTCTGTGGGAGGGGCTTACTTGTGGAAGGAAATGTCTTTGTCTTTGTGGTACCGGTTCTTGCAGCCGTACGCCGAGCACGTCTGGACCATGGCGGCGGCCCGGACAGCAGCCGAACGCGGACAGAGCGAGGGCTTCGCTGCCACTAACAACTATGGCGGCGGAAGAATCACGTGATCTGTGTTCTGAAACGTGATTGGCTCAGGCTTTCTCTGGGCATGCGCAGAGCGCTGGAGAGCTGCGCTTCCTCCAACGGGCGGGAGTGGAGGAGACGAGTTTGAACCGTCAACAGGCACAGCTGCCATTGATTGACTGATTGATTATGAGAGCATTTCAGGGATACAGAGATCTGTGTCACGTGTACAATAACATTAACGTGTCTTCGTGTCAGTGCAACATTCATACCTTTAAAAAAAAAAAACTTACTAAAATAACAAATAATGGACGAAACGACATAAAACGGGCTTGGATGTAGATATTGAGTAAAATGTCACACAATCCAGCTTTTTGTTCTTTTCCCTTCTCGTTCTTATTAGGAAAATGTAATGAGTTTTATTGAAGCTGCTGTGTTGTCGTGACTCATTCTTTATAATATAAAGTTGTGGGGAAAAAGTGCTTCAATATGTGTTGAAATGGTTGAAAGTAAAGACAATGATCCTAAATATGAAGCAGACGTCCACAGTCTCCTCAGTGACCAGCAGACGTCCAGGTTTCACGGTTTCTGGCGTCTCCAACTGGTTTATGGCGGTTGGAGGGAAATGGTTTTGGGTCTTTCCGTCTCTCTTCACCAGCGGCGTTTGCCTGAAGGCAGCAGGTCAGACGGCGGCGGTCCGGGGCGTGTAGCGTCTCTGATGAGGCTCTCTGCTCTGCTGAGGCAGCGGGAGCTGTGGGGGGGTTTCCAGGGCGGGGAGGGGGCACCCAGCATGTTTTGGGCGGTGTTGGCGAGCCGCCGGAGAGCCTTCCTTCTAGCCGCTTTACGGCGGCCGAACCAGGAGCATCTGCAGTGTTGGTCCACGTTCCGCGGTGGTGAGGTCAAAGGTCACCAGCTGTCTTTGGGTCATGTTTGTCTGAGGGAACGGTCTCTGTTGGGCTTTTCAGCTGCTCACTGGGGTTCATACTCACATTTTCTCTTTGAGTTAAAAAAAGGGAAAGTATAGATCAAGTTGTTTCAGAGACTCACAGAATATTCCTTTTTTTAACTCCTAAAACCTTTTTTAGACATTAATGACCAAAGATTTCTGTCTTGTTTGGTTGATTTGGTCAAAATGATCTGTAGGTGTCCTGGATGAAAGGGGTGGGGGTTGTTGTTCATCCTGTATTTTACTCTAACCCAGCCGTCGGCAGCCCGGGCCGGGCGCCACCGCGGCACGTGGAGGGTTCTTCTCACAATGAGCTTTCTTTCCCTATGAGGTCATAAGGCAAGGGTCCAATCATGCAGTGCCGTTACTGTGACTCCGCCCACCTCTATAAATACTAAGGTTGCGTCCAAATTCCCGCCCTAACCCCTATGTGCAGCACTATTATGTAGAGCCCTGGATTTTAAAAGGAATTTGGACGCCACGTTCACTACTTTTGTTTTTTAACGGCGGATTTGACGTCATCGATTTCACAAAGTAAACATAATTAATGTGAGCGTTTTGGGACGATGATTTATGATCCACTGTCTCCTAAAGATAGAAATGTTGATGCTTTATTAAATAAAATACATTTAAATACATTTTTTTGGCAAAACTTGTTCTGCCTCAATGCATTGTGGTCTATATTTGCCGATCTAGTGAGCATGGATGCACACTGGCTTTTCACACAGACTTCTGGGAAATTTCATGGGTTTGTATTTTGGAGCTGTGATTCGGAGAGAGCGTGGAGTCAGAATTGTTTTTAAAATCCAGGGCGCTACTTCCTGCTGCACTTTATAGTTTTTAGTAGTTTTTTAGTATTCGGACAGCCTGACACTTCTTTCCATGAAGACTTGAGTTTCACATGACTTTCTGCGGCAGCCGTCACGAATGGGCGACTGAAATCAATGCATAAAAAAAAAAAAGAGGTTTACCACCATGAAAGGCAAACCTTTGACCCCGTGGCTGTTTTCTCAGGGACAATGGATGGTTAGTTTAGGCCGGTTAACACTGTTGGATAGCCAGGTTATTACATTGATGGTTTCATGAACTAAAAGAGCCTGGAATGCTGGACAGCCCCCCCTAAAGCCATGAACACGGGGGAGGCCGCTCCTGCAGGAGGCAGCAGTGCTAACTCAGTGTCAGTTTGTGGTGTTTTTGTGTGGATGGGGGCAGACGCCATGCTGCTGGGGGCTCTTTAGTCTGAAGACGCCACGGTTTTCCACACTGAACAGAAAAAAGGAAACATCCTCAACAAACCAGCGGTTTATTACAACAGGCTGGTCTGCAGCCAGAGCAGGAATACACTGAAAATGGTGCAGAGCACAACACTGATGAATGACGGCCATGCATGTCCACGTGTCTGTAGTCTATATACAAAGTCAGAGAAAAGGCCACGCCACTCTGAAGCTGTCCAAGACCCCGACTCATCACCGTCAGCCACTCCTCTACAGTCAGCAGAAATACAAACGGCCAATAATACAGAGGAAAATACAAAACCATAAATATCTGAAGCTCAGATTTAGGATCCGGGTTTTCCTGTGCAGACAAGAGCATCACTGGGATCAGAACGACAGGACAAGCAGACACTGAGGCGAGCTACTCACACTCTAAGAGTCAATACGGAATATTTATTCACAGCACATTCAAACCAAAGTCCACTCCTGCCAAGAGAAACCAAAGGATCCCACCATGACCTCACGGACTCCTGAAGCTGGATCAGAACACAGACCAGGTTCTGAGTTGGGAACGAGCTGCTGATGCATTTGCACCGCCGCCTCGGTCCCAACAGGAAACGATGGTCTGGTTTGGATGCGTCTTCACTAAAAGCCTCCAGATCTTTTATCTTTTATCCCTGGTTGATCTTCAGAGCTGTAGATTCAACTGTTTCAGCAACCTGTTGGAGGACAACGCAACCTAGATGTGCTGAGATGGAGGCTGAAGAAAAGATGTGCTAACATTTGATTATGAATATTTAGGAAATGAAGAAATCACTTTGAAGTTTTCGTGTGTTCAAACAGAATCCAGACATTGTTGCTCAGTGGGTTCACTCACTTCTCCTCCTAGACTGTAGATAGAACCTGAAGATCCTAAAACCCACCAGTCGTTTGTGTTTTCCCAAAGCATTCTGGGTTTGGCCCGGTTCTGCTGAACCTCTACGAGCTTCAAAGCAAACCATGAGACGCTTCCTGCCGGTTTAAAACAGGGCTCCCTCCTTCCAGCCTCAAACGTTGGCTCACTGTCTTTGGGCCACAGAACAGCCGCAGGATCAGAACATGCTGGTTCTGGCTGCAGCCGCTCCGCTTTACTGTACCACCACAATCCCTTCTGTTCTGGTCCCCGGACCGGCAGATCGACAGGCTCTCCGTCAAACGTTGGTTTCACCGCTAGAGTCAAACTTCAGCTTCACAAACACTCTGAGAAAATAGTCCTCTAGGGGTTTAGGAGTAAAAAAATAAGCATATGTATGAGAGGTTTGAACCCTCGGATGATGGATGCCAGGCGAGGCTCCTCCTACCAGCACTGCTGTGGTTTCCCGGGTAACCGCAGAGGAGTCTGTGCACCTCAACAGCTGGCTGTCCTCTCCAGATGTTCCTGTTTGACCTCAGCAGTCACAGACTTCCTCCTTCTTCTCCTGCTCACCCTGCTCCTCTTCCTCCTCCTCCTCCTCCTGCTCGTCTTCCTCCTCCTCCTCCTGCTGCTGCTCTTCCTCCTTCTCGTTTCCTTTCACCTCCGTCTTGCTGTCGTCTTCCTTATCTTCATCATCCTCAGCCTCCTCCTTGGCGCCGGTTGTCTAAAGCAGATTTTCAGAGGATCAGCGGCTCCGACAGTCAGAATAGGGTCCAAAGTGGTTCTGGACGTACCTGCTTGAGGCGGCCCCTCCTCCGGTTGGGCACCCGGGCCTTCATCCTCCTGGAGAGCGCCAGCAGCTTGTTGTGCCTCTGCCTCCTCTTGGCTTTGTCCGCCTCCTCCTTCTTCCTCTCCTCCGCCCGGTCCGAGTCGGACTCGTCCTGCCGCTGCAGCCGGCTGCGCTTCCGGGGCTGCACCGTCCGTTTCGGACCGCTCCCGCCGCCTTTCCCCTCCTCGTCGTCGGGGCTGGAGGAAGAGGAGCTGTCGTCGCCGCCCAGGAAGGAGCGCTTCCTGCGGGCCACGGAGCGGCTGTCGTCGCTGGAGGACGCCCCGGACTCGCTCCAGTCCCGGTCCCCCCGCTCGCTGTCCTCCTCCGGGGAGCTCTGGAAGTCGGACTGGGACCCGGAGGAGGAGGAGGAGGAGGAGGAGAAGGAGCCTTCGTCACTGTCGTCCAGGATGGAGGCCGGCAGGCCGATCTGGCGCTTGTTCTTGGTTGCGGCCACCTTGGTTTTCCGCATGGACGCGAACATCTTGCGCTTGTACAAACTCTCCATGTCTGCACGCGGAGGCCAGTGACATCCAACAAAAACGGGGGGATTAGGGACGAAACCTAACCGTGGCAGAAGCTAACGTCTACTGTGCACGCGCCCATGCGGCGGCTCGTCTGACAGACATGGCGCCGGCACGTGCACTACACGGAAGCGCTTCGTATCCGCGCGGCGTCTACACGCCACACTCGGGAGTTTGGAGTTCTCACTCGCCGGTTTAGCTAATTTCCTCGCGCGCAGCTACCGTTGCTGCTGTGTTATTGTAGCCCCCGCTTCTTCTCGTCTCGATAAACGCGCGGTGTTGTTACAGCGCCCCGCTGCGGCGGAGAGCGGGTACTGCAGCCCGCGCGGCGCTACGGAGCGACGTTTGTGCCATTATTCAAAGTACAACACTCACCGTTTACAGACAAAAACTTTGTGTTTAAAAGATTAGTTTGCTCCTCAGACAGAAAATTCCAATTAAAAATCAAACAAGTACAAAAACAAACAAAAAGCAAGACAAAAATGTTTACTCTATTGCCAATATCTTTACCAGTTCCACTCCAACTATATTTCTTTCTATTGTAAAATCCTTCCCAGTGTTTTTTTATTATTATTATAATTATACACTTCTTAGCTTAAATTTAAAAGCCTGTATAATTTTCAAGAAATATTTTCTGCAGTGCTGCAGGAGCTCATTACAAATTTGCTTTTGGCTTGTGGGAGGGACTGTTAGCATGGATATTAGCCTAGCTAATCTCCCAGCATGCCTTCGTTGACACCCTCTCCCGCTACCGACAAGCACCTCACAAGCCCAAGCTAACATTAGTGTAGCAAAAATACGGCTAGCAATATGCGAGCTATGCAGCCGCACAGTTTAGAGCCAGATTCCAGCCCAGACGAGGAAGACAAAGACGTAGATGCATCTATTTGTCTGACAGTGGATGATTTAGAGTTGGAGCGGAGAAAGCCAGACTTTGGCCCGCCCCTGGCAGTAGCTGCGTCATAAGTCTGAGCTTTTACAAACATCTGGTTTTCATCTGATCCAACAACACTTAAATAAAAAAACAATACCCTGAAACTTTGTCTTAATCTGAATTTCTTTTATACACGTCCTTCATTATGACGAAAATGCTACAAGAACATGTTAAAAGCACAATATTCTTTTGGAGTGGGTCTTTAAGTTTCAAGAGTTGAATTGTTTTGATTCCACGTTTGTTTTGAGTTTCAAATGCATTTTTCTGTTTCAAGCGTAATATAATTTTTTGAGTACACAAAACGTTTAGCGTGTTACACAAAAAACAGAGTGTTGTACTTGGAATAATGGTACAAAAATCAGTCCATACTTGGTCTCAACATCACCGCAGTGGGAAATGAGAAGACAAATAAAAAAAAAAGGCAGC
The DNA here is from genome assembly GCF_053564925.1 of Oryzias latipes. Lineage (NCBI taxonomy): Eukaryota > Metazoa > Chordata > Actinopteri > Beloniformes > Adrianichthyidae > Oryzias > Oryzias latipes. Next base: position 1,265,213 of record NC_136248.1, read on the forward strand.
TCCGTCTAAAGAGGTTAAAGTTCAGGTCTTCTTCATCATTAGTCCTGAGGCTGATTTCCTGCAGCAGGGAGCAGTTTGGCAGATTTGCAGCTAATCTTTAACCTGTACGGTGACACAAACGCTTTCACTTTAAAGTTACCAAGTACCATTATCTGTCACCTAGGTGTGTGACATTTGTTCTCCGCATTTGACCACTCCCCTGGGGGAGCGGTGAGCTGCAGACACAGCTGCGCTCGGGAACCATTTAGTGGTTTAACCCCCCAGATCCAACCCCTTAATGCTGAGTGTCAAGAAGGGAGGCATCGGGTCCCATTTTGGAGTCATTGGTATGAATCGGCCTGGATTTGAACACATGACTTCCAGTCACAGGGCGGACACTGCAACATAAAGCCACTGAGCTTTAAAACCCTTTGTATTGTCTGCTAACATCAATAACAAGAAATAATGAGTAAATTAGACAAACCAGCTCTGAAATGTAAATATCATTCAGACTTTAATCCAGACTCGAGTTAACAGTGGTCTAGAGCTTTTCTATCTCATGCTTATCTCTGAACTCATCTCTCATAACCGCTCAATTCTCCATCAGCTCCTCGGTTACGACTTCTGTGCCAGGAGAGTGCTCAGTTTGATCTTCCCGTCCATGGAGGCTGTCAGGCAGGTGCCACAGTCCAGAGCCGAGGACCAATCCACTGTCACCACCGGAGCTTTGTGGCCGCCGAGCGACAGGACTCTCTCCAGAGCCGGCTCTCCACTGGTCAGCTGAAAGATCAAGAGAAGATCCAGAAAAATGTTCAACACACACACACACACACACACACACACACACACACACACACACACACACACACACACACACACACACACACACACACACACACACACACACACACACACACACACACACACACACACCCAAACCCACACACACACACACACACACGCACACACACACACACACACACACACACACACACACACACACAAAAACTGATAGAAAATGTATAGACATGAAAGATTATTCACAGAAAAGCTTCTGTGAAGCTTGGGTACGCAGCCCCAACAACCACAGATATGCTGAGCGAGGCAGCAACTGACCTGAAAGACAAGATCATGTCTAGAATGAACACTAGGCAACCCCGACACCAGCTACAACGGTTAAGTGATGTACCGCCTGACAGTCTCCTGGAAACTGTGAATGAAGCATTGAGGGCAATTCCTACAATCACAGAAACCAATGAACTGGTTTACACCTCAGCAGCAGAAATCCTTGAGATGCTTGGCTATAAGAGCAACCATGGAAGAAAACAGTACCCACCATGGAAGCTACTTTTAGAGGCCAAAATCAAGGCAACTCGGGGGGATGTGAGTCAGCTGACAGAGGCTCAAAGAGGTACAATGAGAAAGCAAGTACCTAAGTGATACACCCAGATGCCCATACCTGAAGCACTGGAAACTGCCAAACAAAGGCTCCTAGCCATAAGCAGCCGCCTACAGAAGTAAAGAAGAGACAATGAAGCCAGACGAATAAACAGGCTCTTCGCAACTCAACCTGCGAAAGTGTACGCTCAGTGGCAGGGTCAAAACAGCCGAGCTGACACATCAAGGCTAGAAACTGAACAGTACTGGAAAAGTATATGGGAGAAAGAGACAGCACATAACAGCAATGCCCAGTGGCTGGTCTCTCTGAGAAAAGAACATAGAAACCTCCCTGAACAGAATCCAGTAACCATCACAGTGGCAGACATCCAAGAAAGAGTCTCGGGTATGAAGAACTGGACAGCACCGGGCCCTGACATGATACATGCCTACTGGCTATAGAAGCTTACCGCACTCCATGAGCACCTGGCAGCACAAATGGACCAGCTGCTAAGAGATGGGACTCACCCCGAATGGCTAACGGAAGGGCGAACGATCCTGATCCAGAAGGATCCCTCAAAGGGTGCAGTCCCATCCAACTACCGGCCAATAACATGTATGTCCACAACATGGAAGCTCATGTCAGGCATCATTGCAACCAAGATAAATAGGCACATGGATCAATTCATGAGTAACACACAGAAGGGCATTGGTAGAGACTCCAGAGGAGCCAAACACCAACTCCTGGTCGACAGAACAGTCGCTCAAGACTGCAAGTCACGACACACCAACCTGTGCACAGCCTGGATTGATTACAAGAAGGCCTATGACTCAATGCCACACACATTGATCACTGAATGCTTGGAGCTGTACAACATCAACAGGACTATGAGAGCCTTCATAGGAAACTTCTTGAAGCTGTGGAAAACCACCCTTGAAGCCAATGGGAAGCCACTTGCACAAGTGTCCATCAAATGTGGGATATACCAAGGTGATGCTCTGTCCCCACTGCTGTTCTGCATAGGTCTGAACCCCCTCAGTCAAATAATCACCAAGACTGGCTATGTATACCGACTCAGAAATGGGGGCACCATCAGTCACCTCCTATACATGGATGACATCAAGCTATATGCTAAGAGTGAGCGTGACATTGACTCCCTGATCCACACCACCAGGATCTACAGTACTGACACTGGGATGTCATTCGGGCTCCAGAAATGCAACCGGATGGTGACAAGACCCGGGCAATAAACAGCTACTGCCAGTTATCAGATACCCTGCAGGAATAATAAGATGACCAAAGGAAGAGATACAGACCACGGATGTTAAAACACGAAAGCTCCTCACCATGCATGGAGGGTTCCATCCCAAATCCAGCACCCTGAGACTCTATGCTAGCCGCACAGTGATTATATTAACACTGTCAGGTTTTTACAAGCATAATTAATTATTAATTGCATTTTTGTTTTATTTTCATCTTTTTTATATTAATGTATTAATTGCTCTGTAATTGGCTAACCTGGGACCAGAAACACTAATATCTGATTGAGGATGAGGATGAGGGGGACGTTTACCCTGTAGATGAGTCCTCCAGTGCTAGAACAGGTCAGCACGTGTTGTCCCTCTGAGTCAAAAGCAAAGAGTCGACCTCTGGGAACCTGAACCTGCAGAAGAGTCGCCTCACAGCATCAGATGTACTTCAGCTCATTCTAGTCCTCTTTCTGGATTTTACTTTTCTTGAGATAAAGACAGATTATTGCATTGACTGTATGTCTTCAAGTTACCGTTGACAAAGATTGAATTGGATCAGTTTAAGGCACTGTAGATTGTGCGAACAGAAGCTGTTTCCATGGTAACCGGCTTACCTGTTTGTATCCACTGTACCCTGACAGGACAAAGGGACCGGTGGCATCCTGAGGTAACACCTGTTCGGACTGCTTCACCCCGCAGCGATGAATGTTCCACTGAACGAACTGCACACAGGGACGCTCACGTTTACCCGTATCCCCAGAACACACATTCACAGACTAAAGACCGCTCATGGATCTGCACGCCACGGCTCGGCGCCTCACACCTTGCCATCTTCTCCAATGCTTAACACGGTGTTCTCGTCGTAGCTGAACTCCACGCTATAAACTTCTCCATCGTGAGCTCGCCAGCTCATGGCGCTCTCGAGGCGTTGCATATCTGCAGCAGTGATAGTTGGGGGTTCAGGTGTTGGGGGAACATAAAGAAATAGCAGTTGATGGTTTAAGTAGCAGAACCTCTCAGACAACTGAATATTTGTGTTATTAAGAATCCCAAAAGCTACAACATGACAGAATAAGGAAGACATCTGTCTGAGAAAAAAGCAGAATCTGGGATACAGGATGGAGCCTAACGACTGACCGAACAGTCGAATGACTCCATCAGCAGCTCCAGTCACCAGCAGGTTTCCATTGTGGTTGAAGGCCGTGCAGTTGATGGCCACTGGGTCCGGCTCTAGAGAGAACTGGAGCTGAAAGGCAGAAGGACAGAGTGCATGAAAACACAGACGCTTCCTATTTGTCCAAAGAAAGCTCATGTCTTATCTCCAGCTGATCGCACCAACTAATCACTGATCAACAATCAATCACTATACTGAACGCATTTGGGAAAAACCTGCTCTGGAACACAAAGACTCGGGAAACCCAAATTTGAAAAACTCAACTGGTGGATGAATGTCGACCAATCCCTGAGCTGCAGCTGGGTCACATGGGCCCGTTTGTCTGGACAGATTTACAGGAAAACAGGCTTTGGAGTTGACGTGTTCAGTGCTTTTCCATCTCACTTTAGGGTCCGAGGCCTTTTCCAGTCACAGTCATCCACTCACACACTGATGGCGGCCGAACACTGGCGCCAACCCATAACCACTAGAGGCAAGGTGGGGTTCAGTGTCTTGCCCAAGGACACTTTGACACATGGATGGGCAGGTTGGGAACCAAGCTTCCAATCAAAGGTCGGCCACTCTACCTCCGCACCAGGGGTCAACAACATTTATGACATTAAGGGCCAATTCCAGATTCTCCCCTAAACAGCTGTGCTGTCACCAACTATAATGTAAATCCAATAGATCTGAAATTCTATTGAATTCTCAAACAAACAGCTTTCTCAAACATTGGCTGAGATTACCTCAAAAAGTGCTTTCATAACAATATTGCACAAAGAAAATAGGTCAAAGTTGAAATAGTGCAGCTGTGTTTGTTTCTACATTTATGATATGTTAACAGAACTGTTGTACCTACAGAAGTAGGATTGGATACGTCAGAACAAAATACCATCAATATTCCTAAGAACTTCACAACCATGAACATGAAAAATATGTTTATTTTGGTTTATTCATCTTTTGTTCCATTATGAGACAAAACAGAGGAACTTCAGTTCATTCTGTCATGGTGCTTTTATTGTATATGAAATTCAATGTTTGAACTTTTTCATTAGTTTGCTAGTTATGGTCATGTACATTTTCCACAGTTGGACAGTCATTCACAAACGCTGAAGTTGGCTTCCTATTCACAGCTTCCGATTGGCGAGGCCACTAAAGGAACATCCACTGCATTATTCACACTAAGACCCCCTAGAACTGGGTCCTGTTCAAAAACCGCTGGACCTGGACTGCTCAAACCCTGATTCAATTATGATCTAGGTAGTAAAGAATACATTAAACACAGTCTCTGATTTGTGAAAATGTGATATGTGAAAATGTGAAACAGGATGATTTATTGCATTTTACCTACTGAGACCACCTCAGACCAGGTCCCAGAAACTGTGTTTAATGTATTTTTTACTATCTAAATCATAAGTGATTTCAGGTTTGAGCAGTCCAGGTGCAGCAGTTTTTGAACAGGACCTGGTCTCAGTGTGAAAGACAGTGAATAGGAAGCCGACCTCAGCATGCAACAGAACAGGTGTTTATTGTTGCAGCACATCCACCGGCCCCAGGTGTCTCCAGACCCCAGCTCTGCACCGTGGTGCCCCCCTAAACCTACGACTGTCCTGATGAAAAGTCTCCACAGCTGCTTACCTGCTGCTTCACCGTCTTGGTGTCCCACAGCAGCAGTTGACCAGAAACTGGAGCGGGAAGTGCTGCAGCGGACTCCACACTTCCGGAGCCGCCGAGAGCCGCCGCCGAGCAGACGAAGGAGGAGCCGCTCGGACTGCACGCTAAAGACAAGATGCTGACAGACACGCAACAGGTGTAAACAACACACATTCACACAACTGTACACAAAGCAAAAGAGAACAACAATTCTTTGGCTTTTTTCATCGGTTTAGTCAAGAAAACAGGAAGCATTTTCACACGAAGCAGGAGAAACGGCTAAAAGAACCGATGTTCTGCAGAACACATCAGTAAAGATCACTGACATCTGGAAAAAGCAAAAGAGAAATCCTTCATCGGATGGAAATACTTTTATTATAGTTCAGATTTCTGCTTTCGTTTTGGTTGGATCAGCTGATCATTCAAACAGGGTCTAAGTTCTGAATGTCTGGATCAACACTTTGTACTCGCTTTTACGGTGGAGGCGTGCTGCAGGGCGGTTCCAGAGGAGACCACGGCTATGAAGGAACGCTGAGAAGAGTTTATGATGTATAGATTGTTGGAAAACAGTGAAAGTGATGTGTGTCACGTTAAAGGCTGCTTTAATGTGCCTGACTTCATCCCACCACATTTCAGTGAGTCGCTGTGTCTCCTGTTTTTTGTGTTATGGCAGTGTTTTTCAACCTTTTTTGAGCCACGGCACACTTTAACCTTGACAAAAATCCCGCGGCACACCAGCATCCCAAAAAAAATAAAAAAGCAGAAATTCATGGTCTGTATTGATTGACAGCCCCCCCCGCAATCTCACGTGGATTTTTGTGATAATTGTAGTAGAAAAAGCAGGAAGTCGCAGCTGTTTTTTCTAAGAGATGAAATAAAAGTTAAATCAGAAAATTTAGAAACTGTTTGTTTGTTGTGGTTTCAAGACGTGTCACAAGGTCGACTCATTAGGCGCTGTCCCTTTAAGCCAATGCATCATGGGAGATGTAGTGTGAAAACGGCCGAAAAAGGGCAGAAAGACTCGCGTCTCTGAGCTTCATTGTTTTGTTCTCTTGTTCCACGGTCTGACACCGGATTCTGTGGAAAGCTACACCAGCTAAAGACGAGCTTTAGCTGGTGTTTTTGTTAGAACTGAGAGACTTTTCAGCAGAATTAAGAACAAGGAAGTGAAGACTTTAAGCACTTCTGATTGGTCAGACTGATGACGTGTGATTAAGCCTCCAAGAATGATTGGCGGAGACAGTTAAAGGAGCGGGACTTTTCAGAAAACTGCTATAGCTGGAGATAAATCGCGATACCGTCATTCTGATCAAAATGTCTTTAATAGAATTAAATAAACACAAAGAAAAAGTAATTTTAAGATCTTTTATATTCCTAATTACTCAGTGTTTTATCAATGCCTGTTTGGATGAACAAAGAGCTGAAATCCTGGAGATGGAAAATGTTGTTAGAGCAGTTAATGAGGGCAATTTCCCACGGCACACTTGACCATCTGTGGCACACTGGTTGAAAAACACTGTGTTATGGCATTGTTTTAAGACAATTTAAGATGTGTTGTCATCTTTTAGGATGACGTCACAGCAGCACCTGTCGCCGCGTGACGAGACACAGAGAAGCATGGAAGGAGCGTTTTCAGGTGTTAAAGTAAACGTAACAAAGAGTTGGACCTTTTTCTGTTTGATTACACGACAATCCTTGCTTTACATTTGTCCACGGTTTTCTGCTGCTTCATTTCTGGTCTGTTTACATCCCATAATACCCGACTACGGTGGCTGTTTTGGTTCAGTTGTTCCGCTCTGAAGACAGATTGTATTCAGACTGAGGGATCTCAGAGCCAACCAGACGTAGGTCTGATCGGAAACGAACCGAGACCGCCTCCAAAGACGGGTCTGAGAGCTGATCCTGGTCCAGGACCAGAGTCTGTTTGGGTGGATTCAGACTGATAATCTGCTCCAGATTATCCGGGAAATGAACTCTGGTTCACTTTAAGCAAACCGAATGTGTCCTGTCTGAATACAGCCTTAAACTTCAACTACTGAAAATAAACTACATTTTTAATGACACTTGGGCATTTCACAATAAAAGACCGTGACAAAGACATCATTTGTTGTAGCGGTTGTTGGAGACAGCGGTCAGCAGTCAGCGTCTTGTTGGAGTTAAATGTCTAGAAGTTCCATGCAGATAGGTGAACGTTAGATTCTGTGTACCGTCTTTCTTTGTAAATATCATGTGTTGAACCTTTCCTGCATTAGTTTTTTCTTTCTTTCCTCTCCGCTGGAGGCGGATCTTCCTTCAGTTGTTCACTTCCCCGTTTGGACCCTCAGAGCCTCCAGAGCGGGTTAATAAAGAATCATTCATCTTCTTCTGGGGGAAACCTTCATTTATTACAGTTCTCCTTCACTCTGGATAACAAAAATAAACACACACCCCCAACACACTTTCTCTGCTCTCTCTCCCTCTCACTCTCTCTCTTCTTGCAGGGAACCGCAGACACACAGCTTTACCGTGGATGAGTCTCATCGATGTTCATCTCATAGAGGTTCTTCTTAGCGTCGGTGTCGTACAGCCGCACGGTCCCAACGCCGGTGCCTAGCAACAGCTGACATCACAAATGCTCATTGGTTGGGCAAAGGAAAGTTCCTAACCATGTGCATTCACCGTGTTAGCAAAGTGGAAAGCAGTGATGGAGAAATGGTCGTACCAGCCGGTCCGGCTTGGTGGCCCACTCCAGCGACAGTAACGGGGATTTGGACATGATGGTGGCTTTGGTCTGCATCACTGGGTTGAAGGACCACACCTGTGGAAACAACAAGAAAGGTCAATTTTACAGTGCAACCGCGTTCATCGTGTCCGAATTATTATCTGACTGCTTGGGTTCTTCTGTTTTCACACACAGTTGTGTTCTTTTTCACATACATGACATGTTTAGACGTCTGTTGAAACATGTCAGGCATGTGAAAAACACCCACAAAAAATAAAACCGTGTCTGATAACAGACGGACCTAAGCAGTCGGTCAAGTTTATACTTTGACTTTCTATCTTCACCACCTTTATGACTCCGTCTACGTCCAAACTGGCCACTCTGCGACCCGAACAGTCGACCCTGAGCGTCGGGGAAGAACAGACATGGAGGGTGAGATCGGCGGCTTCTGTGACGGATGTTAGGCTGTGGACGAGCAGCAGCACCTGCAGTGCATGATGGAGGAGTGGTGCTCTCCGTACTCCTCCTGACTGAGCTTGATGAAGGCCTGCTCCACGGACAGGCCTCCTCCTGTTTCTGCCCCAGAGCTGCAGCTGTTGGTGCCCTCGGGGGCTTTAAAGGGGGTCTCGGCAGGGGGCTCCACATCCTCCATCTCTCCTCTCCTCTCTGGAGTCTGGAGACAAAAGCAGAAACAACAGATCAACTTTCCATGTTGGATTCATTAGTAATGTGTTCACTCAAAAAGTCCCACAGGCCTGACTGACTGACTGACTGACTGACTGACTGACTGACTGACTGACTGACTGACTGACTGACTGACTGACTGACTGACTGACTGACTGACTGACTGACTGACTGCTAACACTTCTTATACAAACCATGACACTTTGACGCTTTCACAAAAATCCACAGATTTAAATCAGACTCTCTTCGGTGCTTTAGACTTAATTGTTTAGTGAATCATTAAAAATCCATATTTGAGAGCTGCTAGAAAACCACTGAGACCCATTTAAACCAGTCTCAGCTTCACATTTACTTATAATATATAGAGGAACTTTTCCATCGAATCGATTTTTACGCCATTACTAAATCGTTTCAAAAAGAAATAAATTGATTTAAAATCTATAAAACAGAAAGTTTATTTAACTTCAACGTGGACAGACTGTGAATAAAGTCATGTGACCATCCAGTGTCTAGAATGTTCTAAGAATGTTCCCTTTGGATTCTTTGGATGTGGAAAAACAACAGTGGTGAACTTTAGGAAACCAACATGTGAATGGATTTGACATTCATTCTAGTTTACTGGTTGGTTTGTCTCTTTTTGAATTAATCAGAGGCTGTGATGTCACAACGGCCCAGGAGCGCTTTGGACAAGTTCAGGTGCCAGAGAAGTGAAGATGGCACGTTGCTGCCTTCTCCACACGCAGTTTAAGTTTGACCAAGACTGGATTCTGTTGTTGAACGCACGTATTTAAACCTACAGTTCAAGTCCCAGTAAATGTGTTCTCTGCATTTGTGTTCCCGCTCTGACCCAGTTTGAAGGCTTCCTGCCCCGCATTAACCAGAGAGGGTAAAAAGAAAAGCAAGAATAAAATCAGGGGACCTTCTTTAGTATCGCTTTCCCGCCTTCAGGTACACCCTGGACACCCCGCCCCTGAAACTGCTGCCTTCACGCCACACCTGGCGTTCCAATGGCGCCGCTGGACCTCAGATGGCGTCTGTACCATCGACTTAACGTTGAAACTGGCCGCCACACAAACACATAAACCAAATCTCAACCCTTCCTCTGGGTCCGTGTGGTCAAGACAACCGTTGAGGAGCGGCTGCACGGATTTGGAGAATGAGTGTGAATAGGCACTTTCTCTGGCGTTTCAATTGACTTGCTGTAAGGTAATTCAACAATCTGCATGTGCTAAAGACACACTGGAGAATAGAGACCGTCAGTCGCTGTCGTTTGTACCCCCCTCATGTCTAGCTTAACAACAGGGGGCGGGGCTACTATGCTCAGCACCAATGGCCACGCCCATGCAGAGGAGATTTGGGAACAGAGGCTTCATTTAAACATGAAAAATGACTTTTTAAGAATGCAGAAGGTAAACACCACCGGGAACGTTTGCATTGAAAAAGATTAACATAAGAATCAAAACAAATGTTTCCAATTCCTGACAGCTGTGTGAAACCTGGACCTGCTTGATGATATCTGGTGATGCTAAACCTCTTTAGAACCAACAGGAGACATTGAATAATTTCAGGCCACACCTGAACATCGGTCACGGCGCACCAGCGTACCGCGCCACACTGGTTGAAGAGCACCAGACTCTATGAACTTTAGCTCATGTTTAAATCCTAAATATTAAAGACAGACTGTTGAGCCAAAACAATGCATAACAAGATCCCCCAAAGCTAAGCAAATCCTCAAATGCAGCAGATTTAGAGGCCAGTTTTTCAGTACCTGTGGTTTGGAAAAAAGCTCCTTTCTCTCTTTCTCGTGTTCCTGGACTCGCTTGTGTCTGGAATTCTGGTTTGTCACCTGGTTTGCTGGCTGTTGAGGCTGGGAATTGGCAGATTCACTGGTCAGCGGCTGGCTGGAGATCGGCTTCACCTCCTTGGTTGGAGCTGCCTCTTTAGACCTTGAAAGCTGAAAAACACAAACCCAGAGTCTGGAACTTTATGAGAACATTCAGTACAACGCAGATGTAGTCATCTGTTCGGAGTAAATAACCTGAAAGTCTTTGCTTCATTCACTTTTCATCAGTGGTTAAGATTAAGAGGAACTTTAGGAATCCCTGCAGGGAGATTAAGTTGTAGTGGCAATAAAGAAAGAGAAAACACTGGAGTCTTACATACAGTATAGACCTAAGGTTTTCAAAGAGGTTTCTTTATTTTCATGAATATGAAAATTGTACAATTGTACAATTATCATAGTCATGAAAATAAAGAAAACTCTTTGAATGAGAAGGTGTGTCCAAACCTTTGGTCTGTTCTGTGCATGCAGCCACGTAGCCGGAGACAAATGAAAAACACATTTAGAATAGCTCAGTACTGAATTCACGTGAAGATCCATCGAAACCCTCGACGGACATCTGAGCACATCAACGAATGACGAATACTTATGAGAGACGTTCATCAACGCATGGATCACCAAAGACCGACATGTCAGTAATGTCGTGGAAAATGGACGTAGAAGCTGTGCGACACGGTCTTAAGGACAGAAATGCAGACGGACAGATGCTGGTAGACGGCTAAAAAAACGTAAAGAGCAGTGAAGATGTTATTCCAGAACAGAGAGGGCTAACATGATGGAGGGAGGAGAACTCACTGGTTCCACTTTGTGAGAGCAGAGCAGAAGACCAGAGAATAAGGTAGCAAAGACAAGGTGGGACACCTAGAGGCTAGAAGGCAGCAGACACAAGTACTGGGAGGTGACACGGGGTGATGGTGGCAAAGACCAAACAAACCACAGAAACAATATTTGCTTTAAGGATGCTCCTGCAGAAGAACAGAGAAGGTCAGAAGGAGCCGCATTGTCTTTGTAGATGTAGAGGGAGTCTATGACAGGATCCAGAGAGGAGCTGTGGTTTGTTGGAGGAAGTCTGGAGTGACAGAGAAGAACGATGGAGTTGATCAGAACGTGGATGAGAGCTGGAAGACAGATGTCCTGTGGGTGGATCTGGGACTGGACCAAGGATCAGCTTTGAGATCCTTGTTTCTATGGTGATGGACTGACTGACAGATGAGGTTAGACAGGAATCACTGTGGACCATCGTGGTTGCAGATGACACTGTGATCTGTAGTGAAAGCACGGTGCAGGTGGTGCAGGTGGAGCCAGAGAGGAGGAGGTTTGATCTGGAAAGGAGAGGTGTGTTTAGAGAGACTGATGCAGAGACAGGAGGCGGAGCTAGAGGCAGCAGAGATGAAGATGCTGAGATTCTCTTTGGCACCAGGGTGGATCAAGATTGGATCCATCAAAGGATCAGATCACAGAGGATCAAGGAGGATGCGGAGGAGAGGGTTAGACGGAGGACTGGCAGTGGCGCCCCCTATAGGGAGCAACTGAAAGATGAAGAAAGGTAATAAAAAAGGACTTTAATCTAAATTATCTAGTAATTTACAATGATTTTTAAACCGCTGTAAATCTTGTTTTATTTTATCTGAATAAATATTGAGTAAAATGTAAAAATGATTAAAAAAAGGGACCAGTAATCAGAAACATATAATACTTATAATAGTTTTACAAACTAGTGATCACATTTACTGTCTATTTTAGAAGAAAGAAAACTATTTTTTGCATTATAATTATCATTTAATTCAAAAATGTTAACAGTTTTTTTGTTTTTAGTTAGGAACAAAGTCATGAAGGTCATTATATTTCATGGATTTTCTCCTTAAAGTGCTGCATCATTTGTTATGCAGTATTGAGAATCCCTTCTGTCTTCTGCACAAACTGGCTCCAGCATGAACCTCAGGGTTCAGCCCTGACTGATTACTTTAGAAGGTTGTCTATGGAGAATCCAGAGACAGACATGAACTTTCTGAGGCCTTCGCCGTCTGTGAAAGCGTTTCCATGAAGCCGCCGTTTGCCTTCACCTGGCCGGCCGAAGGCTCCTTCCTGGCTCCTGACGGGTGGCTCGGTAAGGACCCAGAGGTCATCTGAGGGGTTTTTCCTGATGTCCGTCTGCCCTGAGGCAGGAATGTGGAGAAGAAGTTCCTGGAAGGAGGGGTGGTGGTGCTGACGGCTCGCTGGCTCGACACCAAGTCCCTGCAGGAAGAAAGGAGGAGGAGGAATGGCGATATGACAACACGCCGGTCCAAACAGGTCACGCTACAGTCCAGCAGGACAAACACAGACATTCTATCCAAATGACAACCTTCTATTGTAGAAAGATCCTTGATGTTTCTGCACATGAACTGTGTTTAAGCTCATGAAAACCTAACTTTTAGTGAAATCTGTAGTAATGGGTCACATTTTCACTCCGGTTTAGTCAATTCTGATCTAAGAGAGAATCCAATCCCAGTGGAAACATTTCAAAAATAAAGAGGTTTTCTGGAATGAACCGTCTCTTCGGTGAAGTGTTTCGTACCGTGGTGGCAGCGTCTCAACAGACATCTCTGTGCACGCTTATGTACCCTACAGGACCCCTGCTACCTGAACAGGCAGGACGTTTTGCTACAAACCTATTTAAGAGTCCAATTGATCGCACTGAACATTTACAGCGGACGACATCAATCTGCTCTCCAGTCCAGCTGTGAGAAATCAGAGTCATCTGAGACAAAAACAGGAACTGTGAACCATCAAAGACGGTCAAACGTAGAAACTGCTGCATTGATCCAATTCTTAAGGATTCTCCTTTAGCTCTTCTAAAGCTTCTCTATAAAAGCCTCCGCTGGTCCAAAGTTCTACAGCCTCAGAGGAGAAACAGGATTTTCATCACTTTCCTCTGAAGTTTAGATTCCTTTAACGAAGGTGTGAAGCTCCAGAAGCTGCCCACATTGCATTAACGCCGTCTGAGTGAACTGAAAATGACCAGGAGAGTCCGTGGGTCAGTTTTCAGATGCCTGAAGGTTGAAATATTGATCTGGGAACGTCCAGCCCTCACCAACCAGGAAGGAGATCTGTGCCCCAGGGGCGTCCACCCTTGGTCTTAAAGGTGGGCCTCAACGCCAGACCAAAGCAAAAGTCTTGGTCGGAGACGCTAGTTAAGTGTGTGATTGTCTCCAGGAAATGAGACTTTTCATTCAGAGATCAGTTATTCAGCCAGGAAGAAGACATTTCTCCAAAGAAGTAGCAAAAATGGACGAGAGGGACAAAGACGCTCTTTTTGGAGACATTTGCCTGATGACATTTGAGTGGAGCAGATGGACAAAACGATTATTTGGAGAACAGCGAGGATGCTTGTGAAACTGAAAGCACCAACTTTCAGGCTCGGCAGGTACGTGACTGATGCTGCAGAAGGAAGATGTGCACCTCAGGGACCAGCTTGATGAAGAAACAGCTGGAAACACTGAAGCATCAGAAGCATCACAGGGGTTGACATAGCCCAGAAATTTGCACTGGCCCACAGGGCCAGTAGTTTTTGAAAGTTACTGGCCCGACACCGCGCACAGCGAGACCCGCCGCTCCGCAGGTGCTTGCAACTTTAGGGGGGTCCGGGGGCATGCCCCCCCGGAAAATTTTAATATGGTGCAATTTGGTGCATTCTGGTGACATCTAGCACTTATTTATACACTTTTCAATGACTGAAAATAGAGCATATCAAACTTAAATCTGCTCTAGTCTGTTTCAGATGTTTTGAAGAGAGCACTGCAGTGTAGTAGTTAACACTAGTTAAGAAGTTTTCATGCTGCTTCTAATCACTGCTATTTCACATTTGTTCCTAATCAATAGTTAAGAAGTTTTATTGACTTTTTTGCTCTGACTGCCTTAAGGTTCTGCTTTTTGTTACTGTTGCAAAGTTACATTTACTTTTTAGTTACTTTAGTTACCTAATTAAATTAAATAATTGAAAAATTAAATACAATTAAATTACTGAGATCATTCAGCTAACTAGAAATACTTACTGCTTACAGTGTTGTAAAGAAAAACAAAATTAAGTAGTTTGACCTTATACTGCATTAGAGTCTGAGATTCAGGTATTTGGAGTTGCCTTTGATTCTTTGACGTTCAGCTTAAAGCTTAGTGCATACAGTTTCATCTTCAATGCATTCATTAAATATCTTGCTGTCCATACTAATAATTAATAACTACTAACATATTCCTATCTATTCCTGCCATGTCTTCCACATCTCTGACATGCTTCAGTCTCTCTTCAGTGACGGTGTTGGATTTATGATCATCGCGGTGAAAAACCACCAGGGGGCGCGCTGATATGTGTGTCAGTTTAAATATATCTGCATAAAATGTAATAATAACCCACTGGCTTGTTCCTTCGTTGTTGCTGTTTAACATTGTTTTGTATTGAATTGTTACATTCAATAACGTTTTTAAAAAAAATTGAGTGAGCGCGTGCCGCGTGGTGCTCGGCAGTGGCAGCCGCGCGCGCAGGCGGGAGAGGAGGAGAAGCGATCAAAGGTTTCCCATAGCAGAAAAAGTAAATTATGAAGACGAGGTAAATCTACACGTTTTCGCAAAATATACTTTATTGTAAAAGGTGAAAAATGTATTAATTGTTAGATATTTTAGTGGCCCGAGCGGACAAGTAAAAAATAAAGTCTTGTGGTCCGTACTGCTTGAAAAACAGGACCGGGCCAGCGGACAAATGGCTATGTCGAGCCCTGCATCAGCCAAGAGGCAGAAGTTGGGATCTTGGTTAAGGAGCAGCTCGTTTCCCAGCTACGAGTGACAAAGCAGCTGGAACGTTACGATGCAGAAGCGGGGAAAAAGAAAAAACGTACCGAAACGGTACAGAAGTGAACTGAACCGAAACTGCCGTACCGAAACGGTGGAGTTCAACTACCTGTATCGTTGCACCTCTAGAATCACAGTTCTACTCTATTCCAGAAGATAGAGTGGGGGAGGAGGGGGGTTATGAAAAGAGCTGGATTGATTTTTTCAGAGCTCAAACTGTGGAGCATTAAGGAGCAAAAAAAACTCCCGCCCACTTCTGGAACATGATGAGTTGTCCAAAGCCGGGCAGTGTGTCACCTTGCTTCCGCGAAATGCGTTACAAAGTAATAACGCACACTTCGAAGGCCATTAACCCACTTATACCATGGTCACTTACAAAAGGAATACATATTAACCAGGTTTTAGTCCTTAATTCTTGTTTTTTTTCCTACTTGGATTGCTTTTCTCACAAAAAAGCAATCCAAGTAGCAGTGCTGGTGCGTCGCGCCGCACCAGCACTGCAGTCAAGATTCGGTGATATAAAGTGATATATCTATGCTGATCGTCCCGATGGGTTGAATAAAGCATCAGTTCAGAGAGAAAGTTCTCCTCTAACCGCTTGTTTTTGTCCAGATGATGAAGCTAAAGGTTGTTTTAAAGAAGCCGGCGCAGTGATACAAAACATTTAAGCTAGCTGACCGGAACTTCTTTTTTCACTGTTCGGTTTTCAGGTTTTAATGGACACCCAGCAGCCAATCAGAATCGAGTATTCAACCGGACCATGGTATAAAGCAGCAGAACTAACCTCTGTGAACCATTGATTGAGTTTGCAGAAGAGTCGTCACAAACAGGATGACAAGACCTGCTTTGATCTGATGAGACCAGAATCTCCTTTCTAAAGGATAAAAACTGAATCTATTGTGCCGGACAGAGACGGCGCTCACTCCAGACTCTTTGTAAGAGTTCAGTGGCATAAAACCAGCTGACCTATTTAGATCAGAGCGGATTTCTTCTTCAGCTGTATCACACCTAAGTAATTACAGCCCATTGGTGTTTAAATCCAGGAGTATTTTTAACACATTCAGTTGTTTAATTGACAACTGTGTGGGGAGAACTGCAAACTTTTCCTGACGGGTCGGTCTAAAGCAGTTCTAGTTTCCGTAGTTCTAGCTTTATGGGGGCAGGTTCTACGTTAAATCTTAGGTTTATGTCGTCTTCTACAGTCATCGGTAGGATAGCTCTCTCAGCAGGCTTACTGTCAGCCTTCTTTTATTTCTTCACCCTGTAAAGTATGGTGTATTATAACCCGGTTCTACAATACTAGATAGTCATTCAGTTGGTGTTGAATCTAACTGGTTCATTTCTCTCTAAACATGAGTGCTCAGCAGTTTCTTTGTGAATGCTGGATAGGAGGATCTTCATGTCACTGAACAGTCAGTCATCAATACAGACGGAGGGTGGGGGCTCACAGCTCGGTGTCTCCCAGTCGGTCCATGTTCTGGACGTATGGGGGCAGCTTGTGGAGGGTCACCCCCTCTCCGTCCTTCGGGTCCCGGCTCTCCGTCTGCATAGCAAACAGCTGGAAGAGATGAAAACACATTTACAAACGGTGCCGTGGCGTGGAGTGTGCTGTGACGTGTGTTGGACACCTGTGACACAGGTATCTACCTTACGGCACTAATAGGTGGGACACATTGTAGTAAAGAGGTAACTCTAACCAAAAGACTAGGAAAGAGGAAATGAGGTTCCTCAGAATTGGGGGCAGTGGGTGAAGGGGGGTATAGAGGAGTGTTGTCAGTGGATCAGGGATGGATTTAGGATCTGGGGGTCCTTTGAAATGATTTGCGTTTGTGCAGAGGGATCAGATGGTCCTTTGAAGAGTGTGTGGTGTGGAAGTCAGGTTTGTAGAAGGGGTTTTGTGGTTCAGTTTAGGCAGGGGGGCTGGTTCAGTTGGGTTAGGGGTCGATGTTTTGGTTTAGTTTTAGGGTTAGGGTCTGGGTTAGGGGGTCTGGGTTAGGGGTCTGGGTTAGGGGGTCTGGGTTATGGGGTCTAGGTTAGGGGGTCTAGGTTAGGGGGTCTGGGTTAGGGGGTCTGGGTTAGGCTACCCTGTCCTCACCTGCTGTTGGAGCTGCTCATTCTCTTCCGTCAGGCTGGTCATCCTCTGGACTTCAGCATCAAAACTCAGCAGCAAAGGCTGAGGTGAAATCCAGTTAAGGATTATTTTTCATGATCAGTTTCCATTCAAACGTCTGAAGCTGGTCTCTGCAGCCAGCAGCAGAACCAGGAACATGGATCAGAACCACATTCTGGAGTCGGTTCTGCACCTGTAAAGACAGGTCATCTGTCCAGCTGAAGGATATGCACACACTGAAAGAGGACTGACAGGAAGTTGTGCAGCGACACCAGGAAGGTGTCGGCCCACTGCCTGGAGAAATACGGTGCGATGGCGGGGTTCTGCTCCGGGGCGGGAAGGAACGGCAGCATGAACCAGTCGCGCCATTCCGGCTGCCCCTGCAGCTCCAGAGCCTGCTTCTGGAAAAACTCCTGTGTCTTCTCCAGGTTCCCTCTCTGGAAGAACGATGAGACAGAAGCCACACCCTCATCTTAGGAAACAGAAGCCACACCCTCATCATAGGTGACAGAAGCCACACCCTCATCATAGGAGACAGAAGCCACACCCTCATCACAGGTGACAGAAGCCACACCCTCATCACAGGTGACAGAAGCCACACCCTCATCACAGGTGACATAAGCCACACCCTCATCATAGGTGACAGAAGCCACACCCTCATCACAGGTGACAGAAGCCACACCCTCATCACAGGTGACAGAAGCCACACCCTCATCACAGGTGACATAAGCCACACCCTCATCACAGGTGACATAAGCCACACCCTCATCATAGGAGACAGAAGCCACACCCTCCCCACAGGTGACAGAAGCCACACCCTCATCAGAGATGACAGAAGCCACACCCTCATCATAGGAAACAGAAGCCACAACCTCATCCCAGGTGACAGAAGCCACACCCTCATCATAGGTGACAGAAGCCACACCCTCATACCAGGTGACAGAAGCCACACCCTCATCCCAGGTGACAGAAGCCACACCCTCATCCCAGGTGACAGAAGCCACACCCTCATCACAGGTGACAGAAGCCACACCCTCATCCCAGGTAACAGAAGCCACACCCACATCACAGGTGACAGAAGCCACACCCTCATCCCAGGTAACAGAAGCCACACCCTCATCACAGGTGACAGAAGCCACACCCTCATCATAGGTGACAGAAGCCACACCCTCATCCCAGGTGACAGAAGCCACACCCTCTTCACAGGTCACAGAAGCCACACCCTCACCACGGGAGACAGAAACCACACCCTCATCCCAGGTGACAGAAGCCACACCCTCTTCACAGGTGACAGAAGCCCCACCCTCTTCACAGGTCACAGAAGCCACACCCTCTTCACAGGTCACAGAAGCCACACCCTCATCATAGGTGACAGAAGCCACACCCTCCCCACTGGTGACAGAAGCCACACCCTCATCACAGGTGACAGAAGCCACACCCTCATCCCAGGAAAAAGAAGCCACACCCTCATCATAGGTGACAGAAGCCACACCCTCCCCACTGGTGACAGAAGCCACACCCTCTTCACAGGTGACAGAAGCCACACCCTCTTCACAGGTGACAGAAGCCACACCCTCATCACAGGTGACAGAAGCCACACCCTCATCACAGGTGACAGAAGCCACACGCTCACCACGGGTAACAGAAGCCACACCCTCATCATAGGTGACAGAAGCCACACACCCTCCCCACAGGTGACAGAAGCCACACCCTCTTCACAGGTGACAGAAGCCACAACCTCATCACAGGTTACAGAAGCCACATCCTCATCACAGGTGACAGAAGCCACACCCTCACCACGGGTAACAGAAGCCACACCTTCATCATAGGTGACAGAAGCCACACCCTCCCCACAGGTGACAGAAGCCACACCCTCTTCACAGGTGACAGAAGCCACCCCCCCCCCCCACAGGTGACAGAAGCCACACCCTCTTCACAGGTGACAGAAGCCACACCCTCATCACAGGTGACAGAAGCCACACCCTCACCACGGGTAACAGAAGCCACACCCTCATCATAGGTGACAGAAGCCACACCCTCCCCACAGGTGACAGAAGCCACACCCTCTTCACAGGTGACAGAAGCCACACCCTCATCACAGTTGACAGAAGCCACACCCTCATCCCAGGTAACAGAAGCCACACCCTCCCCACAGGTGACAGAAGCCACACCCTCTTCACAGGTGACAGAAGCCACACCCTCTTCACAGGTGACAGAAGCCACAC
Source organism: Oryzias latipes (assembly GCF_053564925.1). NCBI lineage: Eukaryota > Metazoa > Chordata > Actinopteri > Beloniformes > Adrianichthyidae > Oryzias > Oryzias latipes. The sequence continues at coordinate 1,285,007 of NC_136248.1, forward strand.
CATCATCACAGGTGACAGAAGCCACACCCTCATCACAGGTGACAGAAGCCACACCCTCATCCCAGGTAACAGAAGCCACACCCTCATCACAGGTGACAGAAGCCACACCCTCCCCACAGGTGACAGAAGCCACACCCTCATCCCAGGTAACAGAAGCCACACCCTCATAACAGGTGACAGAAGCCACACCCTCACCACGGGTAACAGAAGCCACACCCTCATCATAGGTGACAGAAGCCACACCCTCCCCACAGGTGACAGAAGCCACACCCTCATCACAGGTGACAGAAGCCACACCCTCATCCCAGGTAACAGAAGCCACACCCTCATAACAGGTGACAGAAGCCACACCCTCACCACGGGTAACAGAAGCCACACCCTCATCATAGGTGACAGAAGCCACACCCTCCCCACAGGTGACAGAAGCCACACCCTCTTCACAGGTGACAGAAGCCACACCCTCATCACAGGTGACAGAAGCCACACCCTCTTCACAGGTGACAGAAGCCACACCCTCCCCACAGGTGACAGAAGCCACACCCTCATCATAGGTGACAGAAGCCACACCCTCCCCACAGGTGACAGAAGCCACACCCTCATCACAGGTGTCAGAAGCCACACCCTCATCACAGGTGACAGAAGCCACACCCTCATTACAGGTGACAGAAGCCACACCCTCACCACGGGTAACAGAAGCCACACCTTCATCATAGGTGACAGAAGCCACACCCTCCCCACAGGTGACAGAAGCCACACCCTCTTCACAGGTGACAGAAGCCACACCCTCATCACAAATGACAGAAGCCACACCCTCTTCACAGGTGACAGAAGCCACACCCTCTTCACAGGTGACAGAAGCCACACCCTCTTCACAGGTGACAGAAGCCACACCCTCATCACAGGTGACAGAAGCCACACCCTCATCACAGGTGACAGAAGCCACACCCTCACCACGGGTAACAGAAGCCACACCCTCATCATAGGTGACAGAAGCCACACCCTCCCCACAGGTGACAGAAGCCACACCCTCTTCACAGGTGACAGAAGCCACACCCTCATCACAGGTGACAGAAGCCACACCCTCTTCACAGGTGACAGAAGCCACACCCTCCCCACAGGTGACAGAAGCCACACCCTCATCATAGGTGACAGAAGCCACACCCTCCCCACAGGTGACAGAAGCCACACCCTCATCACAGGTGACAGAAGCCACACCCTCATCACAGGTGACAGAAGCCACACCCTCATTACAGGTGACAGAAGCCACACCCTCACCACGGGTAACAGAAGCCACACCCTCATCATAGGTGACAGAAGCCACACCCTCCCCACAGGTGACAGAAGCCATCCCCTCTTCACAGGTGACTGAAGCCACACCCTCATCACAAATGACAGAAGCCACACCCTCTTCACAGGTGACAGAAGCCACACCCTCTTCACAGGTGACAGAAGCCACACCCTCTTCACAGGTGACAGAAGCCACACCCTCTTCACAGGTGACAGAAGCCACACCCTCATCACAGGTGACAGAAGCCACACCCTCATTACAGGTGACAGAAGCCACACCCTCACCACGGGTAACAGAAGCCACACCCTCATCATAGGTGACAGAAGCCACACCCTCCCCACAGGTGACAGAAGCCACACCCTCTTCACAGGTGACAGAAGCCACACCCTCCCCACAGGTGACAGAAGCCACACCCTCCCCACAGGTGACAGAAGCCACACCCTCCCCACAGGTGACAGAAGCCACACCCTCTTCATAGGTGACAGAAGCCACAGAGAAGCCGGCTGAGGTGTTCTGCTGTTACCTGGATGGTGTTGATGACGTAGTATCTGTACAGGCTGGTTCTTAGCTTGTTGACGGTGGACTTGTAGACGTCTTCCAGCCTGCAGAACAAACGCCTGTCCAGGTACAGCCAGTACTCCTTCAGGCTGAACAGGTCAAAGCTCTGAACGAACTGCTGCAGCTGCTCGATCATCTTATCCACCTGAGAGCAGAAAACAAGCCCAGATGAGCTCCAGCCGTGTTCCAGACTGCAGCTCTTCAGTCGACACAACAAAAGGGTTTCCTGGTTTCCACGGCTGTGCGTTCATGCTGGGATGTTTGGCGTGTGATGCAGAGAGACAGTCGTTCACAGAGAACAGCAGACACAGACATCAAGAGTCTTCGCCTGTCAGCTTCCACTTGTCAGCAGCCGTTGGCTGGTTGTTGCCAAACCGTCATGAAGTTCCTCTGCAGGACGTACCCTGAAGCCTTTCTCCTTGTCCGCCTTGATCTCATGATCCAGATGTTTCAGAGTGTTGGTGAAGCCGCGGTAGATCAGATACTCCCGGACGTGTTCATCCGTCCTCTCCACCGCCGACGCCATGCTGATGCCCTTTTCACCTGAAACGCATCGCCCAAGAAGCTCTTCAACCGTCAGAATAAAGGTATAAGAGGGGAGAACGCAGGTTCACTAGAACAGCACAGAATGAGCAGAAAGAGCATTTTAGAAACAGGAAGGTCTCTTTTGAAGAACCGTGGCCAGCATGTCTGGTGCCTGATGTGTCTCATTCAGATTTATTCAAATAAAGTTCATGGACTAAAACTCAGAACCAGTTCTGATCTTGTTCTGGTCCTTAAATATAACCGATTTCTAAACCGTAAAAGTGAAATAGCACAGGAACTATGCAGGTTTATTCAGAGCACGTCCTGCATCATGACACTACCACCGCCGTGCTTCTACGCAGATGTTATATTATGAGGTTCTGAACACCTGATCGATTTCCTGCAGTATTTGATAACCGCTCCTCTGAAAAAACACTGAGTCACGTGACTCCGGTGTGTCTGTTTCAGTCTGAGGATTTTCCCGCTGTTTTCATGACCATGAAAAACAATCTGAATAACTTCACAGACAAACAGATTATTTCAAACGATTCTCTGCTTCGATCTGCAGCTTCTACGAACCTCCGTCCAGTCAGAAGATCCGGAGAAAATGTCCGGTCTGGTTCTTAGAACCAAACAAAAATGATCCTGAAGAAGCAGAAAAAGGAATCACTGCTGATATTTGTTCTATTTTTGGGATTTTTAGCGGATAAAAGATGAAAACTTGGAGCAACAACATCCAGAAAGGGGAAAAGCGCTTCCTGCTGATAGTCATGTGACGGGATCACGTGACGCACGAGTTGCATTTCCTCTTGAGCGCCATCTGCTGGCGATGATAAGAAACCGGTCCAGAAAAACAACTGAATTTCTTTTTTTTACAAATAAACCTTTTTGAATGCGGCATTTAGAATCAGAAAACTTCCAAATGAATTTTAAAAATTGTAAAGAGAAAAAAACGAACAGTTGTAGAGTTTTTTTTTTACATTCCCATGAGTTATCTGTAAGAACAGAGATGGACGTTTCACTCACGGCCCCTGAGCCCCACACTTTACTCTGATGGTGTTGTGCTTAAAAAAGCCCCCCCCCCTGCAACCCTTCTGCAGGAGCGCTGTGTCAGACAGCTGCCTGTAGGTGTATGGACTCAGAACTTCCTGGATTCAGTTCGGGGTCCTGGGTTGCTGGAGCCAATCCAGCGACTGTTGGGCAAAGGCGGGGTTCACCCTGAACAGGTCGTCAGTCTGACGAGGGGCCAAACACGGACAGCTGATGTGCTGGTGTCCTCTGACAGCTCACTGAAATGTGTGAAATCCATGTCAGGGACTGGAGGGCTGCACATCCTGGTTCTGGTACGGAGCGGACTTCAACCCCAAACCCACTAGCCCGTCCCTGAGGGTTCTGCCCAGGATGCCGTGAACACGAGGAACTGAAAGAATCCTAACGGTTGTGGTTTGGAACACGCATGAAATACATGGTTGTCCAAGTCTTGGACCCCAAAAAGAGGAGACTGCTGACAAACACTGAGGCCCAGCTTGTTTCTTTAGTATTTGTCAAAGATAAAATATGACGTTTATTTTCTCACCAAGTCCTTCACTGTAAGACTTCATCATCTTAAAAAGGAGCATTTATGAAGTGTTTCCCATTTAGATTTTCCAGGATTCCAAGTGTTGTGAATCCCAATAAAGACGTGGCGTTCACCTCAATGATTGTTATTCTTTACACTGATTCTGAATGATGCTTTGACTAAATACTGTGCATCTTTTTTCAGGCCCTTTAAGGCCCCCTCCAAGGAAAATCCAGTTTTTAAGGATTTTTCTGACGACGGAGGACAAGCAGGAAGAGAATTAGAATGCATTTCTTTATTTATCATAAATTGTTCTGAATCAGGAGCAGAAAAAAGTATGTTGCTGGAAAACGCTTGTGGTCGTGACATAGGTGGTACAGTCGGCGGGCCACGCCCCCGTCTCTGGAATCTGGACTGAAACTGGACGGCTGGACAGCTACGATACTGCTGCCATTTCTGTTGCTCCGCTAACGTTAGCTCAAGGCTAGCAGTAAGCTAGCAGGAGACAGTGGACACAAAGGGATGATGGGAAGTGGGGGCAGGCTTACTCCTGGCCAACGGTCCTGATGACAACTGAGTGATGAATTTCTAATGAACTCCTGCCACTCTGCAGAAAATATGTCCTAGAAAAACGACAAATGTTATTTTTTTAATGAAAAGACCATCAGGAACGTTTTCAGATCCAAACTGTCTGGAAAATCAGTTAAAGAGGCTAAAGCCGACGGTGGGACGGAGGTTCCAGCAGACCAAAGCGTGGCAGCAGCTTTGGCCTCGTCCTCCAGGTCCAGCAGGGCCGCCTTCTGAGCGAGAACATGACGTCACACTGCCGTCACGTGGCGTGAACCTTTCCTTAGACGGTGTCCCTGCACTGATCCAGTATCAGTGTTTCTCTCTGTGGTGACAGAACATGTCGGGTTTCTGTGCCGACAGTCCCGCTCACACGTGTCCGTGTCACGGCCGGCTGTTGACGTGTTTGGACTTTTCCTTGAAGTTGGAGCAGCAGGAACCTCCTCCACGTTCAGACTCCACACATGCGGCTCCTTTGGTCGGTTTCACAAAGGCTGCTGCTGGGAGCTGAAGAGTCTGTCAGCAGACGAAGAGGAGTATCGTCCCTCATCTTCGTCTTTGTCCTTCTCCTCTCCCGGGTCTGGGTTTTTCCGTGTGGGCTCTTCCACCAGCAGCTTCAGGCGGTTCAGGTGATGCAGAGCTCTGAGGACGGACACACGCGTCACAGGAGCAGGTCCACACAGTTATGACATCACTATAATTATTCATGTTTATGACCCAACAAACGACAAGCGTTGGCAAATGAGTGACGTGATGGGAATGCTGATGTGTTTAAAGTCATGTTCGATCCTTTTCCACCTGACAAACTGTGTTGAATCACAACAAGTCTAGTACTGATGCAACCAGACCGTGACCCCCACCCCTGAGCCCCACCCCAGCGGCCTCGGCTGCAGTTACCTCTGCAGCGACGGGCTCCCAGGTGAGCCCCGGAGCCGGGCTTCACCCTCAGGAACCTGCGACACAAGCAGCTGACATCAGTCCCACCAACACCACCCTCAACCCCAGAACCCGCTGGAGGTCGTCACGGGTTAGGCCTCCACCTGAGCTCGTGGGGTCTGCGGCGTCCCACAGAGGGAGGGGGGCGCTGTCGTCTCTACCCGTCTCTGCAGCTCCGCCTCCACAGTCTGCAGTCTGAACAGCATCAGCTTCAACGCCTCCACCGGTCCAGGAAGCGTCTGGATGCCGTTTCCATGGGAACCACAGTCATCAACCTGAGAGAGACAGCAGCCGTCACGGTTGGTCATCTGTCCTGCATGTCCTCGGGTTTCCAGGTGAACCACAGATGAGGAGTCAGTGTCACGTGACGGCCTTTGAAGCGGTGCACTGGGACAAAAACGGGTTCAGGATTTGATGACCTGGACTGGGATTTGGGGTAAATGGTAAACTGCAGTGCAGGGTCCCCTGTGTGGGGCTTTTAATTTGAAAAGCACGGTAAATCACACGGCCTCCACTGGGCTTGGTGCGGCCAGCGGAGCGGTCTAGCTGCAGTGCCGCCATAACCCGCCATTTCTAGAGGGCGTGCTGTAAACAAACCCTCGGTCCTCCGGGATTCTGGATCAAATCCACCACACCTCTGCTTCTGCGTGACGCAGAGATGATGTCATGTCTACACCACGGGGAGAATATGCTGAGTACGGCGGAAAAAAGGTTTTATTTTGAAAAATGTACAGGATGCACTTTCCGCTCGCTGGTATCATTTCCCGTTTAGGTGGTTTCTTTTGCCCCAACCTCAGAGAAAATCACTCCAGCCAGATTTGGAAACCAACAAACCGGAGACGCCGGACCGGTCTGGATGGCGTGTGAGCCTGCAGTAATGTGTGACCACACAAGGATGTTCTGGACTAAGACAGACGGCGTGAAGTGATCCAGCCTCAGACCTACCTGATGGGTCCCGTCCGTCTCCACCTGGGCGCACGCCTCACCTGCGGTGCCTCTGCAGGTTCAACACAGAAAGCCACATGAGGAACGTCTTCACGTCCACCAGAAACCAGAACCACCAGCGCTGAAGCAGTCAGAGTCTCACAGAGGGAAAGGAGGCGGGTCTTCCATGGAGACGGCGTCACTGCTGACTGAAGAAATGCAAACGTGAGGATTGAGTTTCTTATCAAAAACTGTCAAAAGTATCTGCAGACCGGTTTAAACCAAACCAGAACCGAGCCAGAACCGAGCCGGAACAGCCAAGCCGACAGGTGTCTGACTTCAGGCAACCCAATCCCCTTGGCCTTTCACAATAAAAGCCTTGTGAGTGGTAACATGTAGTGACTGTGATGGCGTAGGTTGGTGTGATCACGCTTAGGTCAGCGTAGATTCTAACATGATCCACGCATCACGCATGTGTCCTCTCCTAACGTGTTCTTGTTCCAGTTTCTATGGTTTCAAACAGAAAATCCACATCCGGGTCCTCATCTCCTCTGCATCCCACCAGGATGACAAACATCTCACGACATTTAACCAGAACACGGACCTTTTCTGCTCGTTCTGACCCGACTGGCAGGATTTATGGGATTCTTTCACACGTAACACGCATGTGTTGATACTTCCCGGACAAATGAACACGAGCCTCCAGAGAATCACCAGAAAAGCTGCAGCTGGACTCACTGAGGGGGGCAGAACTTCCTGCCGCCGCGGCGCTCTGGGACAGCCAGGTCAGCACTCGGTCCGCTTTGTGGATCAAAGAGCCCATCTTGTTTTCTGAAGGGGAAGCACACGCAGACTGCAGGAGGCGGAGGCGGAGCTTGCTACTCTGCAGGGGGGGGGCTGTACCTTTGTGCAGCGCCGTCACGGCGGCAGAGCCGCTCCGGTCTGCAGCCAGCGCAGAAATCTGTTCGGCCAGCTGCAGCCGCAGACGTCGCAGCAGCTGCTGGCTGTCCGACTGCAGACATGCAGACATGCGGAGGTCGGATTCACCGGCAGGAGTTCAACAGAAAGAGGCAAAGAAAGAAGAGCTGAGGGTGGGAGGAGCTTCTGCGAGCGTTCATGCAGACGCATGAGCTCTCATGACACACATCAGTTATGAATGAGTTTGTTTAAAATGATGTCATCTTGTAGGAAAAGGGGGCTGAGAATGGAGAGGACACCTACTGTAGTCACCGGCGTGGAGGCGTGGTCAGCAGCATCGTCTTCCTCCAAATCAGCTACCCAGGACGGAGCGCCGGTTCTGGAAACGGCACGGGACGGAACGGCTGAAGCAAAAGCAAAGATCCTCGGTTCAGCAGGAGGTGGAGTAAGAGTCAGACGGGACGCTCAGAGGAAGATCATGAGGTTAAACTGCAGTCAGTCACAGCTGAGAACCAAAGTCAACGGTTTTCCTCTAAAATATGTCAATGTGACAGAAAGGAGGACGGATTCTGCAGGACGTGTGACCGGAGAGGAGAATGCTGGGAAATTCCAGGCAGCTGACCTGATGTCTGTAAGCCTATGGGAATATTGAATATTGATTACTACCTCTAACGTCTACAACGACCACACAGACGGCGAGGACCATGAGGAGCTGGTCCAGCCGCAGACCGCTGCACCCGCGGTGCAAAAAGGAGGAGGTCCTTTGTCCCAACAGCAGTTAGACGGGACGAGGACACGGTCTAGGACTGCTGCCTCTGCTGCTGTAGAGACTTCTTTATTCATGAAGTGGACTTTACTAATATTTTTATTCTTTGTTTTTTCTAACTGTTGTATTAACATCTGAATTTCCCTCCAGGGATCAATAAAGTCTGATCTGATCTTCTTATCCATAAACTGGAGCATTTGGGTAAAAAAGCTTCCTAAAGATCCCACAGGATTGATCCCTGAACACTCCCAACAAGCCACAAACCAGTCCGGCTTGTTGTACCGGCTGCGCGTCGTGGCTGCGCGTCGTGGCTGCGCGGCGTGGCTGCGCGGCGTGGCTTGGCTGCGCGGCGTGGCTGCGCGGCGTGGCTGCGCGGCGTGGCTGCGCGGCGTGGCTGCGCGGCGTGGCTGCGCGGCGTGGCTGCGCGGCGTGGCTGCGCGGCGTGGCTGCGCGGCGTGGCTGCGCGGCGTGGCTGCGCGGCGTGGCTGCGCGGCGTGGCGTGGCTGCACATCGTGGCGTGGCTTCACATCGTGGCTTCACATCGTGGCGTGGCTGCACATCGTGGCGTGGCTGCACGGCGTGGCTGCACATCGTGGCGTGGCTTCACATCGTGGCTTCACATCGTGGCGTGGCTGCACATCGTGGCGTGGCTGCACATCGTGGCGTGGCTGCACATCGTGGCGTGGCTGCACATCGTGGCGTGGCTGCACGGCGTCCCCTCCATCCATTGGCTGCAGGCAGGATGGACTGGGAAGTTCTCCATCTCTCCATTCACACGACTCCGTTACTAACAGTAAACTCAGAGAGGAGTCTGGATCTCTTCACGGGTCATTCCTGCCCTAACCTCCACAGAGGTCGCCTGCAAACATCCCGTCACACAGAGGAGCTGCAGAAGGCCACTAACCGCGGTGACGGCGGGGCTCTGGCCCTGAGGGCCGAGCAGCGTCGGCGCCGTCGAACAGCTGGAGCCAGGCCGGGTACATGAGGTCAGGCACGCTGCTGATGTCAGAGCAGTCCATGGCGGCTTTGTTTCTGGTGAACCAGTGAGGGAAGTGAAGCAGCGAGGAGGCCTCTGGAACCGGCGCTCTGTCTGCAGACTGACCGGCGGCAGAAGGAGACATGCTGAAGGGCACTGGGGTGGAAATCTCTGAGTAAAACCAACAGTTATTTGGCGTAAACCTCACCGGTGAGGAGTGATCCGCTGCTTTCAGAGACAACACCTCTGGTCTTTCTCTGCACCTAAACCCAAACACAAAACCTAGTCAGGACATCAATAATCAAACCGTAGTCAATGTTCACAAGATTTGACATTTTTCTGAATGTTTTAGCTTCAATGTTTAAAAGAGACATGAAAACATGTCGCTTAAAAAAAAGCTCTCAGCTGTGTGGGCGGGGCCACAGTCTCCAAGCTCCGCCCCTTTCTGATCCTCCACCTGCAGATAGATCCATGACTGTCTTTGTTCTCCTGGTGTGAGTTGGATCTGGATCAGAACTGGACGATTCTGATGCAGCGTTAAGGCTCTGCTGCTTTCAGATTTCCTCATGTTTGTTCAGGAAAACTCTGAAGATGCAGACATACTTTATGAACAGATGAGAATCTGTCAAACCGAGTTCATGACACGTCGGTCAGATCTGTCTGTGGGGCTTCAGTATCTGGGTCACAGCTGACCACCCGCACATGTGGCTTCCGGGCTCTAGCGCCCCCTGGTGGTGGCAGACATTCACAGCACCCAGCTGAGATCTCAGCAGATCAGCTGCATCTAAGGAGGCGTGGCCACGAGCCCGTCACGCTGGATTACAGGTCATGGGTGAGGGTTAGACAAGCTGCATGAATATAATCCAGCACAGACCTGAACAGTGGAGTTTCTGCTCGGTCAGAAAACTAAAAGGAAACATCTCTGAGCACAAAACTGAAGAGCAGCTGGCAGCCTGTGAGCAACAACAGCGGGTGAACCTGGGAAGCCTGGGCGGAGCAGAGGGCTGGTTCTGGGGGTGGGGGGCGGCACGGCTCCCACTGGGTCCAGCATCGGTTCTGTCTGAAGACCTGGGGGAGAAGCAGCAGGACTGGGGGGCTCCGGATGGGAGGAGACCTGAACCAGCATGAGAGACGAGTCAGGGCCGCCGAGACCGGCTCAAAGGTGTACAAGTCAGCACAGACGTGAAGCCTCCATGATGCTTTCAGAGAAGGCTTTTGTTGACAGGGAAGACAGTGGAAAACATCAAAGTTTTCAAAGCAAAAGAGTTTTATAAGTTGTAGGACAGCAAACGATGCGTTCAAAGACCATCTGACGGCTCGGCTTGTGAGCGATGCATTTAAACACCTTGTATAAAGGCTGATGTGTGAGTGACGGGCATCGAGCCATCGTTTGGCATGGACAGCAGTTCGTCTGTTGTCATGGAGAGTCTCTGGCGGTTGCTATGGTGATGGAGGGAGCTCACAGGAAGGTGGAGGAAGTCCAGCTCTCTGTCAGTCAGACGCTCCCTGAGAACTGCAGGTAGAGACGAAGAGTAAAACTCTGAGGTCATGTGACCAGAGGACGGCTGGACTCATGACGATAGCGCCACACTAACGATCAATGTGGGGGCAGGAGGACAAAAACACCTCCTACCGTCTCGGTTTCTGGGGGCTCCCCCTTTTCTCCTGGGCGTGGGGGGCGGGCCGCGCGGCAGACGCAGCGGGCCAGCCGTCCGACCGCTCTCCTCAAAGTCTGCGATGTAAGCGTCCAGCGCGGCGGAGGCGGAGTCGTACTGCTGCGGGACAGACAAAGCTCATCAGGGCGTCTGCTGGCTTCTGAAACCCCCGTCATGTGACGGGAAACGCTACAATGGTGATGGCACGCCCCAGCACCAACAATCACGCTCGTCTTGTTAGCAGTTTTAGCGTTTTGTAATGAACGAATGAAAGGGGCTTTAAATAAAATGCATACATGTGTGGATTCACATGCGTGTCTGCATGATTCACTAAGAAAAGTGATGTTCCTGGAAATGCAGCTTGACCTTCACTGTAAGACATTCATTTCCCAAAAAGGAGGCGTATGAACCTTGTCCTTGTATGTGAAGGTTGCGTTTTGATCCGAAGGTCGCAGACTGCTCCTGAGGTGACCCGAACTTGACAGCAGGGAGGTGACGCACGACTCTGGAGACGGGAACTCAGACCAGCGGCTGCAGTCCATGCTGAGGAAAATCCAAGAAAGAGAGGCTTCAGTGTTCCCACTTTGGTAAAACGATGAGCACGACTTAAAGAAAACGGCCCACTTTCCAGACCAGTGACCCAACGAGAAGGAAACGGACGTCCCTGATCCCACAAAAGCAACTGTTCCTGCACAACCAGGAGGAGGAGGGGCTTCTCAGCGACACGCTGCACATCTGTGAAAGCACTACTCACTAATGTAAGGTGGCACACTACACCACATCACCGCATGGACAGGGCAAGTCTTAAAAAGCAGCAAAAACCCCAAGAAGACTGAGGCAATGGGCCCTGCCACTGACCTGTCCAGGATGTCCCCTGCCTTCGCCAGGATAGGCTCCAGCAGCCTCGTGACCCCGAAAGGGTCAAAGCAGGTTTAGAAGATGAATGAGTGCAGAAGGTTTTGAAATCAGAAGACGGGTGAAACCAGCTTCCATTAGTCATCGACTTCTCAGACACAGTCTTCCATCCATCCTCTCTCCAAACCCACTTAATCCCCTTTGGGTTGCTGGAGCCTATCCCAACTGCTGTTGGCTGAAGGAGGGGTACACCCTGGACAGGGCCACACAAGTACACCTGGGGGCAACTTAAGTAACCAATGAAGCATGCTTTTGTTCTAGGACAAAAGCCACACATGCACAGAAACGATGTCAACCGGGATTTGAACCAGCGCTTTCTCACTGTCAGACAAGAGGGCCGGCCGCTGCCCCCCCTGTGCAAGTCCATCTGTCACCATGTTATGATGAAATAACCTGCAGGTTGTGTACGGCTGCATCAACCTGACATGCGGATGCGTCTGAAAGGAACTAGAACCACCATTTAAATAAAAGTGTCTATTTTTTCAGGGAACCAGAGAAAAATTCATTTAAAATCAGACGATTGTCCGTAGGTTTAGTCAAGACGTAACGTCAGATGAGATCAGGACACTAAGCTGTTGTTTTTCCACTTTATAAACTGCAGACAGACAAAAATCCTTCAGACTACAGCAGCATCTGATCAGACTTTACCAACACAAGTGACCGAAACGCCGTAGCTTTGATTTTTCAGCTTTACTGAACAGAATATGAAAGAAGAAAACATCAGGAATCAAACATCAGCATCGACATCAATGTTAGCTTTCCAAAGGTATCAGACACAGCAGGAGCTTCTCAAAAACAGCTGCTGATAAGAAAATAAAACAGCTTAAAATATCTCACAAAGACGAGACACAAAATAATCATAATTACCAAACCTTTTCTTAGAGGACGGGATTCATTATCAAACCAAGAGCAAACATTGATGCAGTGTTACTTTGGGTGTGTTCATCTTGTTAATGTATTAATGCATCTCTATCTTAATGCAGTAACATTTTCTTTTATTCTGCACTTATGTATGTAATATTTAGATTGGAGAAGAAACAAATGAATACTATTTTCTACTTTTTTTACATCATCAGAATTGAAATATGTGAGGATTTGTTTGATTTTATAAAAATGTTACAGTTAAATGTGATGTTTAAAAAACTGTAGTTAGAATTTACAAAAGTAGAAAAAGTGAAGAAACAGCGGGGTTTTTTTTTCAACTTTATTGAACAAAGTATAAACATACAAAATCCAGCATCAATGAATCAGAAAGAACATCAGCAGGGAAAGTCAATGCTATCAATTCAAACTTATTGAATTATCTCAAATAAAAAAAAAATAAAAAAAAAAATAATCAGAAAAATATCCAAAATAGAATATGCTGTTAGAAAAATAAAGTATCTTAAATTATATAAAAGGGGATTACAAAATAATGATAATAATAATATTTATAATACAAAGTTTTCTTAGGGGAGGGGATTACCTATCAAACAAAAAAGCACAAATTATTTCAGTGTTACTTGCTTTAGGTGTGTTAATTTTTTTATATATTCATAAAACTGGAGCATCTCGATCTTAAACATGGTGAAGTTGGGAGTTGTTTTTATTATTCTGCACTTATGAATGTAAAATTTGGAATGGAGAAGTAACAAATTAATACTTTTTTCTACTTTTTTATCATCCGAATCAAAATATGCAACTATTTGTTTCAAATTTAAAGCAATGTTACATTTAAATTTGCTGTTTACAAAGCGTTCTAATTGGTTCCAAAATTCACGGGAAAGTTTACAAAAGTAGAAAAGATGAAGAACTGATTCAGGGAAATCAATACAAAAACTACAATTATTTTCTATATTTGAGAATTTGGATATAAACATATTTGTGGGGTAAATGTTATGTAGAATTTTTTTGTGTATTTCTTTAACTTTGTTATTTATACAAAATGTATCTGGCAATAACCAAGCTTTTTTCCAATTTATATCATTTAAAAGGTTGTTCCAAAATATTTCTCCTTTTGGTGTGATATGTCTTTTTTCACTTAAGGTATTCCGAATATATTTATTGTCACATTTTTTATTGAGAATATCAATGCCATTAATCATTAAAGGAGAGTCAATTTTAGAGGCGTCTTGATATTTAAGGTCAGAGGTCATCAGCTGAATTAACCCTAAAGGGAGAGCTTTCATTACACCATTAAATTCTTTGCTGGTTACTGGAAAACACATTTTATTTAGAAATCTGCCATAATCCAAAATCGTACCATTCTCGTCAAAAAGATCCGAAACATAAATTATTTTTTTGTCAATCCAGTTTTGTTTAAACAAAGATTTATTTTGTATTGTTATGTCTTCATTGTTCCAAATTATACTTTTGTGTGGTGAAAAATTGTGATTATAACATGATAACTTCCTAGCAAGAAGAGCCTGCTGATATTAAAAATTTGAGAGATTGACGGGAATCTTTTTGATATTATAGTTACATTTTAATAGAAATTGAAGGCCACCAATTTTATTAAAAATATTGAAAGGGATGAAATACCAAATTGAATTCGAGTGTTGAAGGCATTTTTTAATCCAGTTAATTTTAAATGTATAATTCAAATCAGAAAAATGTATGAGTTCAAACCCTCCTTTACATGAGGGGGCATAAAGTTGTTCTTTCTGGAGATAGTGACGTCTATTTTTCCATGCAAAGTTAACTAAGAGGTTATTCATTTCTTTGGAAGTTGAAGATGAAGAAACAGCGTTAACTTAGTCTAACTGACACCCTATGACGTCACCAGGGACACTTGTGGATGGATTTATCCCGGGTTTATTTATCCCGGGTCTGTGCTGACAGCTAGCTAAATAAACGTTTGAAGCCACGTCATTTGTTTCTATAATCCTTTCCAAAGCATCCAGTTAACTTTATTTCTCTGATTCTTAGAATGAAGAGAGCAGATTTTGAACAAATCTGAAAACTTTACTCACACAGACGCAGACAGAGCCCCCGCTTCCAGAGCGATTTCAAATCTATAAGGCCAACACCCCCACTTCCGTCCACAGCCGCCGTCTGTTCACGTCCAGACTTTTACATCCGAGCCCCGGAGGCAGAAACGGAAGGAAACCGTCCACCGATGCGGGGGAACGAGGCGGGAAGCTGCTTCACGGAGGCGGAACTGATGAGAGGGGAAGAAAAACAATGACGCACACTGCTCGTTGCCGCGCGCCACTGTTGATTTGATCACGTCACTTTTAAAGGAGATTTTTCCCCCCCTAAAAAAAGTGTTATTAAGATCATTGACTATAAATGAGCACTGGACTGAGTGACCCCGCCCCCTGGCCCCCCTACATGATGGCTCCAAGAAGACAAAATCCCATAAACTTAGGCTGTGTCTGAATTCCCGCCCTAAACGCCTAACTACTACAAACTATATAGCGCAGAACTGTGTAAAACCCTGAATTTTAAAGCAAGTCAGACACCATGATCACTACTTTTTTTCTTCAATCGGCGAATATGACATCATTGATTTCACGCGGGGGAAAATCTCATTAATATGAGCGTTTTGCCACGATTATTTGAATCACACTCATGAATCCACTGAGTTCTGAAGATGAAAACTTTGATAAAAAATACATTTAAATACATCTTTTTGTGTGAAAAATTGTTCAGACGCAGTGCTTTGTGGTATATATTTACCAATCTAGTGAGCATCGATCCACACTGTGTTTTCGAAGAGACTTCTGAGAAATTTCTAGGGCTCTGGATTTGGGGATTGTAGATTCGTACAGAACTACAAAATGGTGAACGCACTAGATAGAGCACTATGTAGAAACCATTCAGAATTAAACAGCAGTTACTCGGTCATTCTATTGGTCAGAAGAACCATCTGGATCTGATAGCCTACTTGTTTTTAACATGTTCTTGCTAAACCTAATTTTTTTACTAATTACCGACATCTGTAGCTTGTCAGATGTAATTAAATGGATGGAAATAAAATGCCCCATCACAATGCGTAATGACGCACAATGGCTGATCTTGCGCTCTTAGAAGATGTGGCAAATGGAAGAATACGGAGTGAACGCATCTTTAGACAGCAAGAAGACTTGTTGGCAAACGAGGACGAGTGGCTTATGAGCCGGTTCCGACTTCCTCCAGCCGTCCTGTTGGACCTCTGTGGGCTTTTGGGCCTGGCGTTACGGAGCACTCGGAGGAACCACGCCGTGCCTGTCCCACTTCAAGTCCTAGCAACACTAGGATTCCTGGCGACTGGCACTTTTCAGAGGGAATTGGCTGACGGGTCAGGAATATCTCAGCCGACCCTTAGCCGGGTAATGCCAGACGTGTTAAAAGGCATAATAGCTTCGTCCCATGATTCCATAAAGTTTCCATACACGGCGGGTGAAAGATAACTAGATAGTTTGAAAAACAAACTATCTGACTTTGATGTCCGACCTTTTCTTTTGTATTTCGGCCACGGTTGGAGGTTGTGAGGCTAAAGCATTAACGGCGTCTGCCGCTCACGTGCCTTTTTGGCATTAGTAATGCCCACACTGTGCCCTCCAAACAACACTTTTCTCCTCTTTTCCACCTCGCCAACGATAACTTATAATTGGTAAAAATGGTAAATGGCGTATACTTATATAGCGCCTTTCTTCCTACAAGGACAAAGCGCTTTACAGTCACAGACCCATTCACCCAGTCACACATTCACTCACACATTCACACACTGGTGGCGGCTCCGCTGCCAAACACAGGCGCCCGCCTACCACCAGAGGCAAGGTGGGGATCAGTGTCTTGCCCAAGGACACTTCGACTCATGAGCGTGCAAGGCGGGAATTGAACCTGCAATCTTACGATCATGGGTCCGCCCTACCGCTGCACCACGGCTGCCCCTTCACATTGAGTGAAGTTACGTTTTTTTCATTTCCTCTCTGTGTTTGCCATGATCACGCAAGACATGAATATTAATTTGTGGGCGTTTCACGGACTATTTATGGGCAACTATGGGCGTGTCATGAAGCCACAAAAGCTGCGCTGCATTTAGAATTGGTTGTGATTTATTAAGGGAAAGATGCGTAGTATGTGCGTGCGCACGGTTTTATAAATCCCAATATTTCTGTGCGTACGCACGTCCTATGTTTCATCCGTACGTAGGAAATTCGTAGGAAATCAGACAATTAGTAGCAGGTGCCATGCTGCTGCCATGACAGGCACTGGATCCGCTAGCAGATGCAATTAAAGAAAGTGTAAAGACTTTGAATAAAGTCATGTGACCATCCAGAACAAAATAAAAGTTTGGACACACCTTCTCATTCAAATGAATGGGAGGGTGTGTCCAAACTCTTGGTCTGTACTGTATTTGGTAACATAACATAGATCATCACAAGATACACATCAGAATGTTCTAAGAATGTTCTAAGAATGTTCCCTTTGGATTCTTTGGATGTGGAAAAACAACATTGGAGAACTTTAGGAAACTAACATGTGACATCCATTCTAGTTTACTTGTTGGTTTGGACACAGATTTCATTTAACTTGATGATCTGGAAGAAATCCAAGAATCTGGAAAACTGTTCAGTAGCAGGAATTTCTGTCTGGAAGTTTGGATGAAGAGGATCTGGATCCACTTTAGGGATCTAGGAATCGGATCGTAGTTTAAAAGGATCCTTTTCTGCTCAAGGTGTATGAGTCCGTGTTGGGGGTCAGGCAAAAAGAATCATAAACATAACCTCCAATCCACTGCATGGCAAATATGAACATTTACCAACAGGGCGGCGCTGTTGAGGAATGAGACACAAAAGCAATAGCTACAAATGATCATTTATTCCTACATCTGTTGCATTACTAAACAAGCATGGTTAAGCACTCGAGTCAAATGCAGCTTAATTACAAACTCCTGTATTTTATTTTTATTTACATATTTTCTCGTATACCCTCACAGTTTTACCAGTTATGTTTTACCTCATAGGCTGTTTTTACATTGCATTTGACTTCTGATTTTATAGCATTTTTATGAACTTGCCATTTTTTAGGGACTATCTATAACAAAATGGATGTTTGAAATGTCTTATAAGGTTTTAACCTTTGTCTTACATTGAGTCACTGTGTAAACAACTTCTTATAAAAGAACTTAACGACATAGAGGTGTGTAACTCCGGCACAGCACACCTAACACCCTGCACATGTACGTGCACAAATGTACAGTACAGACCAAGACTTTGGACACACCTTCTCATTTAAAGAGTTTTTTTTCCTTTTCATGACTATGAAAATTGTAGATTCACACTGAAGGCATCAAAACTATGAATAAACACATGTGGATTTATATACATAACAAAAAAATGTGAAACAACTGAAAATATGTCATATTGTAGGTTCTTCATAGTAGCCACCTTTTGCTTTGATTCCTGCTTTGTACACTCTTAATATTAATAACCTTTTTTATTTGTATAGCACCTATCAAGATAAAAATTTACAAAGTGCCTCACAATAAAACACAGTAAAACACAGAAAATAAAAAATAATTAATAAAATGCAATTTTAAAAAGATGTTTTTAGCTGTTTTTTTTTTAAAGAAAACACTGAGTCTGCAGATCTGAGGCTGAGAGGAAGGCAGTTCCAGAGGGATGGAGCCACTGCTGCAAAGGATTTGTCACCTTTAGTTTTTAACAACCAGCAGACCTGGTCACATGACCTCAGCGACCTGCTGGGAGTGGACGGCTGCAAAAGGTCTTCTATGTAGACTGGGGCTCAGGTATTAAGCGCTGTGTGTGTTAAAACCAGGATTTTAAAATGCACTCTGTAGCGGATGGGGAGCCAGTGCAGCTGGATTAACAACGGGGTGCCGTGTGAAAACTTGGAGGATTTAGTTAAAAGCCTTGCAGCGTGCAGAGTTCTGGACAACCTGGAGCCGTTCTAGAGATTTTTTGCTTAAACGTGAAGATGGAGTTGCAGTAATCAAGACGAGAAGATAGAAAAGCCTGGATGAGCATCTCCAACTCAGAACGCGACACAACTGGACTCAGTTTTGCAATACTTTTAAGATGATAAAAACTAGAGCAACAACTGACCCAACGTGAGATAAAGGGATAAAACCGGGTCTAGAGTCACCCCAAGGTTCCTGACAGACAGCTTGATAAGGGAAGCAATTGGACCGAACCACTGGACTATCTGGGGGAGGCAACTGTCAGGAGCACAGACTAGAACCTCAGTTTTGACTTTGTTAAGTTGGAGAAAATAATCATTCATCCAACTCTTGACTGAATTCAGACACCTGCATAAAATCTCTTGGCATTCTCCTGATGAGCTTCCAGAGGTAGTCACCTGAAATGGTCTTCCAACAGTCTTGAAGGAGTTCCCAGAATGCTTAGCACTTGTTGGCCCTTTTGCCTTCATTCTGCGGTCCAGCTCACCCCAAGCCATCTGGATTGGGTTCAGGTGACTGTGGAGGCCAGGTCATCTGGTGCAGCCCCCCATCACTCTCCTTCTTGGTCAAATAGCCCTTCCACAGCCTGGAGGTGTGTTTGGGGTCATTGTCCTGTTGAAAAAGAAATGATGGTCCAACTAAATGCAAACCAGATGGAATAGCATGCCACTGCAAGATGCTCTGGTAGCCATGCTGGTTCAGTCTGCCTTCAATTTGGAATAAATTCCCAACGGTGTCACCAGCAGAGCCCCCCCACACCATCACACCTCCTCCTCCATGCTTCATAGTGGGAACCAGGCATGTAGAGTCCATCCGTTCACCTTTTCTGCGTCGCACAAAGACACGGTGGTTGGAACCAAAAATCTCCCATTTGGACTCATCAGACCAAAGCACAGATTTCCACTGGTCTGATGTCCATTCCTGGTGTTGTTTAGCCCAAACAAGTCTCTTCTGCTTGTTGCCTTTCTTTGAAGTGGTTTCCTAGCAGATATTCTACATGAAGGCCTGATTCCCACAGTCTCCTTTGAACAGTTGTTGTAGAGATTTGTCTGCTGCTAGAACTCTGTGTTCCATTGACCTGCTCTCTAATCTGAGCTGCTGTTAAGCTGCCATTTCTGAGGCTGCTGACTCGGATGAACTCATCCTCTGCAGCCAAGGTGACTCTTGGTCTTCCTTTCCTGGGGGGGGTCCACATGTGAGCCATTTTCTTTGTAGCGCTTGATGGTTTTTGTGACTCACATGGGGACACTTTCATTCATCTTCTTCTTCTTCTTCTTCTTCTTAACCGTTTATTCCCTTTCGGGGTCACGGGGTTGCCGGAGCCTATCCCGGCCACTTGGGCGTAGGCAAGGGATACCCTGGACTGGTCGCCAGTCTGTCGCAGGATGGAATATCCTCAACCACACATCAATTCATTCTCACACTCACACCTATGGACAATTTAGAGTTGCCAATCAACCTATGAAGCATGTTTTTGGACGGTGGGAGGAAGCCGGAGATCCCGGAGAAAACCCACGCATGCACGGGGAGAACATGCAAACTGCCTTCAATTCAATTCAAAACACAGAAAGGTCCCCCATTGATGTTGTGTTTTTTTTTTCCATGTCCCCCAGCCTGGGCTTGAACCGGGGGCCTTCTTGCTGTGAGGCAAGAGCGCTAACCACTGCAACACCGTCCAGCCGGGGACCTTCAAAGTTTTCCCAATTTTTGGGACTGACTGACCTTCATTTCTTAAAGCAATGATGGCCACTCGTTTTTCTGTACTTAGCTGCTTTTTTCTTGCCATAATCCAAATTCTAACAGTCTATTCAGTAGGACTATCAGCTGTTTATCCACCTGACTTCTGTACAACACAACTGATGGTCCCAACCCCATTTATAAGGCAAGAAATCCCACTTATTAAACCTGACAGGGCACACCTGTGAAGTGGAAAACATTTCAGGTGACTACCTCTAGAAGGTCATCAAGAGAATACCAAGAGTGTACAAAGCAGGAATCAAAGCAAAAGGTGGCTACTATGAAGAACCTACAATATGACATATTTTCAGTTGTTTCACATTTTTTGGTTATGTATATAATTCCACACGTGTTAATTCATAGTTTTGATGCCTTCAGTGTGAATCTACAAATATAGTCATGAAAATAAAGAAAACTCTTTGAATGAGAAGGTGTGTCTAACCTTTTGGTCTGTACTGTAAATGCAGCCACTGGAACTGTGGGTCCAAGACCAATATCCTTTGAAACAATGACATTTATTTGATTTGATGTGAAAATATCCATTGAATTCAATAACCAGACGGACAGACATCCCTCCTTTCCTTAGCAGAACCTCCAAACACAGTAAAGAAGATAAAAATTACAGTTGGCATAGCAACACAGCTACCAGACTCCAATTCTGTCAGCAGGAGACGGCAGCTTAACATTTCATTAGAATCCCACAGACATCTTTTATTTTCACATGAAGATCTGGTCTGGGCCGTGCAGCGGCCTTGTGGTTGGTGCTCCTAGCTGGGTTCTTTCTACGAGGGCCATGCATGTTCTCCTCTTGCATGCTTGGCTTTTATCCAGACACTCCGCCTTTCTCCCACAGTCCACAAATATGCTTCAAAAGTTAACAGAAAATTCTAAGTTGTCCCTGAGAGTGTGTGGCCCTGCAACTCACTGGCAGCCTGTCCAGGGCGTCCCCGCCTTCACCCAACAAATGTTGGGCCGCCTCAGCAAATCCCTGACCCCAAAAGGGAATCAGCCGGTTCTGAAGATGGACGGAGGATCTGGGTCACTCAGAAGTTGATCGTTGATCTCAGTTGCCGTTTGAACAGTCTTTGAACAGTCACCTTCTAAATCACTACATCCAGAGCCAATAAAACAAATTTTATCTTTAGGCAAAAGTATGTAATATTTATGTGCACTATTCTATACAATATGTGCAACATAAGGAGTAATGTGCAGAACCATTTGCTACCTGGTCTGTAATGTTTCTGTGAGGTATGCCATTCATCTAGCAGAACTTAGGTACTTTTGAATTTTTAAAAGATTATTTACGCTTTCCAATTTATTAAGTACACCTGTCCAGCTGCTTCTACACACTACACACGTTATGCATGTAGACATGGTCCAGACCATCTGCTGCAGGTCTAACCAGCATCAGAATGAGGAAGAAAGGTGATTGAAGTGACTTTGAACGTGGTTGTTGGCTGGTCTGAGGACTTCAGAAACTGCTGATCTACTGGGATTTTCACCCACAACCATCTCTGGGGTTTACAGACAATGGTCAGAAAGAGGAAATATCCAGTAGCAGCAGTTCGGTGGGCAGAGATGCCTTGTTGATGCCAGAGGTCAGACTGGTTCCAGCTGATAAACAGAAACTCAAAGAACCACTAGTTCCAACCGAGGTCTGCAGAAGAGCATCTCTGAACAACCCGTCCAACCCGGAGGCAGATGGACTGCAGCAGCAGAAGACCACAGCGGGTACCACTGCTGTCACATCGTGAGTTTTACACTGACGACTGCGTCCTCATTTTGTTGAGGATGCAAAGACCATGAACATATGGACCGGCTGGAAGAGTGGTCCTGGAGTAGCATCCTGTCCAGAATGCAATATTACGGAAATCCGTGAATGGAGTTCTATAGAAGTTAACAGAAAAGGAAACATCCTGATCCTGAAAGAGGACGGGAACAACACCCGTCCTGAGATGGATGTGAGCCTGACTGAACTGCATTTGAACGTTTGTCTCAGCTTTAAGCCATGCTCTCAAAAGTTGTGGAATGAATTGTCAAATGCAAATGACATTGTCGTGCTGCCTTTCTGCATTTAAAAAAATAAATAAAATAAAAAAAATAAAGGTAGATTTAAGAAGAGAGGGTTGGGGTCAGGGGTCTGCTGGAAGCAAGTGAAAGACCATAGACAGCAAAGCTCCTTCTGAAAACTAAAGGAAACTCAACAGTGCTGATCTAAACCATTCCATGAAAAATCTGCTTGCGTTTGTCTTCATGGCTGTTTGCTCACAACTCTGGGGTTTCCTTGATTTGCTCTGCTTTTGCTGACGTCAGAGTTATTTATGACCAGTGGGACATTTCATGCTCAGCTTTACATGAAACTTTTATGGGACATGAAAGACGTTTCATTGGAAGGAGCGCGTGCGCTGAGACCAGTGGATGATGCGCGCGCAGCTTCATTCATTTCCCTGGAGCCTCGTGCGTGTGCAGGTCAGGACTTGCGGCGGCTGCGGGTCCCTTTAAAAGGGCAGCCAGTGACGTAATGAAGCTTCAAAGAGTAGGAGCGGGACGAGCTCTCACTCTGTATCAAAACACGGACATCAGTCAAAGACGTGACAGTTTGACCAGAATATTTTACATTCTTACTCAAATGTAACATTTGAAATGTTAAACTCTCTGGATTTCTGTTGTCAATAAAATTAGTAAAACAGTTTGTTTACAACATTGACTCTGTAGTTGCTAATGTGACCAAATGCCCCCTTACATTTGCACCCCAAATGGAGACTAGATTTAAAAATTAAAGACTTGACAAGTTTCATAAAAAAAACAATACAAAGAAATAAAAAACCCAGAGAAGGGTACAATGTACTCTGACAGTTGGACCATGCTCCAACACTGATTGAGGGCAGCTCCCTCCAGGGACTCCTCAGCCCCGCTGGGTAGCCAACTAACAACGCCAAGGGAGATCTCCAATGCAACCTTCACCAGGAGTACCTGCTCAGGGCCCCAATAAACACACCACAACCAACAGGGATTAAAAGAAAATACAAGACAGAGGAGGTGCACCTGGGCAGGACACCATCACTTGTAGGCCAAAACAGCCCCCTCCCTCCCTTACACAATGCTACTACTGTATATGGCACCCACCAGCTACCACAAGGATGAAGGGGGGAGGCAGCCACCTCCAGCCAGGTCCAACCACCAAGGGACTAAAAAGTTTAAAATTAAAAACAAGAGTGTCAGGCTTGATTAAAACATTAAAAACAATAGAAGCAAAACAGCTGCAGCAACTCTGCTGGAAAAAAAAAAAAAAAAAAAAAAAAAAACTCACCAAAAAGTTAGTTCTCCCTGGGACAAACACATGATGTTTCTAACCCCTCATGTTACCTCTAGTGGCCCAGGGTCAGAACTCATTCCACCACCTGTTAATATAAATACAATTGAAAATGTTGCAAACTCAAATGCTTAAAAACTTTAATAAAAAGTCCACATGTCAAGATCACTCACCAAGGTCAAACCATGAAACCATCATCTAGCTGGGACTCCCACAGCTGCTATTTGTCAGCCTCATGGACCAATCACAGCTCAACAGACAGGTGGTGGCCATGAATGTTAGCCTATGGTGCACCATGAAGGACAAACTACCCCCACAGCCCTGCCTGTCACACTAAGTAAAAAGGAAAAAAAACAATTAGATCACATATAAATGTATACTATTTATACTTATATCAGGACTGCACGGTTCTGTAGTGGTTAGCACTCTCACCTCACAGTGAGAAGGTCCTGGTTTGAATCCCAGCAGGGACCTTTCTGTGTGAAGTTTGCATGTTCTCCCTGTGCATGCGTGGGTTTTCTCCGGCTTCCTCCCACCGTCCAAAACCATGCTTCATAGGTACAGTGGTGACTCTGAAGTGTCGTTAGGTGTGTGAGTGTGTGATTGTGTGGCCCTGCGACAGACTGGCGGCCTGTCCTGGGTGAACCCTGCCTTCACCCAACAGTAACAGACTCCGGCAACCCTTGAAACGGATGCGGCAGGTTAAGAAAATGGATAAATAGGTTTGGTTCTGACTGGTGATGCCGGTCCAGACTGTTGCTCCTCCTCCAGTCTACCCTGTGGACCACGTTGACCTGGGTGTATCGCTCACCTCGCCTTCTCCAGCTACGCTGACGACCATCCTTTCTATACACGGTGACCCTCACCAGAGAACAGGGCGGTAGACCGTTGCTGCATCGTCCAGGTCACATGGTCTGTACTGCAAAGCTTCACGGCGGCGTCTTGGTGTCACTGGAGTCCCAATGGTGCAATGGTCTGTCATTCAGGTCAGAGCGGTGCAGTCGAATGGTTAGTCTGGAAACCAAGTACCCCTCACGACCGGTAAACGGGCCTGCAGCTGTGTGGTGTTTGCTAAACCAGGTCAGAGGTCAGAGGTTCTGGTCATGGTGGTGGTCTGTCACTGGCGGGGATCCACTCCTGGGTCTGTCACAAACTCTGACAGTAGTTCAGAGTCTTGATGCAAGTCTGCTGATGACACTTTGAGACAAGTTCACCTGCAGCACCTGACGGTCTGACACCAACCTGAAGGCGCTGTGGTCGGGTGGAGCTTCTCGTCAGTAAAGAAGTGTCGTGTCTTCATGGCTGTTAGAATGATGACCTCGGAACACATTACTCACCAAATCAGCGTTTTAGACCTGCAGGATGTGGAAATTGATGCCACATTGAAAAGGTTTTTTGCTTATATTTAGAATAAAAAACCTCATAATAAAAACTTTTTAATGCTGCATGTAGGATTCTCTTGGTTTTCCATATTTGACAATGTATGCAAAGTATTTTCTCATTGACGACTGCATGTGTTGATCCATCCATCCATTCCATTTCTTAACCCGCTGAATCCCTTTCAGGGTCACGGAGTCGCCTTTCCCTGCTACTGATGGTGAAGGTGGCGTGCACCCCAGACAGGCCGTCCGTCTGCGGCAGGGCACACGAGCACTCCCAAACACACACCCACAGGTGCACAATTTAGACAGTCTGGAGTCCCCAGTTCACCTATGAAGCCTGGAGAGAATGGAACGTAAACAAGAACATGCATGCTCTCCCCGTGCATGCTCTCCCCGTGCATGTTCTCCCCGTGCATGCTCTCCCCGTGCATGCTCCCCGTGCATGCTCTCCCCGTGCATGCTCTCCATGCATGCTCTCCCCGTGCATGTTCTCCCCGTGCATGCTCTCCCCGTGCATGCTCTCCATGCATGCTCCCCGTGCATGCTCTCCCCGTGCATGCTCTCCCCGTGCATGTTCTCCCCGTGCATGCTTTCCCCGTGCATACTCTCCCCGTGCATGCTCTCCATGCATGCTCCCCGTGCATGCTCTCCCCGTGCATGCTCTCCCCGTGCATGTTCTCCCCGTGCATGCTCTCCCCGTGCATGCTCTCCATGCATGCTCTCCCCGTGCATGCTCTCCCCGTGCATACTCTCCCCGTGCATGCTCTCCATGCATGCTCTCCCCGTGCATGTTCTCCCCGTGCATGCTCTCCCCGTGCATGCTCTCCCCGTGCATGCTCTCCCCGTGCATACTCTCCCCGTGCATGCTCTCCATGCATGCTCTCCCCGTGCATGCTCTCCCCGTGCATGTTCTCCCCGTGCATGCTCTCCCCGTGCATGCTCTCCATGCATGCTCTCCCCGTGCATGCTCTCTCCATGCATGCTCTCCCCGTGCATGTTCTCCCCGTGCATGCTCTCCCCGTGCATGCTCTCCCCGTGCATGCTCTCCATGCATGCTCTCCCCGTGCATGCTCTCCATGCATGCTCTCCCCGTGCATGCTCTCCCCGCGTGCACGGAGTACTGTCATAAATACTGAGCATGAATTATAATTGAAAAACACTATGCGCCTAGTAAGATACAAATAATATACACATACATATTATTTACATATGTATACTTACATACAGATATACAACTAATATCCATCTGATATGTTTGAATATCGTTTTAAAATCATATTTTTATATCTTATTTTAAACAGTTTTATGTTTGGACATTGCTTTATTTCTGCTTCTATACTGTTCCACAGTTTGGCTCCACAAATAGAAACACTGAAACATCTTTTATTTCTGCGTCCTTTGGATATATAAAAACTCTGTTTTCTTCTCAAACTGTACTCTCCCTCTCTTTTCATGAATCATTTTTGTATATTTGCTGGTAGCATGCTATATGTGGCTTTGAACATGATTAATGCTGTATGCAGCTCCACCAGATCTGTAAGTTTAAATCACTTTGATTGTAGGAATAATGCATGTGTTTGATCCAGATAACCCAGGTTATGTGTGATTTGTGTCGCGCTCTTTTGAAGTATTAACAGTGAATGTAATGATGTTTTATAATTGTTTCCCCTCCCCCACCTCCACACAGTAGTTTACATACGGCAGAACCACGGAGCAGTATAGAATATAAAGTGATTTATGATTTAGGACAAATTTAGCTTTATTTAGCCCTGATATGCTTTTAGACTATTTTGATTGTATGTATTAGATATGTGGCTTCCAACTTCATTTATCATCAATTACAACATCAAGGAATTTACATTCATATATTCTTTCCACCCCATTAATCGTTACATTAATGTGCATATTTTTTTTACAGTTACCAAACAACATCATTTTTGTTTTGCTCAAATTCAATGATAACTTATTAATATTAAACCATATATGTTTGTTTAAGTCATCACAATCACAGAAAATATTTGTATCATCTGCAAATAGAACTTATTTGAATATTTCAGATACTTTACATATATCATTAATAAATAAAAAATAAATAACATGGGGCCCAACACTGAGCCCTGTGGGACACCACAGGGAGTCTTTGTGAAATGTTTTAGAGGGTCAGTTTCTCTTTTTTGATGATCATTTATTGGTTGAAGGCTATTATTCTTTTCCTGTTTCTTTTTCTTTATCTCCCACCATTTTTTCGGCTTATCTCCTTCTACTATTTTTCAGCTATTTTAACCCTTCATCTTGTGTTTTCCAAGGCAGGGAGTGGGGTCATCTGGACCCCACCCCACAAGACGATGATTCTTGATCTTCACTGGTGTCCATGGATTACATGAAATCTTTCCACCTTTATCCACCTTTGTCATTGTAGGAAGAACACCTCAATGGAAGGGGGGGGGGGGGGGGTCATCTGGACCCCATAGGATTGCACAGGGGGTAAAATGTTCAGCTCTTTCAGCGTTTTCCAGCTGTGACTTCTGCTCCTTCAAATCCTTGAACTTTTCCAGGATTTCTGCCTCCATAGAAACACACGGGGGGGGGGGGACTTGGTGCATGAGCTCGCTGGTTCGATACCCGGCTCTGGCATTTTTCACAAACATAACTTTGTTGTTATTGTGCTGTTTTTACTTTATTTTTCTTTTTTATTATTATTGCTCTTTGAGTTTCCTTTTCATTCACCAGTCAAACCTTCAACCCTGTATTTCCTTCTAGTTTAGGTTGAATTTTATCTCCTTCTCTTTTTGTTTTACTCATTTCAGTCTAAATCCAACATGAACAGCGATTCCAGTGATGAAGAAAAGCTGAGTGCAGTTTGCGTGACCCCACCCGGACCAGCTGGCGCGCTTTCATATCCGTGACAGTTTGATCCTGCGCGCTAGAGGAGACGGACTCTCCGTCAATAGACGATCTTTGAGAGGTGCGCGTTCGTGTGCGTGAGGGCGCCGTGTGCGCGCGCTCGCAGACGTCACTGTCTGCTGTTGGGCCGGTTCAGTTTGGATGAGACTTGCTGTTCTGAGAAGACAACCCGGACTAACTTGCTGTCCCCGCCCATTTAACCCGGGACCCCGCCGCTCACCGCGCAGTCCGAACCCGGAGACTGCCGTTCGGGTCCAACCCGGTACACTTGGACCGGGACAGAGTCGGTGATCGGGAGAGCAGCGAACGTGACGCCCGTGACGTCGGTTTCCCCCGTCTGCCGCTGGGTTTGCCGCCTCCCGGTTCGTGTTCGGGCTTTTTCGTTTGGACTTTCCTCGGGACCGACGGTCCGGACCGGGACCCAGGAGCCGGTAAGAGTCTGATGATGGAGAGGAAGAAGGCGGACTGTCCCGCTCTGCCGCCCGGCTGGAAGAAGGAAGAAGTGATCAGGAAGTCCGGACTGAGCGCTGGAAAGAGCGACGTCTACTACTACAGGTACCGACGAGCCGGGCCGAGCCGGGCCGGGCCGGACCTGTCACCGAGCAGCTGACCAGCAGCTGTTCGGAGAGTTAGTGTAAACAAACGTTCAGGCGCGAGGCTTTCCCAGAAACCTCTGGTCTGTTCCGGGGGGGGGGGGTATAAAGTGCCCTTTTCCCCGGGGGTTGTAACGAAGTGGCGGGGGGGGGGGGGGGTCCAAAGTTGACCATAATGAAGTGCCCTATTGGGTCTAGGGGTCTTATGCAGTGCCTCTTTTTTCCCTTGGGGGGGTTTAATGAAGCGCCCCCCCCCATCCCCCCGTCAGCGTGACCTTCCTGCCCTCCATTGCCGGCAGCTTTTATCCTATAGAATCTCCATCATGGCGGCGTGTGTTTCCCGTTGGCCGACACAAACACACAGACAAACAAACAGACAAACAAACAAACAAACAATCAAACAAACACGCAAACAAACAAACAAACACACAAACACGCAAACAAACACACAAACATTAGTTGGTAACCTTCGGCTCCTCCTGCTGCCTACCGTGGCGTTAAGAAGCGATGCCAAACTTTGGCGCCACACATGATCACCAAGTGTGGCTGGGTCAAAGGTCATGAGGCAGTTCTGTGCTGCGGCAGCAGGATCCTCGGGGATCCGGCAGCGGGATCCTCGGGGATCCGGCAGCGGGATCCTCGGGGATCCGGCAGCGGGATCCTCGGGGATCCGGCAGCGCGATCCTCGGGGATCCGGCAGCGCGATCCTCGGGGATCCGGCAGCGGGATCCTCGGGGATCCGGCAGCGGGATCTTCGGGGATCCGGCAGCGGGATCCTCGGGGATCCACACTCGTATCTGCAGTCGTTCCCTCTGCAGCTCATCCTCTTTTCAAACGGCCTCGAGAGGAAAAGTTAGAAGCCCAGTGAAATGTTTGGGACGTCATCCTGGACGACTTTGGTGCATCAGTCTCCCCCCGCAGAGGACTGTGGATGTCCTGAAGGAGCAGGGAGGAGGTGGTACCGGAAAAACCCAGTGGTTCTGAACTGGAGCCCGTTTCAGACTGTGGATGTTCTTCTTCTCTTCAGGGAAGCCAGAGCAGCAGAAATCACCTAAACTCTGCACAGCAGAGAGGGACGGCAAACACTTGGACGTGTTCATACAGTGTCTAGTTGGACGGGGGGGGTTAGGTTCTGGATCAGCAGAGCCGCCGTCTGCCTCCAGCCTGAGCCGGTTGGGTGGATGGGGTCTTCTGGCAGCAGATGGAGGCTCTCTCTGAGGTTTGTCTCAGCCGGAGCTGCAGCTTTGCAGGCCTGCGGTGAGGCTGTGACGTTGCAGAGCTGCCGGCTGCTCTCAGAGCCCCGCTTCCTGTTGTCGGCGGCAGAGGCGCGGCCCTGCAGGAGCGTCTGACCGCCGTCACTTCCTGAAGCTCTAACACCCAGGCTTACTTTCAGTTTGGTTTACATTCTGACTCATCAGTTCCAGTAAGGAGGCCCGTCAGCAGGTCACTTTACTGGAAAGGCGGTTCACCCTGAGCTGGCCGGCTCTGGTTCTGAGCTCTGGAAACCCGGTTTGAGGGCGGGCTCACCCGCAGCTCAGTTTCAGAGGCTTCTTTAGCACCACTGAGTGTTTCTGTGAGAGCACACTCCTGCAGGTACACAACC
The DNA here is from genome assembly GCF_053564925.1 of Oryzias latipes. Lineage (NCBI taxonomy): Eukaryota > Metazoa > Chordata > Actinopteri > Beloniformes > Adrianichthyidae > Oryzias > Oryzias latipes. The sequence goes on from NC_136248.1 coordinate 1,315,014, forward strand.
ATCTATGGCCAGTGTGTAATAATAAAATGGATTAGATTTATCTGCTCTTTTCCAGACGCTCAAAGCGCTTAGAATGTGTCCATTATTTATTCACTCTTGGTGATGGAAGTTCATCATGCTGGTAGGCAGCAGCTTGCCCAAGGGCCCTCACTGGGTGGTGTTAACTGCTCACCAATTCAATTGCTTGAACTGCATGTCAGTCCTTCACCTTACCAACCGAGCTACCCAGCCGCTAGTGTAGTGGTAGAGAGGTTGACCTCTGATCAGAAGGGTACAGGTTTGGTCCTTGGGCAAGAACCCCACATTTTCTCCCGGTTCAGTGAGCAATGATTGGTCCGTCTACATTTCTATGGCAACCACTCTCTCCAATCAGGAGTTAGAAGGCCACACCCCTTCCATGGACGCGGATGGTTGCTTCCTCAAAGTGATAATGCACACTTCAAAGGTCATTAACCCGCCTATAACATGGTCACTTACAAGAGAAATAAATATTCAACCACTTTTTAGTACTTTATTGATATTTTTTCAGTTTTGATCACTTTTTTGTCACGGTAACATGAGAACACGCCCCTTTGTTTCGGCTCAGCCGGCGCCGACCTCGACTGCAGCGTCAAAGGAAAGCGATATCTATGCTGATGATCACGATGGTTAAATAAAGCATCAGTTCTCCTAAAGTTTGTTTTAAAGAAGCAGAGCAGTGATACAAAACATTTAAGCCACGTGACCGGAACTACTTTTTTAGGCGTGCGGTTATTACCTTTTAATGCACAGCCAATCAGAATCGAGTATTCGCCTGGACCGTGGTATAACTTGATCCAGAACTGTTCTTCTGACCAGTAGAATGACTGAGGAACAGCTGATCATTTCTCCATCGACGTCTGCGGGATTCTGGCTTCCTGGAACCACTTCCTGTTTGGAACACCAGGGGGGAGGAGTCACTCAGTCCAGTTATCATAAACAGTCAACGATACACACTCATCCCTGTGCACACACACAAATGTCTACACGTACACTCTCACACGTGCACACAACCATCAACATGTCATCTCTTTTTTCATCCCGGGACAGAGTGGAGGCTCTCCACACACAAAGAGTTTCCTTTTGGGGGAATGAACCCCTCCACCTTTCTAGTGACAAATCAAAAGCTGACGACGTCCTTAGGTGACCCCACGGGTCTGCTGGTCATGACCACATGCATACATGCAGAGTGGGATGAAGGGGGAACATGCGTGTAGCGGTTCCTGCTCATGTGCAGCTCTTCTTCCTGTCGCGTAGCGGCTCCTCAACCAACAGAGGCTCATTCATGACGTTGAAATATGTATTCTGAGACATTAAATGCAGATTGTCTGTACTCCCAGAGTCTTACCTCTGTCTTCCTCATTGCCTTCAGTCCCACAGGGAAGAAGTTCAGGAGTAAGCCTCAGCTCGCCCGTTACCTTGGAAACACAGTGGACCTGGCATGTTTCGATTTCCGCACCGGGAAGATGATGCCGGGAAAACTGCAGAAGAACAAACAGAGGCTGCGTCACGAAACCCTGAGCCTGGCTAAGGTAGGGATGCTGGATTACACCCGTGGGGGGAGGGGCGCCGCGGCGTTGTCAGATGATCAGATTAAGGTGCTTTCCCGGCCGCAGGTCAACAGTCCAGCAGGTCAGCGGGTCAAAGGCGAGAGTTTGTGTCGATGTTCTTCGAGTCTGCTGTTGAATGCATCCACGCCACAGAGATGCTAATGTCCAGGGCTCACCTGACCCCTGCTGATGCATCATGGGTCAGGTGTTTCTGGGGGAGACTTGGACTGAGTGAACCTGGGCGCCTCGGTTCTGTGAAGGTTCTCTGAATACATGCGGTCCGTGTAACACAGGGGCCGCCGTCATGTGTGGTCGGTCATGCTCGACGCCACAGGCAGATGCAGGATGAGGAATCGACATGCTTCCTCGTAACACAAAAAAAGCTCAGAGTGTGTGTGTCGGGGTGTGTTGTGTTGACACGGTCTCCTGAGACGCTGTTGCTTTTTACACATCATTACTCGTGAGCCCACACACTTCCTGTTGTTGTACAGTTTAAAGCACACATGCTGCTTTACATTCTCTGTCACCCAAATGGGAAGGGTTAGAAACCAAGGAACAAACTGAGAGGATTTTTTGGGTGTTTGAAATCCAGGGAGGGAAGCCGGACCTGAACACGGCTCTGCCCATCAGACAGACGGCCTCCATCTTTAAACAGCCTGTTACCAAGGTTACAAGCCACCCCGGCAACAAGGTGAAGACAGACCTGCAGAGAGCGGTTGAGCAGCCCAGACAGGTAAGGAACCTGTGTACGCCTACACCCCCCCGCCCCCCCCCCCCACACACACACATGAAGGGCGAGGTCAGGTCGTTGCACAACCGATAAAGGTGGGATGTCATGACAACTGTAGCCTCTAGAGGGAGTTGATATGGGAATCATGAGAAGGATGAAGAAATGCTGTCATGACCATAATAACCCTTGTGTTATCCAATGGGGTACAGATGACCCCCCCCCCCTTCCATTGACATGTTCTCCCTACCATTACAAAGGTGGATAAAGGTGGAAAGATTTCATGTAATCCATGGACACCAGTGAAGATCACAAATCATTGAAGAAAAAAGGTTCAGAGCACTGTCTGGTGCAGGGGGCGGCAACCTTTTTTACTCAAAGAGCCATTTGGGACCACCCCTAATCAAAAAAAAAGCTCCCGGAGCCACAACCCGTTTTGACATCATTATATATATTGTGCATGTATATATTATATCAAGTGTGCTCATTACGTCGATCGCGATCTACCGGTCGATCTTCAATGACATGAGTGTAGATCGCGGGCCAGAAAAGATAAAAAAAAAAAAAAAGTACTTCTTTAAAATCCACCAGCCAATCAAAATCCTCACTGAGAAGTACGGGACTGGATTGACATGTAGATTGGCCAATCGGAGATCGTCTGAAGCATACGTCGCTGCAAATGCACATTATGTTCTTTAAAGGATGATACCGCGGCCGCGTGTGGGAGGAGCTACTGGTTCTGGTCTGATCGCTGCATGGAGCGATGTGTTTATCAATGCATGGTAGACACTGAGAATGTGGAGAGATCAGGTTTATTATTTTGAAGAGTTCTACTTGGTAATCATGTTTCCATGTTTGAGTTAATAAAATCATCCCAGAGAAAGTCTCTGCTTCAACTCCTGCAGTGAAAGCTGCGTCTCAATCTGACGCCCGTGTTTGCATCTCTGACAGAGTTTAAAGCCAAAGCCCCTCCCCCACCTCTCCACCTGCTTTTCCTCTCTACCTGTTCACCTGTTCACATCCTCTGCTGCTGAGAGTTGGTTTCCCCCGCGCTCCTCAGTGTGTCCTACACAGAGAGCACAAAATACGATAGTCAGGGCGCTCCAGCGCAGCACAAGGATGAAGGAGCCGGACGCAGGTTTTAGCGGGGATAGAGCGGGTTAAGCAAATGAATGGAAGAAGGCGGCCCGCTGAAGAAATATTTAATACTATACTCATTTTATTATTAGTCTGAACTATCTTTTATTTAGAAAAATCTTTTATTTTATCAGTCCAGTACGGAAAAAAACATAAAAAAAAGCTGTGTTGGGCGGTTTTTGGCTGGGTTTGGCGGTTTTCAGATGACTTTTGGGCTGGAAACCTGTGACTCTATCTGGCAACGCTGGCGCGAACTCTCAGTCTGTCATCAGCGAGTTGGTCTCTGCCCCGCGGCACGTCAAGTTCCCGGTAGAAGATCGGATCGTTTATTGAAGCCGCCCCGCGTGCCTCTCCCTGCTGTCAGCTCTGCAGGTCTCGGCCGATAAATACGAGCTCATTACGAAGCTGTTTTTTACGTGGCTCGCGCTTCGTACGGAGCTAGCAGCGCCTTTGAAATGCCATGAAAAATGAACAAACTAAAATAAAATTTCATTATTATAAAATACTCATTATTTTCCAAAGTCACAGGGAGCCACAACAGAAGGATGAAAGAGCCACATGTGGCTCCGGAGCCATGGGTTGCCGACCCCTGGTCTAGTGGGTCTAGATGACCCAACTCCCAATGTTAAAGTGCCTCCAAGGCACATTAACGTTGGGAGTGGGGTCATCTAGACCCACTAGACAGCACAAGGGATAGACTGAAGCAAAGCATGTGAACATTTAGTCTTTAGCACATAGTGTGGAGTGTTAATGTGTGGTATTTTGTATGTGCAATATTTGTTAATAAAGTTTATTAAAATACAGACGGAAGGAAAGTGAAGCTCAGTCTGCGTTTTGGAAGTGTTTCTTTTGGATGTTTAGCTTATTTTACTCCTTTCTGTGTGATACTGGATATTAAAATGCCTTCAAATAAATAAAGAATAACTGTCTGAAATGACATAACGTTTGTATTTCCACCAACAAGCAGTGGAATAAATCTCTCTGTGTTCAAAGCTGTTTTGGGAGAAGCGGTTAAAAGGCCTGCGCTCTTCAGACGTGGCAGAGCAGGTCCTGCGCACCATGGAGCTGCCCAAAGGACTGCAGGGTGGGTCTCCACGCGCACCTCGCCGGGCCCCCTTCTCACCTGTGACCCCTGACCCGACCCTCTCTGCGTGCAGGTGTTGGTCCGGACCCCAGCGACGACACGCTGCTGTCGGCCATCGCCAGCGCTCTGCACATGAGCTCGGCGCCCATCACGGGACAGACGTCCGCCGCCGCAGAGAAGAACCCGGCCATCTGGCTCAACGCGTCGCAGCCGCTCTGCAGGAACTTCACGGTGACCGACGAGCAAATCCGGTGAGAAACTCCTTCAGCTCCGGTCCAAACGGATCTCTGGTCAAAGTTGTTTGGTTTGTGTGTGTGTGTGTGTGTGTGTGTGTGGGGGGGGGGGGGGCAGAGCTGCTCTAGAATCTCTCAGAAATATTTCTTCATTTTGGTTTCTTGATTCAGTGTCTGAGTGTGGGAGTCACGTTAGCAAACCTTCTAATATTTCTGTTCCTCAGCTCCAAACTAAATCTATTTTTAGGTGTAAAGTGTACAAAATGTGGTTTCTGATTTCAGATCACATTTCTGGCCGGTAAAAAGATCCTTTTGGTGTGGATTTAGCACCACACGCCCCACAGGAATTGCTGAGTTGTAAGATTGTTCAGGTTGTCTTTAGACCCTAAAGAGCGGCAGCGTCAAGTTCTTAGAAACCAAACGTGGCCTGAATTCCTCCTCGTCTGCGTCATGAAGGCCATGTTTAGTTGTCGTGGCTTTTTTCCAGTTTTTGTCCTCCAAGACTCCGCTGGTTGAGTTTTTTGGTCTTTACTGCTCTAGTTTTGCTATTTCTATTGAATTTTGTGGTAAAAACACAGCGGTGAGTTAAAATGCAATGGCTTTTAGAGTTGAAATGTCATTATTTTACCCAGAATTGTCATCGACATAATGGGATGAACTAACGGCAGTTTGAGTCAACAGTTGTAAAAATTGATTTAATATTTAAAATGCAACAGATTATGTTTTTCTCCTGAAAAATATGTTAAACAAGTAAGATTGAAAAGTTATTTTAACAATGTTAAGTGTAACATTATTAGAACATTGAATTCCAAATTCTTCAATACATTTTCCAATTGCATTAAAATTTCAATGGAGAATTAAAAATTACTTTGAGTTCTGGGGAAAAATACTTAAATATTGTATTTACTCACATTTATCAGTTTTGACATGTTTTCCCATAATTGGTGCTAAAATCAGTGGCGGCTCCAGATTCTGGTGTTTTTGGAAAAAGGCAAACCCGGCTCAACCAACCAACCATCCATACGGATGGTCCGTACCGACCGACCGACCAACCAACCAACCGATCAATCAACCAACCGACCAACCAACCAACCAACCAACCGACCAACCAACCGACCAACCGACCGACCGACCAACCAACCAACCAACCAACCAACCAACCAACCAACCAACCAACCAACCAACCGATCAATCAACCAACCGACCAACCAACCAACCAACCAACCAACCAACCAACCGACCGACCGACCGACCGACCGACCAACCAGTCAGTGCTTTTATTTGTGAAGCACTTACAAAAGCCAGAGCATCCAAAGTCCTGAACATAAAATCAAATATGAATAAATACGTCAAAAAAACAATAAAAGCAATCAACCGATCAAAGTTAACAAGCGGATCCACCAGATCTGCTCGCTGGAGTTCAACGCCTGAGTGAAACATCCAGACTTTTCCTCCTCGCTGGTCCAGGAGGCGACTCGTATGGTGTCTGTCAGTCAAAGAGGCTTCACGGGTTGGATGTGACGGATGAGACGGAAGACGGATCGCATCCAACCTGGAGGAGAAGCACACGCGTGCTTTAGTGTCCCTCAGAGCAAGCAGCAGGTAGCATTCATATTCTGGAGGTTAGTAGGAGCTTTGTTTGTCCTCTTCTCTGATGGGGGGGTCTGCCCCCGACCCCCCTTACTGATGAGTGACAGCAGACCCGCGTATCAGTGTCTAGCACCCACATGCCACCACACCCAAAGACTTTTCTTTATCTTCTGCTGAGGGCCTTCTGCTGTTTGATCCTTTTAAACGCCCCGGCTCTTTTCTTCAGCTAAATAAATCGCTTCCAGTCGTCTTTGCTTCACTCCTCCCAGAAAAACCTGCAAAGGTGGTTTCTTCAGCACTTCCACCAATGAAAATGTTTCTGCGGGTCAAGCAATCGTCCTTGCCGATCGGGGTTTAGAAGGCGTTCTGCTCCTTGTTGAAGCGTCGCGTCCAAAGTCTTTTCAGGAGGACGTCACAGTGACGGATGGAGAGACGCCGACTAACCTGCGCCTCCCTCTGACTGACGTTTCCTTCTGCAGACACAGCTTTGATCCGCTCTCCCTGGTGTTTTTCCAAACAGTTCAGCTGAAAGCAACGGTTTCATAGACACATGTGAACATTTGGCTTCAGAACCAGAACAGAGGCAAAGCGGGCTGACACAGTGCAGGGACAGCGGCACGATACTGCAGCGAATGGATAAAGGCTGGAGGCCGCAGCACACAGTCACTATGTACATTTAGTGCATATAGCACGGATGAACACTGCTCATACGTGAACATATGTGGAAAGTTGTGGTCTTTATGTGATTTTCACAGATGTATCATGAATGAACCTCGTTAAAACCACAGAAGAAGTACGAATAAACCATAAAAGAACACGTAAACCAACACAGAACATGAACTGTGTGATTATTGCTGTTTATATACAATTCATTAGTGATTTGTGCGTCAATTACGTATACTGAGCGTGATCTGTGCGCCGTATACGTGATCTAAATGTTATACATTGGTGGTTCATGCGTCAAAAGCCCGGTAGACAAACGTGGAACGGTCCTGGAAAGACGCAAATGTGTGTTTGTATCTCACAAAAATCACACACAATTGTGTAAGATTTGTATAATATCTGTATAAACTATGTAAAGTCCGCATAAACTGCATAATTCTCAACCAACCAACCAGCTCAAAACTGAATTCATGTAAAGAACCGTCGGCTGAAACCGTCGACGGACGTCTGAGCTCATCGACGGACGACGAACGCCAGAAACACTTGGAAAAGTACATTTTGCAAAATGGGCAGAATTTACATGTTAGTTGTGTGACACGGACACGGGTATGTCAATGCTCCAACTGACACTTCCGGCTCGCCGCTGTCTGTCCTCCTGACTGCAGACCTCGGCCTACAGTGATCGGGTTGTGCCGGGATCCTCGTGAGCAGATGTACTATGGAGTACTATCGAGTACTGCAAACACAAGTGCAGTTTAGTAAAAGCAGGTCTGGTGTTTAGAGTCTTCTCACAGCACGTTGCTTGGTATTCCAGTGTGTAGTTGACTCCATCTACTGCAGGACGCACAGCTGTCCTGCGGTTCCTGCAGAGAGACGCCTGCTGCAGTTTCAGTTTCCTGGACCCCAGAACAGCATCATTGTTCTCCAAGCGCAGAACATAGCGGGAAACATCTCAATGTCCATCAGCTGCTCCAGTCGTCCTTTAAAGTAAACGGAGAGCCTCCACAGATGGAACTGATGGCCCCATATTGTTTGTCCTCAGCAGGGACCTCCAGGATCTGCTCGATAAAACACTCAAACTCAGCTCCTTCTGCGTTATGAACCCTAATGTGACAAAATAAAAACTCCCCAGTCTGGATGAAGCAGACGATTGGCTAGCTGTAGCTCAGCTGCACCTGTGGGTGGGAACATTCAAATTGAAGCAGAGTCGGGGCAAAGAGGAATCTGCCTAGCGACGCCCTGCTGAGGTGTTGGCATAGAGTGGAAGGAAGGATGTCCTGTAGACCATCCATCCCTCCATCCAGCTGCTGACTGTCTGCACAGAATCAAACCGCTTTTCCCTTTACTGGTAACAATCATGCAAAAAAAGTTACTCAGCAGACCTTTTGTAATCTGACTACTTGCATTCATTTAGACACAGACTTCATAAATACCAGTGGTTTTCAGGCATCCCACTGTGAAAGATGGGAATAGGCGGCCCCTCTGAGTGTTGTGTGAATGACTCATCGTGGCGGGGAAACGCAGAGGCTTGGTGATGTCATCATCACAGCGGTCGGTTCTGGACACGCGGACCGAGCCTCTCTGGGCTCAGGCAGTCATGGCGGCTAATGAAACCTTTACGGAGTGATTCCCTAACAAGCTGCTGACAGATGAGGGGAGGGCAGACATATTGTGGGCGGCGGCTTCAGTCGGCTGTGGGGGGAGAGAGGGAGGAGGATGAGAGATGGGGAGTAATGAAGCATGAGGCAGGTGAAGCAGGATGAAGAAAAGCTGTCACGCTGCTAAATTTCCCTCAAATCTATGAGTCTGAATAGCATCCAGGTAGCTGCTGAACGCGATTAGGGAGCAGCTGGTGAATCAGTCTCGGGTCAGACGGCGTTTTCCTCCTTTGTGTGGTTTCTGGTGGTCATCCGTGGACCAGCACAGCAGGTTAGAACCCGCTGCAGTGTTTTAATGTCACGCTTTGTGGCTGTTTGAATGCTAGAAGTGCCACCTTGTTGAACCTGTGAGGGTTTTCTCTGGAACAGGTGATGCACTGAGACAGCAGGGGGCGCTGTGGAGACGCACTAAACCTCCTTCCTGTCCAGTGAGGACCAGAACAGCTGGCTAAAGCCATCACTGGAGTACATTACACCTCCGTCTCTTTATATTTGCCTTCATCCCTTCTTCTTTCTCTATCCATTGCTTCCTTGTCCTCCCTTCCTCTTTTCTTTTATCCGCCCTCCTCTCTATATTTTTATTTTCCTCCTTTCATATTTGCGCATTTGGCTTCATTCTCAGTGATTCCCACTCGCCGTCCTTCCTTCTTTTTCTTCATCTTCCTCCCTTCACATTGTGTTTCTCTCCCTCCTTCCCTTCTCTAACCCAAATCTTTCTTATATCTTCTTCGTCTCATTCCCTCCTCTCCTCAGCTGAATGTGCCTCTCATCCTAAATTGCTCCCACATCTTTTCTTTTTTGTTCATTTCTCTTGATTTCCATTGAATGAATGACTTTAAACGTCGTATTCTTATCTTCTCGTTCTCCTCTGTGATGGCAGCTCTGATAGTTTTTGAAGGGACTGAAGACTTCATCTGTTTGGAAGAAAACTGGCTTTTATTATCAAATGTGACCATTTTATATTTAAATGATCTAGTGGATCATTTATAATGAATGATCAGCTTGTTTGATCCGGTTCAGATCATCTCAAATCCTACACACATTTAAAATGATCTACATGTTCAGAGCTCTTTTTCAGTGACTAGTTTCTAAACCTGCTTCTCCAGTTCCTCTGCCCGCCACGGGTTGCTGGTTCAAATACTCTTTGTTTGCTCATTGGGTTGGAAAATGGTAATAAAGTCAGAGATTCCTGTCTGAGGAGCCAGAAGAGCAGAGCTGTTGCTGCGTCTGCTCCATGCACAGGTGGATTCATGGGGAAAAGGTTTTGTGCTTAGCGTTGTTGGAGGTGGAGTTTGCATTCAAACGAAACGATGAAGTGAAACACGCTGACACACGTTGTGGATGTTTCCTCTCAGGGAGCAGGAACTGAAAGTTCACCAGGCCAGGAGGAGTCTGGAGGAGGCGCTAATGGCCGACACTTTGGCGCGCGCCGCTGAAAATACCACAGAGCTGCACTAAAGGAAGACGGCCCGAAGACGGACAGGTGAGATGTGGGAGACGTTTCCCTGGACGTGTTTGTCCTGTGGTCCTGCGTTGTCATGGTAACAGAGGTGCAGATGGTGTCATCCAGAGGTCAGCTTCAATCGAACCCACTTCTAAGTTCACGTGAAGACGAGGCTTCACTATGAGGGCTGGTTGTTCATCACTCATGACCTCTGACAGGAGGTCACTTCAGCAAAAAGTCGTCATTTTTCTGTTTAGAAAATGTTCTGAAATCATGATGTTTTTAGAAAGTAGCAACTTTAACCAGCTGCAGTGTTTGAGAAATCCTCAACAAATGCAGTTCAGGTGATGTTATGACAACAGGTAGAGTAGAGCACAAGAAGTCTTCTTCGTGTGTGTGTGTGTGTGTGTGTGTGTGTGTGTGTGTGTGATTGATGGGCTTTTGAATTGTCCTCAGCACTTTCATATTCATTTTCGGGTTTTGTGTCACAGGCCTGGCAGAAACTAAAACAGAAAGAAATGAAAAACATTTTGTTTCAGAAGTTCACATTTCAATCCATCATCGTTTTCCAGCGACATATCTGTCTCAGGGTTGCCATGGCAACAGGAACTGAGAAGCTCACTAGAGGAAGACTGCTTGGCAGCAGAGTTCATGATGTGACCTTTTCAAAATGATTTGCCTTAGAGAGCAGAGAGGAGTCCAATCGGATGACTTATTAGAGTCTTACCAGAAGCATTTAGATGAAAAAGGATCCCACTTTTATTCAATAAAGTACAGAGTTTTTGGTTAGATCTTCTCATGGCTTATACGTCTACTAACAATGATAATCTCAATCATGAAGAGCCTGTGGGAAACCTTTGCAGCCACCATAACTCAGTCTTCTTGTTCTCACACGTCCTTCAGACGGCTGATTGAAACCATTGTGGTCGTCAGGATTCTCAGTTGACCAAAGGTTTAACCGTCATTTCAATCATTTTGATCTTTTTGCTGATGCGTACGTCCACTGTTTAAAAATGACGCTGATAAACTGTCAGGCATGTGTGCAGTGCTGCAGTCGTATGGAGCTAGTTTGGTGCCATAATTCCACTTTCTGCTTTTAGCGTAAAACTTTCAGAGTTTAGTGTGTCAAAAGATTGTTTTGCACTTGAAACAATTTCCACTGCAGAGAAATTCTCTCTCCTTTGGGCTCAGAACAGAGCAGAGCTCCGCCTGACAAACGTGACACAAAATCCAGCCAATCACAGACAGCAGCCGACACGTCCAAGTCTGTGATTGGCTGGATTTTGTGGCACATTTGTAAGGCGGAGCTCTGCTCTGTTTTACATTTAAGGAAAATCCTCCTGATCTGAAAGATGTCATCCAAAGAGCAGACCTCAGATGAAGATTGCTCGTCTGTTTTTAGATGAATAAAAATCTAAATTTTCAGCAGAAAACAGACGCGACTGAACAGAAAAAACGGAGCCTTCCATCTTGCCATCCGCAGCTCTGACACTCATTCTAGTTTTGATGCTCATTTGTAAAGCGCCGCTCTCCGAATGACTCTCTGTTGAAGCTTGTGTCACCTCACTGACAGTCTGACCTCTGAGAAGACCGTTTTCCACGTCTTCCTCAGAGCAGGCAAACGGCTTTGAGGTTATTTGGGAATGACTTTCCCGCTGCATGGAGCGTTCTTTAGGATCACGGCTGATCTTATTCCATCAGCAGGATGTTCTCATTCAGCATTCCTGTTGTGCTCCTGGAGTAAACATCTGTCATGTATCTGTTGTTAACAGGTTGTGTGTCTGAGACAACACATGAGATGTTTCCTCTTTTAAAGCTCATTTGTTTTCCGCAGAGGTAGAATCGTCCATCAGTGCAGATCTATGCAGATTGGCTTGATAGAAGCTGTTTGGGCAAAAAGAGCCACAGACAGTGGAGGAGTGATTTCTGATGGGTTTTATAGCTGGACCATAGAGGGAAGGGGGCAGTGTTGGAGTGATTGTGGGTCTCCTGGGAAAGAAGCGTTTAAGTCTTCACCCACATCCAAGGCTGCTTGGTTTGTTTCCTGTCGCTGTGTCTCTCCTAATTGGTTCGTTTTAGTTGCTTTTCGTTCTTAGCTGTGCTTTTCCCCATTCTGACCCTATTTTTTACTGTTTTTCTGTTGTTTTTTCCCTTAAATGACGGCTCATAAAATATCTTTATTTTAATTTTTGTTCAGAGAAAAAAACCTCGACTGCAGCGTCACAGGAAAGCAATATCTATGCTGATGACCACGATGTTTTGAATAAAGCATCAGATCAGAGAGAAAGTTTTAAAGAAGCCAGCGCAGTGATACAGAACAGTTATGCTATGTGATCGGAACTACTTTTTTGGGCGTATGGTTATCACTGTGAGGTGTATCACTTTTTAATGCACACCCAGCAGCCAATCAGAATCAAGTATTCACCTGGACCATGCTATAATCTACTCTAATATTCCTCTTGGACTGCAGAGTTGGAAAGGAAAGCACTTCCTTCATTATTTCTTCAATCCAGCTGTTTTTTATTTTTGGGTCACATGACCAGTGTTCCCATCACCAGCTTACGTACCTTTGACCACAGTAGAGATAAGACAGTGTTTTATTTATTATTCCTCATAATGCAGACGATCTTTTTGTCAGAAGATCAGTAACACTCCTGGACAGTTTAGAGCCACAAGGAGACCCACCAAAGCTGCAACACTGTGGTTTGAGCGTCCATGTCCGTCTGCATGCAACCGTAATGCTTTGTAACCCTTGTGCTAACCTAGGCACGTTAACGTTGGGAGTTGGGTCATCTAGACCAGTGTTTTTCAACCTTTTTTGAGCCACGGCACACTTTAACCCTGACAAAAATCCCGCGGCACACCAGCATCCAAAAAAGAAAAAAAAGCAGAAATTCATGGTCTGTATTGATCGACAGCCCCCCCCCCCCCCCCCCCCCCCCCCCGCGCGCGCAATCTCACGTGGATTTTTGTGATAATTGTGGCAGAAAAAGCAGGAAGTTGCAGCTGTTTTTTTCTAAGAGATGAACCACCAGCTAATGACGAGCTCTAGCTGGTATTTTTGTTAGAACTGAGCGACTTTATCAGCAGAATTAAGAACAAGGAAGTGAAGACTTTAACCACTTCTGATTGGTCAGACTGATGACATGTGATTAAGCCTTCAAGAATGATTGGTGGACACAGTTAAAGGGGCGGGACTTTTCCTTACACAGTTATAGCTGCAGCTAAATCGCGGTACCGTGATTCTTATCAAAATGTCTTTAATAGAATCAAATAAACACAAAGAAAAAGTAATTTTAAGATCTTTTATATTCCTAACTACTCAGTGTTTTATCAGGGCCTGTTTGGATGAACAAAGAGTTGATTTCCTGGAAATGGAAAATATTTTTAGATCAGTTAATGAGGGCAATTTCTCCACGGCGCACTTGACTATCTCCCGCGGCACACTAGTGTGCCGCGGCACACTGGTTGAAAAACACTGGTCTAGACCCACTAGACAGTGCTCTGAACCTTTTTTCTTCAATGATTTGTGATCTTCACTGGTGTCCATGGATTACATGAAATCTTTCCACCTTTATCCACCTTTGTCATGGTAGGGAGAACACGTCAATGGAAGGATCGGGTCATCTGGACCCCATAGGATAGTACAAGGGTTAAGTCAGGACAGACAGTTGCCTGTTGCAGTGGAAGGGACTCATGTTTGCAGTTAAAAGAAAAAGACTGAGAATAATGACATAAATATGATGCCATCAATCTCATAGCATGAGAGAAGAACCACATGATTTACTGCAGAGGAACTTTCTCTGTGGGCCAGTGGCCCTTTTGGTCAAATGTTTGGCTGCTAAAGACAAACTGCACAGGATGGAGAGAAGTAGATTTTCTCACATACAAAACCTACGACGAATTCCTCGCCACCAGTCAAAGACACGCAGGAATGTAGAGTGACAAAAATTCAGGTGCAGGTACCTCCCAGCCAAAGGTGAGCTCTGTGCAGGGCTGCCAGTAAAGGACAGAGTCTGAGCCATCATCACAAAACCAGAAATCCTACGGGTTTAATGACCTGCCAGCATTAAGACATGAAGGTCACGGATGTCAGGCTGGTCATAATTTATGACAGGTTCTCCCCTAAGTCCATCACCCTGACTCTGCACAGAAGAAAGTGTGCCATGGACCAGACGCTGTCAGTTCCCCTCAGCAAAGAGACGATGGAGACCCCGCAGTACAACAGAAAGATGTGAAACGCAGCTCAGGTTGAAGAGCATCCAGCTCCATGATGCACATCAGCAGCAGAGTAAAAGAGAGGCTGATGCTCCCAAATCTCACTAGCAGCTTGAAGAGGCAAAACACTCATGGCCATCTTTGTGGCACAGGGCAGGACAGGAACACGCAATGCCAGAACCAGTGTGCAAAATAGTGTAACAGAAGCAGGAAGTCCTCAGTGCAGACAGGAAGTGGAGAAAGACCCAAAGATCCAGACTGACAAAAACCAAGCAGACAAAGATGTGTTCAGTAAGAGGCAGAGGTTGTAGAGAAACTGCAACGCTTTGGAAAGACACGTAAAAATAGAAAGGAGGACAACTTCCACTAATCCACCTGCACAGCCACCCTGGATCTTTGCCATTCACCCGCCTGCAATAGATGAACGAGGGAATTTAATTCATCACAGACAGCGTTTTCTGACTGCAAAAGAAAATGTTCAAAGAATGTCCCCCACTCTCAAAATACATGAAGCTGATGTCTTCATTCACCACAGACGGCGTGATCCCGCCAAAGGCTGTACTGCTGCTTTAAACCTGCAGACGGGGCTTTTATCTGATTGAGACGATGGAGAGAAAAGGCCGACCATATGATCCAGACAATAGTAGCAGTGTGTGTGTGATTATTAGCTGTGTACCTTGTAATTTCCACAGGCGCTGATTCAGACTCCTGCAGCCTTTTTCAGCTGCTGGTAATTAGTGAATGTTGAAACACAGAGAATTATCTGCTTCAGAGTCATTTAGAAAGCTGATAAGTGCTGTGTGTGTGTCTGTGTGTGTGTGTGTGTGTGTGTGTGTGTGTGTGTGTGTCTGCTGTCAGTCAGCTGAACTGCCTCCATTAAGCAGCAGATTATCAGGATTTTCTAATTATTAGAGCATAATTAAGACTTAGAGCAGGATTACCAGACTGAAACATGGAAAATCTGAAACAAAGGCTTTAATGAAGTGTCTCAGTGAAACTGAAAGGAGTCAAAGCTGAAGTCTGAAAATGAACAAAACCTGGAAGTGCTGGCTGTGAAACTGCAGTCTGAAGCAGATGGACTTTAAATGATATCAAGAAATAAAAATGGAGCCAAATTAGAAACCCAGAAAAATAACGTTGGTCCTGACCTGCTGAAAAACGTCCCAGCGGTTGTAAGAAGTAGAAATGTAGTTTGAACTAGAAGGAGCTGCTTTTCCAGAAGCACATGCAGTTGAATGTTATATTACTGAATGAAAAGGAAACTTAACCCTTGTTCTATCCTAGGCACGTTAACATTGGGAGTGGGGTCATCTAGACCCACTAGACAATGCTCTGAACCTTTTTTCTTCAATTATTTGTGATCTTCACTGGTGTCCATGGATTACATGAAATCTTTCCACCTTTATCCACCTTTGTCATGGTAGGGGGAGGGGGGGGGGGGGGGGGTCATCTAAGATAGCACAAGGGTTAGAAGGGAATAATTGGCAAAAAAGAAATAAAGAAATGATCAAAGTTGACCGTAAATAAACTTAAACAGCTCAATAACAACAAAGAGGCAGAAATCCTGGAATAACTGGAAAAGTTCAAGGATTTGAAGACCTCAAAGTCACAGCTGGAAAAAGCTAAAAGAGCTGAACATTTGAATAGTTGAATGTTTGAAACAGATGGAAAACTGTAGGAGGAGTTAAGCGGCAAAACATGGAGGAAGATACTAGAATAAAGAAAGAGAAACAGGAAAACTATTTTTACATTTATTTTTAATTCAACCCATTAAAAATTACAAAAGTAGTTAAAACTTAAAGACTTTAGCGTCACACAACGTATGTACTTATATATCACTTTACAGTCACTCACACACTGATGACGGCTCCACTGCCAAACACTGAGGCAACATGGGGTTCAGTGTCTTGCCCATGACACTACGACAAATGGGCGGGCATCGAACCCGCAATCTTACGATTGGAGGTCGACCGCCCTTCCACTGCACCACGGCCGCCCATTTAGAGAGGATCTTATCATGATTGTTTTCCAGTTTCTCCTTCTGTACCCCGTTGGAATCCCCCAGAGTTCCCCGTTACATGGAGCGTTCTGAGTGTTTCAGAGAACCCAGAGGGAACGTTTGAGAACCCAGCCTCCTCATGTGGTCTAAAGGGTTTCACACGGCTCCGCCCCCCATCATCAATGACCTCATTCTGGGCTAAGAGCAGACTAGCACAGACATTCATGGATGAACCATCAGCCCAACATTGGAACCAGGAGGGAGGTGGATCTTGTAGGCCCCCGGTCACCTGGATGAGCGTATACTACACAGACACTGGGGGGCAGTAACAAAGAGGGCTGGTGTATCGGTGGCTTCCTTTCCTCAGCCCCCCAGGCAGGTGGAGGAGTGGGATTCCCGGGTAGTTGGAACCACCCCCCCTGTCTGCCAGTCCAGTGGTACAGTCCCCGACTGCCCCACGATGCTGCAGAGACGGGTCAGCCAAGACCCTCCCACAGCGTCCAGAGACCTGAGGACCCGGGCAGACCTCATCCCACCACCTTCCAGCCAAAGGGCCCTTCCACTACAAACAAAAATAAAATCCAACTTTTTGTCAAATATGTGGACATTTATTTGAGCTCATTAGTTTTAGCATGAAGACTAAAGGAATCTCACTTTTCTGTCATTTCTCAGCATCACTCTGCCTTTTCTGAGTAAAAGCTTTGTGTCAAACTGAAGCCGTCTGCAGATTAATTAGAACACCGCCCCCCCGCCCAATGTGGTGTCAAAGGGTTCATGAAGACGCCAGACTCTCCACATCTCCTCAACCGTCTTCATGTCTCTTTTACAGAGACGGATGTTTTCAATCTGGATGAGGGAGGAGATTCAGATGACCCCCCCCCCCGAAACAAAAACAAGTGAAGCATTTAGGACTTCAAGTTGAAACTACCATCTAGGGACAGAGTCTAAAGTTAGCCTCCACAATAACTCCCAGATTTTACCTCCCATGTTCTCCTCATCACTATATTGATCACTAATACTGGCACGTTGTGAGTTTTCCTCATGTGCTGCAGGCCGAGTTGTGAATCCACATCTTTACAGTGTTTTTCATTCCTCATGGATCCTTCTTCCCGTCTCTCCTTCCTCTAGTTGGAATTCTTCTCCTCTTCTTGTCCCACTCAGGTGAACCCAGGCTGGGGAAACGTGACCTTTCCCGTTTCCACGCCATGTCCCAGTCCTGTTAGCTCTGTATGACAGTCAGTGGTGAGCTGCAAAGTCTGCTCCTGTCTGGACCCGGTTGCATTGATGGTTCCATACGTTGTCTGGAGTTGACCCCCTCCCTGAGGGAGCAGGACCTGCAGAAGGCTGTATCCATCAAATCCAACCCTTGATGCTGGATGTGGAGCAGAGAGGCTTTTCTGCTCTTTGGTTTGACTCCAGCCTGTTTTCTTCCACCATCCCAATGTGGACACTTCACCACAGACCAGCGGTGAGGTCTATGGCTGGGGGCTCTGAGAAACACAGGGGGGGGGGGATTTTTTTAATTCAATTCTCTCCATCATCATTTACAAAATCATTTCTTGACAAATCAGACACTGAGATTTTCTGGATTTTTCTTCTCATAGTTGTGGTTTACCTGTGATGAAAATGACAGGCCTGTCATCTTTATAAGTGGGAGAAGATGCTCAACTGACTAAATACTTCTCTGCCCCTCTGGATATAAATCTGCTATATTCCAAAAATCTGATTGTGTTTCAAATCTCGCTTGAGTATTTTTCCATACATGAACGATATTGAGCCACACAGCCTATAATAAGCAGCACAACACCACAGTGTGTGTGCACACACATTCTGACACACGTGCACACACACACATTCTGACACACGTGTGCACACACACACACATTCTGACACACGTGCACACACACACACATTCTGACACACGTGAACACACAAACATTCTGACACACGTGCACACACACACATTCTGACACACGTGTGCACACACACACACATTCTGACACACGTGCACACACACACACATTCTGACACACGTGCACACACACACACATTCTGACACACGTGCACACACACACACACATTCTGACACACGTGCACACACACACATTCTGACACACGTGTGCACACACACACACATTCTGACACACGTGAACACACACACATTCTGACACACGTGTGCACACACACACACATTCTGACACACGTGCACACACACACACATTCTGACACACGTGCACACACACACACATTCTGACACACGTGCACACACACACACATTCTGACACACGTGCACACACACACACACATTCTGACACACGTGCACACACACACACATTCTGACACACGTGCACACACACACACACATTCTGACACACGTGAACACACACACATTCTGACACACGTGTGCACACACACACACATTCTGACACACGTGCACACACACACACATTCTGACACACGTGCACACACACACACATTCTGACACACGTGCACACACACACACACATTCTGACACACGTGCACACACACACACATTCTGACACACGTGCACACACACATTCTGACACGAGTGCACACACACACACATTCTGACACACGTGCACACACACACATTCTGACACACGTGTGCACACACACACATTCTGACACACGTTTGCACAAACACACATTCTGACACACGTGCACACACACACATACATTCTGACACACGTGTGCACAAACACACATTCTGACACACGTGCACACACACACATACATTCTGACACACGTGTGCACACACATACATTCTGACACACGTGCACACACACACATTCTGACACACGTGTGCACACACACACATTCTGACACACGTTTGCACAAACACACATTCTGACACACGTGCACACACACACATACATTCTGACACACGTGTGCACACACACACATTCTGACACACGTTTGCACAAACACACATTCTGACACACGTGTGCACACACACACATTCTGACACACGTTTGCACAAACACACATTCTGACACACGTGCACACACACACATACATTCTGACACACGTGTGCACACACACACATTCTGACACACGTGCACAAACACACATTCTGACACACGTGTGCACACACACACATTCTGACACACGTGTGCACACACACATTCTGACACACGTTTGCACAAACACACATTCTGACACACGTGCACACACACACATTCTGACACACGTGTGCACACACACATTCTGACACACGTTTGCACACACACACATTCTGACACACGTGCACACACACACATACATTCTGACACACGTGCACAAACACACATTCTGACACACGTGCACACACACACATACATTCTGACACACGTGTGCACACACACACATTCTGACACACGTTTGCACAAACACACATTCTGACACACGTGCACACACACACACACATTCTGACACACGTGCACACACACATTCTGACACGAGTGCACACACACACACATTCTGACACACGTGCACAAACACACATTCTGACACACGTGTGCACACACATTCTGACACGAGTGCACACACACACACATTCTGACACACGTGCACACACACACATTCTGACACACGTGCACACAAACACACATTCTGACACACGTGCACACAAACACACATTCTGACACACGTGTGCACACACACACACATTCTGACACACGTGTGCACACACACACACATTCTGACACACGTGCACACACACACACATTCTGACACACGTGCACACACACACACATTCTGACACACGTGCACACACACACACACATTCTGACACACGTGCACACACACACATTCTGACACACGTGTGCACACACACACACATTCTGACACACGTGAACACACACACATTCTGACACACGTGTGCACACACACACACATTCTGACACACGTGCACACACACACACATTCTGACACACGTGCACACACACACACATTCTGACACACGTGCACACACACACACATTCTGACACACGTGCACACACACACACACATTCTGACACACGTGCACACACACACACATTCTGACACACGTGCACACACACACACACATTCTGACACACGTGAACACACACACATTCTGACACACGTGTGCACACACACACACATTCTGACACACGTGCACACACACACACATTCTGACACACGTGCACACACACACACATTCTGACACACGTGCACACACACACACATTCTGACACACGTGCACACACACACATTCTGACACACGTGCACACACACACACATTCTGACACACGTGCACACACACATTCTGACACGAGTGCACACACACACACATTCTGACACACGTGCACACACACACACATTCTGACACACGTGTGCACACACACACATTCTGACACACGTTTGCACAAACACACATTCTGACACACGTGCACACACACACATACATTCTGACACACGTGTGCACAAACACACATTCTGACACACGTGCACACACACACATACATTCTGACACACGTGTGCACACACATACATTCTGACACACGTGCACACACACACATTCTGACACACGTGTGCACACACACACATTCTGACACACGTTTGCACAAACACACATTCTGACACACGTGCACACACACACATACATTCTGACACACGTGTGCACACACACACATTCTGACACACGTTTGCACAAACACACATTCTGACACACGTGTGCACACACACACATTCTGACACACGTTTGCACAAACACACATTCTGACACACGTGCACACACACACATACATTCTGACACACGTGTGCACACACACACATTCTGACACACGTGCACAAACACACATTCTGACACACGTGCACAAACACACATTCTGACACACGTGTGCACACACACACATTCTGACACACGTGTGCACACACACATTCTGACACACGTCTGCACAAACACACATTCTGACACACGTGCACACATACACATTCTGACACACGTGTGCACACACACATTCTGACACACGTTTGCACACACACACATTCTGACACACGTGCACACACACACATACATTCTGACACACGTGCACAAACACACATTCTGACACACGTGCACACACACACATACATTCTGACACACGTGTGCACACACACACATTCTGACACACGTTTGCACAAACACACATTCTGACACACGTGCACACACACACACACATTCTGACACACGTGCACACACACATTCTGACACGAGTGCACACACACACACATTCTGACACACGTGCACACACACACATTCTGACACACGTGTGCACACACATACATTCTGACACACGTGCACACACACACATTCTGACACACGTGTGCACACACACACATTCTGACACACGTTTGCACAAACACACATTCTGACACACGTGCACACACACACACACATTCTGACACACGTGCACACACACATTCTGACACGAGTGCACACACACACACATTCTGACACACGTGCACAAACACACATTCTGACACACGTGTGCACACACATTCTGACACGAGTGCACACACACACACATTCTGACACACGTGCACACACACACATTCTGACACACGTGTGCACACACACACATTCTGACACACGTTTGCACAAACACACATTCTGACACACGTGCACACACACACATACATTCTGACACACGTGTGCACAAACACACATTCTGACACACGTGCACACACACACATACATTCTGACACACGTGCACAAACACACATTCTGACACACGTGTGCACACACATACATTCTGACACACGTGCACACACACACATTCTGACACACGTGTGCACACACACACATTCTGACACACGTTTGCACAAACACACATTCTGACACACGTGCACACACACACATACATTCTGACACACGTGTGCACACACACACATTCTGACACACGTTTGCACAAACACACATTCTGACACACGTGCACACACACACATACATTCTGACACACGTGCACAAACACACATTCTGACACACGTGTGCACACACACACATTCTGACACACGTGTGCACACACACATTCTGACACACGTTTGCACAAACACACATTCTGACACACGTGCACACACACACACACATTCTGACACACGTGTGCACACACACATTCTGACACACGTTTGCACACACACACATTCTGACACACGTGCACACACACACATACATTCTGACACACGTGCACAAACACACATTCTGACACACGTGCACACACACACATACATTCTGACACACGTGTGCACACACACACATTCTGACACACGTGTGCACACACACACATTCTGACACACGTGCACACACACATACATTCTTACACACGTGTGCACACACACACATTCTGACACACGTGTGCACACACACACATTCTGACACACGTGTGCACACACACACATTCTGACACACGTGTGCACACACACACACACATTCTGACACGTGCACACACACACACACACACATTCCTAGTGGTTTAACCTCTGGTTGTGAATGAGCTCCATCCATACGTCTTTCATCTCCATAACTTTAGTGTCTTGATACTCATTTGGCTTTGAAATTCTCTCAGTCTGGATGAAGATGTCGTGGTCCAGCATGGATCATCCATTATTTATGACTTCACATTTGGACTGAACTCCAACTTTGAGACATTTTTTATGATATTTCATCCATTCTTTCCAGACAGTCAGAGCAGAACATAAAATAGCAAAGTCCCATTGAACTTTATTAGCACCGCCTGAAGAACAGGCATGGGCTCATGAGCACCCTCTACAGTCAGGCAGGCAGTAGCTCTGTTTAAAGGAAGAGACTTTCTTTCAGAGACACTTTAATTAAAAAAACTAAGCAGAAGATAAAACAGCTCAAATCTTTTCTGAAGTCAGAATGGAAGTTTCTTCAAATTTAAAGGCCTGGCTTGCAAAAAGATTGTCAGGTTATCCAATCAGTGAATGACGTTAAATCTTTCCAATGTTGCTGTAGAATTGTGAAAACCACTTTAAACTGTCAAAGAAAGTCTAGACCCAAGAAGGGAAATAGGAAAGATGAGGACTGCTTCTGCTGGCTGCTGCATCTTTCTCATCTTTTGAAATTTCAATTTCAGTCCTTCAACATTTTGCTTTACAAAGAAAATTATTGGTGAAAGAATGACTTGACATCCCATAACCTTGGTTGCTATGGCTGAGAGCAGTCCTCTGTCAGCCTTAGAGCCTGTGGTTCAGTCGTCCAGCCATGTGTGAAGTGGATGAGCGCCTGCGTGAGCACCTGTGGAACAAACCCAACACTTGATCTAAAAGCCAGCTTTCATTGGGCTTTTGATACTCAGATGATGTTTTATAAGTTTAGTTCTTTCATTTAAAAAGTGTTTTGACGTTTATGGAGCCCATAAGGGGTAGTAAAAACCGATCGTCCTGGTTTGTCCCTTTAGGGCCTCCGTACAAAATAAGGGAGTAAAAATATCAGCACAGTTTTTCTCAGGTTTGATGGGAAAATCTGCCTTTTCCCTTTTTGATTGACATGGCTTAATTCCAGCTGTAGAAACCACATCTGGATAACAGAGAACACAGCGTCATAACACGAACGATGAGCTGCAGCTCCAGCAGCAACAGTTGACTAACTTTCCATGCCGTTCTTCCTCTGCAGAGTCTTCACCAGCCTCAGGGTTTTCTCTATCGTCATCTTAATGCAGACTGTAAATCAGAAGAATGCAACCCGCTGGAGGAAAAATCCCTGATGCTGCTTTGTTGCCGCCGTGGCAGATTGCCTCCAACCTTCTGTTGAGAAAATGGTTTCCACAAGGGCACAGCCGTGGAAATCTGTCTGCAATTTCTGCAGAGCAACAGCAGCAACCGGAGAGCAGCGGCAACAGCAACTGTGTCATCAGCATTGATCAAGCACCAGCAACAAAGCAACAAACGGCAACTCAGGAATGTGTGACTTTGTCCAAGCTCAAAGCAACCAAAGCCTTTGGTCCTCTGTGTGGTTTATCAGCTATGCCAACTATACAAAAACGTTTTCTGTTCTGGGTTTGGAATTCCCACAATCCTCCTTGTGTCTTAAATGTAAACAATGAAGCATAAAGGAATAAAGCCAGAGCAGAGCTGCTTCTGCTGTGATGATGTGTTTGTGGAGTCAGATGTCATCAGGTTTACGTCTTCAGGGGTTTAAGTCAATAAAAATAAGAAAACACAGCAATTACTTATTTAAAACAAATTTTATACATGCAGTAAATATTTGTGTACATTTCTTGTACTGAAGTAAATAAACTATTATATTCACTCTTGCGTTTTGGTGCTTTCTGTCTTCCTGAAGAAAAAAAAAGAAAATAAATCATTCTGTGGGCTAAAAGACAGTAAGTCACAGGGAACAGCAATATCATCTGTGTAGACGTCTGGGTTTATTTGCAGTGATCCTGATGACGTTTTTGAAAATGTTATTCATAAATTTATAGATTACATAAATATGAACATTTCAATTCCAGCCAGTCGATGATTTCAAGTTGAACCCAATAAAAAATAGTTTAAACTCACAGACATGTTCATTAATAGATTTAAGCACAAAATCATGCATTAATAAATCAAAATGTCCAAACTTTAACTTACTGAAATCTAGTTATATGTAAAATAGTCGAGTTATTAATAATTAGTTCTGTTGCATAACACAATCAAACTATTGTTCCCGTTTTTTGTCTTCAGGTATCTTCTGCACACGTCATCCCATTTCTGCCATTCAAGTATCCAAATGTTCTGCAAGTTCCAGACAGGATTGCTCTATTCAGCAATTTCTTCTGCAATTTTTGCCATAGGATTAGATGGAAAAATGTTCTTCTAAAACTTTAAATTTTCTGCAATCCTAACTTCTGCATACTTTATGCATTTGTTCTGCTTTTTTTAGACTTTCTGCCTTCTTTAAATTATTTTGCAAATTCTTATAGTTTTTAAATAATTGAAGTGATGAGAAAAGGGACAGAAAAAGAGAGGAATGGCAAAAAGGACAGAAAATGGTCATTTTGAGAACATTTATTTTATTTATGAATGTCGTTCTATAGTCAACTGTTTTGTTCCACCATTTGGTCAAATTTGACCCTTTAAAGAAAAGACAGAAGGCCGTTGTTTGTTCTTACAGGAAGTAAGATGGATTCCTGACGTTGTTTCTGTCTAACAGTGAACCAGTGAAGAAGCTGGACAGACGTTTTACAGGTTGAGATCTAAAAAAGGGATTCATTCAACCACTGCAGAGGCCCCGGGTTGTGACTCGGCCCCCAAACTGCCGGGTTCAACACTGGGCAGCAGCAGAAGCACTCGGATCCACTCGTTGATAACCTTGGAGTTGAAGAAGTTCGTCTCAAATATGATTGAATGCAATGTTTCTCTGGACAGAAACAGTTTCTCAGAGTCACGGTTCCAAAACCCTGGTGAGAGTTTCCGTAAAGAGACGCTGCAGAGTGTTCATCACCTTTTCCCTCCATCTCAGTGACCTTTGATGTTTTCATCTACGTTTAAGGTTGGACTTTCTTTTGTGAGAGTTTAAACAGAAGCCAGGTTGTCTTATGTCAAATAGTGACAGTTAAAATAGAAGCAGCAGTCAAATATACAGCTAAAACCTCCAAAATAGGCCAATGCAGTCAAGATGTAGGGGGGCCTGCAGGTTGGAAACTGCAGCTTCTTAGAGAATGGAGGGGAGAGAACCAATCATTTGGAGGTTGGGGGCGTTCCCGAGCTGGGGGGCAGAGCGTCCGAATGCTCTTCTCCCTATCGGCTCCCTGTGGTGACGAGGGGGAGGATCTGGGTGAGGCGACGGTATGAAGGAGCAACATGATGGATAAACGTGAAGGTCAGGCGTTTTTGGATGATCCGGTGTGTCAGAGGGAGTCAGTGGAGAAGCAGAAGAACAGGAAAACAAAAGAGAAGTGCAAAAATGCAGGCGGGAGGCTGGACCAGGTGAGTAGTGAGGGAAGGACGAAGACGGCGGATTAGACTGCTCCTCCATGACGGAGCTCACGTCCTTTGTGGGACCTGCTGAGAGGCCTGGGGCCTCACGTCTTTATTGGACCTCCAGGTCACCAGAGGACTGAACCTTCAGGCTTTTCTGTTTGCAGGAAAAGCCTCTTTTAACAGGACGGTAATGTTTCATCACAGTTTGTTGGTCAGGAGATGGAGAATAAATGGCTTCAGTCCAGATGTGTTGCACCCTGTGTGACTGTATGTCAAAGGAATTGTGAGACAAAACACTGGCCTCATTTGCATTCACTAATGGCTCCATGATGCCAATTTCTGATCACTGCAACCACACATTTACGCTCTAGTCCCACAGCCAGATGCTCCTCTCCTTCCTTCCCTCATTTTCTTGTGGAGGGAAAACAGTTTCCATCCAATATTAGCCACTCTGTTCATAATCTGCATCAGCTATAGCATGAAGCAACAGCTTGGAATAAAGCTTCATTTCTTATCATATAGTTTAGATTCACACAAAAATGGTATAACCTTGTGAATAATCCCACATTACACACAAACTATTTATTTTCTTAGTTCCAGCTAAGAAGAAGACATTTTTAAACAACTACAATGTTCCTTTCTGATTCTTTTGGGTGTCAGTTTCACAGAACTTACAGAAACATCTCCATGATCATTTTTAAAGTCTGACTCCAGATTCCAGACAAAGACGCTCATGGATCCATTTGTCTGCAGGTGGAGGATCAGAATGGAGCAGGAAGACTGTGGCCCCGCCCACCGTATTTTCTACGTCACAAATACGACCTTTTCCAAACAGCATTTGTTCATCTGCTCCTGATTCACTACAACTTTAGTAAAGAAATCCTCAGAAGTGCAGTTTAAACATAATTTTGTGTATGAATATCATCCATCATCAGACGTATTCAGTACATTAGATTCTATTACATGTGCTGTAAATACTTATGTAACGTTTAAACCTTCTTCAGAGGCCCAAAGCGCTTTACAGTCACATCCACACGCTGATGGCGGCTCCGGGGCCGAACACTGGCGCCAACCTTCCACCACAGACAAGTTGGGGTTGGGTGCCTTGCCCAAGGACACTTTGACACATGAGAGGGCAAAGCAGGAAATAAATGACAGGTGGGGAGGGGTGGTGGCCATGAAGGACCCAAAATGCAGAGATGGGAGGCACACGGTTCCAGGGCAAGGGGTTGATTCTAATAACAAGAAGCACTGCAGAGCAGAGAAACCTGAACTAAACTCCCTGTGGTAAAACATGAAAACATGGCAGAAGACGGTCAGGGAAGAGCCGGCATGGACCAGCACTAGAGGACGGCAGAGACAAGACTTAAATACAGACAGGACTGACAAGACACAGGTGAACACCATCAGGAGAGATTGGGACTAAGGAAGTAAAACTGAAAAACATGACATGCACGAAACCTTTCAAAATAAAACAGGAAACACAACTCAAACATGACAGAAACAAAACGGAAAGCAAAAGCCAATACAAAAAAAACAAACCCTGACAATAAACCTGAAATCTCCCGATCAGAGGTTGACCGCTCTACCACAGCACCATGGTACAATAAAGTACAATGACAAGACTACAAAAATGACTACGCACCAAAAGAAGTCATTTCATAGGAAATGTTGATGGTTGAAACCTTTACGCTCATTTTTGTAGAAAGTTTTTATTCTTTATGTGAAGTTAATATTTATGCATTGCTTGTTCCTGTGTGTTTGAGTCATAATTCTGATAAGTATTTAAATGTCTCCAGTTCAAAAAAGACATTTTCATTGGTGGAACCAGAATACTAGAAGTGGCGCTGATGCTCTTCAGATATTTGTTCTGTTTGCAGCTGAAGAAAAAATATCTAATTATTGCCGGATTTAAACACAAATTTAATGTTACGTTTCTGCTTTAGTAGTAGATAATTACTTTTAGGATGCAGTACCTGAGTTCCAAACTCTTTTGGGCAATGTAACTAATAACTAGTAAGATGCCAAACACTGACTGTTATTCTGGGATAAAGTTGGTCTTTAAAGATTTCTTGACAAACAACAGTGTGAGCTTCATCAGCCTTAAATGCATTTTGAAAGGCTCTTTTATTTATTGATGGATCCACAGTTAGAAACAGTTTATCTGAGTAAACAGTGAGAACAGAGTACAAAAAGCAAAAGTTGCATAACTGCAGTTATTGATCAGGAACATATGAATATATTTGCTTTTATTCTTTCAAAATCATAAAGTTTGACCCTCTTTGAAGTCTAATGCAGCTTCCAGCAGCTGCTACACTTACTCTGTTCTTCCTCACTAATGACTTTAGCTAAGCAGATTTTTGTGTTCTTTCATCAATCTGGATTGTACCAAATGATGGGGGACCTCAGAGTCAAAGAACGGACTGTTTCCCAAAAACGGAGTGACACAGAAGATGCTACAAAATCAGGCAGGAATCAGGAAAACTGATCAGGAATGTTGTCTGACAGTGAATAATAAGGAAAAAAAAAACTTTCATTTGTTGAGAGATTTGAAAATGTCTTTGAAAAACAACCCTGTCCTTGTGTCTGACAGAATTAAGCAAATTACTAAACAAAGTAAAGAACCAGCAATGAAGAGCTCTGACCCCTTCTTCCACTCAGAACTGAAGTGTGTCCAAACCGTCTGCAGGGATTTTGGTCACAAAAACCTCAATCTAAACCCGTCTACCCGTTCCTACAGCAGTCCACTTTCCCTTTGCAGCTCCAGGACCGTCCACTGACCCAGAACCTGATTCTGTTGAGCAGATGTGAGGACGTTGGTCCGCTCAAAGTTCAGATGAGACGTCATCTGTTTATTAAACCTTCAGCAGAAACCAGGAAAACCCAAAGTGTTGCAGCTTTTTTCATTTATCTGGTAAATAAAATCTGTTTGTGAATCTTTATTTGATGGGAAAACACAGACTTTACTCTGGACTCACACTGTGGGATTTATCATAAAACACATGTAAAGCACAAACAAGTCCAAATGTGTGAACATGAAGATTTTAGCTTCAATGGTCACAAATCCACACCCTGTTGATCCTTCTGCAAGGACAGGAAACCTGCAGCTCCTCTGAGCACGAGGCCTCTGCTTTCTGAAGGGAACCTGGTTACCAACAAAGGATTTTGGCACAAGAGCATGGTTTCTACATGAGACAAAAACCAAAGAAAGGATGTAAACCACACACTTTGCCTTGTCTTCACGCGTGTTTCCTTGTGTTTAGAAGTAAATTCCTGTTTGGATGTTGGAAAGCAGCTTTAATAAAACGTTTTTATAGACTGAAGATCAACAGACTGTATGATCTTGGTGGATTTCTGCCCTTTTTGCTGTTGTAGGAATAAAACATTCACTCCAATGAGAACGGTGTTTTATGTCAGTTAATTTAGGATTAAAACGTTATGTAACCCTTGTTCTATCCTAGGCACTTTAACATTGGGAGTTGGGTCATCTAGACCCACTAGACAGTGCTCTGAACCTTTTTTCTTCAATGATTTGTGATCTTCACTGGTGTCCATGGATTACATGAAATCTTTCCACCTTTATCCACCTTTGTCATGGTAGGGAGAACACCTCAATGGAAGGGGGGGGTCATCTAAGATAGCACAAGGGCTAAATTTTTTTATGAAACAGGATCAGAAAATGCAGTTTGAGAAAGCTCTAAGTGATGTCACTCATGTTCTGGGTGGTTCCACAGTCTCCAAGCTCCGCCCCTTTCTGATCATCCACCTGCAGATAGATCCATGAACGTCTTTGTTTTCCTGGTCTGAGCTGGAATCTGGATCAGAACCGGACGGATGGACGGATCTGATGTTGCTGCCATTTCTGTTCCACCGCTAATGTTCGGTTGGGGGTGTGAGGGGCTGTAAGCCAGCAGGAGAGTATAAATAAAGGGATGATGGGAAATGTGCACAGGCATGCCAACAGTCCCACCCACAACTCAGAGGTAAATTTCTGATGAACTCGCTCTGCAGAAACTATGTCCTAGAAAATGACAAGTTTTGGGTGCCTCACCTGCCATCACCTGGGTGCCGGCTTCCTGGGTCCGGCAGTGCTCTCTCCGCACGGTGGGGGGGGTTCACATTACACCTGAGCCGGGGGTGTTCGTGTCCCTGGGGGGTGGGTCCTGATCCTTGCTCCTGAGCGCCGGGCCCCGCCAAACTTTCAACAGTGGCCGAGCCTGGTCGGGCCATATTTACAACACCCCTTATGGGCCCCCTTTTTTTTCCCGGGGTTCCCCCCTCCTGGGCGGGGGCGGCGGGCCCCTGCCTTGCTCCTCCCTGGACCAACCGTGGGCCGGGTGGGTGGCTGCCTGGAGTGCGGAGCGGGTCTCCCTTGGGGGGTCCTGGCTCGTACCTGGGGTTGGGGCGGGGGGATGCCCGGAACTCCTGGGTGGTGGTGAGGTGCTCGTCTGGGGCTGTGGGCGTCCTTCTCCAGTGGGGCCCTGCGTTGGGCTCTCCCGGCGCGGCGGGGGGGCTGCTTTCCTGGTTGGGCTGGGGCGGCGCTCTCTTTCCCTCCGCGCCTCCGGTTGTTCGCTGCCTGTTCCCGTGTGGCGTTGGGGGAATTCCGGCTGCCGCTGCGGCGGGGGTCTGGGTGTGGGGGTGGCTGGGCGCTCCTCCTCCTTCTTTTCACATTCCACCATCCACTTTAGAAGAACATAAACACTCACCTGAGCACAGGTGTTAGCTCACCTTTGCACTAATAGTTTGCATGATTGAATGAATGAAAGATTTCACACTAGTTGGTTTAAAGGCATAGGTATGCGTTCGTGAACACTATCTGTTTTGTGTACATGTTGTAATGTGAACATTTTTTGCAGCTAGCAGGTGTGTTGATAATATTTGAGTGTGTGTGAACAGGGCCCGCCCTTTTTGTACTACATTTGAACTGTACTGTAATGATAAACAACCAGTAAACCTGTGTGTGTTTATGTTGGGATGTATATATTGAAGGGGGAGGGGTGTGTGTACTAAGGGGGGTGCAGTTAAAATTGGCGAGTAGGGCACTAAGGGGACATCTCCTGATTACTCACAGTGATGTCCCCTCACCCTCCACACCAAGGGGCCCTAAATGTCTAAGGTGCGGTTAAAATTGGCGGGTAGGGTGCCAGGAGGACATCTGCTGCTTGCTTGCAGTGATGTCCAAGCACCCCCCCTACCAAGGACCCTACATGTCTAAGGTGCAAATAAAACCGCAAGAGGGGGGGCCCACAAAAAAAAAAAAAAAAAAAAAAAAAAAATCTGTGGCTTTACAGAAAAGACCAAAACGTTTTGGATTCAAAAGGTTTGAAGCTCAGGCAGTGAACTTCTTCAGCCTCACGTATTACATTATTTTTACTTAGAAAAAAACGACATTTATTGAATGTGATCATTAATTTGAACAAATTATAGTCTTTTGTAGAAAAAGGAAAATTACGTGAATAAAGAACTACTTAGTTACCTGCTCATATAGAGCAGCATCTATGAAAACAGAAAGTTACCATCTTCTGCCCCCCTTTGCCTTTTGTCTCCCTTTCTGTCCTTTTTTTCACTCTTGACTTTCTTTTTCTTCTTTTGGGGTTTCTCTGTTTCTGTTCTTCTTTCTCCTCTTCTGTCTTCCAGCACTTTTGGAAGTTTGCTAACAAACGTCTGCTTTTCTTTTGGCCTTTTCCTCTTCTTACAGCTGCTCAGGTAACGACGCTTCATTCGACCTCTTTTATAAAATTGGGGTTGCCACGTGAGCACGTGATGCTGTAGTATCGCGAGAGCCGACGAGAGGAGTGTGGTGAGTTTACTTGGCGGCGCGTAAGTTGTGAACAAACATTTTTGATTTATTTAATTACACCGCCATATTTAAATAATCCAGAAAGTTTAAAAAATAAAAATCTGAAAAAGTTTTTCAAGCATTTGCCAGCCTGGATGACCTGGAGGACCTGGAGGATCTGGAGAATTACATCGACGAGTGTTTCAATACCTGCCTCATGAAGAAATCCAACACCGCCACTCCGTCCACCAAACGCAACCGTCCCGAAGACTCCCCGGGGGCTGCCTCCTCCCCAGGCAGCAACATGAGTGACATCCTGGATTCAATTGATAAAAAGCTCTCCAGCCTTGATTGCCGTTTAAATCTGCTGGAGATCCTCCATAAGGAAATCCAAGGTCTGCGAGAGTCTCTGGAGTTCAGCCAACAGCAGGTGCAGGAGCTCGCAGCGGAGAACCAGGCCCTCAGAGAGACCGTGAAGATCTTGGGCCACGACACCGCCCGTCTCTCTGAGGAAAACCGATCCATCAAGGAAACCCTCCTGGATCTTCAGGCGAGGAGCATGAGGGACAATCTAGTGTTCGCAGGGATTCCAGAAGAGGCAGGGGAAGTCCCGGAGAACATTGTTAAGTCCTTTATAGAGGTCCACCTGAAACTCCCCAAGGAAGAAGTCCAGAAGATCTCCTTCCACAGGGTTCACCGGCTCGGAGGAAAAAGGCCGGACAATCAGCGTCCCCGTCCTATTGTTGCTAAATTTGAACATTATAAACAAAAGATGCAGGTAAAAAGCAGAGGGCGAGAGCTGAAAGACACACATTACAGCGTGAATGATCAGTTTCCAGGCGAGATCCTCCGCCGGCGGAAAATCCTCTTCCCGCTGAGGAGGAAGCACCTGTCTGCTGGAGCCCGTGCGGTGGTTGCCGTTGATAAACTTTTTGTGAATGGCAAGCTGTTCCGGGACCCAGAGGTAACACCCTGGCTGTGCTGAAGGCTTTCAGAGGCGCACTGACATCTGCGCCGCCCAGAAGAAACCAGCAAACTTATTTAACTGAATAGGAAATAATCGGATCATCAATAATCCACACCTCTCAGGAAAAGTGTTTTTTCTTTCTCTCACATTCATGTTTCTGTTGTTGTTTCGTTGTTTTTGTTTTTTGTTCTTTCTCTTTCCCTCTCTCTTTTCTCTTGTCCCCCCCCCTTCCCATGTCCTCATATGTGAATCAGGTAAAGTCAACGCAACCACGGTGAGTATTTATTTATGCACGGAACGGGCGCGCGCGCATACTAGCGCGCATAAGAGCATGCACACGCGATCCCGCACACACACGTTGATAAACTGCAAAAACCTCACTTAGGCTCACACAGGACGCACGTAACATGCAGCTCATAGCCAAGACACGTTCACCCACAACGCATAGCGCTTGTCAGTGTACAGTGCACACGGACGGGCACACGCACTATTTAGCCTTGCACTCTCCCGGTTAGAACAGCTATGAACAGTCTTAACATCGTTAGCTGGAATGTGCGTGGACTTGGTTCTGGGCCAAAGAGACTGAAAGTGTTAAATCACCTGAATGATCTTAAAGCAGATATAGCTCTGCTGCAGGAGACCCATTTATCTTTATCAGCTGGTCATCTCCTGTGCTGTTCCCAGTATCCAGCTATGTATTCTGCCAGTTTCAACTCCAAACAAAGAGGGGTTGCAGTTTTGATTAATAAAAATGTTACATTTACTCATAAGGATACAGTTACTGACCCAGAAGGCAGATTTGTAATCATTAATATATCCATTCAGAACAAGGACTTTTGTATAGCGAGTGTATACGGTCCTAATTTTGACGACTCTTCCTTCTTTCACAGATTCTTCACCTCACTCTCAGTTCACTCTGACTCCACAATCATTATAGGAGGAGACGTCAACCTTGTTTTGGACCCTGAACTTGACAGACTCAGCACAGCAGCAAACCAGCGTACATGGCAGTCTGCAAGTATTCTAAAGCAGTACATGAATGATCTGGGTCTCTGCGACGCTTGGCGCTCATGTCATCCAAGCACAAAGGGGTTCACCTTTTTTTCTCCAGTTCATCATTCACACTCTCGTTTAGATTATTTATTAGTCAGTAACTCCCTTTTGAAAGAAATTAAAAGTTCCAACATTCATCCAATTATTATCAGTGACCATGCACCAGTTTCTGTTACTATTTCAAGGGAAGTACCCAGACCCTCGGGTTCAACCTGGAGGTTTAATACGTCTCTGTTAAAAGACCAGGAATTTATTGAATTCTTTAAAAAAGAGTGGGCAACCTTCTTAGAATTCAACGATACTTCTGAAATATCACCAAGTATTCTTTGGGAAGCAGCAAAAGCAGTCATGAGAGGGAAAATCATCTCTTATTCAACGCATAAAAAACGCAAGGAGAAAGCAGATTTATTAGAATTAGGAAATAAAATAAAAACTCTGGAGACTGCTTATGCTGCTTCTGCACAGGAACACATACTGGGGGACCTGAAAAATTTAAAGCTGCAGTTAAATGACATCATCAATAAACAAACACAATTCCAGATACAAAGGCTTCGACTGGAAAGATATGAAAACTCAAATAAATCTGGCAAATTTCTAGCTAATCAGCTTAAAATTAATAAAGAAAAATCAACAATCACTTCGATTATGGACCAAACAGGGAATGTCACCCATGACCCGGTAAAAATTAATAATGCGTTTAAAGACTTTTATCAAAACTTATACACTCCACAGATCAATCCATCAGAACAAAGCATCAACTCATTTCTCAACAATATAAACCTGCCCAAGTTAAACGAAGATCAAATCACAAATTTAGACTCTCCGCTCTCGTTGTCTGAGCTTCATGAAGCTCTGTTACTTATGCCTAATGGTAAAGCACCAGGGCCTGACGGCTTTCCTGTAGAGTTTTATAAGGAATTCTGGGAACAACTGGCACCAACGTTTTATAAAACGGTAAAATTTATCAATGAAAGCCAATCTCTACCACCTAACATGAACTCTGCCAACATTATCCTTCTTCTAAAACCAGACAAAGACCCCACGAGTCCTTCAAGCTATCGCCCCATTTCTTTAATTAATGCAGATGTAAAAATTATCTGCAAAGCACTAGCACAGAGAATAGAAAAAGTCACTCCTCACATAATTGACTTTGATCAAACTGGATTCATCAAAGGCAGACACTCGGATGACAATGTCCGCAGACTCGTTAACATAATAGACTTTGCCACCATCAAAAACCAGGAAATGACTATACTATCACTGGATGCTGAAAAAGCCTTTGATAGAGTAAACTGGAAGTTCCTCATTGCTGCCCTCCATAAGTTTGGGTTTGGAGAATCATTCATCAATTGGATCAAAATATTATATCACAACCCCAATGCATCAGTTAGAACTAATAAACAGACTTCCAACAGGTTTTTTCTTGGAAGAGGAACTAGACAGGGTTGCCCACTCTCCCCCTCTCTTTTTGCAATATTTATCGAGCCTCTAGCTGCAGCAATAAGACAGAATGAGAGCATTAAAGGAATTAAAACCAAACACAGCCATCATAAAATAGTCTCTATGCAGATGACATATTACTTTTTTTAAGTAATATACATTCTGTAAATGAAACGGCAACAATCATTAATGAATTCTCTTCTATATCAGACTATTCCATTAATTGGAATAAATCTGTTTTATTACCACTGAACAGT
Organism: Oryzias latipes; assembly: GCF_053564925.1. Taxonomy (NCBI): domain Eukaryota; kingdom Metazoa; phylum Chordata; class Actinopteri; order Beloniformes; family Adrianichthyidae; genus Oryzias; species Oryzias latipes. The sequence continues at coordinate 1,350,758 of NC_136248.1, forward strand.
AATGCGGAGCAAGGACTCACAATACCAGTTAAATCAGGCAATATAAAATATCTAGGTATTTATTTTTCCCCCAAAATATCAGAACTGGTGCAGCTAAACTACACCCCATTACTGAAAAACATACAGGACGATCTAACACGCTGGACCAAACTGCCTCTGTCCCTTATGGGCAAGGTAGCCACGGTTAAAATGAAAATCTTACCCAAAGTTAATTATCTCTTCTCAATGATTCCCACACAACCGCCATTAAAATGGTTCAAAACATTAGACTCATCCATATCAAGCTTTCTATGGAACAATAAACCTGCAAGAATTAGTCTAAAAACTTTAAAATCTGCAAAAAGCTGTGGAGGATTAGAATTACCTAACTTCCACAATTACTTTCTTGCAAATAGATTACAATACATCTTAAAATGGTTAAAAAATAATCCAGAAACCAACTCATGGTTAGACTTGGAACAGGCGTTATGTGGAAAGATCAACCTGTCAGATCTTCCATTTATTAGTCAAACAGTTAAAAAACAGGATTGTTTCAAAAGTATTAATATAAATGCCACTTTAACAGCCTGGTGGGAATTTCTCAAAATATCAAAATCATCAATTCAACCGTGCAAAATGACACCCATCTGGAACAACCCAGACATCCTCATAAACAAAAAAATTATCCACTTCCCAGCTTGGCAAGCAGGGGGCATAAAACAACTAGAGCACATAATTATTGATAGAAGATTCATAACTCCCCAGGAACTTCAAGACAAACATGGAATATATAACTTCTTGGAATATCAGCAACTTAAATCATTTATTTCTAAAAAGTTTAAATACAGAGACAACGATTTAAAGCTACCAGATGTAGTTACCACTCTGATCAATTTCTCAATGAATAAAACTCTCTCCAAAATATACAAACTTTTATGTAATTTAGATACCAATATTTCACTTCCGACAACAAAATGGGATGCAGATTTGAGCATCAGCACAGATGAAAGTTTTTGGTCAGAACTTTGTCTAAACACCTTTAAAATGACAAAAAGTCCAAATCTGCAGCTAATCCATTTCAAAACTCTTCACAGAATTTACTACACTGGACAGAGGATGTTCAAGATGGGTCTCAGTAACTCAGACATTTGTCAGCACTGTGACAGTAATCTACCTGACAATTACATGCATGCACTATGGTTCTGCACGCCTGTCCAGGCTCTCTGGCAGCAGGTATGTGCCGATCTATCAGTCTGGCTTAAGGTTTCAATCACAGCTTCACCGTCACTTTGTGTGCTTGGTGACATGAGTGCCATCGATGTAGAAGGAGGATTAGGCTCTATCGTTTTCATAACTCTTTGCATTGCTAAAAAAACTATTTTAATAAATTGGAAAAGCAAAAAAAATATAAATATAAGTCAACACAGAAATCTGCTGCTTGATCATATCAGCTTGGAAAAAATGTCAGCCCAAAGTTCAAGTAACTTTGAAAGAATTCGGTCTCTCTGGTCTCCCATAGCTAACTCCGTGACTTAGGGGGTGGGGGGGGCATGGTCGTCGCTGCTCCTTGCCCTTCTGCCGTGGGCCGGGGTGGGGGTCGGGGCCTCCGGTGCCTGGCCGGGGGTGGTGGGGGCTCCGTTGGTCGGGGGGTCGGGTCCGGCGCCTGGGTGGGGCGGCCTGGGGCGCTGCGTGGTCCTCTGGGCTTGGGTGTGGGGGTGCGTGGTGGGGGGGTGGGGTGGTGGTCTGGCTTGGCTTGGGGGGGTGGTCCCTTTGCCTGTGCTGGGGGGGGTTGGCGGGGGGCGCTGCTCGGGGGGGGGGGCCCAGCGGCGCTGGATGGGCTTCCCGTCTACACCTGGGGCTGGGATCGGCCCTTCCCTGGCTCTGGGGCGGGACGGGACAACCCTCTTGGGGCCCCCGGTCGCTCTGGGTGTCATCCGCTTCGGCTGCGGGGTCTGGGGGTGGGGTGGGGTGGGGGTCTTGTCGGCCCTGTCCTGTGGGGGGGCATTCTGGGGGAGGGGGGGGTGGGCACTATTGGTACGGGGCAGGGGGGGTTGACGGGTCGGGGTCTCCGCTGAGGCCATCGGCGGTTTCCCCGGCCGGTTGGCTGCCTCGGTCCCGTCGAGGCCTGACCAGAGCTCTTCTAGGGCCGGCGTTTGGGGGTGGGGGCCTGGGCTTGCTCCGGGGGGGGCCGGCGCTTTCTGGCTCCCCTCTCTCTGTGTGGGGGTGGTGGTGCTGGGCCTGGGGTGTCTGCGCCTCGGGGGGTGGGGCCCCGGGGCTGGGTGGGCCTGGCCCCCTTGCTGGGGGGGGGGCGGGGGACGGCTGTTTGACCACCGGGGGACAGTCTATCATCTGTCCCCAACTTACCCCCTTCCTCATATAACCTCATAATAGGGTGAGGGGGTGGGGGGCTTAGCCTGCGATGAGCCTTGGGGGGGGGGTTTATTAGGCAGTGGCCCCCCTCCTGTGGTTGCCGTATGGAGTGGGCCCCCCCTCTTTCGGTTTTATTTGCACCTTAGACATGTAGGGCCCTTGGTAGGGGGGGTGCTTGGACATCACTGTGAGTAATCAGGAGATGTCCCCTTAGTGCCCTACCTGCCAATTTTAACCGCACCCCCCTTAGTACACACACCCCCCCCCCCCCCTCAATATATACACCCCAACATAAACACACACACATGCACACACACACTCTCTCAAACACACATACACGCACACACATTTTGCAAGGAAGGTGGGACCTAGGACCATCTGTCCCCTGCCTCTTCCCTGGTGGGGGGTACGGGCCCCTTTGCAACGGCGGCTGTGTCCCCGGGGTGCCGGCTTCCTGGGCCCGGCGGTGCTCTCTCCGCGCGGTGGGGGGGTTCACATTACATCTGAGCCGGGGGTGTTCGTGTCCCTGGGGGGTGGGTTCTGGTCCTTGCTCCTGAGTGCTGGGCCCCGCCAAATTTCCAACTGTGGCCGAGCCTGGTCGGGCCATATTTACAACACCCCTTGTGGGCCCTCTTTTTTTCCCCGGGGTTCCCCCCTCCTGGGCGGGGGCGGCGGGCCCCTGCCTCGCTCCTCCCTGGACCAACCGTGGGCCGGGCGGATGGCTGCCTGGAGTGCGGAGTGGGTCTCCCTTGGGGGGTCCTGGCTCGTACCTGGGGTTGGGGCGGGGGGATGCCCGGAACTCCTGGGTGGTGGTGGGGTGCTCGTCTGGGGCTGTGGGCGTCCTTCTCCGGTGGGGCCCTGCGTTGGGTTCTCCCGGCGCGGCGGGGGGGCTGCTCTCCTGGTTGGGCTGGGGCGGCGCCCTCTTTCCCTCCGTGCCTCCCTGCTCTATGGCTCTGGGGGCCTTGCGGCGGCCCTGCTGGCCCTGGCCTGGGTGGCGGGCTTGGTCGCCCGGGCGGCGGTTGTTCCCCGCCGGTTCCCGTGTGGCGTTGGGGGGATTCCGGCTGCCGCTGCTGGTGCGGTGGGGGTCTTGGGGTGGGGGTGGCTGGGCACTCTCCCTCCTTCTTTTCACGTTCCACCATCCATTTTAGAAGAACATAAACATTCACCTGAGCACAGGTGTTAGCTCAACAGACTGAATGACTGAAATATTTCACACTAGTTGGTTTTAAGGCATAAGTATGCGTGTGAACACTATCTGTTTTGTGTACATGTCGACAGGTGGACATTTCTGCAACTAACAGGTGTGTTTATAACATTTGAGTGTGTGTGTGAACAGGCCCCGCCCTTTTTGTACTACATTTGAACCTTACCGTAACGATAAACAACCAGTAAACCTGTCTGCTCTATGCTGCTTCATTGTCTTATCCCCCTTCCCCTCCTATTATCACCCCCTACCCCCCCTCTCTCTAACGTCCCTCTCTCTTCTTCCCCTCTTTCCTTTTCCGTCCGGTCCAACACCAAAGATTTTCAGACATGTTTGAAATTAATAAAGTTTGGCCTCAATTACAAAAGGGGTTTATTCAGACATACCTTTGGTTTGTCTGAAGATTAATAACCCCTCTTGTTAAAGTAAAATATGTCCAACCCAAGAGGCCCTCAGCTCTCATCTGACTGCCCAGCTGTTGGACAGGACAAGTTAAAAAAATAAATAAATAAATAAATAAATAAATAAATAAATAAATAAATAAATAAATAAAATTGGGGTTGCCAGATAGAGTCGTGGTTTCCAAGCCCGGAATTCATCTAAGAACCACCAGACCAAACAAAAAAAATCCCAAAATATGAATCAGATTTTACTAAACCAAAATTAGCAGTGATTAATCATCTGATTCCTGATTTGATTGAAAGTCCAACTTTTACACATTTTTAATGATCCACCGTTTTTGTAGACAGTCGGACCAAAACATAAAAAGATGACGGACTCCTATTGAACTTTATTAATAACCACAATGTTTATCTCAAAAATGTAAAAAAAAATCAAAAAAATAAAGAGAAAAAGAAAGAAAGGGAAAAAACACAAATAATTAAACATCACTGTCCTGTCCTCACAACATGTGATTTGATGCTGCTAGACAGCCAGCGAACAAATACGAGTACTTCCAAGTTAGTTTGAGTTGCTTCTTTAATTTCTCTTCATCTTGAACAATACTCATATTATTATTTGTAACTGAAATAAAACAGAAAAAATGTGTTCACAGACATTAGCTTTCCATAAGAAGGTATGAGAGGCCAAATGCTAATTCACAGCTTGTGAAAAAACACTTTAAACTGCACAAGAAACAGCTAAACAACTTCCTAAGAAACATAAAAAATGTATAATCAACTTACAAAGACGGAAAATTCCCACAGAGCCGCATCTCCGTGAAAATGTGCTCCATCAAACTCACTCTGACAAAAATTTAAAATCGAAACTTAACAGAAACGACAGATGTCTCACTCTGACTATTTTCCAAAAGGAACTGTCAAGCATGAATTACATAAAGAAAATACTTCTTTTACCAACTTAACGAAAGGCATTACAATCATAGTTCTAGTTTAACTCATGAGCCTCTCATGCTCAAACGAGGAAATTGTTTTGTATTTTTCTCATGAATTTACGTGAGGCAAAAATAAAAGCTGATCTCCTTGTGAAATGCAATAAAGAGGAGCTGGATGTTTAAAAACCTGCTCTCAAAGCTTATTTGGTGATTTTCTAATTTTGATGAAAAGAATATTTTGTGCAACACCAACAGTTAAAATCCTCCCAAAATCTAGTCTATGCATTGATAAAACAAATGATCTGTTGTTTTCCTATTAATATCATAAAAAGCACAGAGGTTTCCTGCCTCATTCTGTCTTTTCAGAGCTGAACACTAAAAAAGACAGACAAATGTAAAATACATTAGCCTATCAAATAGAAAACAAGGACATGTAATAAAAAGGTTTGGAGAGTATAAATAATAATAATAATAATGTTTATTACATTATCAGCATATGCTTAGTAAACAAAGTTACAGGTCGGGGAGCGACAATCAACCCACTTCACATGGGATTACATCATCTGGCATCTGAGGCAGACCCCGTAGCCTGAAACTAAACAGGAAACACGCAAAAAACAGCTACATATATTTGAATATTTAGGATTAAATTATTAAAAGATTAGAATCAAACAGATAAATTGCATTAGCGGAACAGGATAGTGGACACATTTATCATATTATCAGTAGGCTATACATCTCATAATAGCAGGATGATGGCAGGTGAGGCACTGCTTCACCTGCCTCCCTTGACCGTACGTTTGAAAGTTCTTCAACAGGCCACTAAACCAAAACCCACCCAAGTTAAGTACACCTACCTAAAGCAATATTTGCACACAAATTCAGAATAAAAATGAATTTTAACAAACCACAGCGACAAAAAAGATTTTTACTTTTATTTATTTCTCTGTAAATATGATGAATGGAAACATCAATCGTGTGAAATGATCAGAATCCACATCCCTGGATGTAGGAACTCACGTCTCTCCCTCTGCAGTGATCACGCCAAGCCACCCTAAAGGAAAAAAAAAGCAGTTATGACTGGTCTTCAACCTCAGACGGCCGGCCTGCTTCCATCTGCCACATGGTTGCGTCTCACCAGGCAGCTATGCCACTTGGATCCTGAACGATGCGTTTGGCACAGGCGATGGCTGTGCCCACCGAGTCAGACAGAAGCGCTGAGACCAACAAGAGAGGAGAACAAATGTTTCAATTGTTTGGTTAACATATCTGAAAACAAATGATGACAAAAAGACGCCTTTGGTTAGCCTTTTTGGGACGGCTAAAGAGATACACACTATGGTTAACTTTGCTCTTGTTGGGCTTCTGTTTAGTCTCTATGTATTTCTTTTTGTCCCTAAAGACGGGCGGCCGTGGTGCAGTGGTAGGGCGGTCGACCCATGATCGTAATATTGCAGGTTCAATTCCTGCCTTGGCGCCAGTGTTCAGCAGCAGAGGCACCGACTGTGTGTGTGTGTGTGTATGTGGGTGAATGGGACTGTGACTGTAAAGCGCTTTGGGCCTTCAAAAGAGGGTAGAAAGCACTATATAAGTATACACCATTCACCATTCTATATATATATAAGTATACGCTATTACCATTTAAAGAGATTATTAAAGTAAAGGCATATTTTTATAGAATAGCTAATAATAGCCATCATAATTATGAATTAATTTAAAAAATGAAACACAGATGAATCATTCACTCAAAAAGCAACTATGTTTAAAAAAACATTTAAATCCCAAAGTAGAAACAAACTGACTAAAGAAATGGCGTTTTTCAGAACAAGCTGAGATGAGTTTGGACTTCTGCAGCAGACTGGCGATCTGTCTCTTCGCCAAAGAGTGGCCGGGATAGACTCCGGCAGCCCCGTGACCCCGAAAGGGACAAAACCGCTTTAAAAGTTGAATGAATGAGTTTGGACTTAAAATGGTAATAGCTATATACTCGGATAGTCCTTTACCTCCTTCCTTGATTTAGGACCCCAAGTCCCATCCACCCATTCACACACTGATGGCCAGAGGCAACGTGGGGCTCAGTCCCTAGCCCAAGGGCACTTCCACACATGGGCAGGCAAGGCGGAAATTGAACCTGTGATTAATTTCCACGCTACCTCAGTGCTACGGATGTGTGATTTTAGTGAGCAGATGCTCCTGATGGTGCTGGGGTGAACGGGGGGCATAGATGAGGACATGAAGGGGAGTCAGACAGATATGGAGGAGAGAGGTCTGGACAGTGTAAAGGAGAATTCTGAACTGAATTTAGGAGGAACAGGATGACCGCAGAGGTTTTTAGGATCCAGGACGATAGAAAAAAGAGTGACAGGTCAATGTGAGTTGTTAATGTTTGTTCTTTCTTTCCCAGTTCAGGATCAGGCTTGAGATCAAACTTATTGGGGAAGCCTTTAGAGCATTTGAAGTTCATCAAATCCTCAAAGATGGTTTAAGCTGAATGATTCCATAGCTGTGAAAGGGCTACTCCTTCTGTTCCTTTTATTTCTGTCTCTAACCCAACAAGTCAAAATGTAAATGTGTCTGCTAGAGAGGCTAACTTTTCCTAACAGTGTCCATTTCAGAAAAAAAGAAAAAAGTTTTTTTCACTCCGTTACTCACCGCTGCATGGAATTTTGCACCCGTTGACTCTTCCGGTTTTTCCATCGTCACACCACCAATAACTGTTGATCTGGAAGATGCCATAATCCGTTGACCCGTCCCTGTTGTGGTTGATGGCATTGGTGTTGAATCTAGACTCATGTTGTGTCAGGCAGACCCCTGCAGAAATATACCCCCCCCCAAAAAAGCACAGGTCTATAGACTGAACTGGCAAATTCATGAATAAGGTAAAGCCTTAAACAAACACCGCTTTACTTTACCCTCTACACAAAAATCCTGTCAGCACATGCTAATGAGGCTGGCTAATGGCCTGGGAAGGCCTCGGGGTCCCCCCCAGAGGAGGAAGTGGGAGGGAAGTCTGGGCATCTGTGCTTAGACCAGTGTTTTTCAACGAGTGTGCCGCGGCACACTAGTGTGTCATGGGAGATGGTCAAGTGTGCCGTGGGAAATTGCCCTCATTAACTGATCTAAAAACATTTCCCATCTCCAGGATCTCAGCTCTGTGTTCATCCAAACAAACCCTGATAAAACACTTGGAAGTAAGGAATATAAAAGATCATAAAATTATTTTTCTTTGTGTTTTTTTGATTCTATTAAAGACATTTTGATAAGAATGACGGTACCGCGATTTGGCTGCAGCTAAAGCCGTTTGCGGTAAAGTCCCGCCCCTTTAACTGTCTCCGGCAATCATTCTTGGAGGCTTAATCACATGTCATCAGTCTGACCAATCAGAAGTGGTTAAAGTCTCCACTTCCTTGTTCCAATTTAGCTCATAAAGTCTCTCAGTTCCAACAAAAATACCAGCTAAAGCTCGTCTTTAGCGGTGCAGCTTTCCACAGAATCCAGTGTCAGACGGTGGAACAAGAGAACAAAACAATGAAGCTCAGAGAAGAGAGTCTGTCTGCCCTTTTGCGGCAGTTTTCACACTACATCTCCCATGATGCATTGGGTTAAAGGGACAGCGTCTTAGCGTACAATGAGTCGTCCTTTAACGTCTTGAAACCACAACAAACACACATCAAACTGTTTTTGAATTTTCTAACTTAACTTTTATTTCATCTTTTAGAAAAAAACAGCCACAACTTCCTGCTTTTTCTGCCACAATTATCACAAAAATGCACATGAGATTGCGGGGGGGGGGGGGGGGGCTGTCAATCAATACAGACTGAGTTTGTTTGTTTTTTTGGATGCTGGTGTGCCGCGGGGTCTTTGTCAAGGTTAAAGTGTGACGTGGCTCAAAAAAGGTTGAAAAACACTGGCTTACAACACTGCTCCCACGACCCGGATAAGTGGAAGAAGATGGATGGAAGCTGTTGAAAGACTGAATATAATTTCTGAAATAATGTCTGACTTTCTGTTGAGTTTACACCAAAACCCTAAACTTGCAACATCGTCTCTGACATGGCAGTGATTCCTAGAGTTGTGTTTGTGCAGCGTGTGCAGAGGTCCGTACTCACAGTTGGCCAGGCTCACACCGCGATACCCATCCATTCCCTGAGCCTTCAGCAGGCGGGCCCACTGACAGCGCTCAAACACTTTGGCACTGGCACCGGCCACCAACAGCAAAAACACAAGGCTCTTCATCTTCTGCTCTCGCTTCAGCTGAAAGTCCGTTCTGCCGAATTCTGATGCACACAGACGACGGCTCCATTTATTGACATCCTGTTGGCTGTTGTCCAGTGTCAACATGAAAGTAGACAGACTCCAGTCTCACATTTGACATACTTTGACTGTTTCATGATTGCAACATAAACAGTAAAGTTCACTTTTGATGGTCTGGGCGACAGTTCTCGAAAAGTGGGTGTTGCAAAAGCAAAATCAGAGGGACCCCGGAGTGGGGGGCTTTGCGGCTTGGCAGCGGTGGAGCCCCCCACACTGGTGACCTCCTATTTTACCTGCAGCACACACACAGCACTCCCACACCTCCATACATGGGTGGGGTCGGGGGGGGGGGGGGGGGGCAGCCGGTCTTCACCCGCCTGGTCCTCTCAGTGCGGCCGGGCTTATGGGTATCCTGTCGGCTGCGGGAAGGGTCGGGCATACGGCGCTGGGGGTCGGCTGGCTGGGGGGGGGGGGGTTACTGCGTGGCGGCGGGGGTAGGGAGGGTAACCAGATGATTGTGAGTATGTGTGTGTGAGTGCATGGGTAGGACGGACCTGGGGGCTGGCTCGCTGGGACCCTCTGGGGCTTTCCCTCCCCATCACAGAGAGGGGAGGGCACTGAGAGGGTTGGGGAGGGGGGGTCAGATATTATGGCGGGGGGGGTGGTAGTGCGTAGGGTTTTAGGGGGGTGGCTGTGGCTGTGGGTGCGTGGCGATCCCTGGGTTGCTAAGGTCGCGGGCCTGGGCTGGCTTGCGGGGACGGGGCGCCGGTCGGGTGGTGGCCGGCTCTTGGGTTCCGGGGGCCCTGGCTTCGTCCCTGGCCTTTGTCTCGGTGTCCGGCGCCCGGTGGCCCCCATGGCTGCCGCCTGGTACGGCTAAGCGCTCCTGTCTTGTGGCCTGGGGGCCGGACACTGGGTTCGCTTGTGCCTCTGGGCATTGGGGGGGCCCCTGTAGGGGGGCCCTCTCTGTGCCTGGCTGGTGGGGTGGGCGGTCCCCTCCTCCTCCCCTCCCGGGCTGCCTGGGTCCGGATGCTGGGGGGGCTTCTGGCCTGGGGGGCTCTCCTCCCCTCTCCTGGTCTGGCTGGTCTGGCTGGGTAGGATCTGGCTCCCTTTATGAACACACGGTTCACGTCGGCAGCATGCATGTATCTCCAGCCCCACGTGCACGTGCACACTGCCACACTGCTCCCTGTCTGCTTCATCCCTCCTCCTTACCTACAGTGTATTGATGAACAGATTTTTTTCGCTCATCTTAGTGTCAGATTTTCACCTTTGATGTAACATTCGTCTTTCCAGCAGATCTGGTATAATTGTTACAGCTTAAAATAATAACTTATTCAAATCAGTGCTTGTATCCCCCACCTTTTCACCTTTCTTCCTTTTACTCTCTTCCACCCTCCCCTCACATTCTTCCCCTCTCCCTCCCCACACACACTAAATGTAACAAATAAATAAAAAATAATACGACAAAAAGGGGTTTATACAAATCTACACTCTAGTTCCTTGAAGCTATATAACCTCTTTTTGTGATAGTAAAACCTGTCCAACACAAAAAGCCTTCTGCTCTAATCTGTTTGCTCAGCTGTTGGACAGAACAAGTTAAAAGAGAAAAAAAAAAAGAAAAAAAAAAAAAAAAAAGGAGAAGCTGCTTTAAAATAAAACACAGATTTCCTTATATTGTTTCTCAGATTGATTTAAACTTACAGTTTTAAATTTTGGTGGGTGGGGCACTAAGAGGACAAAGCACCCCCCCTACCAAGGGCCCCAACATTTCCAAGGTGTAAATAAAACTGAGAGGGGAGGGGTTCAGATCCATGCCGCAACCATGGATGGGAGGGGGATCAGTGCCAAGTAACTCCTTCCCCCGAGGTGCATTGCAGGCTGACCCCCAACACCAACCAGTCAGGCACAGACAGGACTGAGGCAGCGACTAGTTAGCGACCACCGATTGGTGCTTTGGAGACCCCCAACCCTCCTAACCTCCAAGGTCAAGTCCCAATAGGAGCAGACAGCCCCCCCGGGACCAGCCTGCTTACTAAACCTTTAAGCTCTTTTCAGAAACTAACTCAGCAACAAATTGAGCTGTCAGATTACACATGGATGAGATCATATTTTTAGGGATTGACAGTAATCTATGAAAGATCAAACTCCTGTCATCTTTTGATCCAAAGCATCCCGCTGACCTTTTGATGAATCATCATCAACATGATGATCGGGAGCAGAAATGACCAATAAGTTGTGTACTTTTTTAAAAACGGGCATCTAGAGGTTTTTTGATGTTAGCAATTGTTGTTAGTCAGCAGTTCAAACAAGTTTAGAAGTAGAAGATAGAATCATTTTCATTTGTTTGACAATGAAGAGCAATAAGATCAAAGTAAATACCTTCTTTGTATCCTGAATGGCATTTGAAATCTCATTTGTCAGCTTCCTTATTGAACAGACTTGAACCTTTGCAGGTTTAAGGTTTGATTACAATTCATCAGAAGAAACAAAAAAGGCAGACATCCAAACTTCCATCTCATTGTTTTCATTTGTTTTCTATTTTTTAGTTTTCCTTTTGAGACATCTTAACAGGATTTAGGGGACTGACGTTGCTCCACTGCCTGAGGGAGAATTATTCAGTCTCTCAATTCTTATCTCCAAGTCCAAGTTGAAGCCGTGCTGTGTTTGGTCTGCCTTAAGAGTCAAACCTGTTCAGGTGGCTTTTTTGTTCAACTGTAAACGATTAATCAGATATGTAGTAAATCTAATGTAAATTTGGGAAATACATTGAAACGTACAACCTTCAAACTTCTTACAAAGCACATTAATTTACACAAAAGACAAATAAATGTACCACCAACTGTTGAATATAGAAGCTTTTTCGTGTTTTTGAGTAGAGATTTAAAATAGTCCCGATCTTGTGAGGTTTTTGGAAGGATGCACAAAAATTAGAAAGGAAGAAACCAGGTTTTATTTGAGAAGGAAGAGGCACTTGTTAGCAGAATCTCCGCCCAGACGGGGCAGCGCCGAGGCAGGAATGGAGTCTTTAAGGCGGGAGGGATCTGGTTCAGTTGAGAATGCCTCAGGGAGCCGTCAGGTGAGATTCCAGAGGCGCAGACCATGAATCATCTGTTTTCAGAAAATAATAGTTCACAATTGAAAAACGGGTGACCATTTAAACACAGTGAAAAAATCCAGACTGCATCATTTCTGGGTTTTTTTCTCCCATAGGATAAACTCTGGACATCTCTGCTGTCTATAAAATAGAAAATATTCAATTGTATTTTATTTCTTTAGCCCAATATTACCTCATAGTGGTGATTGTAAAGTAAACATGAGTCATAAAGAACATTAAGTCATAGAATTCAATAGGTAATGGCTAAACTAACCTAAACTTAACTTAACTAAAGTAAACTAAACTAAACTTTACTTTAAACTATACTAACCTAACCTAAACTTAACTTAACTCAACTTAACTTAACTAAACCTAACTTAACTCTAAACTAAGCAAAACTTTACGTAACTTACTTTAAACGCAACTAAAGTAAAATAAACTGAACTTAACTTTAAACTAAACTTTACTTAACTTTAAACGTAACTAAACTAAACTAAACTTTAAACTAAACTAAACTAAACTTAATGTAACTTAACTTTGAACTTATCTAAACTTAACTTCAGACTAAACTAAACTAAAATAACTTAACTAACCAAACCTAAACTTAACTTAACTTTAAACTAAACTAACTTACCTAACCTAGCCTAAACTAAGCTTAACTTAAAACTAAACTTAACTTAACTTTAAACTAAACTAAACTAAAATTAACAAAACTAAACTTAAAACTGAAATTAACTTTAAACTAAACTTAAATTTAAACTAAACTAAACTTAAATTTAAGCTAAACTTAACTTAAAACGAAACTAAACTAAAATAACTTAACTAACCTAACCTAAACTTAACGTAACCTAACTTAACTTTAAACTTAACTAAACTTAACTTAGCTAGACTTAACTTAACTTAACTTAACTTAACTTAACTTAACTTAACTTAACTTAACTTAACTAAACTAAACTAAACTAAACTTTAAACTAAACTAAACTAAGTAAGGGTTAATAGCCGACGAAGTGTGCGGTTATTACTTTTTAATGCACGCCGTGGAAGCCTGAACCGTTGCTTCCGCGAAGTGCGTTAAAAAGTAATAACCGCACACTTCGAAGGCCATCAACCCGCTTATGGCATGGTCACTTACAAAAGCAATACCTATCAACCAGGTTTTAGCCCTTAATTCTTGGTTTTTTTTTACGATTTGGATCGCTTTTATCACAAAAAGCGGACTATGTGTTACGTGATGCGGCGCAATGCGCACCACCGCTGCAGTCAAGATTCGGCGATATATATAGGCTGATTGTCCCGATGGCTTGAATAAAGCATCAGTTCAGAGATAAAGTTCACCCCTTAACGCTTGTTTTTGTTCAGATGATGAAGCAAAAGGTTGTTTTAAAGAAGTCGGCGCAGTGATACAAAACATTTAAGCTAGCCGAACTTCTTTTTTCACCGTGCGGTTATCAGGTTTTAATGCAAACCCAGCAGCCAATCAGAATCGAGTATTCAAACGGACCATGGTATAAAATAACTTAATTAACCTAACCTAAACTTAACCTAACTTTAAACGTACAGTAACTAAACTTAACTTAACTTTAAACTAAACTAAACTAAAATAACTTAACCTAACCTAAACTTTAAACTAAACTAAACTAAACTAAACTAAACTTTAAACTTAACTTTAATCTTAAGTTCACTTCACTTTAAACTAAACAAAACTAAACAAAAATAACTATAATATTGAACTCAAAATAATTCTTCATTTATTCTTCCTAGCAGAAACTAAACCAACTTACTGTTTATACTGTAGTTCATGGTGGCCTAGTTATTATGACCTGTGTTCTGCAGGTCATTAGAGAAGTGGGCTCTTTTGGCAGAGATGCCTTTACAGCCTCTTCAGCAGAGACGTGACATAGCCGTGGTATATTTACTCATTTTTCTGCTTGTTGGAGCTTAATTTTGTATCTTCCATTGTCTGTCTGGGTTGAGCCAGCCGTTGTTGGTTAGATTACGGCCTTAATTAGTTGATGGTTCAGTGTTGAGGTTGAAGACTTTGATGTGGCATTCTGAACTGTGATAGGTCAGACACTCCTTATGTCAGCCCAGCAGCTCTGAGAGCGACCTAACACCCGATAAAACAAATATACGAGCGGATGGGGAAAGAGCACCGAGGCACATCGATGTTTTAAGAACAGAGTGACGAAAACTAACAGCCTGAAAACCAGCATGATAACGGTGGATGTGCATTAATTAGGATTTAAGCAGACTACTAAAATCCAAGTATGACCAAACAGTTTACAGTTTTAGCTCCAGTGTTGGCATGCTGCAATGAATGTAATTCCAGCAGAAAAGCTGTACATTACTGTACATTACTGTACATTACTGCATATTACGGTACATTACTGAATATTACTGTACATTACTGTATATTATTGTACATTACTGTATATTACGGTACATTACTGTATATTACGGTACATTGCTGTATATTAGTGTACATTACTTCATGTTACTGTATATTACTGTACATTACTGTATATTATTGTACATTACTGTATATTACTGTACATTACTGTATTTTACCGTACATTACTGCATATTACCGTACATTGCTGTATATTACTGTACATTACTGTATATTATTGTACATTACTGTATATTACGGTACATTGCTGTATATTAGTGTACATTACTCCATGTTACTGTATATTACTGTACATTAAAGTACATTACTGTCCATTACAGTATATTACTGTGTATTACTTTACATGACTGTATATTACTGTACATTACTGCATATTACTATACAAGTCTTTACATTACTGCATATTACTGTATATTACAGTACAGTACTGCATATTACTGTATATTACTGTACATTACTGCATATTACTGTATATTACTGTGCATTACTGCATATTACTGTACATTACTGTATATTACTGTACATTACTGCATATTACCGTACATTTCTGTACATTACTGTATGTTACTGTATATTGCTGTACATTATGGGATATTACTGTACATTACTGTATATTATGGTACATTGCTGTATATTACTGCATATTTGTCATGGTGTCTCTGTCAGCCCCGCCCCTCTCTGCTCTGATCTGGAGGATTCCCAGCTGTTGCCACTCACCTCATCAGTCCTACTCCCTTCTTAAAGAGATCCACAGCCAGAATTCATCGCCAGTTCATTGCTCCTCCATGGTGCTTGTCAGGTAACTCATGTTTTTCCTATGAATTTTTGTCGTCAAGTAACTTTGTTTTTACGCCTCGCTTCCAGTATTGTTTCACCACGAGTGTTACCTGGGATTACCTCTGGACCTGTCCATACAAACCACGCTGCCCACGTCTGTTGTTCATGCCTGCTCAGCCTTCACAGAAGCCCTCCACCCATGCCACATCATCAGCTACTCACCTGCTGCCTCAAGCTGAAGATCCTCGTCCTTGGGAGCTATACTGCAAGAAAATAAACCAAATTACTTACCATAAATCTCTCCTGTTTTCCTTCCGGGTTCCAGCATCTTGGTTCTGTCTCGAAGCCGCGAAAATATTACTGTACATCACTGTATATTACTCTAGATTAGTGTATATTACTGTATATTACTGTTTATTACTGTACATTACTGTATATTACTGTACATTACTGTATATTACTGTACATTACTATATATTACTCTACATTACTGTATATTACTGTATAATACTGTTTATTACTGTACATTACTGCATATTTCTGTACATTACTGTACATTACTGTATATTACTCTACATTACTGTATATTACTGTATAATACTGTTTATTACTGTACATTACTGCATATTTCTGTACATTACTGTATATTACTGTACATTATTGTATATTACTCTACATTAGTGTATATTACTGTAAGTTTAACGCTGTGAGGTCTTGAAATGCTTAACGTAAATCAGCTTCTGCAGTCATGGGGAATAGCAGCTATGCATTAATTTACATTAGTAATGAGTTTCACAAAAGCGTGAAGCCAACATGAAAGATGGCTTTTCTCCACATTAAAATCAGCTGATTCACATTGACGGCGTGAACGGTCAAAGTTACGGAGTGTTATTATGGAGTCACCGGTCGTCTCTGATGTTAAAGGGTTAAACAAACATTACCTAAAGGAACCGTTACTATAGATTTCATTTTACACACTCTTTATTTTCATTGCACTTTACTGTAAATAGCTTTTCTGTCTTTATTATTTATCTGACCGTGTCGAAATTTGGTGACCAGAGTTCTGCTGAACATGCAATTCACCCTGGAATGAAATAAGTATTCTGATCCGGATTCGTCAGTTCCTTCATCTAATGTTTGATGTCCAAAGAGTGAATCTCTATTTTTACAGGTTTTAGGTCAGCAAGCAAACATCAGTCTTTGTGGAGAAGACACAGTGGAGGATCCATCATTTTGGGGCCAAAGTGTGATCTCCTTCATGCTTGATCTTTGTCTTTGGTGCTTTAGAAGCAGCTGATCAGCTGACCTAAGAGGGAACATGAGGCTGCAGCTGATCATTAAAGTAGACCGATGCCAAGCTGTGCAAGGATAGAAAAACAAACAAAATAGGATCTAAAAACGAATGAATGAAGGGTAATGAAGACAGAAAAAGGGGACATATGATCATATTTCCATGTTTTGGTTGAAAGATATTGTCAGATAAATGCATCTAGACATTAAAGAAAAACACAATTATAAACAACAAACCACAACAAGAATCAAGTTTCTCATGCACGAGGGAGAGGAGCAAGAGTGACAGAAAACGTCTACCACGCTTCTCTTCTCAAAGGTCTGCCTCTCCTCGTGCTGCTTTTATTAAGAACACAAGAAGGAGGTAACATTTTCAAGACAAAGAGAAAAAGTTCATTAGGGGGTGTCGTCAAATGACCCTTTTGGTTGGATTCTAAGTTCAAACAGTATTCCTTATCAGCTCAGGACAGTGTCGTAAAACCCCCTCTTAGCTGGGGATGAGAAGCAGATGAACAAACACACAGAACTGTTTTCAGAAGAGGTAAAAAGGTCAATCTGAGTTAACATTTAAACATACATTTCACCAAATACATTTAAGCAATGATAATAATAAAACAAATTCCTTCACAGATATGCAGCTGCTATTTGTACCAGCCGGAAATGAGCAATGGTTGAAGCGCCAACCCCATAAGGAACTGCAATAATCCATTCTGGTGGTTAGAAAGGAATGCATATATATATATATATAAAAAAAAAACGCCCCTCTCACCCTCTGCGGGTGGTTTCTCCTCCAAGCTTGGGTCCTCTACCAGAGGCCTGGGAGCTTGAGGGTCCTGCAGTATCTTAGCTGTTCCTAGCACTGCGCTTTTCTGGACTGAGAGGTCTGAGGTCTTTCCAGGTATCTGTTGTAGCCACTCCTCCAGCTTGGGGGTTACTGCCCCGAGTGCTCCAATTACCACAGGCACCACTGTCACCTTCACTTTCCATGCTTTCTCCAGTTCTTCTCTGAGTCCCTGGTATTTCTCCAGTTTCTCATGTTCCTTCTTCCTGATGTTCCCATCGCTTGGCACTGCCACATCCACCACAACGGCTTTCCTCTGTTCTTTATCCACCACTACAATGTCTGGTTGGCTCACCATTATCATCCTATCAGTCTGGATCTGGAAGTCCCACAGGATCTTTGCCCTCTCATTCTCTACCACCTTCAGAGGTGTTTCCCATTTTGACCTTGGGGTTTCCAGTTCATATTCTGCACACATGTTCCTGTATATTATTCCAGCCACTTGATTGTGGCGCTCCATGTATGCTTTACCTGCCAGCATCTTACACCCTGCAGTTATGTGCTGGATTGTTTCAGGCGCCTCTTTGCACAGCCTACACCTTGGGTCTTGTCTGGTGTGGTAGATCTACACCTTGGGTCTTGTCTGGTGTGGTAGATCTACACCTTGGGTCTTGTCTGGTGTGGTAGATCTACACCTTGGGTCTTGTCTGGTGTGGTAGATCTGAGCCTCTATGGCTCTGGTGCTCAGGGCTTGTTCCTGAGCTGCCAGGATGAGCGCTTCGGTGCTGTCCTGTAGGCCAGCCCTTTCTAGCCATTGGTAGGACTTCTTGATATCAGCCACTTCAGTTATGGTCCGGTGGTACATCCCATGCAGGGGTTTGTCCTCCCGCACTGTATCCTCTGCTCTCCATTGTCTGAGACATTCACTGAGCACACTGTCATTTGGGGCCTTGAGCTTGATGTATTCATGGATCTTGGATGTTTCATCCTGGATAGTGGCTTCTACACTCACTAGTCCTCGGCCTCCTTCCTTGCGGCTAGCATACAGTCTCAGGGTGCTGGATTTGGGATGGAACCCTCCATGAATGGTAAGGAGCTTTCGTGTTTTAACATCCGTGGTCTGTATCTCTTCCTTTGGCCATCTTATTATTCCTGCAGGGTATCTGATAACTGGCAGTGCGTAGCTGTTTGTTGCCCGGGTCTTGTTCTTGCCATTGAGCTGGCTTCTCAGGACTTGCCTTACTCGTTGGAGGTATTTAGCTGTTGCAGCTTTCCTTGTTGCCTGCTCCAGGTTGCCATTTGCCTGTGGAATTCCAAGGTACTTGTAACTGTCCTCAATGTCTGTTATTGTTCCTTCTGGGAGTGAGACCCCTCCTGTGTGGTCTACCTTGCCTCTCTTTGTCACCATCCGGCTGCATTTTTCGAGCCCGAATGACATCCCAGTGTCAGTACTGTAGATCCTGGTGGTGTGTATATATATATATATATATATATATATATATATATATATATATATATATATATCCATTTCTGAGCGTTCCTCTAAAAAATCTGCTCCGCCCCCAGGCTAACAAACACACCCACTTTCTCAGTGCTAAATGCTTTCATTTAATATGAACAGTCTGAACATCCATCTTTGTAAAAGTTTAGAATTGTCACCTAAACCTAATTTCATACAAAGTTTGTTCATGATTTATGCCCAAAAATACATGTTTGACTTTTCTTTTTGTGAGACACATGAAACTGAAATTGGTCTGCATAACCGTGAAAAGACACAAGAACAGAGGAGGGCCTAAAACTGAACCCCAGGACAGGAGGACACTCGACCCCAAGACAAACACAACATGACATTTCCAACTTGTCCTTGTTTCATGCACGTTCCACTCTATGACATTCACGTCTAGCTGCATGGGTGGAGTCACTTAACCAGGTTGAAGGTTTAAATCCCCTGGTTTTCAATAGAGCCTCAGAGCCAAAAACGGTTTGACAGCTGGAGCAAAACCACAAAAAGGAACAGAACTTGTAACAGCTGTTATATAAAAATAGACTGAAAATGAAAGCTTGTCAAATTTGCAAATTTATGCAAAGATGTCCAGGTGCGTTAATTTCTGATAATGCACACTACGAAGGCCATTATCCTGCTTATTGCATGGTCACTAACAATAGACATAAATATATTTAATCAGCTTTTAGTCCTTCATTCTTGGTATTTGTTGGTTGAGATCGCTTTTTTTCCACAAAAAGTGGAGTATGTTACACGTGGTGCGGCGTGTTGTCACGGTAACATGAGCCGGAACCGACCTCGACTGCAGCAGCAAAGAAAAGCTGGGCGCTCCTCTAGAGCTGGGGGGAGGAGCTCAGTCCCCCGTTGAGGTGGCTGGGGTATCTGGATGTCTCCTGACCTCCCTGGGACGTGTTCCAGGAGTCTTCAGCTCTGGGCTGGCCTGGGAACGCCTCCGGAGGGGCTAAAGGAAGTGGCCAGGGAAGTCTGGGGCACATTTGCTTAGACTGCTGCCCCCCGTGACCCGGTCCCAGATGCTTAGACGCTCCTTTCTGCAGCCACTTCCTCCAGCTCCACTGTGGAGAGCAGGAAGATGTGAAATCTCAGCAGGGACGCGACCGACACCGCTCATGTTTTTGAGAGGATTTCTGATGAGGCCGCCTGCAGACGGAGCTCAGTGAGCTGCAGGGCGACGTGGAGTGACCAGCCGTCACCAACGCCGCCTTCTGGTCAACCTTTGCAGCTTTCAACAGACATGAAGGTTTGCTGTGAAAACGCTGAGCGTGTTTGACTCCATACACTCGTGCAAGAGGACATTCTCCGTTCTGAACCTGAACAAGAACTGTCTGAGGACGGGCCAATGGACTCACTGTGGGACATCAGAACCACAGTCTGTGAGCCAGATCGGAGCTTTTAGATGGTATCCAGATCTCAGGATCACCGTTCCATTGGTGCAGAGCAGTTCTTTGTTCAGTTTTATGTGGCAAATCAATTCTAATATTACTGATTTTTTGTGATTAAAAGTACAGTATTTGTACTGAAAAAGACAACAGTTAGTGTAAATGTAGAAGATCACAGTGATCACGTCATTGTGAATAAAAAGTAATATTTCATATAAATCCAGATTTAATGTTGATTAATTTTGATTTTCCAGAAAGACGTTTTCTTTATTTTATTTCTAGTCTTCAAGTGTGGAATTCAGTCCTTTTGGTTCAAATGTATTCAGATGTGTTTGTGTTCTTTAGGAAAAATCATCACTGCAGTAAAAATGTTCATTCAAATGTTCATTTGCATTTCATCTTGTTGAAATAGTTCAAGAACGGAGGCAGAATGGTCACCGAATCTAGCTCTCTGCAAAACGTTTGGACACCAAAGAACTCAGAAAACACACAAATTATTAACGAAGCAACAAAAAAGACTGTAAAGAATCTAAGAGTCTGTGCCTATGAAAGGGTATAATCCTCCAACGTCTGTAGAAAAAGCGAAGAACCTGTTGACTTTGAAAAGTTTAAATGTACATTTGGTGATAAATTATGGGATTAACTAGTCTATGTTGAAAAAAACCTGCTTTTGCTGAAAATTGGCAAAAACACTAAGCAGAGGAAGGTGTTAATGTGAAGACAACGAAACAAAGAGTGAGCGCAGGAATAAGAACACAGATGACAGACAATGAAGGAAAAAAAAGATGGCAGCGAGAATGAAAGGAGGCGGAGTCATGGAATGAGGGAGCAGAAAGAGAGGGCAGGCTGTTAATTCTAGGCTTGGTATCTCTGAAGCAGCAGAGCCTCCAGGGTCAGCAGGCCATGTGAGCTTCTGTCAAAGCCAATAGACAGGCTGACCCTGACTGCCTTCATGATGGGGGTGTGAGGGCTTGCCTCATACTCTTGTCCTGCACCAATTAAATCCCGGCTTTGGCGGGAAGTCTCTCCTGCATTACACAGTCAGAGTGTCTGCGTTTCAGAGCCCAGGCTGCGCGTGGAGGTGAGGCGAACTATATTCAGATGGTACTCCCCAACCACCCGCACAAACTCAGCCCCCCCCCAAAAAAAAGGTGACGCTCCGTGTCCTGAAAGCCAAGGTCCATGACCAGAGTCACCGAGGCACCCGCCTTCCGCTGCTATCCCCAAGCCATGTTGCACCGGCCCCCCACAGGAGAGTGACCCCACCCCTTGGGAGGAGCCCCGGTCACCAGGCGCTCACCTGCGACCCCCATCCCCTGACTCAAGAATGGGCCCTGGTGACGCCCATCCAGGTGACGTGACAGAATCCTCGTTTGTTCTTCTCAAAAAGGGGTTCTGACCTGCTCTTTGTCTGAGTCGTCACCCAGGACCCGTCTGCCACCCCACCAGGGGCAAAACCCCCAGACAGCTTGGCTCCTGGGAGCATTCAAACTCCTCCACCACGTTAAGAAGAGAATATCTTTATTTATATAGCACTCTTCCCAGAAAGAACCACAAAGGAACATAAATCAAATCAAAACACTGAGAGGAAGTAAAATACAATAATAAAAATGAAACAAAACACAGTAAAACGCAGCAAAGCAAGGACTAAAATCAGAAGACTCCAGAATAAAAACGTCTTGACCTGAGATTTAAAACAGTCAGTCTGGCACAGCAACAGTGGGAGGGAGTTTCAAAGACGAGGAGCAACGGCCTGAAAGGAGAGACCTCCTCTGGTCTCAAAGCGGGTTTTTGGAAAGCTTAAAGGATTTTGGGGGGAAGACCTCAAGGACCACAGAGGTTGGGGTTAAAGGTCAGACATTAACGTTGGAGCTTGACCATGCAAGGCTCTGAAAACGAAAAGAAGAATTTTAAAATCAATTTAGCTGGGAACCAATGTAAAGGTGACAACAGAGGAGTGATGCGTTTCCTGTTTCCTGTAAAAGCCGAGCTTGGACGAGCTGAAGGCGGTTTAGGGCGCGTTGGTTAAAACGGGTAGAAAAGGCGGTGGGAGATGTAAGGGAGCATTAATCAAAATACTTTTAAATCAAGTACATATTAGCTCAGATTTGCTACTTTTCTGTCATATCAGCTGTCTGTTTGATCCATATATAATAAACTATGACACATGTAAAAAAATCAATCTAATAAGAAAGGTTTGTCATGTGGGACCGCAGCTATCCTGTTATTTCTGAATCACTTATGAAGGACCAAATGGTAAATTCAGTCCCAACTTTAGGGAATAACAAAGGAGCTGGAGAAGCAGCTTCCTCTTTCCATAGTGCCGTTGTCACAGTCAAGTCATCTACTTAGAATTACAAAGACCTGCTTGGTTAATAAGTTAATTAAAACATCAATTAGACGTCTGACCCTCATTTTCTGCTCTTCATCGTGCAGCTGAAGGCTGACAACAGCAGGCAGTGAGGGAGTCTGAGCATTATTCACACCAAAGAGTCTGTGTCTATGTCTGAACGCAGGAAATCAAAGCTTTTATTACCTCCAGACTGCTGAAGCCGTCCTGACAAAAATGGAGAAAAGATGAAAGTATTCAAGCATGTGCTGGAAGACCTGCAGTACTTCAGTCTGGAGGTGGGCGTGTCAAACCTCCAGAGCTCATGCAATAAATCAGGAGAGCCCCAGTTTTCTTTTTTGCACATCTCGTCTTCCTCAAGCAGAATCGTCCTCGTGGTTTTTAGAGAAAGAAAATTATATTTAAGAAACACAAGTTGGACTAAAAGCCTTCTGTTTGTTACACGTGGAAGAAAGAAGAACACGGACAGCCAATGATGTGTTCTCACAAATGAAAGGGTTCATGAACCTGTTCCTATCAGATCTTTAGAATACCAAAGAAAATGTGATTCAGTCTTTTTAATTCAAAGAATTACCTGCAGCTTTGAGGTCTTTAGACAGAAGAAAAACGAATGATGAACCGCCCAGGCTGACCCTGGTTCTCAGAACTGGACTGACGTGGTTCTACTTTTTAGGACCATGTGAGAACCTGAGCAGCAGAGTTCAGACTCAGCTGCAGTTTTCTGATGGATGTTTGTGGTCGTCCTGCAAAAACTCTGTTACAGTCGACTAAACCAGTGTTTTTCCACCTGTTTTGAGCCAAGGCACACTTTAACCCTGCATACCAGCATCCAAAACTCTATAGTCTGTATTGATGGACAGCCCCTCCACAATCTCACATGTATTTTTGTGATAACTGGCAGAAAAAGCTGGAAGCTGCAGCTGTTTTTTCTAAAAGTTGTAAAAAATGTTAAGTTAGTTTTTCTTAATAATCTTTTACTAAATTATTAGAAATTTTATCCTGGTAGTTGTTTTTTCCTTCAGTTAATTAACATGCAATTTTATGTAACCTCACAAAAAACCAAATATTCTTTCTAAATAATGATTTATTTGTAAAATGTTGGTGCAAAGGCAACTGTCATTTTTGAACAATATGATAACAATATGTTTGAGAAATTTGACCCAAAAAGACTAACATTATATTTCTGTTTTCTGTAGCTACACTAAAAGTGAACATGTTGAAGTTTTATTAGTTTTTCTTTTGTCTTAATCAAAGATGAAGTCTTTGAAAACTTGAACCAAAATGTTTTATTTCTTTTTAGATGATTAAATTGTTTGAATTTAGTTTAATTGTGTCTGTTTCACCTTCATCCTGTTCCTTAAATGTTCTTCTTACTTCTTCTTAAATTTAACATCTAAAATAATCCAGAAGTTCCTAGAAAAGTGTTTCAGTCAGAAAGATGACTTGGACCAAACTCTGGGATGTTTGGCTGTTAAGAAACACAAACCTGGAAGGAGAACTAAACTGTTGACCTCTGACCTCTGATTTCATCAAGAAGATTTAAAAACTGGTTGTGTGTTCGTTGTTTTTTCAAGACGTTTAACAGGGACTCATTGTACGCTGAGACGTTGTCATTTAACCCAAGGCATCATGGGAGATGTAGTGATGTCAGACAGACTCTCTTCTCTGAGCTTCATTGTTTTGCTCACTTGTTCCACGGTCTGACACCGGATTCTGTGGAAAGCTACACCGCTAAAGACGAGCTGTAGCTGGTATTTCTGTTGGAACTGAGAGACTTTATGAGCAGAATCAGAACAATTAATGACCCCTGTTGTTAAAGTAAAATATGTCCAACACAAGAGGCCTTCAGTTCTCATCTGTCTGCTCAGCTGTTGGACAGGTTAAAAAAAAACGGCCAAAAAGTTAATCAGGGATTAATTTGCTGTAATTAGCAGTAATTAATCATCCTTTATTTATTACTTTTCATTTTGATTAAAAGTCCAACTTTGTGACATTTTTAATGATATTAAATCCACAATTTAATATTTAATTATTATCATAATCAAAAGTGGACATTTTTCCTGCGTTTTTACTCTTTGGGATTTCAGTGAAGTAAAATAAAAGCAAATGTCTTCCTGAAGCGTGTTAAAGAGTGGCAGGATTTTTAAAAACCTGTTCTCGTGAATCTAATTGTTTTTCATAGTCTATTGATAGAACATTCTAGACTAAATGAAAAATCACCTGTGATTCCTAACTTTATGCAACACCAACAGTAAAAATCCTCCCCAAAGCTTTATGAACAAATGATCGATTGTTTCCTTATCACAAAAAGCACAGCTGTTTTCCTCACTTCACGTCTTTGCTTTGTGTCAGCACTAAAGTACCGTTAAACAAACGGTACTTTACCGTTTGTTTAACGGTAAAGGACGTGTAATAGAGAGACAATGTAATAAAAAATAATAAAGCATTATCAGCAGGCTGCTCAGTGGTTAACGCTCTTGCTTCTCAGCAAGGAGGTCCTTGGTTCAAGTCCCGGATGGGGACCTGAACCAGAGCACCAATGGGGGGCCTTTCTGTGTGGAGTTAGCATGTTCTCCACGTGCACGCGTGTGTTTTCTCCGGCTTCCTCCCACCGTCCACAAACATGCTTCATAGGTTCATTGATTAATCTAAACTGCCCCTAGGTGTGCATGTGTGTGTGATTGTGGTCCTGAGACAGACTGGTGACCTGTCCTGGACATCCCCTGCCTTCATCCACACGTGGCCAGGATAGGCTCCAGCAGCCCCGTGACCCCAAAAGGGAACAAACGGTTCAGAAGATGAATGAATGAAAAAATTAGTAGATACGCTGAGTAAACTGAAAGCATGAATTTAAGTTTACAGGATTGTGAAATCTACCATGAGGCTGCTTCACCTCACAGCCTGCCCTGAAACTGGACAAGAAATACGCAAAATACACAGATTATAAGGAAAATGAGGATCAAAATGATACTTATGCAGTCAGGACCATAAATATTTGGACAGAGACACATTCTTTTTAATTTATTTTCTGTACATTACCACAGTGAATTTGAAATAAAACCACTTAGATGCCAGTGAAGTGCAGACTTTCAGCTTTTATTCCATGGGTTGAACAAAATGATTGCATAAAATTGTGAAACACTAAAGCATTTTTAAATACAATCCCTATGTTTTTTATGTAAGTCTCTACATGTGTGTGTTTAGGTGTGTGTACATGTGTGTGTGTGCACAGACCAGTGTGCTGGTCAGTGTGTAGAAATCAAACACTGACTCACTTTTCCACCTCCTTCTTTCTGATGTTTTCTTCTTTTCTCGTCTTTGTCTGAATGTGAAGCCGGCAGCACCTTTGCAGTCAAACCGACACTGATGGACAGAAGCTGTGACTGTGGGAGAGTCAATCTGAGTGCAGGTCCTGCAGGTCCTCACTGTCCCACCCGCTGTGCACCTCTGGCTTTTAGACCCCCCTCCTCTGAAACAAGCCGATACACTAAAGACCTGCTTTCTCATTAGTTGAAGGCGTCCTTCCTGCAAATGTCTCCTCTTGGTCCAACCCTTTAATCTAGACTTGGATGTTGTGGGAAACTCAGGAAATAGACCACAGCATCAGCATTGTTCATCTGACTTTCTTGTCTGTATGATGTTCAAAATGTGTTGTGAGCCATTTTGTTGTGAAATAATCCCTTTCTGTCAGACACGTGTGAAATTTCAACAAATCCAACATTTCCTTAGAGGGGGGGGTTCAAACTTGATCGCTCAGGCCGAACAATACTCAATTACTAAACTTTAACATAAATATGGACAGAAATAAACAGAAAATATTATTCCTGAGTAAATCAACTTAGTTGTTAAATAATTTATATTTTTCTCTCCATAAAAATCATACAAGTTAGAAATAAAGTAAATGTCATGATCAGCTGTGACGAGAACAGACCTAAGCGCTGGAACCCAGACAGAACACGCACTAGGAGAGACAAGTCAAGTTTTTCTTTTAGTTTGGGGTAGTCGTCGAGGAGTCCCTGGATTTGCCACCAGAGTGGAGGACTGCGAGACGAGGACCGGAAGGTAAGTTGAATTCTTTGGGTGAGGTAGAGTGTAGTATGGACGAGGCAGATGGTTCTTGAAGCTGGAGGATATGTGGCGTGACGAAGAGCGAGGTCATGGCGTGGCTTGAGTTGAAGGCGTGGCTGGAAGCTTTGGAAGACGAGGCGGTCTTGGTGGTCAGGAGCTTGAGACTGAACCCAGGTCGGCACTTAAGCAGGTAGAGTTCTGTAGGCAGAGTGATAACTAGATTACAAACTGAGAGACTGAGACTATAGATAGGCTTGGAAAACGAGAACACACTTTGGACCAAGTACTGCATCATAGAGGGCAACGAACTGGCAATGAATACTGGAGCACGGCCGCCCCCGCTGCAGTTTGCATATCGACCAGGCATCGGGGTGGATGACGCCATCATCTACCAGCAGCATCGGGCCCTGTCTCACCTGGAGGCCCCTGGGAGCACTGTGAGAGTCATGTTTTTTGATTTCTCCAGTGCTTTCATCCCTATCCAGCCATCACTGCTGAGGAGGAAGCTGGAGGTTGCAGGTGTGGACCAACATCTGGTTGCTTGGACCATCAACTACCTCACAGACAGGCCACAGTTTGTGAGGCTGCGTGACTGTGTGTCTGATGTGGTGGTCTGCAGCACGGGGGCACCTCAAGGGACTGTGCTCTCCCCATTCTTGTTTACCCTGTACACATCAGACTTCACCTACGACTCCCACCACTGTCATCTGCAGAAGTTCTCAGACGACAGTGCCATTGTGGGCTGTGTATCAGGGGGGGATGAGCAGGAGTACAGGGGGGTCATCACTGACTTTGTTAGCTGGTGTGAAGTTAACCACCTGCTGCTTAACACCAGCAAGACAAAGGAGCTGATACTGGACTTCAGGAGGTCCTCACCACCACAGTCACCGGTGAACATCCAGGGTTCAGACATTGAGGTCGTGGACACATTTAAATATCTGGGTGTTCACCTGAACAACAGACTGGACTGGTCCAACAACACGGATGCTCTGTACAGGAAGGGCCAGAGTCGCCTTCACCTGCTGAGGAGACTGAGGTCCTTTGGCGTGTGCAGACAGCTGCTGAGGACCTTTTACGACACTGTGGTGGCCTCAGTGGTCCTTTATGGAGTTGTGTGCTGGGCGGGGGGCAGTGCAGGCAGAGACTTGAAGAGGCTTAACAAACTGGTTAGGAGGGCCGGCTCTGTCCTGGGCTGCACACTTGAGTCCATCGAGGAGGTGGCGGACAGGAGGATGTGAGCTAAGCTGACATCCATCATGGATAACCCCTCCCACCCCCTACACCAAACTGTAGAGGCGCTGACCAGCTCCTTCAGCACAAGACTGTTGCACCCTCAGTGTAAGAAGGAGCGCTACTGCAGGTCATTCCTCCCCACAGCCATCAGACTGTACAACACCGTGTCAAAGTGACACTCCACGGTCCCAGGGTGTTTTTTCATTCACTCATTTATTTATTCATTTACTTTTGTTGTAGTTGTTGTTTTTCAATTTTAAATTGTTTTTTGTTCCTGAACAGTTGTTTGTTTTTGTTTTTGGTGTGATCTTCATTAGTTATTTCTGTATTTTGAAAAAATTAGTAATGTTTTTTTACAGTTTACATGTTTTGCAGACCGCATGTTTTTTACACTTTTGCAGCTGTATTTATTTAATATTTATTTCTTTATTTAATAAGAATCTCATTTTTGATAATAATTTTTCATAATAATTTTAGTAATATTTTTAATTATCTAATATAAATGTCATTTGTGATGTCCTTTATTGATGTTATATTATATAGATTATTTCTGAATGTCGTGTTGCTGCCACAGATAAATGAAATTTCCCCATTGTGGGATTAATAAAGTCATCTATCTATCTATCTATCTATCTATCTATCTATCTATCTATCTATCTATCTATCTATCTATCTATCTATCTATCTATCTATCTATCTATCTATCTATCTATCTATCTATCTATCTATCTATCTATCTATCTATCTATCTATCTATCTATCTATCTATCTATCTATCCATCCATCTATCTATCTATCTATCTATCTATCTATCTATCTATCTATCTATCTATCTATCTATCTATCTATCTATCTATCTATCTATCTATCTATCTATCTATCTATCTATCTATCTATCTATCTAAAATACTGGAGTGGAGATGAGGGAAGGGCCAACAGCTGGGTTCAATCTGTGAATAGAGAGCAGAGAGGGGAGGTGGGGACTCCCAGAGGTACCATGACAGTAAACTTTAAAAGTAAAAAACGTTGAAATTTCTTTACTCTTAAGTGATTTTATATTAAAAAAAAATTAAACGTGCAATACATGAAGCGCTGCATTATGGGATCTGTGGTGAATATGTTACCAGCACTACATGTCGCCGGGCCATTAATAACAATAATATCAAATGGGCCGGGTATGATTTCTGATGTGGCCCGCGGGCCGGGACTTTGACACATGTTCCTCAAATGTTCCTATCACTGCTTCCAGTCCGGCTCCGCTGCAGCCTCCAGAGCGATGCAGCCACAGCAGATGACTCACGGTGGCTACGGATGGCTGCAGTTCTACTGCACAGACTCTGTCCTAGTTGTCGTTATCCGTGCAGGTACAGTATCATAAAGAATGGGAGGGTTCTGGACCTCTGTAATCAGCCTCTCGTCATCCATGGGACAATGACACTACCTCACACTTTGTGACCCCGTGTCAGCAGAAATGATGTCATGTTTACTCCACGGTAAAAACGTAGCGACTTCAGCGGAAAATGCTGCTTTACACTCGTTTGCCTGATTTCCGGTTCAGGTCGTTTGATTTGCCCCAACTTCACAGAAAAGTGCTCCAGCCAGAATTTGAACCCAATGAAACGGATTTGGAGTGCCGGAGAGGCCGGATCCAGTGGATGCAGCGTGAGAGAGAGAGAAAACGTGGATTTCTCACCAATACAGGTCCAGATCAGAAGGACTTGAATCCATAGAGCAGGCACCAAATGTTCTGACTATATCATGGCTCTACCATGCAGCTGACCAAGAGAAGCTATAACTGGAGAATTGTCTCTCAACAGATTCTCATCTGAAGTATTTTGGAGCTTCAGATGAAGATGTTTCGTTTCAAAGTGATCTAAAAACATCTGAAACCCTATAGACTGCGTGTTAAAACACAAAGGGCCTTTTTGCTAGGCGTTTTACGCAATGCTAATATTACTGCTGAGTGAAAAAAGGAGGCATCAGCTGAGACTAAGCAACACAAATCACCAGTGTGGTTCTGAAAGTAACCGGAAAAAATGTGCTGAACATTTACCACAAGCTAAGAGTGAAACATGCATGTTTAACAACTGAGAAGAAATGATTCCACAGAGACGGCGACGCCCCATGACCTGCAGACCTCTCCGCACTGCCATTAAAAATGCATGAAAATGCTCTCATTTAAGTCAAGTATCATCCTGTCTGTGGATATCAGGCATTTAGAACACGTGAAATGAAGCTCACCATTGCTGGCAGTTAAAAACCCTTGGATTGTGTTATTATCTAATGAACAGACAGTGAGAACACCACACAACTATGGGTCCTTCATAAGGCTTTCAAATAAACCCTTCGGCTGTTTGGACTGCATTTTCAAACCTGATGAAAGAATATCAGAGGCACCACCAAATACCATCCTGACCAGGATAAACAAAGTCGACCCCTCAGTGTCATAAATACACAGGATTATTCAAATCATGACACATCAATGCTACTGCACACAGATGAAATGCTTTTTTGGTGGAGGAAGAAAGCAGAAGGGTTTCCCTCCAATTATTCTGCTTATAGTTTTCCCCACCTCCACTCCCACGGCGTAAAAGGTTGTCTCTCTTCTCCAAAACACACCGTGAGGCGGCACCAACATCCGTGTTCATTACACAGAAGAACGGCTCGGACATGTCGACGGGATGAAAGCGAGGATGATTTACATGAATCAGGAGGAGCAGCGCCTAATGAGAACCCAGTTAACACCACCTTCTTCCTTTTACCGGGGACTTCTTTCCATTTTCCACCTATTTTCTTTCAGCATTTATCCTTCTCTCCCCCCAATTTCAGAGTGTCTTCCGGCATTATCCGTCTTCTCCCTCACACCCCCACCCTCATCCCATAATCTTTCTTTCTGATCTTTCTTCTCCTTTCTGGCTGCATCCCTCCCCCTCTCGTAGTGAAGAAGGGAGCAGGCGGTTATTGCTCATTTAGGACGTCACATTTCACAGTTGTGTCTCTCTCCATGGCATTCACAAACGTGGTATGAAACGCGTCACTCTCAGTGCCATTGGCAGCCATGGGGGGCACACAGGTTGTTCTTTGGAGATGGGACGTCACACACATGTGGATGGGCGGCCACGAGCAACAATTTGGCAGAGTGGGGATTGGAGGCAGGAGGCTGACAATGGAAGTCCAGATGTGGATCCTTCAGGAGGCTACATGGTTTTGCTTTGTGGCATTAAGTTAGTCTGTTTTAGTGCAACACAAGTAGGTAGGTGGGAACTGGAAATACTAAAGAAAATATGAACCATTGATTCATGTCATGGACATAGTCTGTAGTGGACTGTTGCTGAAAGGACTGCAATAAATGACTAAAATATTGGAGTTCAGGTCTGGGAGTTACATTTTACTCTATATTTAAAGATGACCTGCCTGGCATGTTTTCACCTATTATCTCTATGAGGTAGAAATAACTCTTCCTCTCTCACTTTAGTCATTGTCAAAAGAGTTATTTTCAGCTGCTGACTCCTAACTGGCGTTGAGATCTGGACTGATCTTCTGCCCTTCATTGATCAGTTAACCCTTAGTAAGGTTTGTTTGGTCGTACTAGCTACCAAATTAAGTGGACAAAAAACTGTGTTTCCATCACATGTATGTGCAAAACTTTATCAAAATTCTAGAGATGTTGAAAAAAAACCACAATTTAACAATAACGTTGTTTCCATGAAATCCTAGTTATACGAATCAACACAAACCGACTCTCGCGATAAGTCATTCAGAAACAGTGACGGGTGTGAACAATCCTTTGATTGACAGCAGATCCCGTCACATTTCTGCCACGGCACTAGCGCTCATCATCATCCAAGGAGGCGTCTGCGTCTTCTTCAACCCATGACGCGGCGAGCTCCTTACATGTGGGAGGAGCTACGGTTGAAGCCATTTTGGGAAATGGTTGGTGATTTTCCAGAGGATCTATGGATCCAACAATTCCTCATGACACGCTCTACTTTGGATGATCTGTGTGACGCTGTGGGACCTCTGGTGGCGCCGCTGTGCAGCGTCCAAGACCGCCACTTCCTACCAAGAAGGGCATCGCCATCCGGTTGTTGGTCACATTATTTAATTAGGAAAAGGTGTTTCCATTGCTGTTTAGCCAATTGTATCAATTTGGATACCCCCCATAAACCACCTCCTCCAAGCACAAAAACTTTGTTTAGATAAATGCAAATTTTTTCAAAATTTCTATCAAGCAAATTTAGCACCGCAAATCGAATTTGCACAATTTCATAGTCAATGGAGACGCAGCTAGTGAAGAGAAGTGATCATGTATTTATTATCCAGTTTTAAAGGGATTTCTTCTCCTATTGTTCACAACTTCAGCTGTTAATGTTTTTTGACGATACTTTACACATTTTGTGACTTGATAGTAGAATGACCACAATTTACATTACATTTGATTTAAAGGGTAAAGACAAAATTAAACTAGAAAAATTAAATTTCATCTAGTTTGAATCAAGCAGCTGCATCTGAATCAAGTTTCACATTTACCCTGAAGCATGTGTTCCACTTTTACAGAACAATTGTTTCTGCTGTGTGTTCACATTTAGATGCTGTACGTGACCTACTGCACGGGTTCCAACCTGTGGACTGCAGACCAATTACAGTTACGTTTATGCGGCCCCCACCTTGATAAATAAAGTATGCAGCGCAGTGTTTCTAAAATTAGGTGAGATCCACGAAATCCTGATGATTTCAGGCTCTAAAACTCCTCAGAACATACAGTCGTGAAAATTTTCACACTTTTCTCTTATTTAAAGTTTAAACCATCATAACCTAAAGCTGGGCACTAAAAACACGACAGACTGACTACGTTTGGAGAGTGGAAGGTCCAGAAGGTGACAGCAGATCTAACCCTAATGATGGTGTTCCTTTTGACTTTGTTAAACCATGAACAATCACAGCAAATAGTGAGGAAGCAAAAACCGCTTTACTATCCTGATTAATAAACTGATAGGAACTGTTGTAAAGTGTGGTAGCTATTTTGTTGATTCATAATAATCAGCAATTACCTCCACTCACCAGTAATTGCCCCGACATTTGAGTTGAAGAAGCTCACCTGATCACACCAAACAGTCTGTCAGTCATTTTTATGGGCAGTATGAAAATATGGTTTCAGTACTGTATTATACAATAATAAAATAAAAGTAAAATAATATGACGAATAACTTTTAATCTTAATTACCGTAATTTCCGGACTATAAGTCGCTACTTTTTTCCTGCGCTTACAGCCCTGTGGCTTATTCAGTGACGCGGCTAATTCATGGATTTAATTGGCGGCCGCCATGAACGTACTTTTGATCTCAGTGAATGGTTTGAATTCTCTGTCTAACATCAAGCACAAGGCATTTATTTTTCAACACACCTCTAAGGAGCCAAACAGCATGGACCTCACTTCAGGTCTTAGACACTTCAGTCATGGTTCAACAAAACGAAACATGCATGCCCGGCCGCATCCCAGAATCCTTTGGTGCCATTAGACCCAACGTGCACGTGATCGCCATTACAGTATGATGCAGCTTTCAAGTTAAAAGCAATGGTTAAAAGCAGCGTGAAAAAATCCACCATCACCAACGGGTTTGGAAAAGCCGGTCAGCTGCGTGACAGAGAGAACAGCGCATGCTCGGGAGTGAATTTACCTCTGAGTCATAGTGACTCGGCTGGCTGCACGTAAATATGTGGGAATAACATCAGCCTTTATTTTGTCGGGACACGACTGGAAACACAAATCGACGTGATCGTTTTTACGTTTCTAAGGACTGAGCGGAATTTTGCATTGAAAAGCTCACAGCCTCCGTGTGAGCTGGAGACATGTTCTCCTGCTGCTCTAGGGACGGTCCTATGATAGAGCTGTGGGGCCGATGGCAGTCTGAAGGCTCCCACACGTAACAACGCACCCGCCCCTCATACACTAAACGTACAGTATTAAGTCCGATTGCTTTGCACAGAAACGATTTGCTCCATCCACCGGCGCACTGGGGACGAAGTGCTCCTCCTTGAAGCCGCCCTGGCCAGAGGTGTCGGAGTAGATAGGAAGGGGAGACAAGGAGCTCGCGGGGCGAGCACGGAGCGCAGAGGCTTCTGACTTCTGACCCACGCGCCCCGCTGAGGCGCGTGTATCGCGCTGAGGCGCGCGCTTTTCAGTCGCTGCTGCGTTATTTTACTGGTGTGTTTTTTTAAGCAGCCCTGTTACTCCCATAATGCTGCCGCGACACAAGCGGAAGGAGAGCTGTTCCTTTTCGCCCCTCCATGCACTGCTGATACTTGCTCATTCTTAAACACGTACAACAGTATGTCGAGCCGGGCGTTGGCCCCGCCTTTAGCCCCTAAGACTCATGGGAAATGGGGGATCGTGGATGTAAATTTCCTCATCATAACTGAGGGATGTAATGTTGATTATATGGTTACTGTTTGTAATTTTATGTATGATACCTAGATTGTCAATAAGTAAAAAAAAAAAAATGAAATAAAAACACCATAACTGAGGAACTTGTGAACAGAATAGAGGTCCGTGCTGTTTGACAGATCTTGACATACTTAAATACATGAGCCTGAGGCAAAGCTGACTCCACCCACAGTGTGCTAATGAATCGCACTCACTCTGGGAGACTGGCCGTGATCTGTAACACATGCGCGGCTTGTACTCTGACGCGGCTTGTGTATGTTTAGAAGTAATTAAACATGTGAAAATGGGTGGGTGCGGCTTGTAATCGGGTGCGCTTTGTAGTCCGGAATTTACGGTACTCAGTTGGAAGTTTACAGTCTTGGGAGCCGCAGTATTAGAGTTTTGTCTTTATGAAGTGTCTTCCATGTCCTGTTTCAGAGGTTAGTAATCAATGCTTTCATCTTCTGTTTTATGAGTTTAGCCAGTCCAGCCCAAAGGAACAATGTTGGATCATGTGCTTGAGCACAAGGGTGTCCACCAATAAACTTGGCATCAGGACACCCTGGGCAGGAGGTAAATGATTGAATTTGTAGTCATTTCAGGAAACCTTCAGCTGTGTGTCTTAGACACTCGGGTAAAGAGAGGAGCACAGGTGTCTGCTGTTCACTACCTGGTGGTGATTTGGATTCGCTGGCTGGGAAGGAGGCTGGAAAGATTTGGGAGACCAAACGGACTGTGAGGGTCTGCTGGGAACGTCTGGTTGAGCCTCCGTCAGAGTTAGTTAACTTCCACACCAGCTATGGATGCTGGGGACATTGAGTTAGGGGAGTCCGGGGAGTCTTACTGACCGGAGCAGGAGCTTGGTTGGCATAGCCGGATCTGTTCCCGGTGCACGTTGTGCATCACATGATTCTGTTTAACCAGTTTGTCGTTTGGCCAGAACTCTGACCTACTTTCTGAAATGATAAACTGAGAAGAAAACACAGATTATTTTAGAAGCAAACCTGAGAAAAAAACTGCCAATAATGGATTCAAGGTTTCTTGTTACCGTCCCACTTATAACAACAAAATCAGAGATTTGATTTGATTTCCTGATCATTGTTCTCTGCCATCTTTAATGGATAGCGCTGGCATTCGTGGACCTCCGGCTGTCTCTGTGGTTAAGCAGTTGATGCAGCGAGGGTGTGCTGTTTGTGTGGACCACAGATTGATCACACCTGTCATAGCAGGATTGCTGCAGACTGCTGAACACAGGCTGCTAATTGATAAAGCTCCTCTGGGCCTCATTCACTCTAGCAGTACTTGGAGTCGACAGGAAAACTCTGGAAAAAATGAATGTAAAAGGAAGGAGAGCCCAATGACACATAATACGCATTGACAGAAAATATCGTGTTTTACTGTCATTATTGAACAAACAGTGTGACTGCAGGATACACTCTGATAAAAATGATACATCAAGAAAAAATCATTAAAATCACATAGGGTGTTCATGCTGAAAAAAAGTTTTTCCTGTCAAAATGTCAACACAAAACGTGCTTTTCTGTGAACAACTGTGGAAAAGTGCCAGCATGTGTCTGTGCAGCATCAGCACGAGTCAAAGCTCCACCCAAAGATGAGCATGAACAGCATGACAGGCACAAGTCTAATCAACAGCTTGGGAGGAAACCGTCCTTGTGAGCAAGACCAACCCCAGAGGAATAACGAACAGTGATGCCTCCATCACGGAGACAGACTCCGCCCCCACAAACACCAGCATGGTCACTGCTGTACGCTGCAGGCTGTGATGCTGCTGTCGGCCAAGATGGCGTCTCAGTAAGACACCAGCGCTCGAGCTCCGCTTAATAAGCCTCGTTAAAATTAAAAAGACTGTGACAACAATCTTATTTCTATGTCACCACCGCCAAAACCCAAAAATAAAAGAAAGTCTGCCAACAAAAGGCTGTTATAGACGCGCACAACTATGCTAACCTAACGACTTCACTCTGTCCCCCTTCCTGATCCGCCACTGAAGTCCCCACTACTGAAAAGAGGTGAAGCTTCTGAAATCGAAGATCCTGGAGGCATTGTTACCAAACTCTCTTGCCTCATTAATTCAAGATCTGATTCCATTGAAAAGATGGTGGTGGAGAGCTGTATGAAAATAGAGAGTCTGAAAATAACCATTGACTTCGTTTGGGAGGAGCTGAAGGAAATGAAAACTAAAATGAAGGAGGTTGACACAAAGGTTAAAATGGGGGACCAGCGAATGTGAAAGTGGCATTGAAGAGCTGGAGCGTTATTCTGGAAGGTGGAACCTGAGGCTGGCCGGGGTTCCAGAAAGCAACACCGAGGATGTGAAGCTAAAGTCATCACCATCTGTCAGAAAACCTTACTGGATGAAAACATTAAAGTAAAAGAAGGAATCGTGCACAGACTTGGGAGGAGGGACATCAATAAGACCACGCCACGGAACATCATCCTCCAATTTTCCTCCCGCTCCCTGAGAGATGCTCTTTGGAAAGCAGCCAACAAGTCAAAGAAGACAACATGCGATTCTCTGAAGACCTCATCGCTTCCAACCGGGAGAAACAACGCCTCCTTTGGCCACTGGTGAGAGATGCTGAAGGCAAAACGCCGTACTTCATTGCTGGACGCGCCTTCGCCAACGGCACCGAGTTGTTCCTGCCTCCTTCCACCAAACCGTCACCATGTTAACATCATGAGGATGATGTGGAACACCACTCTGACTCCTTTCTGGTAGAGAATTTAACTTCAAGGAGTCTACAAAACCTAGTTCAAATCTTTCTATCTTGTTCTTGGTTGTTAAAATGTGACTGTTCACATCACTTAGTTTTCTACAACACTATTAGGCTTTAAACTTGTTAATATTCTGAGTAAGTGAAGCTGGAGTTCTAACGTGTTTCTTTAAGTAAGAAGCTCTCCACTGAAGTTGACATTTCTCCTTATTGTTCTCTGTTGAGAATTTGTTCTATTGTTCATGTCTTCATCGTTTCTTTCTTTTAATGTTTAAGAAATATTTTGAAACGCTAAGCAGTTTTTTTGTTCATCAAACAATTTAAATGTGATTTTTGTTTTATTCAGGAGTCTCATAGCACAAAGGAAGATTTAAACTTTTGGAAAAGTCAGTGGGGTAAAGAATTATGGGGAGCTCATGGTTCTAATAAAATGGCTGGTGTTTTGATTCTAAAAGATAATTTTCTTGGGGAAATCCTCCATCACTACAGTGACCCTAATGGGCATTTAATCATTACGGTGCTGTTAATCTCCCAGAATGTGGTGATCATTTCTAATGTATATGGCTACAACTCTCCTTTGGAAAACAGTCAGTTATTTGATTTATGGGATGAAAACATTAATTTGTGGCTTAAAAAATATCCTGAGGCCTTTTTGGTTTTTGGTGGTGATTTCAATGTTGTTAATGACAGAACCTTAGATAGACACCCTCCTAAAAAACGAATCCAAACAATAAATATTTAGAACATTTCATGGATACATTTGAAAATGTAGATGTATTTAGAGCAAAATTCCCTTTATAAAAATCATTTACTTGGCACAGCAAAGATTATTCTAAATAATCTTGGATTGATTATTGGCTCACACAAAAAAATGAATGTCTCTGATGTTGATATGAATTCTCATGCAGCTCCTTTTTCTGACCATATGATAGTCTCCTATCATATGGTCTAAAGTTAACTCTCTCTCCAATGTCCAACATTCACGGCTGTTTGCTGGAAAATAAATAACAGTCTTCTGTCCCACAACACTGTAATAGAAATGAAAAGACAAATAATCAAACCATACTGGGAAGAAGCTACTGAATCAAAAATATTCAGTCTTAACTGGGAATTATTCACATTTGAAATTGAGAAATTTATGAGATCTTATGGTAGTAACTTAACAAAACTTAGAAGGAAAATGAACTTTGCTCTAAATTGCTTCCTTGTCTAATAAAAGCAGTGAGAACATCACTGAAAATGAGCTGATAGGACTTGGTGAATATCAGAAGAAGCTGGAAGAAATGTATAAAAGGAAAACACAAAGTGCATTTATAAGATCTAGAGCAAAGTGGATGGAAGAAGGGGAACAATGTTCTTCCTATTTTTTTGGATTAGAAAATTCTATTTTCAGCAATAACTCTCTGGATTCTCTTCAAACTAACAACAAAATAGAAACAGATCATAAAATTCTTGTCTCTTTTTGCTCTGACTTTTACAACAGACTTTCCTCCTCTAATTACTCAGAAATTAAAACGCGTGAGCTACTAGATTCTATTAAACATTGTAAGATTATCAGTGAAACACATAAAAAACTCTGTGATGCCAGATATTGAATGGAAGAAAGTTTGGACTTTGTCCTCCAAATATTTTATTTCAAATAAACCTTTGGGATGTTTGCTTTAAACTTCTTCACAGATGCTGCGGCCAAATCCTCACAACACATAGACATTGATAGAAACTGCTCCTTTTGTAAATAAGACACTGAAACAATTATACATCTTTTCTGGAAATGACCCCAAACAGCAAATTTTTGGAAAGATTTTACCTCTTTTGTTCAATGTAAAATTTATAAAAAAATTGATATGGTATACAAAGATAAATTATTTGGTTTTTATATTGTCAAAAATTCACTAATAATGGAACACTACTAAATGAACCGTTTAAAACTAGCCAAATTTCATATTCTTAAATCCAAATGTTCTGAAAAAAAACCTTATTCAAACTTTTTATGATTGAATTAAACCAATATACCAGAACAATAAAATCTTCTTCCAACCCCAAAGCTATAAGAACCTTTGACTGCCCTGGAATTTTTTTAATGTACAGAACAGCAACTTACTGTTTTTACTGCTCTGGTTTATAATCTTTTTTTCTCCTTTGTTCTTTATGTTCCACTGGCACATTTTGGTACTCATTTTTCTACCTGTGTACTTCAAAGTTTACTTGATTTTACACTATTAACCCTTAAATCTTTAATAAAGACTTTTGAAAAAAAAAGTCTGTAATGCTGCTTTTCCCGTTGGTTAAGAAAAGCCTGAAAAGGTAGAAACATTTCCCACCAGTCAAAGTGTTTTCCTACGCATCACTTTAAACAGAAATGTTAGCCTAACGTTCAT
Source organism: Oryzias latipes (assembly GCF_053564925.1). Lineage (NCBI taxonomy): Eukaryota > Metazoa > Chordata > Actinopteri > Beloniformes > Adrianichthyidae > Oryzias > Oryzias latipes. The sequence goes on from NC_136248.1 coordinate 1,390,339, forward strand.
ACACTCACCGTCATCGCTTTGAGTTTAGGATTTACATATCTTTAGCTCTCTGTTGAAGTTTGAAAGAGTTCAGTTCAACAGTTCAATCTCCAGATGTACTAAAGAGTTATCTTCTGTGGAGCAGGGTGGAGAGAAATGTCAGGAGGCCTGTTTCCCAGAACTCCCATTGAAAGCCGAGCGTGTCTACCCTTCTAGCTTCATCTGTCTCCTGTTTTTTTATGGGGCAAGTGACAATATTTGATTCAATTCAATTCAATTGTATTGGTAAAGCCCAAAATCACAACAACAGTCGTCTCGATGGGCTTTGTGCGGATAAATGTAAAACATAAAATAAAAAGGATCATGAATGCATACAATTCAATAGAAAATTCTAAACTGAACTAACTAAACTGGAGCCCTTGATGATTTACCCAAACTTTACAGTTGACGCGTGTCTCAATGAGGTCAACAACCATTTGAGCTTCACTCAGCCAATCAGAAAAGATTGCTGTTCAGCACAGACCACACACAGTAGCCATGGCGTTCAGTCATGGCTACTGTTCTTTGAATTTTGTCCCTCCACCAGACTCAAAAAGGTTCCATACTTTCTCCAGGCTCACTGTACATTTCTTCTAAACTAATTGTAAAGATAATGAAGCTAAAACATTTCACAGTTGAATAATTGTGCTGACATATGTGTTGATTGTGGAGGAACTGTTACAATAAGTGATGGTAGCAACAGAGAAATGCAGGCATCATGTTTGATGATTGATTGGTAATTTAGTTAATTTTACTCTTTTATTGCTTTCATGGTTTAATTGATTTGATTGTTTTTGTTCCTTTATTGTACCATATTGTTCAATGATTTTATTTATGTTTAGCATTGTGGTTGCCTCTGCTTTTACGAGTGCTCTACAAACAATACATTGATTGATCAGTCGATCGATCAGTCGATGATACACATGGTTCACTTAAAAATGGGAGTTCATAAAGAGTGACCATTTTTAGACATGTAATACATCCTTCCACAAATGAAATACAATATATTGTGTTTTAATGTTTTTATGATGCTACAAAGGGATTCTTTGATTATTTTAACCAAAATTTAGAAATATTGTTGCTATGATCAGGGAAAAATTGTGACCCTTTTATTAACTGTTTTATGGCGTGAAATATTCAGGCAGTGTTTTATGCCAAAATGGCAAACAGTGATGTCGTTCCCGCCCACCCTGCCATTAATGATGATGATGATGAGGTTGGTGATAATGATGTTGTAGACCCAGATTTGATCCCAGCCACCCACAACCAGGACATCCTATCAATAAGTGACACTGATCCGTCTCCCAAGAGGAAACGGCTCCAACATGTGGTGGAGAAAATCCAAGAAAATCACAGTGAAAATAGTGAGGATGAAGGCAATCACAACGGTGATGATGATGGTACTGATATTCTGTAGCCAGCAGTACAAGAGGCCAAGAGATCTGGCAAATCAGCACCAAGGCCAACCACAGCATAAAGTTGACCCGAACATCACAGCCCTTCCAGAATCCCAGAACTCTGCACCAGACCACACTGACAGGCTTTTTGGATGACATACCAAGCAGACTTATATGCCATTAGAAGGATGTCTATACCACTTTGTTTGAGAATGAAATAATGAACTTCCTGGCCACCCTCTTCTATATGGCTTTTATTGAGCTCCTGCTTACTGGACCATGGAAACTACAAGTTGGTGACCTAATTTCATCAAAGAGGTTTAGGCTTCTGTAAAGGGTTACAGTGTTTTGCTAATTTCTTTCAGTCACATGACTCCTTCGGTTCATCACAAAAGCTCAGGCAACTCAGCTTGCTTGTATGAGACTTTAACCTCAGAGGAAGGCTAAATGTAGAATCTGCAAGTTACACATTAAACCACGGCTCCCGTCTGCACAAGGGCGGAGGGGGGGGCAACTCTAAAAGCACAAATGAAGAAATCTGAACCTTAAATCTGACTGCATATCGAGGTGTTCAGTAAAACAAGTTGAACCAGTTTAAAATGTGTTTCGTCTATTCACCAGCAAAGGGTAATAATACTCATGGTGTATAACAATCATAGGGTAATAATACTCGTCAAACAATCATTAACATGTTCATTACTAGTGAACAGTGTGGAAGTCCTGAATACTACACCTGGCAGCGTTTCTAAAGGCTAATTTGTGCTGCAGACAAACCAGACAAAGGTCAATTCAAAATAGCCCCATTAAAAATATCTCTGAAACTCAGTGTCCCTTGCTGGAAAAAGAAGCAGTGTGGTTCCATTCTGGAGACAAACCTGTAAAAAGGGACTCCAGTGAGCACCTGGTGGCAAGAAACTTACCTGTTGTAACAGACAGAGCTAAGCTAAAATGAACTGTGAACTAATCCACTGAGGAAACAGCTGATGACCTTGGGGGGTTGCTGTTGTTTGTAGAATGAAAGCTCTGAGGCAGCAAAGACATTTTTCTTTCTTTATACAAATGTATTTTTTTTTTAGTTTTGTGTTTAAAAAAAAGTTCATGGACAGTTAAACGAATCAAAATGAAACTTCAAACAAACACAGGACACAACTCTGTGTGTTATACAGTTATGTCTGTCCAGGTATTTTCAAATGGAATCCAGTCCTTCACATACAGTACAGACCAAAGTTTGGACACACCTTCTCATTCAAATGAATGGGAGGGTGTGTCCAAACTTTTGGTCTGTACTGTATTTGGTAACATAACATAGATCATTACAAGATACACATCAGAGTTTTCAGAATGTTCTAAGAATGTTCCCTTTGGATTCTCTGGATGTGGAAAAACAACAGTGATGAACTTTAGGAAACTAACATGTGAATGGATTTGACATCCATTCTAGTTTACTTGTTGGTTTGGACACAGATTTCATTAACTTGATGATCTGGAAGAAATCCAAGAATCTGGAAAACTGTTCAGTAGCAGGACTTTCTGTCTGGAAGTTTGGATCAAGAGGATCTGGATCCACTTTAGGACAGAGGATCTGGATCCACTTTAGGACAGAGGATCGGATCCAGTTGGATCGTTCTAAAGGAAACCAAATAAAATTTGAATGGAATCGAAAACCACAAATATTAAATCAAATCAAATCCTTGTTAAAATGAATCGTTATAGCCATACCAGTGACCAAGTATCATCAGTTGTGCTTCTTTTAAACAATCCAACTTTGTCCGACACCATTTCCACATTCATCCTGGCAGATTGGACCTCAGTTCCCGCCTTGTTGGCTCTGACTCTGATGCAGTTTCCTCAGCCAGCTTTATTCCCTAACCTGCAGACTCCCTCAGTCTGCTTCCCAGCTCCACAGTGTGGCTCAGCCAAACACCTGCTCACTTTTTTCACTGACTGGGAATCTCCTTCAGTGGTTTTACAGTTAAGATCTAAATTCAATAGACGATCAGCAGCCGACAGTAATTTGTGTTCTGACTAACACATTTAATGCTACACCAAAGTTGAGTGCTAATATGGAAATAAAAGAGGGAGCAGGTTATGGAGAGCTTTGAACGTGTAGAGAAGGAGTTTGAACTTAATCCTAAAGGCTGCTGGAAGCCAGTCTAGCTGCTGGAGAACGGGAGTGATGTGATGGAAGGAAGGAGTTCTGGTGATGATGCAGCAGCTGAACTCTGGAACAACTGAAGTTTATTCAGACTTTTATTTGGAAGACCACAGAGAAGTGCATTGCAGTAGTCTAAGTGACCAGACTGTGAACTAAAATGGAAGCAGAGTGGACGGTGAGGGAGGGGCGGAGATGATTAATATTAAGATGAAAGTATTCAGGCCGAGTAATGCTATTGATGTGAGACTGAAAGGATAATGTACTGATGACACCCAGACTCTTTACCTGAGGGGAAAACTGGAGAGGAATCAATGGAAAGTGATAAATTAAAAACTTTGGAAAGAGTGGATTTGGAACCTACAAGGAGTAATTTGGTTTTATTGGTGTTAAGTTTGAGGAAGTTTAAGGTGAACCAGGTTTTTATTTCAGACAGACAGGAGGAAAGGAAGCTGAGTATCATCTGCAAAACAATGGAAATCAATGTTGAATCTACGAAATATATTGCCAAGGGGTAGCAGGTAGGTGATGAGAAGGAGGGGACCGAGAACAGAACCTTGAGGAACACCAGAGAAAATGAGTGAGGGTTGATATTGTAATAAAATCAGTTGAATAAACTGAGTGCAGCTTGCGAAATATGAATGAAAACCAGCGGAGGGGGGTGGACTTGATACCGAGAGCTGAAAGTCTGTGATGGAGGATGGAGGGAGATATGGTGTCATATGTCGCTCAAGTCAAGGAGGATGAGGATGGTGATGAGTCCAGAATCAGCTGCTAGGAGAAGGTCATCCATGATTTTCAACATGGCCCGTTTCAGTGCTATGAAGGGGGTGAAAACCAGATTGAAAGGGTTCAAAGAGATCATTTTGCTGAGATGATGGTGAAGTTGGGAGACACCTATTTTTGGAGTATTTTGGAGGTGAAGGGGAGGTTAGAAATAAGACGGAGATTATGAAAGGAATTGGGGTCTGAGCCGGGTTTTTTTTAGGATGGGTTGACAGCAGTGGTCTTTAGGAGTGAGGGGACAATACTGGAGGTCAATGAGGAGTGGGTGATAGCAGAAATAAAGGGATTAAGAGATGGGAGGCAGGATTTAAGCAGGGATGTTGGGAGTGGATCGAGTTGACTTGTGGATGGTTTGGACTTAGGGATGAGGCGGGAAATTTCCCTGGGATCAGGGAGCAGAAAGGAAGAAAATATATGAGAAACAGAAAAAGAGTCAGAAGGGATGGAAAGAGGGGGTGGAGGAATGGAGATGCTGATGGATATCTTGAATTTTCTGGTTAAAGAATGACTGAAGAGACTTACAGTTGTCATCTGAACAGAAATGAGGAGGAAAACTGTCAAGGGGTTGAAAGATATTGTTCATTAAAGAATAAAGAATTTTCGAATTTCCCTTATTTGCGTTGATCGGTTCAGTGAAATAATTCTATTTAGTATTAGGAACCAAGTCCTTGCATTGTAAAATATGCTTCTTGTAAATGTCTTTATGAATGGGAGAGCCAGTTCTAACTGGCGACATTTGGTTTTCATTCATGGAGTTCTGGAGGGAACCACGGAGAAGGTTTAGTGAATGACAGACCGGGTTTTGACAGGAGCAAAAATGTAAAGAACATCTGAAAGGCTGTTACCAGTTCATCAGGGCTCCCCATAGTGACCATACGGGCTGTAATGATCACCATGGGAATCACAATTTCATTTAAAAATTGAAAATAATTAGCTTGTTGTCACTGTTTGTGCTTTTGCAGCAGTGATGAGTGTAGATGTGCATTAGGATGCACGTTGTAGGTAATGTTCTGCTGACAACAGGCAGTTACTGAGTCTGATGGTCGTCTGCCGAGAACTTCAAAGTTTACTGGAGTGACGGCCTCTTTCTCTGTGTATCTATAAGACGGAGCGGTTGCCAAAAATATCATCTACTTGTCTCACAAAATACAGCTATAGAAGATTTCTTTAAAATCCAACCCATAAAAAATAAACCCTGATATTTATAAGGCAAACTACGCCACAACTTCATATAATAAACATGGAAAACTTTTTGCTTTTTCAGTTTTGGTCCAATGACGGCTCACTTGTCAAGGACAATCCAGTCAATAAGTTTATGAAAATACTTGTGGAGTGTTATAGTATGTTTGGGTGATGGAAAAGGACATTTGAGAGAGCAGGATATTGTTCTAAAATGCATATATGTGTTTTATTATAAATAACATGAAATTGGTCAATTTTGCTCTCTTTAGTCTTAATCAAATAAAGCAAATATATTGACAAATTGCCATTAAATAATCCACTAACTGCAGTTTTATAGGTTTTATACAGGTGTGAAAATTACCAGCAAAGAAGTAGTGCTTAGTTATTAGAATCTAGTCGTCGTGGTTTGGATGTCTTTGACTTAGTTTTTGCTTCCTTATGTTTCTGTCATGTTTGAGTTCTGTTTCCTGTTTTATTTTGAAAGGTTTCCTGCATGTCATTCTTTTGAGTTTTACTTCCTTAGTCCTAATCTCTCCTGATTGTGTTCACCTGTGTCTTGTCCGTCCTTTTTGTATTTACGTCCTGTCTCTGCCTTCCTCTGGTCCACACAGTCTCTTCCCTGACTGTCTTCTGCCATGTTTTCATGTTTTACCACAGTGAGTTTAGTTTTGTTTTTCTGCACTGCAGTGCTTTTTGTAATTATAATAAACCTGTTGCCCATTAATATACATAGATGGCTATGTACAGCTGGGTATCATCAGCATAGCTATGAAAGCTGATCTTGTGGCCTGTTATGACATTCTCTAAAGGAAGCATGTAAATATTAAAAAGCAAGGGGCCAAGAATAGAACCCTGAGGCACATCTCATTTAAATTCATGGAGCCCAAAGTATGTCCATGCTGACCATGAAGTTTCTCTCCATGAGATGAGATTTTTTAGTGTGCTGTGTGACATGCTGTTTAAAATCCATACAGTGCAAAAGGTTAAGAAACTCATTTGCATAAAAAGACTATCTGTAACAACATGCAAGTTAAAATCATCAGATATTAGAAATCTGCTGTATTTAGAATGTATAAGACATAAAAAATACCTGATAGACAATACAAAGTTGAAGTTTTGTGAGGAAGTCAGGATAACAGGTGCATCAGTACCAAGTCAGTATTCAGTAAAAAAAAGCCTTTTATCTGAAATGAGCTCATTCACAATAAAAGATTTGTTTAAAAGAGTGACTGTTTAACATCTGAAAGTTTAAATCTTATGCGAGTGCAGGATTTTTTAATCTTTTCTGACTGGTATTGTGCGAATGTGATGGAGATGTCTTAGAGTGGCGTTTGTGTGTCTTTCAACAGGGGATGTGTGTGTTATCTGCTAATTATGTGAACCGATAGATGTGCTTTTAACTGAAGATGGATTCTGGCTGTGGTCCAGTCGTGGACAGTTTGCTGCAATGGAATGTTCCATCACTATAATCAGTTGACCTCTATTATGGGCTCAACATTGTAATTTTCTAAAGATAATTAAATTTGTTATTTTTGAGTAAAAAAAGAATTTTCATAATTTTTCAACCTGTGGTTTGTTCTTAACCACCCAGTGCAGGACACATCAGAAACTTGGATAAAACTGCGGTCAAAAGGAGAGATTGACAGTTTATAAACTTCAAAAAGGTTCACTGCTGTCTGAAACATTTCAATCAATCAATTACTTCATTTATCTGAAACCTTTCATCAAAGTGCTGTGGACCACAGGTTGCTTGACATAAAAGACGTACATAAACCTGAGTTAAAACATTCAAAATCATAAGACACAATTGATTAAAAGCACCAACAATAAGCCAAACAGAAGAGAGGAAACTCTGTGGCTAAAGTAAAAAGGGGTGGGAGCAGACAAGATTTATCTTCAATCCACTCCTTTTCAAGCACACTGTATTAGTTTATGTCTTCTAAACCACTGTGTGTGTTGACTTTTCATTTGTGTTTGAAATAAAACTAAACTGAAACTGAAAAGTTTGAGGACGCCCTGCTTTTGGTTTAAAACCGGAAAGTGAGTGGAGTAAAAAGGCAAAATGCTTAAAATTATGCAGAAATGTAAAACAATTAGCCTGGAAATGAAACCATTGTTTTTAACAAAACAGACATGTCAGCATTACTAAAGATGTCGTTTTTACACTGTCTCTCTCCCTCTCTGCTGTTTTTTATATGAAATAATTGTAACTTTTATGTAATTTGATTTTTTTAAACTAATTGTTAACTCTTGTATTTGTGCGTTTTAGGAACTGCAGATGGGGAGCTGGTTTAGCTCGTGCTGGTTTGCGGCGCCTTCCGTCCGTGAAACCAGGGTTCGACTCCGGGCTGCTCCCTGTTCCCTTCTCTACCTTTGTGCCGGTTCCAAGCCCGGTTTGAGAAGGTTGCGTCAGGAAGGGCATCCGGCGTAAAACATTGCCAAATATACCATGCGACTTGTTCGCTGTGGCGACCCCTGATGGGAGAAGCCGAAAGAGGAAGAAAGAAGGAACTGCAGATGGAAATGAGCTCTTAGAGCTATAGTCTGGTACAAAGCATCTTTTCTTTGATTAGAGCTGCTGTTTGCAGTTCCTGTCAGATCAACTTCATAAAGGAAGAATTCAAAGATAGACGAGGTAAAAATATACAAATGAAAAACCTCAGTAAACCTGTCATGGTCTGAGACTTTACTTCAAATTCATTCTACTGTTTTTGGTTCACTTCTGTTTTGTACCACTCTTACATAGAGCCACCTGGTTTTCATTTTGTTCTACATGCCTGCAGATGTTTCATACTTTTGCCAGTTTACACTTTAATAATAATAAAATAATAATAGCAAAAGTGATACTAATAAACTTTATTTATAGAAAAACGCTTTTCAGGCTTTGAAAAGTTCAAAGTGCTTTAAATGAACAACAGGACAAAGACAAAAGCAAGAAAACTGACCCCGCTTTTGCCCCCCCGCCATTGACAAAAACGGTTCATGACCCCGAAAACAATGAATCTGGGTTTAGAAAACGACTAATTATCAAAGAGGCGTCTGGCTCTGGATTGAGAATCCACCGATACCAGGAGCCAGATCAGGCAAAATAAAATGAACCCAGAAATCCCCTAAAACTGTCTAAAGGCCATGTTAAGAAGGTGGGTCTTCAGCCTCTTCTTAACGTCCCATTCCCATAATCCTTTGATACGCCGAGTACACTAAATGCACACATTCAACCCAGTTTGCGTGAAATGCAAAATCTGCTGAAGGATTATAGCACAAAGAATAAAAACCTGCATTTATACCAGACAAAACAACACCAGGACCTATTTGCACAATCTGTTTTTTTAAATGAACTCCAGAACAATTTGTACAGATAAAATATACTTTCTGCTTCATATCAAAAGAAATACTCTGCTGATATGAGACTTTAAAAGCATACCCTAGTTATTGAAGAAAGAAATCTGAAGGTTGAGCTTCACATGTAGCAACTTAAAACATAAAGGAAATATCCCTAAAAAACACAGCAAGAATTCAGACTCCTTCTCTTTGGTATTCTGGCTGCAGCAGCAGCAGTGCTGCCAGCACTTATCGATCAGACATTTAGCTGAATGTTCTCATCGAAGAGTGCACTGCTGCAGACCAGACGCACGTGGAGAGACTAGGAAAGAGGAATTAAATCAGGCTGATATACGAAGATAGAATAGACAAACCAGCATCGCTGACCATTTACACAGCTAACTACCTAATAATTAAGTGGAAATTCGGAAGCAGCAGACAATCAGGACAGTACGGTGGTTTTGGAAGACGGGCATGGGAGGAGAAACCCCCGCATGGGATGTACCACCAGACCATAACTGAAGTGGCTGATATCAAGAAGTCCTACCAATGGCTAGAAAGGGCTGGTCTACAGGACAGCACTGAAGCGCTCATCCTGGCAGCTCAGGAACAAGCCCTGAGCACCAGAGCCATAGAGCCTCAGATCTACCACACCAGACAAGACCCAAGGTGCAGATCTACCACACCAGACAAGACCCACGGTGTAGATCTACCACACCAGACAAGACCCAAGGTGCAGATCTACCACACCAGACAAGACCCACGGTGTAGATCTACCACACCAGACAAGACCCAAGGTGTAGATCTACCACACCAGACAAGACCCACGGTGTAGATCTACCACACCAGACAAGACCCAAGGTGTAGATCTACCACACCAGACAAGACCCAAGGTGTAGATCTACCACACCAGACAAGACCCAAGGTGTAGATCTACCACACCAGACAAGACCCACGGTGTAGATCTACCACACCAGACGAGACCCAAGGTGTAGATCTACCACACCAGACGAGACCCAAGGTGTAGATCTACCACACCAGACGAGACCCAAGGTGTAGATCTACCACACCAGACAAGACCCAAGGTGTAGATCTACCACACCAGACAAGACCCAAGGTGTAGATCTACCACACCAGACAAGACCCAAGGTGTAGATCTACCACACCAGACAAGACCCAAGGTGTAGATCTACCACACCAGACAAGACCCAAGGTGTAGATCTACCACACCAGACAAGACCCAAGGTGTAGATCTACCACACCAGACAAGACCCAAGGTGTAGATCTACCACACCAGACAAGACCCAAGGTGTAGATCTACCACACCAGACAAGACCCAAGGTGTAGATCTACCACACCAGACAAGACCCAAGGTGTAGATCTAACACACCAGACAAGACCCAAAGTGTAGATCTAACACACCAGACAAGACCCAAGGTGTAGATCTAACACACCAGACAAGACCCAAGATGTAGATCTACCACACCAGACAAGACCCAAGGTGTAGATCTACCACACCAGAGAAGACCCAAGCATACATGGAGCGCCACAATCAAGTGGCTGGAATAATTTACACGAACATGTTGGCAGTGTCTCTTGGGTGCTGGATTACCGGGACGGACATCTTTCCACACATGAAAAGGGATCCCAGAATTATCTGGCAGTACCAAGAACTGGGGATCATATCAAATATGGCCTGGGGGGTCCTGTGGTGCGAGTTTAGGTCCTTGCCCTCGAGCCCTGGTCCCCTCCAAAATTATAACTCTGGGGGAGCCTGGTTGGGCAATGTTTACTACGCTTTTCAAGGACCCCAACCTCTCTTGGGCCTCCTCCTCATGGGTGGAGGTGGCCGGCCCCTGTATTGCCCTCTCCCTGACCACCCGTGGGGTGGGGTGGGGGGGTTGCCTTGAGCTTGGGGCGGATCTCACTCGGGGGGGGGGGGTCCTGGCTCATGCCTGGGGTTGGGGAGGGGGGATGCCAGGAACTCTCATTGGTGGGCTTCTTGTCTGGAGTTGGGGGAGCTCTATGGGGAGGGGTCCCGGGCTGGACTCCCTGGCTATCCTAAGTTTAAATGGGATTCTGCGGAAGCACAATAAAGTTATATCTTAACAAGAATAACTGATACATTCCCTTATTTGAAAGCTGTGCTTGAGATTGTGCTTGGCATTAAAACTGTTTTCCTCTAAACAGAGAAAACATAAATAAACACCAACCTGCACATTGAGATGTTTATGGAACTATTGGATTCCATTAAAAACAATAAATAAGTAAATAAAAATGCTGTTTTATGTGCCAGAAAAAAACTGTTCCTGTTCTAAAACAGACGTTGCCATTTCCAATATACCATTTCTAATGTAAAATCATGTCAATGCACATGTAAGCACGCGTCGGTTTTCAAACCCACATAGTCCATTTTGGGGTCAAAGGGTTGCTGGAGCCTATCGCGAGCCACAGATTGGGTTAACACAACATAAATGAATGCTTTAAGTTCAGACTTAAGGCATTGTAAACAACTGATCCTAAAACACCAGAGTCAGCAAAAGTTGATAAAGTAGAGGGGAAAGACATTAGTCAGCAGGTGTGATGAAGAGGAAGGAACTTTTCCCATCTCAGCTCAATGTGTGGCAGTGTGTTTGTCTGTGTCAGTGCTCAGCCTTTGTACTGCAACACACACACTATTACACACATGCACACACACGTGTGTACACACAAACACACATGGACACTCGTGGACCTTCATGCAAACACACAGAGAAGCACACAAAAACGCATTTGCACACACTAACACAGACACACAAAAACTCAAGCGCGTTGTTGTGTTGGGTGGATTGGCACCAGTAGAGGGCACCATAGGATGTACAGAAGCAAAGAAGAAGAATAAGGAGCTGAAAGTAAAGCACAGAGATGTTGCCTTGAAGGGATTTTAAATCATTATAAGACCTCAAGGAGGATGAGGGGGGGGGGGGGGGGGGGGGGTTCAGAACCTTCTGCACCTTTCAGACCCTGTCTGGGTGAAGCTGCTATTGTTTTCTCTTCGTGGTTGAACATGTAGAAAAATTACACATTAGTGATTGAATGATTGAATTGCCTTTGTTGGCATTACAATAAATTTAATTATGCTACAGAATAAGTACAAGTGCAACCAAATTGATCTTTTTCAGATAGGAAGAAAAGTCCATGAGAAGAACAGTGGTGGCAAAAGGCAATACAATTTCCATCTGCTCCCTTCAGGGTAGACCATAGGTGAGGAAAGAGACCCCACTTGCATAGGAAAGCACAAAACAGATAGATGTGCTGTGGAATGGGGGCAGGGGGCTAGAGAACCTAGAATACCACTTGAGGGGCTGCAGCGTCAATGAACTGCCACCATTGGCGCTGTGGGGGTGGGGGTGGGGGTTGTTGGTATGCCAGAGACAAGAGTGGCTAAGAAGCCAATGCAGCGAATTCCTGCCTTTATGTACAAACTACATTTTACTCTCTGTAGCTGAGAAGTCTTAAAAAGCCAAGTGGAGAACACACTCAGTGTAGGTCAGATGTTTATTTCTTGGCGCTAGTAGACTTGTTTTTCCGTCTCCCAGCTGTGTCCCAGATTTGAAATGGTTTATTTCAAGCAATCAAGTAAGAATAATACACAAAAACAATACAATCATCAGTTATATATTCATACATTGACGAATCAAACTGAGGATAAATACACATAAATTTAAATATTGCTTGAAAGGGAGTGGAAGGAGGTGAACTTGAATAATCCCACCCCGTTATAGCGTAACCATTTTATGACATGATTTATCATTATCCGGTTCATAACTATATCAGACAGAATTAAGAATCCATAGGTATTAATTAAGCACATGACAGAGATGAATTACTTAATTATTATGTAAAAAATAGACATAAGTATTTTAAAAATCAACATAGCAAATGCAGAGCAGTTATCTAAAATATATGCAGATTATATTAATTAGAAAAATCATGTAGTTATTAAAAAACGATACTGGTTTAACAGAGTCTTTGAGATTTGCTTTTTGTCCAAATTTGGAGCAATTTGTTTCAGTTTCCCCCAATTCAGGACTCAGCCTCACCTCTTCATGAAGCATCAGCAGGTAGTGGTGTGAGTGGCAATGGAGTGTTTTAATGATCACACCTCTTTGGATTAAAAAGAAACCGTATTAATGGAATAAAGCGTGCACAGAAAACAATAGAGTACAAAGGAATTCTAACATATTTTAAAATATTTGAGCTTTTTGTCTTTATTTACTGATGAAAAAGTAAAATTCCATTTTGCATTATGTTATATAACTTGTTAAAACAAGGTCTACAGTGAGTCTAGCCCCACAAAAAGCTGCTCTTTATATTCAATCACAATGTTAACTGCAAACCAGGTTCATGTGATCCAGCCGATCCTCTAGCTCCTTTTTTATCACGTTACAACTGTGAAAAGTACAAATCCCACCTTTAGCACCTCGCTTTGCTGGGCAATCATTGAATAATTTAAGTTTATCTCAGTGATCTGAACATAAAGTTGAGGACTTAGTGATGCTAGGAATGAAAGAAAGAGGTACTTTAATGAGACTAAAGAATCTCAGTTTGACCCAAATAGACCTGAAAATGATAACTGAGAAAAGGTTGTTCTGCTTTAACATTTCTTAAAGGCTTCTTAATCACATATACTGTGTACATTTTCTTTCACTTTTGGGTTATTAATTGAGACTGGGGGAACAATTGAACATTTCATCCATTTTGGATTTGAAACGTGTCAAAAACAGCACACATGTTGAAAGGATTGTGTGTTTTATTATTGAAGTGAAGGCAGCAGGATGCCTGTTGTTTCATTTACAGGAGAAATCATTCATTATTGAGCTCTTTGGTTTGGGTTTGATCTCTGAAACAGACGAAAACAGAGTGAAAAAAGAAACAACTTTTCCTGATTTTCCTTTGCTCTGTGTGAACAACTTCCTGGAACAGAAAAAGCTGTTACAGGCAGTTTGCAATTACCGTCATTGATCTTCTGGTCAGACTGCTGCCATGTTTCCTCGCATCACTGATCTTTTTTTTTTTTTTTTTTTTTTTTTTTTTTTTTTTTTTTTTTTTTACCTTGTCCTGTCCAACAGCTGGGCAAACAGATGAGAGCTGAGGGCCTCTTGTGTTGGACATATTTTACTTTAACAAGAGGGGTTATTCATCTTCAGACAAACCAAAGGTATGTCTGAATAAACCCCTTTTGTAATTGAGGCCAAACTTTATTAATTTCAAACATGTTTGAAGATCTTTGGTGTTGGACCGGACGGAAAAGGAAAGAGGGGAAGAAGAGAGAGGGACGTTAGAAAGAGGGGGGGAAGGAGGGTGATAGTAGGAGGGGAAGGGGGATAAGACCATGAAGCAGCATAGAGCAACAAGTTTACTGGTTGTTAATCACCATGGTAAGGCTCAAATGCAGTACAAAAAGGGCGGAGCCTGTCCACACACACACCCAAGTGTCAAACACACCTGCTAGTTGCAAAAATGTCCATCTGTCGACATGTACACAAAACAGATAGTGCTCACACGCATACTTATGCCTTAAAACCAACTAGTGTGAAACATTTCAGTCATTCAGTCACGCAAACCGCCAGTGCAAAGGTGAGCCAACACCCGTGCTCAGGTGAGTGCTCATGTTCTTCTAATATGGATGGTGGAATGTGTAAAGAAGGAAGGAGAGCGCCCAGCCATCCCCACCCCAAGACCCCCACCGCAGCAGCAGCGGCAGCCGGAATCCCCCCCACGCCACACGGAAACCGGCAGGGAACAACCGCCGCCCGGGCGACCAAGCCCGCCACCCAGGCCAGGGCCAGCAGGACCGCCGCAAGGCCCCCCAGAGCCAGAGAGCAGGGAGGCACAGAGGGAAAGAGAGGGCCGCCCCAGCCCAACCAGGAGAACAGCCCCCCCGCCGCGCCGGGAGAGCCCAACGCAGGGCCCCACCGGAGAAGGACGCCCACAGCCCCAGATGAGCACCCCACCACCACCCAGGAGTTCCGGGCATCCCCCCGCCCCAACCCCAGGTACGAGCCAGGACCCCCCAAGGGAGACCCGCCCCGCACTCCAGGCAGCCATCCGCCCGGCCCACGGTTGGTCCAGGGAGGAGCAAGGCAGGGGCCCGCCGCCCCCGCCCAGGAGGGGGGAACCCCGGGGAAAAAAGAGGGCCCACAAGGGGTGTTGTAAATATGGCCCGACCAGGCTCGGCCACAGTTGGAAGTTAGGCGGGGCCCAGCGCTCAGGAGCAAGGACCAGAACCCACCCCCCAGGGACACCAACACCCCCGGCTCAGATGTAATGTGAACCCCCCCACCGCGCGGAGAGAGCACCGCCGGGCCCAGGAAGCCGGCACCCCGGGGACACGGCCGCCGCTGCAAAGGGGCCCGTACCCCCCACCAGGGAAGAGGCAGGGGACAGATGGTCCTAGGTCCCACCTTCCTTGCAAAATGTGTGTGCGTATATGTGTGTTTAAGAGGGTGTGTGTGTGCATGTGTGTGTGTTTATGTTGGGATGTATATATTGAGGGGGGAGGGGTGTGTGTACTAAGGGGGGTGCAGTTAAAATTGGCGGGTAGGGCACTAAGGGGACATCTCCTGATTACTCACAGTGATGTCCCCTCACCCTCCCCACCAAGGGGCCCTAAATGTCTAAGGTGCGGTTAAAATTGGCGGGTAGGGTGCTAGGAGGACATCTGCTGCTTGCTGGCAGTGATGTCCAAGCACCCCCCCTACCAAGGGCCCTACATGTCTAAGGTGCAAATAAAACCGAAAGAGGGGGGGACCACTCCATACGGCAACCATAGGAGGGGGGGCCACTGCCTAGTAAACCCCCCCCCCCAAGGCTCATCGCAGGCTAATCCCCCCACCCCCTCACCCTATTATGAGGTTATATGAGGAAGGGGGTAAGTTGGGGACAGCTGGTAGACTGTCCCCCGGTGGTCAAACAGCTGTCCCCCGCCCCCCCCCCCCCCAGCAAGGGGGCCAGGCCCACCCAGCCCAGGGGCCCCACCCCCGGAGGCGCCGACACCCCAGGCCCAGCACCACCCACCCCACACAGAGGGAGAGGAGCCAGAAAGCGCCGGCCCCCCCCGGAGCAAGCCCAGGCCCCCACCCCCAAACGCCGGCCCTAGAAGAGCTCTGGTCAGGCCTCGACGGGACCGAGGCAGCCGACCGGCCGGGGAAACCGCCGATGGCCTCAGCGGAGACCCCGACCCGTCAACCCCCCCTGCCCCGTACCAATAGTGCCCCCCCCCCCTCCCCCAGAATGCCCCCCCACAGGACAGGGCCGACAAGACCCCCCACCCCACCCCACCCCAGACCCCGCAGCCGAAGCGGATGACACCCAGAGCGCCCGGGGGCCCCAAGAGGGTTGTCCCGTCCCGCCCCAGAGCCAGGGAGGGGCTGATCCCAGCCCCAGGCGTAGATGGGAAGCCCATCCAGTGCCGCTGGGCCCCCCCCCCCGAGCAGCGCCCCCCGCCAACCCCCCCCAGCACAGGCAAAGGGACCACCCCCCCAAGCCAAGCCAGAACACCACCCCCCCCCCCCCCCCACGCACCCCCACACCCAAGCCCAGAGGACCACGCAGCGCCCCAGCCCGCCCCACCCCGGCGCCGGACCCGACCCCCCGACCAACGGAGCCCCCACCACCCCCCGCCAGGCACCGGAGGCCCCGGCCCCCACCCCAGCCCACGGCAGAAGGGCAAGGAGCAGCGACGACTAGGCCCCCCCATCCCCTAAGTCATGGAGTCAGCTATGGGAGACCAGAGAGACCGAATTCTTTCAAAGTTACTTGAACCTTGGGCTGACATTTTTTCCAAGCTGATCTGATCAAGCAGCAGATTTCTGTGTTGACTTATATTTATATTTTTCTTGCTTTTCCAATTTGTTAAAATATTTTTTTTAGCAATGCAAAGAGTTATGAAAATGATAGAGCCTAATCCTCCTTCTACATCGATGGCACTCATGTCACCAAGCACACAAAGTGACGGTGAAGCTGTGATTGAAACCTTAAGCCAGACTGATAAATCGGCACATACCTGCTGCCAGAGAGCCTGGACAGGCGTGCAGAACCATAGTGCATGCATGTAATTGTCGGGTAGATTACTGTCACAGTGCTGACAAATGTCTGAGTTGCTGAGACCCATCTTGAACATCCTCTGTCCAGTGTAGTAAATTCTGTGAAGGGTTTTAAAATGGATTAGCTGCAGATTTGGACTTTTTGTCAGTTTAAAGGTGTTTAGACAAAGTTCTGACCAAAAGCTTTCATCTGTGCTGATGCTCAAATCCGCATCCCATTTTGTTGTCGGAAGTGAAATGTTATTATCTAAATTACATAAAAGTTTGTATATTTTGGAGAGAGTTTTATTCATTGAGAAATTGATCAGAGTGGTAACTACATCTGGTAGCTTTAAATCGTTGTCTCTGTATTTAAATTTTTTAGTAATACTTGATTTAAGTTGCTGATATTCCAAGAAGTTATTTATTCCATGTTTGTCTTGAAGTTCCTGGGGAGTTATGAATCTTCTATCAATAATTACGTGCTCTAGTTGTTTTATGCCCCCTGCTTGCCAAGCTGGGAAGTGGATAATTTTTTTGTTTATGAGGATGTCTGGGTTGTTCCAGATGGGTGTCATTTTGCACGGTTGAATTGATGATTTTGATATTTTGAGAAATTCCCACCAGGCTGTTAAAGTGGCGTTTATATTAATAGTTTTGAAACAATCCTGTTTTTTAACTGTTTGGCTAATAAATGGTAGCTGTGACAGGTTGATCTTTCCACATAACGCCTGTTCCAGGTCTAACCATGAGTTGGTTTCTGGATTATTTTTTAACCATTTTAAGATGTATTGTAATCTATTTGCAAGAAAGTATTTGTGGAAATTAGGTAATTCTAATCCTCCACAGCTTTTTGCAGATTTTAAAGTTTTTAGACTAATTCTTGCAGGTTTATTGTTCCATAAAAAGCTTGATATGGATGAGTCTAATGTTTTGAACCATTTTAGTGGCGGTTGTGTGGGAATCATTGAAAAGAGATAATTAACTTTGGGTAAGATTTTCATTTTTACCGTGGCTACCTTGCCCATAAGGGACAGAGGCAGGTTGGTCCAGCGTGTTAGATCGTCCTGTATGTTTTTCAGTAATGGGGTGTAGTTTAGCTGCACCAGTTCTGATAGTTTGGGGGAAAAATTGATACCTAGATATTTGATATTTCCTGATTTAACTGGTATTGTGAGTCTTTGCTCCGCATTATTGTTCAGTGGTAATAAAACAGACTTATTCCAATTAATGGAATAGTCTGATATAGAGGAGAATTCATTAATGATTGTTGCCGTTTCATTTACAGAATGTAAATTACTTAAAAACAGTAATATGTCATCTGCATAGAGACTAATTTTATGATGGCTGTGTTTAGTTTTGATTCCTTTAATGCTTTCATTCTGTCTTATTGCTGCAGCTAAAGGCTCAATGAATATAGCAAAAAGAGAAGGAGAGAGTGGGCAGCCCTGTCTGGTTCCTCTTCCGAGAAAGAACCTGTTTGAAGTCTGTTTATTAGTTCTAACTGATGCATTGGGGTTGTGATATAATATTTTGATCCATTTGATGAATGCTTCTCCAAAACCAAACTTATGGAGGGCGGCAATAAGGAACTTCCAGTTTACTCTGTCAAAAGCTTTTTCAGCATCCAGTGATAGTATGGACATTTCCTGGTTGTTAATGGTGGCAAAATCTATTATATTAACAAGTCTTCGGAGATTGTCATCCGAGTGTCTGCCTTTGATAAATCCAGTTTGGTCGAAGTCAATTATGTGAGGAGTGATTTTTTCTATTCTCTGTGCTAGTGCTTTGCAGATAATTTTTACGTCTGCATTGATTAGAGAAATAGGGCGGTAGCTTGAAGGACTATTGGGATCTTTGTCTGGTTTTAGAAGAAGAATTATGTTGGCTGAGTTCATGTTAGGTGGCATTGATTGGCTTTCATTGATAGATGTGACCGTTTCATAAAACGTTGGTGCCAGCTGTTCCCAGAATTCTTTATAAAACTCAGCAGGAAAGCCGTCAGGCCCTGGTGCTTTACCATTAGGCATAAGTAACAGAGCTTCATGAAGTTCAGACAACGAGAACGGAGAGTCTAAGTTTGTTATTTGATCCTCATTTAACCTGGGTAGGTTTACATTATTAAGAAATGAGTCAATACTTTGCTCTGACGGATTGATCTGTGGTGTGTACAAGTTTTTATAAAAGTTTTCAAATGCGTTATTAATTTTGACCGGGTCATGAGTGATATTTCCTGTTTGGTCCGTAATAGAGGTGATTGATGATTTTTCTCTATTAATTTTAAGCTGATTAGCCAGAAATTTGCCAGATTTATTAGAGTTTTCAAATCTTTCAAGTCGTAGCCTTTGTATTTGAAATTGTGTTTGTTTATTAATGATGTCATTTAACTGCAGCTTTAAATTTTTCAGATCTCCCAGAATGTGTTCCTGTGCAGAAGCAGCATAAGCAGTCTCCAGGGTTTGGATTTTATTTTCTAATTCTAATAAATCTGCTTTCTCTTTGCGTTTTTTGTGCGTTGAATAAGAAATGATTTTCCCTCTCATGACTGCCTTTGCCGCTTCCCACAGAATGCACGGTGAGATGTCTGGTGTATTGTTGAATTCTAGGAAGGTTGCCCATTCTTTTTTAAAGAATTCAAGAAATTCCTGGTCTTTTAACAGAGACGTATTAAACCTCCAGGTCGTACATGAGGGTGTGGATTTTTCCCTGGAAATATTTACAGAGACTGGTGCATGATCACTGATAATAATCGGATGAATGTTGGAACTTTTAATTTCTTTTAAAAGAGAGTTACTGATTAATAAATAGTCTAAACGGGAGTGTGAATAGTGAACTGGAGAAAAAAAGGTGAACCCTTTAGTGCTTGGATGACATGAGCGCCACGCGTCGCAGAGACCCAGATCATTCATGTACTGCTTTAGAATACTTGCAGACCTCCATGTGCGCTGGGCCGCTGCTGTGCTGAGTCTGTCAAGTTCAGGGTCCAGAACCAGATTGACGTCTCCTCCTATAATGATTGTGGAGTCAGAGTGAACTGAGAGTGAGGTGAAGAATCTGTGAAAGAAGGAAGAGTCGTCAACATTTGGACCATAGATGCTGGCTATGCAATAGTCCTTATTCTGAATGGATATATTAATAATTACAAATCTACCTTCTGGGTCAGTAACTGTATCCTTATGAGTAAATGTAACATTTTTATTAATCAAAACAGCAACTCCTCTTTGCTTGGAGTTATAACTAGAAGAATATATTACTGGAAATTTTGAGCTGCACAGGAGGTCCTGAGATTGTGTACATAAATGTGTCTCCTGCAGTAAGGCTATATCTGCTTTAAGATCATCCAGGTGAGATAACACTTTCAATCTCTTTGGCCCAGAGCCAAGCCCACGCACATTCCAGCTAACGATGTTAAGACTGTTCATAACTGCTCTGACCAAGAGAATGTAAGGCTAAATAGAGCGTGTGCCGGTCCATGTGCGCGTGCCCGCTGATCGATGAAGAAACACTGTACGTTTGTGTGCGTGCGCGTTTCCTGACTGTGTGAGCTGCATGTTGCATGTGTCCTATGTGGGCTTATGTGAGGTGTTTGCGGGATGTCCGCGAGTGTGTGCTGGTTCGCGTGTGCTTGCCCGTGTGCGCGCTTGTCTGCGCGCGCGTGCCCTTCCGTGCATAAATAGAAACCAACTTACCGGGGGACGTGTTACCTTTGGATAATTTACATATGAGGAGGGGGGGAGAGAGGGGAAACTAAAAAGAAGAAAGAGGTAAAGAAAAACAGAAAGAAACAAACATAACAGGAAAAACAACAGAAACATGAGAGGGGAGAAAACTTAAACTGCTTCAGCGAGATGGAGGTGTGGATGATTGATGAGCCGGTTTCATTCATTCAACACGTTTAGCCGCTGTTTTTTCGGATGTCAGATCTTCAGCAAAGCCAGGGGGTGATCTCCGGGTCTCGGAAGAGCCTTCCATCTACAAAGAGTTTATCCACAGAAACCACGGCTCTGGACCCGTTGGCAAGGTGTTTTTTCCTCAGAGGAAAAAGGATCTTTCGGCGCCGCAGGATCTCAACCGGAAACTGGTCATTGACACTAAAATGTGTCCCCCTCAGTTCCCGGCCGCGACCCTTCACCATCTCCTTTTGCTTGTAGTTGTCAAACTTGGCTACAATCGGTCGCGGACGCTGGTTGTCGGACCTTCTTCCTCCGAGCCGGTGCACCCTCTGGAACGCGATCTTCTGCACCTCCTCCTTGGGGAGTTTCAGGTGGGCTTCCATGAAGCGTTTCACCGTCGCCTCCGGGTCTTCTCCTGCCTCCTCTGGAACCCCCGCGATCACCAGATTGTCCCTCATGCTCCTCGACTGAAGATCCAGGAGGGTTTCCTTGATCGAACGGTTCTCCTCAGAAAGGCGAGCGGTGTCACTGCTCAGGGTTTTGACACTTTCTCTGAGGGCCTGATTCTCCGCTGCGAGCTCCTGCACCTGCTGCTGGCTGAACTCCAGAGACTCTCGCAGGCCTTGGAACTCTCTATGGAGGATCTCCAACAGATTCAAGCGGCCGTCAAGGCTGGAGAGCTTTTTATCAATGGAATCTAAAGCGTCACTGATTCCACTGCCTGGAGAGGAGGCAGCTCCGGGAGAACTTTCTGGTCGGACGCGTTTGGAGGAAGGAGTAGTGGTGTTGGTCTTCCCCATAACGACGGTATTGTAGCAGCCGTCTAAATAATTCTCCAGGTCCTCCAGGCTGTCAAAAGGCTTATTCAACTTTTACAGATGTTAGTTTACCAGCTTAATTGATATGGCAGTAAAATGATATAATAATGAAATGTTTGTTCTGCTACTTACGCACCGCCAAGCTGAGTTGCCACACCGGTCTCGTTGAGTCTCGCGATACTACAGCATCTCTCTGTGTCCTCATCACTGATCTTTGACCACCTTCTGTGTCTGTCGTGGAAGATTTCCTGTTGACAGTTTTACCTTTTCCTACAATAAGGATTTGTTCTCTGCTCATATCTTCCAATAATGAAAAGTGCACAGAGTTCATATTTTCTAGCCAGCTCCTATAGTTGGAGATGATGGAAGGACTGAGAGAAGGCTCATGATCTTCATTGTTGGTTTAGCAAACGGAAAGCTGGGTGAACAAGGATGACCCAACAGTCCCTGATCTGCATTCATCTGCAGATTAATGCAGTTTGAGCTTTTACACGTGAACAAACTACACTGAACAAAATAATAAACGCAACCCTTTTAGTTTTGCTTCCATCTTTAATGAGATGAACTCAAAAGATGTGAAACATTTTCTACACAAAATAACATTTCTCTAAAAAAAGTGGACAAATGTGACAAAGTGTGGCCAGTCTGAGGCGCACCTGTGCAACAATCATGGTCTAAGGAGCATCTAGATATGGCACACCTGGCAGGTGGAGGTGAAGTGCTGACTATAAAACTGTTTCAGATCTTTGAGTTCATCTCATGACAAACGGGAGCAAAAACAGAAGTGTTGTGTTTCTGTTTTTGTTCATTGTAGACCTCAAAACCACATCTTACAGTTCATAGAAGCCTCAGAAACTGGAAAGACGTATGGAGGACAAAATGCAACGCTATGAGACGTGGGGCAGCAACCGGAAATGAATTCTGCACATTCACCTGGCTGCTGTAGAGGAACTAATGTGCAGATCTGATGGACAGCCTGAGGCAGCATGTGGACTTGATGTTGAAAAGACAAAGATGAAAGCCTGAAAGAAAGACACACCAGTGATGGCATGAACCAGTCAGACGGTAAGAACTTCCTAAAAAATCTAAAGAAACCATTTTAAGAAGCTCAGAAACCTTATTTGGATTGATTCATGATTATTCTTAGGCTGCGGAGTCTCTGTTCCAAAACTGTAGTTCATCTCAGATTTGTAAAATTATGGAAAAGAGAGTTTTGAACTGGAAAAGTGTGAAAGGGAGCAGGTTCATGATAATGCATGTTTGGCTCTGTCCAGTCTCTGCAGTAACTCTGGAAGCATTTTCAGCTCTGCAGGCATTTTTATTATATTACAGTCATTTGCATCAGTGGAGGAGGAGGGCCAGGTTTGCATTAGAAAGAATCTTTCCTGTATTTTGAGGTTGTTTTTGATCAAAAGGAATAAACATGTGAAACAAAGGGGGCTGCTCTGGGAGATGACATGATATAGGTCTAAATACATGCTTGGCTGTTGTTCTAAAGTCTTACTTACACACTTGCTCCCAACACTGTTGCCTGGTGCTTCCAGGATGCTGTTAACCTTGTTTGGGATTATTTTATTGATTCTTCTTCTAAATTCTTAATTTGTTTTACAAAAAACATTTTGACCAAAGTTTCTAGTGCTGAAAGTGTCAGAGGTTTGTTGATCCACAGAAAATCCCCCCAAGTTTTGCCAGTTGTGTGTCTGAAGTATCTTTCAGCCAAAGCTGGTCCATCAAGAAACAAGCAGGAATTAGTGCTGGATTAAGACCAGATTAAGACTGTTATGACTGAAGATGAAAGAAAGAAAACAATCTGAAAGGGATTGAAAGTTCTGAAGAAAACACACAAAAAAAAAACTACAAAAAAGATGAACATTAGGACACCACAATGAACATCAGTTTATAGGGCGTTGTCAAGGTTATCCAAGGAAAGTCACAGAAGAGTTTTACAAGCTGTTTTTCCATCAGATTAAAAGTGAGTAGTGTTGGGATAATGAGAAGACTAACTCGTACAGATGGAGACTTTTTTATATTACATTCATAAAATGTAAAGCTTTGCATAGTTGAGATCTTACAGTCTGAAAAATTTCCAAACATTCTCTTATTATTTCCTGAAAGTGGGATTAGAAACCCCAAAGAAACAAAGATTGTTGCCCATGACAAAGATAACAAACGTCAGCTATGAACAGAGCAACAAGACGCTGAACAACCAAACCTAACTCTGGGAGCTTTAAACACTCACAAAGAAAAGTCAGAACAACAGAGGCAGAAACCACAAAATCATGTCCAACACAAACCAGCAAATCCAAATGAATCTCAGCCTTGATGTTGGTAGAAAACTTAACAGCAGTCCAAACCACAGCCGTATGCAGCATCATCGTCCTGCTATCATGCACAGCCATATTTGTTGAACATCAAAACTCGTCATGTTTGCAGGAAACATTTATCTAAAGTGTTACACGGCTGTCATCAGTGAACCAGACTGTTTGAAACGGAGTCTTCATGTGTGTCTGGTCCCACTGCAGCCGTTTCTGCCTGTGAGGGTCGTTTAGGGGTCCATAGAGGGTCTACGGAGAACTGCAGGCCTCTGGAGGATCCTACACCGTGATGTTGGTGGGACTCCAGACAAAGCAGCAGCTTCAAATCTGTGCTTTCTGCTTTGTGATGGGATTTCAGCAGCTGCTCTCTTAATGCGATGTATTTGTCTGTCAGAGTTCTTCATCACTCTGTCTTCATCTGCACCAACCTGTGTGTCTCTGAATCAGCCACAGATCTCTTTATAGGACGATGATCACACATTGAACTGTTTCAGGCTTTTCAGCAGCAGAGACGCTTTTTCTTTTCATGTTGATTGAAAATGTTGGTCTGCTTAATAATGTGGAACGTCCTTCTTTAGTAGTTTTCCCTTTATTTGAACTCACCTGGAAACCAATGATCACAGGTGTCTGAGATGGATGTCAGTGATCCAAAGAGCCCAGAGACACAATATCATCCATGGGTTTCATTGAAAAACAAAGAACTTGATCTTTTTAACACTTAAATACAATTTGCTTCATAATTTGGAATGTACTGTAGTGTTTTAGTAGTTAGGGAGAAGGGAGGGAATCCGGACACAACCTAAGTTTATCTAGAAAAAGCAAAAAAGTGGTGGAACTGAATGAAAACGGTTTTTCTGGTACAACCTGGAGGTTTAATACGTCTCTGCTAAAAGACCAGGAATTTATTCAATTCTTTAAAAAAGAGTGGGCAACCTTCTTAGAATTCAACAATACTCCTGATATCTCACCATGCCTTCTTTGGGAAACAGCAAAAGCAGTCATGAGAGGGAAAATCATTTCTTATTCAACTCATAAAAAACGCAAAGAGAAAGCAGATTTATTAGAAAATAAAATCAAAACCCTGGAGACTGCTTCTGCTGCTTCTGCACAGGAACACATTCTGGCAGATCTGAAAAAATTAAAGCTGCAGTTAAATGACATCATCAATAAACAAACACAATTCCAAATACAAAGGCCACGACAAATCTGGCAAATTTCTTACTTATCAGCTTAAAATTAATGAAGAAAAAATCAACAATCACTTTCACATCATTGACCAAATAGGAGATGTCATTCATGATCCACCCCCCGTCCTGGGGGTGGCTGCTTGGGGGAGCGAGTTGGTCCTCTATGGATATGGGGCCCTGGAGGTTTGACGGGTTGGGGTCCCCACTAGTCTGAATGCATAAGTAGGCGTGTGTGAATGTTAGTGGTAGTATGTCCATGTAGACTTGTTTGTGTGTGAACACTTTTGGAGCCAACAGCTGTGTTTGTTACGTTTGTGTGTGTGGATAGGCCCCGCCCATTTTAGATTTTTCATGCATCTTAACCTGTCAGTTGTGATTATGAAGCTCCAGCAACCTTTCTGAAGCTTCATGATCTTACCCTCACTACCATAATCACCCCCCACCTCCCCACCCCTTATCTGTCATCCCTCTCTCTTCTTTCCACCTTTTCTTTTCCATCCGGTCCAACAAAAAATATTTACAAATATAATTAATATGAATAGAGTTTAGCTGAAGTTACAAAAGGGGTTTATTTAAATATACATCTGGTGTATCATAAGATTCATAACCGGTGTTGTAACAGTAAAATATGTCCAACACAAAAGGCTTTCAGCTCTCATCTGTTTGCTTAGCTGTTTGACAGGACAAGTTAGAAAAAAAAACTAAAGTGAGTTCTGGGCATCCGTGTTCAAAACTCTCATGTTCATGCAACGCAACACAAGTTTTTACCGCCATTTTCAACTGCATGTACAAAACGTGCATCCATTGAACACGTGTTGAAAGTGAAATCAGCTCAACTTTGGCCAAACATGATTTGGCATTGATGTATGGATGGCGCCAATCATTTATAAAGCAATCATGAAGGAGAAATTAATATTTGAGGTTTGTGCCCAGCCAAAATTATACGCCACCATATCTTTCATATATCGGAATAGAGCTGTGAAAGAAAAAGGATTCCCAGATCCCTGTTTGTCTCTATCTATGGCGGGTTGGTCCGATTAATGAGGTTCAGCATAAAAATACTCTCCACACAGTTAACACACTTGCTAACATAAACCAAATAAATAAAACAAAAGTGTGAGTGTGTGTGTGCATTTATGTTGTTGAGATACTATGACTAAAGATTATGTAGGATCAGAAAGGGATGGACATGGTCAGCAGCAATACTCAGGAAGGCTGTGGAGTTGGAACCATACTAAGTCGGCACTAAGGGGCCCAAAGTGTGCCAAGATAATATCCCCCACACCATGACACCACCCCCACCAGCCTGAACCGTTGGTACAAGGCAGGATGGATCCATGCTTTCATGTTGTTGAGGCCAAATTCTGACCCTACCATCTGAATGTGGCAGCAGAAATGGAGACTCATCAGACCAGACAACGTTTGTCCATCTTCTATGGTCCAGTTTTGGTGAGTCTGTGTGAATTGTAGCTTCAATTTCCTGTTCTTAGCTGACAGCAGTGGTACCCGTGTGGTCTTCTGCTGCTGCAGTCCATCTGCCTCCAGGTTGGACGGGTTGTTCAGAGATGCTCTTCTGCAGACCTCTGTTGGAACCAGTGGTTCTTTGAGTTTCTGTTGTCTTTCTATCAGCTGGAACCAGTCTGACCTCTGGCATCAACAAGACATCTCTGCCCACAGAACTGCTGCTACTGGATATTTCCTCTTTCTGACCATTGTCTGTAAACCCCAGAGATGGTTGTGGGTTAAAATCCCAGTAGATCAGCAGTTTCTGAAGTCCTCAGACCAGCCCGTCTGGAACCAACAACCACGTTCAAAGTCACTTCAATCACCTTTCTTCTTCATTCTGATTCTGGTTTGACCTGCAGCAGAACGTCTGGACCATGAATACATAAATGCATTGAGTTGCTGCCATGTGATTGGCTGATGATAAAGGTTTAAAGAGTCAGAAACTGACACCAAACAGCATGAAAACTAATAAAATGTACCTGATAGAGTGGCCAGTATATGGAGACCTGTATTGACAGTCAAAATGCAACATGACATCACTTCCTCTTGTTGCACTTCTTAAGCTGAAAGGAAATTTAACAACAGTGAATGTGGTCAGCAATTCCTTTGATTATTATTTAATATTATTTCACATCACCAGGATGCCCGATCGAAAATAGTAGTTAACTTTTTTAACATTTTGATCATTCAAAACCATTACTTACAAATATTCATTCATTCATTTTCTATTCCGTTTTATCCCTTTCAGGGTCACGGGGTTGCTGGAGCCTATCCCAGCCACTTATGGGTGAAGGCAGGGGGACGCCCTGGGCAGGTTACCAGTCTGTCGCATGGTAGAATGTCCACAATCACAGATCCATCCACTCTCACAGTCACACCTATGGACAATTTAGATTAACCAATTAACCTATGAAGCATGTTTTTAGACGGTGGGAGGAAGCAGGAAATCCCGGAGAGA
Organism: Oryzias latipes; assembly: GCF_053564925.1. Classification (NCBI taxonomy): domain Eukaryota; kingdom Metazoa; phylum Chordata; class Actinopteri; order Beloniformes; family Adrianichthyidae; genus Oryzias; species Oryzias latipes. The sequence goes on from NC_136248.1 coordinate 1,417,938, forward strand.
ACCCACACATGCACGGGGAGAACATGCAAACTCCACACAGAAAGGTCCACCATTGATCTTCTGTTTCAGGTCCCCCAGCCGGGACTTGAACTGGGGCCTTCTTGCTGTGAGGCAAGAGCGCTAACCACTGCACCACCGTGCAGCCCTTACATTACTTACAAATAGAAATGCAATAATTCACAGAGGCACATCATGATTCAGAAAGGTTTTGGTGATTCAGGTAAACTTTCTTTATTTTTCATTTCTCCATCCATCTGTGATGATGGAGGATAGAAGGTAAAATAAGTTAATTAAAAGCAGTTCCTGTGTATTAACACTGGTTCGTTTTGTGCAGAGTGTGCTGCATGAAAATGAAGCCGATCCAATTAATTATCCCCCAATAAAGAACTCATTACATTTGCAGCCCTTTGTGTTCATCCGACTGTGATGACAAGTTTGTGCAGTATTACTCAAATTAGCAGCCTGGTCTGTGCTTGACTGTGCGGACAGTAAAATAATTACTTGTAGACTAAAAGAAACACATCCTGGCTTTGAAAAGGGCAAAGTTGTACATGTCCTGCAACACAAACCTGACAAATCTCGGCACCAGGACTGACCTATCAGCTGTTGGGGTGAGATCAGACTTGACCTGCAAATGTTAAAGCACTTATTACATTGGTTTATAGCTGCTACTGAGTTCCGTTAAAGAGGAACAAGTTTTACATTTTGAGCTGAATGTTTTGAATAATAATTCAAGAAAAAAAATGACTTCCACATTGTAGCTCTAATTTATGAGCAAACAACGTTTCTTGAAGCTTGAAATTATTCTTGCAAGAAAAATTAGGTTAAAAGAAAAATTAGACAAAATGATTTACCTGGCCCAAAAACAAATGGTGAGCTTCCAAGAAAAGGAGACTTCTGACTTTGAAACAGCTTCCTGAACAGAAGATTTCTGACCATGCTCCAACCATTTTGATAACAATTTACGCTGTTTTGGGAAAGCAAGTGGCAACGGTCACATAAAGTAATTTAGAAACTGGTTTCCTCTAAATCAATTGTCCTTTGGTTGTTTTGCTGAAAGACTCCCCCTATTTTCTCAACCAACCTCCTTTTCAAACTTGTATGTTCGTTTTGGTCCAGAGAAAGCAAAGAGCAGTGTCCAGAACCCATGCAGCTTGGTGCATGCCGGTGACCCTGGAGAAGAGGAAGTGTTGTTGCCAGCAATGGTTTTATTTCCAACGGCAAGAACCAGCGGGCTCACACAGAGTCAATTTTCCTAAAAAGATCTCAACACGCGTGGATCAATATGCGTGGATCCAACAGGACTTTGATTACATTGCACTTTAAAGAATTGTTCTGTCCAGGGAGAATTATTCTGGGAATTTGGAGCAGACTGATTTCATGAACAAGAAATCCTTTAGAAAGTCTGCTTCTGTCACTTCCAATGGAGGGCGGAGCCATGGACAATCATAGATTTTTGGGAGAACTCCATCACAATTCAATTCAATTCAATTTTATTTGTATAGCCCAAAATCACAACCACAGTCGTCTCGATGGGCTTCGAAGTAAAACATGAACTCAAAAGGATCACAAATACAAAGAGTTCAATAGGAAAATACTAAAATGAACTAACAAACTGACTAAGCTATACTGGCATCCCTGCCCTTAGACCCCCCTTCTCTGTAAGGAAAAACTCCCAAAAAACGGATTCTGGAAAAAACGTAGAAACCTCAGGGGTGCCCACATGAAGGAGGGATCCTCCCCCAGGACGGACAGGCGATTTACCAGAACTCTTAGAGAAGAATTAACTTATCTAAATCTACAACTACATATATAAAGTCCAGCAGACGAGCTTCATCCAGCCGTGGTTGGGGGGACAGTCAAAGGCGCGAGTCGAGCCGGAGACAGGAACCACAGCCAGGTGTAGGAGCAGGAGCAGAGGCGAGGTACTCGGTCAGGTACAGGAGCACGGATGAGCCAACTGGAGTCTGGAAGCACTCCCACTCCCCAGGAGGGGAAAGGGAAAGAGGGACAATACATGAATCACTGCACCAAACAGAGGCATGGAGAACTAAATGATAAATAATGATCAAGAATAGAGGAGAGAGGAAGGGTAGAAGTAGATGAGAAAAGAGGACAGAACCCCAGAGCACCATAGTTACCCCAGCTTCAACTTCTAGCAGCCTATAAAACAAATAGTTATTGTTATTAAGTTTAATTTAAACACATTAACATTAAGTTGCATAATCTCTGAATACTAACTAGTCTGACGATAAGCCTGTCCACAGAGGAATGTTTTCAGTCTAGCTTTGAATGTAGAAACTGAGTCGGCCTCTCTTCCATGAGCTGGGAGTTTATTCCATAAGACAGGGGCTTGGTGGCTAAACGCTCTACCTCCAACCGTACTTTGACTAATTCTAGGAACCACAAGCAGTCCTGCATTTAGCGAGTGAAGTGTTCTGATTGGATGGTAAGGGACTATGAGGTCCTTAATATAGGACGGGGCCATTCTATGTAAGGCCTTATAGGTTAACAGGAGGATCTAGAACTTGATTCTAGAATCAACTGGGATCCAGTGAAGTGAAACTAACACAGGAGTGATGTGATCTCTTCTGCTAGTTCCAGCTAACAATCTAGCTGCTGCGTTCTGAACAAGCTGGAGACTTCTTAAGGAACTCTTAGGACACGCTGCTAACAAGGAGTTACAGTAATCCAGCCTCGACGTAACAAATGCATGGATGAGTTTTTCAGCATCACTCTTAGAAAGTATATTTCTGATCTTAGCAATATTCCACAGGTGAAAAAAGGCAGTTCTACACGCCTGAGATATGTGAGCCTTAAATGATAAATCCTGGTCAAGTAAAACCCCAAGGTTTCTAACTGTGGAATTGGAGGCTATGCTTACACCATCCAGGGAGACTATCTGAGCAGAATCACAGAATGTATGCAGATTGACACACGCTTCATTTTGAAATAACCAGGACTTTCCAACTGCCCATTATTCTAGGCGTGTCACATGGCCGTGTGAACATGATCCCCAGGGTGATTGGTTAACTGAAGAGATATTTGGAACTCTTCCTGCTAGCAAACCTGCCTCATGACTTTGAGCAGACATGCCGTTTCAAATCAGTGCTACCTTGTTAATGAATGTAACTTTTAATTTGCTTCCCTCTCGCACAAACCTAACGTGAGGATTCCCAGAGCTGAACCACAGGCCCCAGAGCATTTGGTGGCTAAAAATACCCACAAAAGCTGAAAGTAGTCAGCTTTGCTTTTTTACAAATAACATAGATGTAAAACTGACACAAACTTTTTCTGACGGTTCTCTGTTTAAACTCTGAAGTTCAAAACTTCTTAGAAAAATACGTCTGATATTATCAAATGAAACAAAAGATCTGCTAATGAGGAGATTTATGTAAATGTGGCAAACTGAACACATTCTACAGAGGAACACTGCATAGAGTGCTTGATTGTCTGTGGTCTAGGGAGCCAATCAGGGTGCAGAACATAATACACTTTAAAGAAGCATGCAAAATCGCACCAAGAACAAAATCTACACAATTACAGCTGCAAAGGGTAAACTGACAGTCAAGTGTAAAAAAAAAGGAAGAGAAATATCCGGATTTCTCCAAGTTTCAATCCTGAAACCTTGATTTCATAGAGGATGTAAAGCCTTCTCGGAGACTTGTTACCTGACAGCAGTCTACTTTGGGGTTGACAAAACTCACTGCAGGCTGCTTAGCAAGAATCCCTGGAAAATGATACAGATGAAGCCATTATTAATGGTCCAGTTTGCTCTTCCATGTCACCAGCAGCGGCATTGGTCTTCTTTTCTAAAAAGAAAGAGGACAGTTTTAAGACAAGAGGCTCAATCAAGTAGGCCTAAGCCTCTTTAGGTAACGCTCTACCTCTCAAAGCCTCTGCTGTGGAACTCTAGCAAGGAGCCAACAATGGAACAACAATACCTACTCAGTACCTCTGCTCCTGCTGAGTGTCAGGATTGAGGGTCGGATCATGGAGCATCTAAAACTCCAAGTCTATTGAAAACACACCTGTGGGAACTGAAGTCTTTTGACATTTGCTTTTTTTGTAGCTGTACTCAGCTGTTTCAAAGACCACAAAAGAACTGTGCGTGTGATCATCACAGACACACACAGTACTGTCTGGTAGACATGTTCTTACTTCAGTCATTGGATTCTGCATTATGAAAGTGGAAAGGGCACACTGACCAGACATCATCTGGTCCACCACAACAACTATACAAAAACAGCAACGCACGTACGCACGCACACACACACACACACACACACACACACACACACACACACACACACACACACACGTACACGTACACACATACGCACACACACACACACACACGCACACGTACACGTACACACATACGCACACACACACACACACACACACACACACACACACACACACCCACGTACACACATACGCACACACACACACACACACACACACACACACACACACACGTACACGTACACACATACGCACACACACACAGTTGTCAAACTGGACTCTACATACATTCAGGAAAAGGAGGGGGAAGTATTTGAATCACACCATCAGGCTTTTCTGATTTCTAAATTCAGAATAACGAGCTGCTGATGGTTAATCAGACTAGACATTGTTGATGAACACTCTTAGTGAACGCCTGTGGCTGTCCAATAAGATCCAGGATAAAACCACTGAACAGGTAAAGTTCTTGTCTAAACTGAGACACCGTGAGCATCTGAGGCTCTCAGCTTGCATTTCATTTTGGCAAGAGAAGCACGGACTGTAAGGATGAGAATGAGTTTTGTTATGTCATCTTCTCATAGTATTCAACGTGTGTGTGGACAAACACTGATATTCAGCAATGTGAAACACCAGGAAACTTTGCTAGTTAATGGAGACACAAAATCTCAAAGCTAAACATTCACATTAGACATTTTATTTCACCCTCTCACACTGTGTTTTCTTGATTTATTGCAACATTCCACAAATATGAGAGCGTATTCTATAATAACTACCACCAACATGGCTACCAGAAGTGAAGTAGTCAGATAAATACATGCTGTCAGGTAATTGTGCTGTAATTGGCTTCCATTGGAGAGCTTTCAGTGTGGAATAAAAGTGGCTTTGCTTGCCATGCTCTTTCTCACAAACCAGACACACAAATCCATAAATATGCAATGACAGAGATTACTTGTACTGTGAGTCTGCTAATCAGTAATTAAGTAATTGTGTGTGTCTGTGAACAGAAAGGTGAACCAAAGATTTGTCTGTTCCTAATGATTTGTCACTAGAATGTTTGTATGTGTGTGTGTGTGCGTGTGTGTGTGGGGGTGTGTGTGTGTGTGTGTGTGCGTGTGTGTGGGTGTGTGTGTGTGTGTAGACGCTTGCTCTGTGGTTTCAGAAATGTTCAGATTCTCAGTTCAAGGTATTTGTCGTGGGGTCAAAAACATCAGCACTGTTGCCATGGTCACCTGAAGATGAATATACTTTGACCTGTGACTTCCTGCAGAACTGTGCCACAGATGTAGATTGCTGTGAGGCATGGAAGAATTCTGCCAGTGGTTAGTGCGATCATAAAGGTACAGCCTGAGGCTTTGATAGTGCTTTATAAAAAGTACTTATGTGTCAAATTCACCTTTTAAAAGAGAAACTAAATCCTTCACCTAGACATTTTGGAGGAAAAGCAGAGCGAACCACTACACCAGAAGAACAGACTAACCTACTCAAAGAAAATTGTCAACAGACGATAAACTGAAGAAAAGTGTTTGGATGTTTATCTATTTGATTAAACGTTTGTAACGCTATGAAAGTTCAAAATGTATTCCAGTGAAGCAATCCTAAAAAATGCTGGTGAAGTTTCAAATTTCTTGGTGAGTCATCTGCGATGAGGAAATCAGTTAATTACACTCGGTGCTGAAATAAAGAAGTTCAGGAGTGTGTGAAGAAGAACATTTAAATGAAGAGAACGAGAGAGTGAGGAAAAGCAGTAGACAGAATGACAAGGAGATGAAGGAGGAGGGAGAGACCAAACAAAGGCCTCATGAGAACGTGTACGGCAGGTTGGTCACAAAGGAGTGAGAGGTGGATCTGTACAGGTGAGGCAGAGATGGAGGGATGATCAGCAGGTTAGGATGACTGACAGAGATGGAAATGTGCTGACAGGTTCTACTTGTGTGGTGGAAAGATGGAAGGAGAACTTTGATGAATGAGGAACATGTCAGAAAGCACAGAGGAGAAGAGGAGGATGTTATGAAGAAGCAAAGATAAGTGAGAATGAACTGAGAAAGAAGAGGATGAAGAGTAGAAAGGTCCAGACAGCAAACCTGTGGAGATCTGGAAGAGTTTAAGAAGGGAGGCTGTTGAGCTTCTGACTGGTCTGTTTAACTAGATCCTGGAGAGTGAGCGAATGCCTGAAGAATGAAAGGAGAAGGGTTCTGGTTCTATTCAAGTAAACGCCATTTACCATAACCATAACCATAACCTCTTCACTCATCTCATCTCATCAGAACAGCAGCGGGAAGAACCCACACCACAGGCTGCTGGTTTTGCTCAAAGCAGCACCTACAGGTCTGTGATCAAAAGCACAGTTAGATTTTGAAGTCAGGGTTTCCCTCCGACATCTGCTTCAGTCATATCTTCCATCACAGAGACACAGCACGATGGCAACAACACTATTTGATATTTTCTTGTCAGCTCCTCACTTGAGGAGTGTGTGACATAAACAATGGTCCTGCTGAGGGACTGGAGGAGCCCTGGAAAGACCGTGGTCCTTTCTTCATCCGTAGCTCCTCCCACGTGTAAGGAGCTCGCCGCCTCATGGCGTGAAGAAGACGCCAACGTCTCCTTTGATGGATGATGATGAGCGCTAGCGCCGTGGCAGAAATGTGAATGGATCTGCTGTCAATCATGTGTGTGTTGTTCACATCCATCACAGTGTTTCTGAATGGCTTATGAGTGAATAATCTACTACTTTACAATTACCGATACCATTGAGACGACTGTTGCTGGGATTTTTGGCTTTATAAATAACATTGAATTGAATCAATACAACCGTTTGTCAAACAGCATTTTTTCATTTGCTCTGATTCACAGTGATTCGAAATCCTCAGAAAGACAATTTTAATGTTGACTTTCTTAATATTTGTCCTCCATCATCAGAAAAACGTTGCAAGATTGTTACAGGATTTTCGTGGCGTAGATCTTTACGCCAAATCTTCGTGGCCGAACTGGAATCAAGCAGTCTGTTTGTTGAACTTCACTCATTCGGTTTGTATGGTTATGTGTTTGTGTTGAACATTTTTAAATGGTGCCAATATGATGTGAACATCACATTCACACTTGTGTTTGAAGCTAACGTACACCTCAGCAAAATCTAAACCCTGAAGGAAATCCACTTGTTTTAGTTCTGATTAGGAGAGTCAGACGTCTCTGTTAAGGTAACTAATACTCTGCTCCCTTATTTTAATCACGTTTAGGATTACTTTGAGAAAAACTGTGTCTAGTCTCATCTGTCAGGTTTGCTGAGGTTATCAGACTCCTCATCGTTTCTGCCTGCAGATGATTCACGTCAAAGAAATTCTGATGCTTTCTGAGAACAGCTGTTTAATGTTCTCCCATCACTGCAGAAGCTTCATGGAGCCTTAGGTTAGAATGAATCATCAGACTTTGGAATTGCAGTATTCAGAGGGTTTTTATCCAGCTTTACTCTTATTCCTCATGGCCCTCAGATCACCACAAATTTATTACATCGCTCACATTTTTGTTCTTGTCTGTCTAGTTCACAAAAGTGTTTCTAAAGTTTCTGCCCATGTATCTTCTCTTTTTTATTTTGTGGTAAACCCATCAAGAAGGAGTTTTATAAAATACTTGTTGGTTGATGATGTGGTGGTTGTGAAGGGGCGGCACACCAGACACAAAAACAGCTGCAGAAACCTTCAAACCTGAGATGAGATGGAAGAGCGGGAACACAAAGCCTGAAAACGAAGCCAGAACACAATCAAGCAATGACTTAAACAAGGAGAGTGACACAATAAAGCACAAAGCATTCATCTTTTTACACCACCACAACAGAAAGCGGTAATGTGGTTTCATTATTTGGACTTTTCAGAGGTATCTGAGGTAACTGAACCACGCAACATCCAAACCAGCAATAAGTGCAATGAATAATGTGTCATGGTGCCTCTGGCAGTCTCTCCTCCCCCTCGCCTCTCTGCTCTGCTCTACTGATTGGAACCAGCTGTGGACACTCACCTCATCTACCACCAGCCTTCATAAGGAGACCCAGCTCCAGCATTCATCACCAGTTCATTGCTGCTAATGGTGCTTAGTCTGGTCACCAAGTTAAGTCTTGTCTTCAAGTTTGGTCTTTGTACTTACCTCGTTTGTTGTCGCTTTGCTCTCAGGTCCATTTCCACGAGTGTCCACCTGGAACAATCCTCTCCAAGAGCTGCCTGATACGACTCACTCCTCGCCTTGACTCTAGCCACGCAAGACTTTGGCTTCGTTTCGTATCCTAACACCATGAAACTCCAACTACGGCAAAACTGCCGTCATTGCTAAACCGTCCTTCCAACTACAAACTCTAAAGACTGTTACTTTTCAACTCTGGAAAAATAAACCCTCTTGTCATTCTACTACGCCTGAGTTTTCTTCTGGGTTCCAGCATCTGGGTCTGTTATGTCATATCATCACACAATGGACAATAATTAACAACCACAACAAGTGACAAACATGACAAAGTGCAAAATGAAAATGTCTGGACAATATTATTTTTGGATTATTTAATTATTTTTACTCTTTCTTAAATTTTGTTCCTCACCTTATTAATGAACCCTGTTAGTTTGTTGTCTGTAATTCACCCTGACTTAAGAGCTGCTGAACAAAAGTTCCAATACGTGTTTTTACATGTACCAATGGCAATAAACCCCTTAGGTCATCTTTTCATCATCGTCTCTTCTGTGTGTAAAAACAAAGAGACCGAGTCTTTTCACAAAGCCATGAACAGACGGATTACTTTAAAATAGTCTATGAGATGACAGTATTCAATATTCTATAGAATCTATAGAATATTGCAGCTGTCAGAGGACCACAGCCGTCTGACACATGCATGAGAAACCCTGCAGGCATGATGGACGGATGAGCGGTCTGACACCACCTGCTGCAGGTTCTGACACCACTGCAGGTTCTGAAAGTTGAAGGTGTTTCTATCAAACTAATGAGGCAGATTACAAGTTAGTGCAGAATGATCAGGTGACGTGTGTGCATCTATCCACAAACAGACATGTTCTGTCACTTTTGCTGAAGTCTGCTCCACTCACCGTTTCAACAGATTCCTTTGCAAATCCTCACAAATCTATTTTCATAGACGGTATAAAAGACGCAAAGACACAAGAACAGACTTTGGTTCATTTATGTGAAAGAACACCCCCATGACTCCTGACAACGGCAGCCAGTTCTCATTCAAGTTTTCCATTCAACATCACTACTATATCCTGATTCTAATAGAACTTTCTCCGTGAGCCGATAGAGGATCTTTGACCGACAGCCTCCACCGGGGAGACTTTAGTGGAGGCAATGGAACACGGCTGACATTTCTGTGGACCCGTCAAGCCGGAGTTCGGCACACTGAAGGGTTTCCCCACATCAAATTGTCTGGCCAGATTGGAGAGCCACGCGTTGTCTTGGAGAACAAATTCTATCATCAATATTTGCTGTAATGTCCTTTCAGTTTTTAAAAAAAGTTATTTTGAATCTAAATGTCTGTCAGGATTTTTGTAAATCTAGATGCTGTTTTCTGGTGGCCCTGAAGTAAAAATCAAATCAACAAATGACTCCATGCAAAAAGCATTTTGAAGATCACGACAGTTAAAAAAGAAAACTAATATTAAAAAAACAACATAACATTTTAGAAAAAATAAGTAAATTCCAGAAACCAAAGAGAAAAAAAAATCACAAAACAGAAGTAATTTCCAGAAAACAAAATGTTAAAAAATGAAACTTATTGAGAAACCAACAAAAAGGTAGGAACTATGGGACATCGCTGATGGGATGATGACGTTTTATCCATAATTTTAGGTGAAAGTTGTTTGAGATTATTGTTGATATCCAGTCGTAGTCGTGATCTTTGAAAGATTTTTGCGTTGAGGGATTTATTTGTGATTTACACTTCAGGGCCACCGTACTATTTGGACTACAAACATTTTTAACCAGTTAAAGCATTCCTAACAAACATTTTCTCAAATCAAATCAAACTTCCCTCTATTAACACGTATCCCATGATCCCGTCCTCAGTGAATCCTTTTAAAGGTGACTTCTAAAGTTTCCGTTCAGTTTTATCCTGACAGTAGTGAGCATGAAATGATCACATGATCTGCTTTTCAACAAAGAACAGATTTCTAAAAGCAGTTTGTGATGTGATGGTTTGTTGGATGGAGGCAGCTGATTGGCCGTGGCGCCCCCTGAAGGGAAAATAATGTTTGCAATGTGACCATTTGATTTTTTTCAGTGTTTCACCAACTGTGTGTCAGAGTTTGTTCGTCTCGCTCTGAAAGGAACCAGAAGGAGAAACCGGCAGGACGCTCAGGTGGGTAACCAGAGGATTTTCAGTTCATTTCAACTGTTTTTTAATGTTCTCTCCCTTCCTCTGTAGTGACTCCTGCTTCTGCGCGGTTTGACCACAGAGGGCAGGAGAGTTCAGCTCCTGCGCGCGCGCGACTGGCTCCTGCGCGGGGCTCCAGCAGGGCTGAGCCGCCGCTCGGCTCCTCTCCGCTCCGCTCCGGTCCCGCTCCGGGCTTTACCTCCAGCCGCTTTAGATCAATGTCTCTCTGCCTCTCTCTCCAGCTGTAAGGCGGCGGAGGACGGAGTGAGCGGGTTCGAACCCCCTCCCCTCCTCAGACGGAGCAGACCTCCGGGAAGCGGCGCGCGGGGCTGATGGAGACTCAGCCTGATAGTTGCAGCAACTTCTTCTCCTGGACTCTGAAAGGGGGAAACTAATTTCCTGGTTGTCTGTTTTTGGATTTTCCCCTCCCGCCTGTTTTCCGCCTGTCCTGCGGGGGCTTCCAGCCCAACCGGGGCATCAGGGGCATTTTGGGGGGAAAGGGAGACAGAAGCACCTCTGCTCTCCCCATCAGCTGACTGAGCTTTTCTCTTACCCTGACCAACAGCTGGATTTAAGCGGCGCCACAGAACAGCTGGATTGGGTTTTTTCAGAACCACCTCGAACTCGTTGGGACCGAGCGGGGCAGCATGACTGCTTCGGTTGGATGTACGGTTGGTGTGTGGAGGGTTCGAGCCCGGAGGAGGACGCGGGGACTGCACACGCCGCTGCTGCTGCTGCTGCTGCTGCTGGGAGCGCGCGCCACAGCGCACGGTGAGAGGACGCGTGCCGCCCGCATCCCGTTTTTCTGCGTGTTTCAGTGGGTTGGATGGATTTGACGCACAGCTGAGGCTCGCGGGCGCGGGGCAGAGGCGGTTGGCGGTCCCGGCTGAGCTGCAGAGCCTCGCGGGGTCTGAGTGGGTTTGGGTGGGTGGTCTCAGCAGATTCTCGGTTGGTTCCGGATTCATGTCCCGTCCTCCGCTGGCTGTGAGTGACGGGTCGGTGTTTATTGGGATGATGCCACATTTTCCTGCAGTCTTGCATTTCCCCACAGACGTGGACTGCTGGGTCTGACTGACTGATTCCAGGTTTGTGGCCCAGAGCAGCGTGATCAGGGGGGGGGGGGGGGGGTGCTGGTCCCTTCCCTGCATTTATTGATGGTGACCCACTGTCATGTTTGTTGCTAATGGTTGATCAGATCATCCTCCACTGTGGATTTTGGGTTTGCTTTGACTGAAAAAGAAACCAGGAAATATCCACAAATGAAGATATGATCATTTTCACTCAGACTGTTGATGTGTAAAAGGTTTAGTGCATGAATCGTGAGAAAGTGTTAAGGAGTCCAAAGGAGTCCGGCTGGACTCTGAAACAGCTTTCATCAGGATTGATTCTAATGTCAGATTCTCTAAACTGGTATCCGATTGGCAGAAAAATGAGATTTTATCCACTTTTTATTAAATAAAGTCAGATAAGAAGATGTATGAACTCAGAGAGGTGGAACTTCAAGGAAAATATTGAACCCATTTTGTGATTCGAGCTCATCTTCCAGCTTTTTCTACATTATTCTGCCTAAACGTCACATCGTCAGCAAAGCTTTATTTGTCATCGGATTTTCATTATGGAAGCAACATGCTTGGAGAGATGTTGGACTGACTCTCGCTCTGTGAACCTCCCGGTGTCAATAAATTTCATTCAAACACTTTCATTAAGCTAATTGATGGCAGGAGAGCACAGACGTGCACACGCACTGTTGCTGCTGTTCCGTGCAGCTGGGGCTCAGTGTGCGTGACGTCTGTGCGGCTGCTCGCCTCTGAAACCTCAGCTGAATATTTAACCGACAGCATTTATCTATTGGATGCACGCGCACACATACACACAGACACGCATGCGAGCGCACACACACACGGACATGCACGCACACACACGCACGCGCGCAGACACGCATGCGAGCGCACACACACACGGACATGCACGCACACACACGCACGTGCGCACACGCATGCGAGCGCACACACACACGGACATGCACGCACGCACACGCACGCGCGCATATACACACGCATCCGCACTCACACTAACACGCACATACACACGCACGCAGACACGCATACGCACGCACACACGCACATACACACGCGCGTACTCACGCGTATACACATACACACGCGCACACACACACACATGCACGCTTACACACACATACGCATGCACGCAAACACACACACATGCACACACACGCACACACATATAACACAAACATATACCCACACACGCACGCACACACACGCACACATACACACACATACACCCGGACACACACGCACATACACACACACACACATACACACACATACACATACACACACATACACCCGGACACACACGCACAAGCATACACACGCACACATACACACACGCACACCTTCAGAACATCCTGAGAGTCTTTGGAGGCGTCTTCCAGCCATCAGCAGCCATACTCTGGGGTTGTCTGCAGCTTCTCGCCCCCAGCAGGGGCTTCACCGACAGGACCCCTCAGTTTACCTGATGGGGATCAATCAAATAACTGGGACTAAATTCAGGTAAAAAGAAAAGGTGAAAGTCAGGAAGTGAAGCCTTGGATTTGCAGTGTGGTGTGAAGCAAACAGCCTCAGCCTTTAATGAAGCATCCATTCCAGACACTAAGTCTGCCGTTTGGGATGCAGAGCTCCACCAGCCTCTTCTGCTGTTTTAGAGTTTCCCCGGGTCTTTGTTACCCTGAGACGGCTTTAATGTTACTCAGAATAAGAGAATTTGTCCCGTTTTTGTATTTCTGTCTTCATGGGGGATCTCTTGATTCTGCATGCTGTCATGACAGGATTACAGAGGATTACATCACCATCTTGTCACTTTTGGGAAAAGGAAGTTTCAGAGGAATATCGGTGGGAAACTAAATGCTCTTTTCAGCTCTTCCTCTCACCACAAGGAAGTTCCTTCTTCAAATGGTGACGGATAGAAGGCATGAAGTGAAAAGGAGCTGAATGCATCATGTTTGCTTTTGTTATTAGATTATTGCCTGGGAGCTCAGTAGTTCATCATTACACTGAGTCTCTGAGGGGCAGAGGATCCCCCTCCACCCTCGTCTTTGCTCTTCGCTGTAGGATGAATGCTGGTCAGCCCCCTTCAGGTTGGGTCATCCCTTCTGTTACCTGTTGGGTCTGTTTGCATCTCCACTCTCACTAACATGTCATTAATGAGAGTTTTTGCGCCTCTGGCAAAGCAGCAAAGATGAATATAGAACTTATGTTTTAGCAAATCAATGAAGGGTGACGTCAGTGTCTGAAGATGAGGCTCAGAGCAGATGTTTATCGTCAGGGGCGGGTCACTGACCCGTTGGACTGTTCTGCTGTTTGAAAGACGTGTTGCTGAGACCTGCCTTTCAATCACTGCAGTGGAGCTGCACTAAATGAGTAAAGAAACCCCATAATCCCACATTGGCACATGTTTGAACCTTTCTGACATGTGGCTTTGAACATATGGAACTAAATTTAACCCTTTGACACCTGAATTATGAAAGCAGTTTTCATGCAGACCGAATCCTCTCTAAACAGAAATGAATTTATTCTCTTTAAACACTCAAGGGTGAAACTATGAACATGCACAAACCCTGAAATGTACAGCTATGTCAATGTGTGTGCTTCTCCCTGACGGATGTCAATAAATCAGACAGTTAGCCGATGCACAGGCCGGACGTCCAGACTCAGCTTTGGGAGAAAAGAGTTTCAAATCAAATGAGAAGAAGGACAGTTTTGCTCATTTAAGACATTAAGACAGACATTGACCTCATTTTGGGTTTCAGATGTTACTGAAACAAAAAAAAATCATAAGCAAAGTCATTTGAATCTAAAGCTAAGTGAAAACTAAAGCTGTAATAGTAGCAGAACTGAAGGATTGTTGTCTTACATTTAGCATCCTCATCAGACCCTCAAGTTTGATGTGATGATGGTCAGGAGGAGACAGACAATATTATTATTATAAAAGATGACATCATGCAGCTTTCAGTTCCCACCGGTCCATCGCCTTTTTTAAACTCACATGTGAAACCTTGACATTGTCATTCCTAAACAGTTATGCAAAGTCTAAACAGAATTAGAAAAACAAACTTTAACGATGAAAGAAATAAACTAAACGTTGGAAAACAGGAGCCGTGTTTACTTGGTCTGAAGCATGAGTGACATCCCCTCATTTTCTCTCATCTGTTTTCATACATGCCAGCCAACCCTGTTGAGCATGTAAATGTGCCCTCTCAGTTTACCCAACAGCCCCACTGGCTTCACATTTTATGACATTTTTTTCAACAACCATCGTAACTGTCAGCCCATGCTGATGTTCTGAGCTAAAGAAGCAACTGTCCCTCCTCTGTGGTTCTTAAAGTGGCTCAATGGCCTCTTTATTAGGCACACCTGTCCAGCTGCTCGTTAACACACATTTCTAATCAGCCAATCACACAACAGCAACTAAATGCATTTATGTATTCATGGTCCAGACCATCTGCTGCAGGTCAAACAGGCATCAGAATGAGGAAGAAAGGTGATTGAAGTGACTTTGAACGTGGTTGTTGGTTCCAGACGGGCTGGTCTGAGGACTTCAGAAACTGCTGATCTACTGGGATTTTAACCCACAACCATCTCTGGGGTTTACAGACAATGGTCCAGAAAAGAGAAGATATCCAATGAGCAGCAGTTCTGTGGATGGAAATGTCTTGTTGATGTCAGAGGAGAATGACCAGACTGGTTCCAGCTGATAGAAAGACAGCAGAAACTCAAAGAACCACTGGTTCCAACCGAGGTCTGCAGAAGAGCATCTCTGAACAACCCGTCCAACCTGGAGGCAGATGGACTGCAGCAGCAGAAGACCACACGGGTACCACTGCTGTCAGCTAAGAACAGGAAATTGAGGCTACAATTCACACAGACTCACCAACACTGGACCATAGAAGATGGAAAAACGTTGTCTGGTCTGATGAGTCTCTATTTCTGCTGCCACATTCAGATGGTAGGGGCAGAATTTAGGGGTCCAATCCGGTACTAACAAGCTCAACCTACTAAAGTCACCGGTTAGTGTCCATCTGCTGTATCTTTTCCTCAGAGCAACTGATTAACCTTATCGTCTGTTCACTGTCCAGATAAATACTTTATCAGAAGGAATCAGTAACTTAGTTTAGAGTAACACTACACTCACTCTTTACTCAAGTGAAACATTTTCATCTGACCCTGACATCTGTGCCTCCCCTTCTGCCAGCTCCACGTTCTCTTTGCTATCCAACAATGTTCCTTTTCATCTTCTGTATGTCAGCTCCATGGTTAAATCCCTTCTACCGATTCACCAGCTACTTATTTTTTGCACACCTCAAAGCCATCTCAGTTGAGGCTTGCTGGCTTTATCTCCCAAACATCCAATGTGATCTGTCCCCCTGAAAAGCTAGTTTCCAATCCTGTTCATCTCCATGAATTTAACAAAGGAGTACATTTAGGGTCAGAATGTTTAAGATTCCAACCTCTCCTTTTTAACAGTTATTTGTGACACAATGATTAATAATCACTGCATTATGGCAATAGCTTTCGTTAAGAGAAGCACTGATTTTACTTTACGAATGTTAACATTGATGATATCTGCACTGGTAGCTCAATTTGAAATCAGGACCATTGAAATATAGGAAATGCTTAACTTCATTCTAAAATGAGTGGAGACGTGTACCATCCATCAGTCTCAGGGCCAACAGTACTTTGAGGTAACAGTTTAAAGCCGTAAAGCACCTGCGATCCTCAGGTTGCCTCTTGTGAATCGAGTGCATGTTGTTCCTGCTGTTGTTAACTGCTTTCTTTAACAGCTGCAGCTAAAATCAAATCCCTGCACAGCTATTTATCGTCCTTCCTCCTTAACACGATGCATGTCTTTGAAGGGCTTGATTGTGGACACAGTACGTTCTCTTATCATGATCATGTGACCTAAAGTCAAAGCGGATGTACATCCTGCTGGTTGGGTACCCAGACTTCACACTGAAGACACATTTCCCAAAGCTGCTCCTCTGGTTTAGTTTGGACAGGCATAGGCAGGGACACCAAAGTCTAGCTCGTGTTAAATGTCTTCAGTTTGCAGAAGAGGTTCATAAGGCATTAACAGAGGCCGCTCCCATAGCTGTCAGCACAGATTTTAGTTGCAGCTGGAGACTAATCACCACATATCAGGCTTTTGTGGATTTCTGTAGGGAACAGCAGGTTGTTGTGGAGAGATTTCAGTCTCCTCTCAGCAGTTGGCTTTTTCCTTTCTGCTAGATATCAAACTTTAGCAAAGCCTGCTATGAAAATTGTTTTTTTTCTTCAAATTCACCATTCATACATAGACGGGTTTAGAGGCACCATAAGTTACATTTTTCTTTTCATGGTTTGGCCGGGGGTTCGACTTATCTGTGACTTTTTCATCACAAATAGGCTCAGATCTTCATCATTTCCCACTAACAACCACTAGAGGGCACTGTAGGTGTGTCTCTCAGTATTTGCTGCTGACATCAACGCAGAAGAAGAAGCGCCATCCAAAACACCCATGGAGTCTGATCGCCCTGCTGAGCTTTATGATATTTTTCTTATTTGCATTGAGACATTAGTGTTCATGCTTTTATATTTTATCCTTGGACTAATGCGGGACAGCAAGTCATTACACTGGGTCACAGAGAGGCAGAAAGCGTCGTCACTCAGACGCAGCTCCTGCAGTTGACCGTGAAGATCAGCATTAGAAAAAAAAAAGAGTGAATGATCTCATGAACCCAGATGTGGAGACATGCTCACCAGTGTTTTTTAGGAGTCAAAGTCAAAGTCAAAGTCAGCTTTATTGTCAGATATGCTGCATCCATAAGACATACAGCACAGATGAAATTGCTTTTCTCTCACCCCACAGTGCAAGCAGCATATAAAATAATAAACGACTTTAAAAAATAGATAAAAAGACAGTAATAGTAAGAGGAATAACAGTAATCTAAACAGTGCTAAAGAACAGTGGCCTGGTTAAAGGGACTTCAGTGCTGAGAACAGTAAGTGGATGAGTCAGTGATGGCAGTCTTTGGTGAAGCTCTTCATTGTAAAGGAGATGCAGTCAAAGCTTCCATGTAGCGATGAGGCTAATGGCCTGACGGAGCTTCTCCCACACGCAACAGGAGCGTCTAGTTTATGGACACATTTTTGGACAAGCTTTGAGCATCAAAAGAAGCAGCAGCCGCAGGTTTGACATCGCGCTCAGTGTGAACGCAGCATTTTGGCGAGCTTGGTGGATTTGTTAGGAAGTGTTGGTGTCAGAAGTCAGAGCTCTGTCTCCCCCTCTGGTCATTGGCGGGAACCGTTCCCAGAGTTCTAAACATACTACATCTCCCAGAAACCCCAGCACACAGTTTCTGGATGCCACACACCTGACCTTCATCTGCAATCACTCACAGTCTACCTACGCACTGCACTGAGCCTCACTCAGAGCAAAGTATGGTTTGTGCCCCTCTGCCTGCATCCCCGAGCGTTATAGCTGGACCCGAACTTCTGTTTCCTGACTCTGTTTGCCTGCCGCCTGGATCCTGACTACCCCAGTCTCTTCTCTGATGATCTCATGCCCGTTATTGACCCTGATTTATCTTTGTGGACTTTTAGCTGAGCTACTAAACCTGCTGCATTTGGATCCAGCCATCTGCCTGTTTTGTGTTAGTCCCACTTTTCACCTAAAAGTGTGACTATCACTTCAAAGGGACCTATATGTGATTTAAAAAAAGGTTTATTTTTTATTAAGCATTTTTTTAGTCCTGCGACTTGTACTCTGGAGCGACTTCTACTCTGGAAAATACGGTAGTCTAAAGTACAGACACATTTCAGAAATATATTAATTAAGAAAAAAGCCAGTGTGTTTGTGTTCTGAGTGGATTTACTTACTATCTTTTGTGTTTTTCACGCTTTGGAGATATTCATAATTTCTCACTGTAGTTAAAGTATTGACCATGAAAATGCCCCCTGATCAAAAACCCATCTGATCTCTTCCAGTCAAGCAGTGTCATCAGTTCTTCTTTCTCTCAGTGTGTCTGAGACTTTTTCACTTAGAAACTTTAAAACCGTCTTTTTAAAATGAACACACATTAAATATTTATCATCAGTTTTCTTTCAAAGCTGTTTGTTAAATTGTAATAGGATCATATAGTCATCATTATGCTAAGCACAACATGATTTAAATAACTAAAAAGACTTTAAGAGCCAATTTAACCTCACAGCTAAATCCATGTAACCATTTAATTGCAGACATGTTTCACTAGCAGTGTTGTGTGCACACACTTACAAAGCAAAGCCACGCACACATATCATGAAAAGGAGCAGGCAGAAGCGTCTCTGAAACTGAAGTTAGAGCTGTGCCACACCAGGAAGTCTTTGCAGCATGTGGACAGGATGACATCAGCTCTATCTCCAGAACTGTCCAATGACAGGACTCAAGGTCTCAAGGTTCAGGTCTGGAGGAAGTTTAATTGGAGGTTTTCGGGTGAACATCTGTACCTTTAGCTTGTTTAAAGCTTTTTGTTCTGTTGCTTAAAGATTTTTGAGTTTAATCTTGTTTGCTTTTACATTTAATGTCACTTATGATGTCATTGTTTGTCAAGTTTCTTCCACACCAGGTCTGAGTCTTTAGTTGTGTTGATGTGGTTTTAGTTCATTAGTCCCCCTTAGATTTTTTTCCAGTATTTATGGTTTCAGCTGTTCAGACCAAAGTCATCTGCGTCTCATTGCTATTGTTTTTTTTTCATGGTTCACTTTATTCATGTTTTAGTTTTTCAAATGTGAGTAAATGCTGAACAGCTTTTTTACCTCGCCTCTGCTCCTGCTCCTACACCTGGCTGTGGTTCCTGTCTCCGGCTCGACTCGCGCCTTTGACTGTCCCGATAACCACGGCTGGATGAAGCTCGTCTGCTGGACTTTTATATATGTAGTTGTAGATTTAGATAAGTTAATTCTTCTCTAAGAGTTCTGGTAAATCGCCTGTCCGTCCTGGGGGAGGATCCCTCCTTCATGTGGGCACCCCTGAGGTTTCTTCGTTTTTTCCGGAATCCGGTTTTTTTGGGAGTTTTTCCTTACCGCGAAGGGGGGTCTAAGGGCAGGGATGCCAGTATAGCTTAGTCAGTTTGTTAGTTCATTTTAGTATTTTTCTATTGAACTCTTTGTATTCGTGATCCTTTTGATTTCATGTTTTACTTCGAAGCCCATCGAGACGACTGTTGTTGTGATTTTGGGTTATACAAATAAAATTGAATTGAATTGAATTGAATTTTCGGACCAATCAGTGCGATCCTCGGATCTCTGTCCTAATGAGACTTGTGCACCTGTCAGCAGGTGACCGGAGCTAAAGGCTGCACTTGTATCAGTGTTAAAGGGGTCGGCTCCTTACACAGCTCAACATGGTGGAGTAGTGGTCATCACTGCTTCCTCACTGCGACGAGGCCCTGGCTTGAATCCGAGTGTGTTCTGAATAGAGTTTGCATGTTTCCTCATGAGTGCTCGGGTTTTGTTTGGGCACTCTGGCTTCATCCAACAATCCAGAAACATCCTTCTTTGACTGCTGACCCTAAATAGACTCCTGAGTGGTCTGTAGTGGGCTGGTAAAGTGTCCAGGGTGTTCACCACCTCAGTCTCAGGTGTAAGCTCCAGCATCCTCACGACCCTGCAATGTAACAAACAGGTGTAGAAGATGGATGAGCTTCCAGAATACTCCAATACTGTTAACCAGTTTTAGGTGTGTCTGGCTGTAGATGAGGGATTATTGTCTTTTCAAAGAACGATTATCTGCAACTGAGGTTAAGCTCTGCAGCCTCTGGGGCAGCTGAGTTGAGCCTTCCACCCTCGCCTCAATGCTTAAATCTGCCTCTGTTGTGAGGGCAGTATGGGTCATCATTGGCCCAGGTACAACCAACCAGCTGCACCCGTGCCTAATGTTCAGCGGCCTGAACATCTCACCTTAAAGCTCAAGTCAAAGGAAAAGGTGTGCATCTTGCATAACCGATGTCTGACCATCGTTGAGGTCTGTTTCCTTCGTTTCAGCGGCGCTCCACTCCTTGCTGCCGTCCTGTAAGCTCATTGAATGAGTGGTTCTGAAACCAATACTCTGAAAAAAGTTAAATACAGAATTATTGAAGATATTGGGGCAGAAACTTCTGATGGGTTTAAGTAACAGGAGTCACCCAACAGGGTCCTTCAGGCAGACAGGGGAGGCGGTTTGATAGCAGACAGGTCCACGGGGGTGTACACACTGTTCTTAAATGTGGTCTAAGCCAAGTCCAGATCCAGAATGTAGAGACCAGAGGACAGAGACAGACGCCGATTTGCTGGGTGGACTGGGAGACAAAAGGGCCAGAGGCAGATGGGGAAGATCCAGGATTGGTACAAAAGGCAGCAGTGACCAGAGCTGTGGCGTTGATGCAATGCGGTCAAAAAAACTGTCAGAGTAGCTGAGACACAGAGCTGCTTAAATACGGGTCACACAGGTCAAAGCAATGCTAACATATAGGGAGTAACGCAACAGGAAGTCCTGAGGTCAAAATCAAGGCTTGGGACAGGAAATGAGGCCAGAACCACAACACCTTCCTTCTTCTCCTTTGCAGTAGTTGCATCTGCGGTTCTTGAAAGACGTCTTCAGTTCAGCTTTGCTCACGCAGGAGATCTGCGGTCAACTTTACTAGACTCCTGTCACACAGTGTGGACTCTTAAACCTGAAGAGATCCCTTGAATTATCCGATCATTTGAACGGCAGCATTTTCATCCTGCAGCTGAACCTGTTGATCTTGAATCGGAGCAGCCACCCTGGACTTCTTGCACTCGGCGTTCAGCTCCAGCGCTGGACCCTCAGTGCATTTCTGTAACAAATGAAGTGGAAGGCACTGTGGTTTGGGAGGTTTATTGCTCGGCCAAATGAAAAACAGTGTGTGTCAAATCACAGCCAGGAGCGGTGAATTAATAAAGTGCATGAAGGAAGACGATGTGTGAGCAGCTGCCCCACTCTCTCTCAATGATTTCTTCTCTCCAGCAGTGCAGCCAAGACATCATTAACAAATCTGAGAAGATCAGTCAACCTGCAATGCTCGGGTGTGTTTGTGCAGCATTAGTCAGTGGTGGACCTGAGGCTAATTACTGTAGAGGGGGATTGCAAACTGTTGGAAACAGACTTATGTACAGTTGTTATCAAGGAAACAAGCTCAGTTTTTGTACCGAGTGGCTGCCTCCACGTGGAAACGTGTGCATGTGAGGTCATCCTTCACCTATTGCAGCTAACACAAGCTTTCTGTTATCAAATGGATTTGCATTAAACATCTTTTCATTAGTCCATTAACTACGTGGATTATTGTATAAAAGCACATTTAAACATTGAAAAAGCAAAGTCTATTGTTCAGTCACCTGCTACAGAACAAAACAGCAGAAGGTGTTCACACTGCTACCACACAGCAACAGGAGCATTTGTACTCTGAACATCTTACAAATAGGATTACTAATGCTCTAATGTACCACAACGTAAAACATCACTTATTCTGACATCTGAAAACAAGCATAAAGTCTTGTTTTGTTTGACAACAGCTGAAGCTGAAGCACAGGAACATAATGGTAATGTCAATTATAACAAGCACAATGTTTGTGCATCCAAAGCACCAGAATGAGAGAAACTGCAACTGCGTCAATTTTCTGGTCATTTAGGGATAAATTGAAGTTTGTGAACATTTCTCTTCAAAGAAAAAAAATACAGTTTTTAGATGCTAAAAATGTGATTTACACATTTAAATCTGGATAACACAACAGTGCTGGTGTCTTTTCCACTTTATACAACCATTTTTGTCTTCAACAAACGTACACATGTTTGTCTCCTATTGCCCGTGTTTTGTGTCATTTAGAAAAATGGGTTTGCTATGTTGGAAGAGCAGCAGCACAAAGCAAACCAAAAAACTAAAGTGCAACAATGTAGTGCAATAAACATAAACAGAGACGTCCGTCTAAACATTAAAGGGACACATGCATGGCATGCAAGCATGCATGTGAAATGCTGAAATGCTGAGGGCTATTTGGAAAAGATCAATGAAAGCTAAACTAAGGATCACATAAAAGTGACCTTCTAAAAAATTGCTATACATCAAAATGCTAAATGTCAAAGTTAAAGCATGCATAGATGCAACATCACATGCAGAGTTTAACACAACTCTGCTTTTAGTTTTTGACTGAAGTGATCACCTGGTTGGTCTGTAGTAGGACTTGCTTTATATGTTCACTTAATGTTCTGCAACTGAACAAAGGCCAACTTTATAGACAATACTTACCAAACATTAGGCTGTTTAGCTTTATTCTATATTCTTAGATTGATCAATTTGAAGGCTTTTGCATCCAAACAATTGTGTTGGTTCAGGTACAATAGTATCACCCAGTGACGTGCATTCAGGGGAGGCAGGTGAGGCTGCAAAATGTAGCTTAAGAAAATCAAATAAAACTAATATTTTTTTTTTATTTAGAAAAAATATGATTTTTTAGACATGTCTATTTTATGATGACTTTTTTCTGTGTGGGTTTTCAATGTTTCTTTAGTAAAAAACGAGAAAGCGACGGGTGAGGCAGCGACAGCCTGTACCTCCCCTGCACATATGCGCTTTACTGTTTTGGTCTTTCTATGGTCAAAAAAGACGCTTTATTTTTAATTACTTCATTTGCTTATTTGTCGCCAACTGTCTGATTCCATTGGTGCCAGTTTGGGACTCATTTAGTCTTTTTATCCTTAAAAAATGCTCATTAGAAATACACTAGGTGAGGCCTGCAGTACGCCTGCCTCAAGGCAGAGGGCGCTGGTGGCCCCAGAGAATGTGACACCGCGGCTAAAGAATCATAGAATTAGTGGCAGCAGGTCAAGAGCAGCCGTTGTTATTTTTTAATATAATTTACCATCATTCTCTAAGTGGAGGATTTTGTTTCTAATCTCAAGAATTTGTGGAAACCGTCAATCTGAATGAGCGGAACACGGACTAGATTAGTAAAAGTAAGTCAATAATAACAAGTTTTATTTTATTTTATGCTAACGTTTGTAAACAGAAGAAAAATGTTGAATTGTAATTTGAAACAAAACACTTTGCCTGCTGCTGATGTTGACTGAGCTGCTCTTTAGGTTCATTTGTCTGTAAATCTGACTGATGATGTCAGCGCCTCACCGCCGTTAACCTCACCACACGTCACTGGTATCACATCCAGACACCAGAGCCCCCATTAAACCTTTTAAACAAAACAAGAAAAAAAACTAAGCAAAGTCAAACCTAAACCTGGTGAGAACAATATGGCTGCAAGACAAAATAACCCAAACAACTCTGTGGTGCATCTCTACATCCCCAACCTTTTATGTTTAAGGTACGGATGAATTATTTATGGATTGAAACCCAACAAAATAACCTTCCCCTAGGTGCAGAGAGTCAGAATGGAACTGAGTATACATCCTCTCCTGAGCTCCACAAATGATTTCATGACATTTTTTTGTCACAATTACATTTTTCACCTCTTCAAAACTCCCCTTTCAGCTAAAACAAAATAAAAAAAGGAAAAACCTGCAATCTTTTCAAACTTTGTTTTAACAGCACTTGCAGTCTAAAAGCCTCCCTTGTGTATTGACAAAAGCTCAGGATGTGTTAGTGTTTCTTCATCATTGACGGAAGAAAAAAAGCCTGTGGATGATTTACAGAAAAATAATGTGCCTCTGTTGCAGACATTAGCGCTTCATTTGGGCTCTCAGCTGTCTATATTTAACATCATCTGCGCTCACATTCATGCATTATTCATGCTGGGAACCTGCATTACCTGCCTAAGGTGCAGTGCATCTCACTCACCCCGGTGCGCCTCTCATTAATGCTCCTGGAGGCTTTTTACATTAATTAGTTTTTACTTCTTTCCGTCCTGCTTGCTGTTCGCTCCTTTAGCTGCTTTCTGTTGTTTGGTTTGTTCAACAGATGACAAATTAGGGGCTGATTAAAAAATGCTAAGTAACGAGAAAATGCTGTAATAAAGAACGGAGCAGTTTTTGCAGCTGGATGCATAAAATGAAAATACTCTGTAACTTTACTTTCTTTTTTTTTGCAGGTTTAGAATATTTTCAGACAGAAGAAATCTGAGAATGCTAATCTTACATTCCCCTGAAGTTACGTTTTTTTATTTTTATTTTTCGGTCCCCTGAGGGTGCAGAACGTGACTCCAGGCAACGTCTTTTTTATTTATTTATTTATTTTTACCTGATTTGGACGTCCAGGTGCTTATCGTAGTCCAGATGTGGTGTTTGTAGATGTTCTCATTTCCTCATTTCTAACGGTCAGGCTGCTGCTGTGGACCCTGGAGGGAGTTTATCACAGCACTAACGGGCTCCGTGAACAGTTCTCATTATTTAGGGGGGTTGGAAAACATGTCAACTTTTTTAAGACACGCCTGCGTCTCACCCATTTCCCCTTTACCTGTTGTTTAAGTGTTCTCTACAACCTGTCGCCTGCAGCCCGTAGACATAAAAGAGCATGAACTTCGTCTCTCTACGGAGTCACCAAGCGGTGTACGACCTACGATTGAAATGTTTGGTGGAGGCCGCCTACGTGCCCCGAGCAGATCTGCCCGTTTTTCCCCCAGGGTAGTTGTGAATAAGGCTTTGTGGCTTGTTTTTTTTTTCTTCTTTTTATTGTAAGGTACTTTGAAAAACTATTTTTATTTATTATGCTACTCAAACAAATGGCTTGACTTGTGTTTATTGGTGTTTTGGTTAAAATTGAAAGTTGTTAAACAAGACATTTTGGGGGAATTCTGTACAAATAGAAACAAGAGATGAAATCAGATGTCAGCTTCTTCTTTGTCTTTTAGCAGCTCCTTTTAGGGGTCTTCACAGTGAATCATCAGCCTCCATCTAACATCCCCCTCACTCCACCAACCACCCTCATGACCTCCTCCTACATCCATGGACCTCCTCTTTCCTGGTAGCATCCTTTCACCATCATCATCCCTGTTCCTCCTCTCAAACCGTCTCCACCTGTTTCCCCTTCCATCTATCATCTGTTCCTCTGGATTCAGTCCTGCTCCATCCTGGTCCCACAGAGAACCTCAGCATCTTCATCCCTGCTGCCTCCGGCTCCGCCTCCTGTCTCTAAACCAATCAGGTGCTCTCACCACAGTCTGCTACACCTCTGCTGTCCTTCTTGCTGAAACTCTCTAGTCACACCTGAAACCTTCCTCCACCTGTGTGCTTGTCCACACCTCTCCACCTCCACCAGTGCTCCTGAAGGCTGATCCAGTTCCTAAATGGATGACTGACTGCAGTGAGAGCTCATTTCCCAGCCATAGAATGCAGTAATAATTCAATGATATTTACTTAAATTAAGTGTATACTTTGAATTTTTACTTTGTGTTATTTTTGAGCCCAAGCAGAGTCCTGGCTAAAACTCTTTGCATGTCCTTGTTTCTCCTAATGTTTGCTTCAGCTGGGACATTTTTTCATCGAGGCATGTTGGAGGTTAAACTTCTTTATCTGGTTTCAAACCTTCATCCAAGGCTTGTGTGCTGCTTTTAATCATGGCTGAGGCATGAAGGATTACCTACGAGTGCACACCATTAAAGCCCCCTTTTCAAATCTTTGTTATCCATCGTTTTGTTCCTGTAGCAGGGTGGTAGGTGTTTTATGACGTAGTTACAGTGTTTAGAGCCTAGCATGCTTGGCTAAAACCATCTTTCAGCAGTGGGACGTGGCGCCTCTTAACCTGCTGCAGGTGTCCCCCACATGTGGGCTGGAAGACCTTGACCCCTTTATCCCCCTGCATCCCTGCTGGACCTTCCTGCTCATCGCTGAAAGGGGAGAATTCATTGCCTCAGCAGCTAAAATGAATGAAACACAGGATCACTAATGGATCTGGCATAATACATCAAAGTAATGCACTTTTTCATTCACTAAGCGACCGCACACGCTAACCTCTTTTCAGAGGGACCGGATCATCGGTGCCAACACAGAAGTGTGGGACGGTTTAGAAGTGTTTCAGCTGCTATGATTGTTTCTGTCACTGGTTTGACTGAGCTCCTGTCCAGCTGTACTCACCACTAAGGAGGACTACAGATGACAGCAACACTTTTGAACACGCCTGCCTAAGAAACCTTCACCAGATGAGATGAATTATCTCAGCTGCAGCAATTTCCTCTCATAAATATTCATACGTCGAGGCGTGGCATCAAGCAAAGCGAGCCAGGAGCACGCCTGGAAGCCAGTGAACTTTTAGCACTCACAAAGCCCAGCCCCCCCCCCTGCTCCAGCGCCACGGCTCAGCCAGATGAATTTATAGCCACTTACAAAGATTACTGATGCATCTTGCATGCAGCAATCGCACACAAAGTTCTGCAGCCTCGGAGGTTGTAGCCAGCTACACAGCTACACATCAAACTGTCAGACATGAACACAATCGTTTAGCTCCACCCAGGTTATCCTGGAGCACGTTATGTTGGACCAAAGCCTGTACCAAATTGTTTAAGGTTTATGAAAGCGGGTGTTGGTCTTCAGACTTGCATAGATTTGATTCCAAAAGGCGAACAGCGGTGAGCATCCATCCCTAAACGGTAGAATATAGCTCTGATGCAGTCTTTATGATGTTTTAACTGTGCTTCATAAAAAACCTCTAATACCCATTTTCTGTGGTTTACATATAACTATTTGCCCCTGACTGGGGCACACAGATGGCAGAAGGCAGTTAAATATCTAGATGTCTATGTTTCTGCTGTCAAAGAATTTCCTGAGTAGTGGAATGTTTTGGTCTTTCAGAAAAGAAACGCTGCATAAATATCTGCTGTTTGCACCAATAGAGGCTCAGAAATAGACTGGACTCTAGATGTGCTCAACTACAGCATAGTAACTCATCCTGCTCTGTGAAAATAAATGTAGCTTTAGGTGGAATAAGTGTTAATAATGAACTTGTTAAACCATTTCAGTGATCCTACTGTCACTTCACGCCTTAGTATGGTTGCACTGACAGAGAACGGCAACAGTGTGAGGATTACAGACATCAATCAAGATCAGGAAAATGATTTAAAGCTGTGAAACCTTTTCTTGTCTCCAAACACAGAGTTACAAACCACTGCAACATATTTAATCTTGACATGAACTGAGAAGAACGCCTAACAAAGCGAAAAGGTGATTTATGCAAGAGTCGGCTTGAAGCTGATCTGATTAAACTTGAAGAAAACAGTGTGAAGGTCGTTTACCGAAGCTCTGGACCCAGCAGTTTGGGTCCCCTGGCTTCTACCCCAAGAGATGGAAAGGTTAGGCGTACGGCTTCTTTGACATTTCTACATCAGTCAGCTTGACCTTGTCAGCTTTCATCATTGGCCTGCACGCTGTCGAGGCCGGGCCCTTCCATAACTAGCTCTGTGTTTAAAACCCAAGCATCTTCAGTGACCTGGAAAACATTCCCGTTTCATTTTGTTTCATCTGAACAAAACTTCAGAGAAATGTCAGCGTAACTTTGGCAGATGCGTCTGCACGCACAGTCACTGCAGTGAGCGGCCTGGGGGCCATGACAGTAGATTTTCTGCTTGTAATTGTTGGTCACGATGTTCATTCTCCCACTAGAGCAGCAATTTCATATTTCATCAGTTAGATAAGACAACAAGCATCCTAAATGACTCACTTACTTCGAGACTTCATACGACTTCTTTGACTTTAGGGGTTCAGTTTCACAGATTCAACTGCATTGGCATTTTGTCTGCGAAGTTCAGCACCGTCACATCTAAGAAATGATTTTGTAAATCCACTGTGCTCCTTTAGTGGTTTTTAATTCTTTCCAAGGACTTAAATCTCCATGAAGAAACTCGTTGTTTAACCAGGTTATCGGTGAAGAAGTGTACAACTGGAAAAGAGGCTTAAGTTGAACACTGCAGAAAATGTTTTTTCTTTAACACCAACTCTTTTTTAAAAGATGCAACAAACCAAAACAGAAGCTGTTCTCCTTTTTGTTTGCCGTTAAAGCCTCCCTCTGATGTTGGAGTCTGGGTTTGTGTGAACATCATCACATTGGAAATGACCAATAAAAAATAATCCCAAATCGTTCAGACTTTATGCACATTTTTACCTGTAAAGCATCGACACATGTCCATCTGCCACTCAGATATTGTTGCGCATCAACAATATCACAAAACTAATACATAGCTGATTTTGAGAGCAAGAATGAAAAATGAAAATAGTTGTCATTTGTTTTTGTCATTGGAGGGAAGAAATAATCATTTTTGGGATAAAGTTCAAACTAAACCAGTCTACTTCCAACATTCTGGTTATTCTTCTGAACAAAATATGGACAATTGTGATATAAAACAGATTTTTGATTAGATAAATGACCACCATGACTTTATTGATGCACTGAACCAAAGCAACAGCCTGACCTGCTTCCAGAGGAGCACCAAGCCTCCACTCTTTAGCTGTAATGTCAGGTCTTTGAGCGTCATTAAGGTGAACATTTTACTGTTGCCAATTATCAGTAAGCTACTTTTTATCTACTTGAGAGAATAACATAAAAGACAGTCTGTGTTTCTGTGGTTCCAGCACTCAAACATAAAGAGAGCTTGAATTTTCAGAACTGACAGTAATAAATAAGAATGAATGAACCTCGTGACTCAAGTCTAGTCTTTACATTTGGAACTTTAGTGCCATTCAGTTTCAGGTCTTAAGTTCAAGTCCCCATCTCTGATTGATTTCTTAAATTTTATAGAAAGAAAGGAGATCAGGCCTTAATCCAACCAAACATTAAAAGTTCTGCTCTGGAAATGACATTTCATTTAAAAAGAAACCAAAAAAAATCTATTTACTGTCTCCACGTCTGTTTGAGGCGCATCAAATACTTTATATGAAATACAAACACCTTAGCTACTTTTGAATAAAATCATTAACCATTCATTTTGTCAGAACACCTTGCTGGCTTTATTTTCTAGAGTAAAGATTCCTGCAACCCGCTGGGATCTGGAGCTTTGATCTGGAAGCAGTAATCGTGCATTTGAACCTCCACCCAGCTGCTCTGCATCGACAGCAGCTGGCAGAGGCTTTTTGGCTTTATTCTTCCTCCTTCTGTGTTTTGGCTCTGATTCAGATGTTTTAAAAGTCTCTGTTGCTTTTAATTGGAACATCTATGGAAATCTAATCGCTTCCCTGTGTGGCCCTCATTCGTATTCACCAAACATTCCTCTTTACAAGTCAGTCATTTTCCACCCCGGCTTCAAATCACATTTATTAAGGATTTTGTTATCCCTGCAGGTATGATGCAAGTGTTGTGAGCAATGTTTTCAATGAAAAGCCATTTATCAAAAATGTCCCCCGGCCAAATCACATTACAAAGAAAAGCACAAAGACTCCTCAGTGTTCGTGAAAACGTGAAGAACCAGAGACTCCAAGCAAGCAAAGCTCTGGAGTTTCACTGTTGATGCTGACATCTCAGGCATGAAGGTCTGAATTCTGTTTTCTGTTACTCTAACATGGCAGCATGAGCACCAATCTCCCTTTGATGGCCACCTCTCCGTTTTTAGATCGGCCTCTCAGTGTACCGAGCTTTTTCCTACTGGATGTGGTCCAGAGCCGGTTTGGTTTGGGAAACCTTCACAGCTGCTGACAAAGAGGATGCTGGAACTGGAAGCTGCTTCAACTGATAATTATAGCAGCGTGTCAGCCATTGCAGTTAGAGGACGTGGCTCACATCATCAGTTCCTTCGCTTCCAAAACAAAATATTTGAACAGGTTTTCTAGTTGTTGCTTCATGTCACCGATGATGATGGAGTGGAACGGCTTCAAAGTAACATCGGTATGCTAGGACTGTAGAAACACGGATCTGTAAATAAATCATCAAACATCACCAAAGAGACTGGCAGATGAAACAGCAGAGGATGAAAAGACAAACTTCCTGGAAAGCAAACATAAAGAAACGGCACATTTAGGTTTTTGTCAGTCTTACAGAGTCTTACAATGGAATTTCCTTTAGCCCTGCTTCCCTAAATACCATTAGGACCCATCATTGTTGTAAATTGTTCATCATTTCTGAGTCATGTGAAAAGGTTAGGACAGCCCGTTAAGTTAGCTCTTTCTTAAGAAATGTTCATCTCTTATTTTGGATTTCTGAGGAAAAAGGGATTAAACAGCAATTTAACATAAGGAAGTTAACATTGTTTTACTTATTGAACAAATGACAGGAACAAAAAGTGTATTTTAATGGAATGAGGACACCCTACCCCCTGATTGTTGGTGGTGCCCCATTGAGTGAGATGCTTGTGGTAGCCATGTACCGGTGTCTGACATCCATCTGAGGACCGTTTGCCCCCCCCCCACTCCTCAATGCCGGATTCCTTCAGCTGAGATATTTGAGGGATTTCTTGCATGTACCACCCATTTCAGGGAAACCCCACAGCACCTAAATGGGATGGAGATCAGGCTTTGCCTTTCCAGGACTCTCTGCTTCCATTATAGGACTGAATGAAGAACCAGCGATGAGTGAAATCCACAAAGTAGGATTACAGATATTTTCAGGCTGTAAAACTCCTCACTACACACTTTATTCACTTTACTCAGACAGACATGAACATTTTCACACTTTTCTCTCTTGTTTAAATTCTCAAGTTAGAAAAACAAGGAAAACAAAGATCTGATCGTGATGAAGATTTATGTACCTCTGACAAACTGAGCATGTTGTGTAGGATGTGCATGTCATATATATGCTGTAGCACTGACGTCATCGGCCCGCCTCCCCCCTTCGTTTTCATTATGACACAGAATAAGCGGTTTTAAAGTATAAAATGAAAAAGCATTTCTGGTTTTGACTTTTATTTTTAATAATGCTACAGAATCGCTTCCATACATACTGAGCTTGGCTGCCCAGAATTTAAATTAAATAAAGTACAATAGCTGTACTAAACTCAACAGAAATGATCTCCTTTAACGGGAAATAAATCTCACCAAGACAAAGTCCAAACTCAGGACGTGACTTTTTATATTTGTGCTGCACTTAATGTGCTAAAGAAGAGGCTGCAGTGTTACACGGTTCTCTTCTTAGTCAAGCTGCAGGAGGCCAGATCATTTCTGCAATTATCTGATGAAGTGCGCTACGGCGTCTATATTTACCAGGATCTTCATCACAGGCAAACATTCAGCTCAGTGCTGAGCGGAACAGCTTTGATTATACTTCATGTCCTCCTTTATGCGAATGCTACTTTTTTCTGTTTACTTTGATTTTTTTTAGAATCAATTTTGAGATGAACAAAATGAAACTGGTCTGAAACTAAAAAGCAACACCAGGTAATCCATGCCAGATGGTGTAAAAGTCCCAGTGTTGACCTTGTCTCAGACCTTCCAGGCCTGCAGTCACATACTGTAGATACAAAACAGCCGTAGGCTCGAGCAATAGAGCGTTTAAAGGAGACGGATGTCTTACTACGACCCATTGGTTGAGAACAAACCAGCTGTTTGACTCATCACCCAGTAAACCAGCATTTAGTGGTTCCATTTACCCTTTTTTCTGCCTTTTGGTGACAAACAGGTTGGTCAGATTTGTAACAAACCCAATGAGGCTGTTTGGGGAGCACTATTGGGCTGGATTATTTCAATCTTAAAAATAAAACAAAGTCAAGTAAAGAAAAAATGTCTTCACCTTTCACCCGGCCATGAAAATAGATGGTTACCCTCATGCAGGTTTCTCTTTTCTTGTAATTTTAAGTCTTTTGTGTGGGATTGATGTTATTGAGGCCTAGGGATTGGAAAAGAAACAGAAAAGGTGACTAAAGATCCTTAAGGTTAATAATTACAATTGTCCCTTTTTAATTACGTTCTAAAAATAACGGTCCGGAAAGTTGTCAGCTATTTATTTATTTATTTTTACAAATTTGATGGATGTTTTAAGGCTGTAAAGCCTCTCACACTACACACTTTAAGGGTTTTTCTGCCACAAGAGTGACATTTGCTGGTTAAAGATTCTTGAGGAATAAATAAATATTTAACTTTTAACAACAAAATATGTTGTCTTGGAGTTAATTGAGGTCATAGGAATGAGTTTTTAGATTGACCATCTCTAAAAAGATAATATATATATATATATATTAATTTAGGGAAAAATAAATAAATGACCTTTGATCTTTACATCAAAGTATGTACTTGATGAATTGTTCCAAACCTTTCAGTGGAGGGGAGAAATGAATGAAAACCTGGACAGCGGAAGGACTGAATTGTCAATTTTAGCCTAAATACATCAACATTTTTGTAAAGGTTTTGAATGTTGAGTCACAGGTAAATGCAAAGAAAAACATTTATTTTTATTTATCGTGTTTTAAATGCTTTTTTAAAATATTGAAAAATACACTAAACGGCCACTTTATTAGACACACCTGTCCAGCTGCTCGTTAAGGCACATTCCTAACCAGCCAATCACACGGCAGCAACTCAACACATGTAGTCATGTATTCATGGTCCAGACCATCTGCTGCAGGTCAAACCAGCATCAGAATGAGGAAGAAAGGTGATTGAAGTGACTTTGAACGTGGTTGTTGGTTCCAGACGGGCTGGTCTGAGGACTTCAGAAACTGCTGATCTACTGGGATTTTCACCCACAACCCTCTCTGGGGATTACAGACAATGGTCAGAAAAAGAGGAAATATCCAGTGAACCACACTTATACATTTCTCAGACATACTTGAAATGTTAACAAATTTCTCTTTAGTTTAAACTCTCAGAGTTTAAAACTTAGGAAGAGAAAAAGAGAAAAACACAGATTTACTGGTGGTTGAAGATTCAGCTAAACACATCTGTACATGAGGAGACACGGCACGGAGGAGATGGACTGACCGTGGTCAACAGCCAAGAACACCAAATTGGCCCCAAAAAGTTCTGAAAGGCGACCCACGTTAAAGGAATTCTGTGCACACGTTAGCAATCAAACCCCTTGACAGTATATAAGAACTGGACTGAGCTGCCCCTCCCCCCTCACGTTCCTTATAGGAAGTACATTTTATTAACATGTTATTTCATGATATTTTTTCTGTAGTTCAAGTTATTCCAGTTATAAAGTGACCAATCAGATGCCTTAATAACAGCATGTGGTCTCATGTAAATCATTCGATTAAGA
The DNA here is from genome assembly GCF_053564925.1 of Oryzias latipes. Classification (NCBI taxonomy): domain Eukaryota; kingdom Metazoa; phylum Chordata; class Actinopteri; order Beloniformes; family Adrianichthyidae; genus Oryzias; species Oryzias latipes. The sequence continues at coordinate 1,451,690 of NC_136248.1, forward strand.
CATTCTCCTGAGCCAGAGTTCAGTGAAGGGGTGTGGCCTTCTAACATGCTCACTCCTGATTGGAGAGAGTGGTGGCCATAGAAATGTAGACGGACCAATCACGGCTTACTGAAGACGTCTGGTTCCAACATGGTGATGGACGTATCATTGAAAAAATGACGACTGGATTGACTTTACTTGACGGAACCGGAAGCATTTTCTATGTGTGACGTCACATGTGATTCGTCCAGTTACATCATACAGTCCATGGTCATACCACAACAGTCGGGTTGGCGAGGAAACGGTTTGTTAAATTGTTCCCAAGCATGGAATGGAACGTTCACTCCAGCCAAAAAAATCTACTTATGGCACAGCATGAACAGTTTGGAATGAATATACTCTAGTGCACATCTAACCCTTGTGCTATCTTAGATGACCCCCCCCTTCCATTGACGTGTTCTCCCTACCATGACAAAGGTGGATAAAGGTGGAAAGATTTCATGTAATCCATGGACACCAGTGAAGATCACAAATCATTGAAGAAAAAAGGTTCAGAGCACTGTCTAGTGGGTCTAGATGACCCGACTCCCAACGTTAAAGTGCCTAGGATAGAACAAGGGTTAAAGACCTCAATCCCAATTCCCACAAATCATAGAGGATTTACGAATTCTCAATTAAGGTTCTACAACACATTTGTCTTCCAGCTTTCACTTCTTCTTAAGGGACAACTGTGTTTTTCAGTTTGTTGTTTTTAAAATATGCCCCCCCCCCCCCCCCCCCCATTTCTTGAATAGTTGACCTTGGCTGTAATTGACCAACTTCAGGGGAGATTATCTCATTTAGTTTTCTTCCAACAAAAGTTGTAAATAAAGACTTTTAGCTGTTAATCCTGTTCTGTGTTGGCAGAATATCTACATCTGTGTGTGTGTGCGTGTGCATGTGCTTAGAGGGTTCACCCTCATCTCCATGACAATCAGCACTTGCCGCCCCATCTGTCCAACATGCACACCCTCCTAATGACCTCATGCTGTGCTGTTAGTGGCTCTCAGTCGGGGCGGTGGCAGATGCTGTGGGACAGAAGTAGAAGGGGAGGAGGTCATTGTTGGCTTTTGACCTGCACACACACAACAGATGGGCTCTCCTTAACACAAAGGCAGCAACTAATAAACTGACTGTTCCCCTTGCAAAGCATGGCTTTATTTGAACAGATCTGAAGTCAGACGCGTGAAAGTCCTCAGAGTCCCCATTAATGTGCCACTCTGAAGAAAGTACGACCCTATGAATGATCATATCGGGTTTTTCTCAGTTAGGTTTCTATGTTTGGATCTCTCTGACGGTCTTTCTTCTTACAACAAGATTGGAAATATTCCGAATCCTATGAGCTAAGATACTGTAGAAATAAAGACTAATTTCCATCCCTCAGTGCTTACAAAGTTAACCAAACTGTTCTAACTTCTTGCTGCAGCATCTCTCAAAGTTATGCTTCTTTTGGTCTCAGTGAACTCTAAAAGAAAAGTATTTAATCGTGTTTCTTCTAACGAACGGCATAACACAAAATGTAATGACTGTGCTCAGAAATCCCCACTGAAGAAAAGAGGTTTTCACGTTGGCCACACCATATAAAATGTTCATCACTGTAGACTATTAAACATGTGAGTTCATTCAAACAAATGATGTGATTTTGGTTCAAACGGTGGCTCTGCTGTGGATTCCCTGCTTTGTTTTTGTTAAACCTGCTTCATCATTGAGCAGGAGGCAACCCAGACAGGTCTCTGCTCCATCATGGGATCACACAAAAGGAAAAAAAGCAAATCCCGCTCACCCCTGCCAGCTGCCATCGTCTGTTCGGAATCAGCAATCAGTCTGTCATTGTGCTTTTTTGGATCCTGTGAGGTAACTAAAGTAATCAGACCTGCACAAACCTGTGCTTCACCTACTGTTAGGAGGCCGTGCTGACCACACACACTAGCATTAGATCCCTTACTTTGACAGTCTTTGCATAACTTTACTATTATACGTTTGTCATTTGTGCGATGACAACCTTACACTTGTGAGAAATCCTAATGTGTACATTCTCAGCTCCACGTGTAGGTGGTTGTTAACATCTTAATCCATCAGTCACCATGAGAGAGCCCACATTGTTAGAGCGGACTCACATGAGCATGCGTGTCATTTCATGCAATTTGAAAGCACCATTGCCTCCTTTGATTTTCCTCTTTCATCTGTGCGTGTGTGCGCACGTGCACGTGCCTGCATGTGTGTGCGGAAGATAGAGGCAGAGAGGGAGACGAGAGTAGAACTCAAATAATGTTTTCCAAAATAAGACACAAAAATGTTACTAATGTTTGTTACACAACTTCAAACTCTGAATAGGGAGAATAATGGAGGACACCAGCGTGTAAAAAAAGAAATGAACTACCAGAATTTGACCTAAACTACTTAAGTATAGCAGTACATTCATTCAAACTGCACCTTTAAATATTCCAGAGCTCATGATATACTTGTTTTTTTCGTCTTTAAAGAAAGAGCTGCACAGTTGAGTTGTTATTTATCATGAAATGCATTTTTCATGTTAGGATTTTTAACACATTGGTTGTTTTCCTTCAGGACCAGAGGAGCTTCACAGAAATCCTAGAAAATGAACACTTTAGCGTGTTTGCTTAAGACCGTGTCACACAGCCACTACATACAATTAGTGCATATAGCACGCATGAAAAGTGGTCATACGTGGAAAAAGTGAGAAAAGTCGTGGTCTTAATGTGAAAATGTTCACAGACGTATCAGGAATGAACTACGTTAAAATTTGCAATAAGTACGAATAAACCAGATCAGAACATGAAAATCAACGTAGAACATGTACCGAGTGATTATTGTGCTGTTTATCTGCAACTCATTAGTGATTCCTGCATCAATTACGTAGTTAGAACGTGCGCCGGATATAAAAGTTATGCATAAGTGGTTCATGCGTGAAAAGACGAAAGCCACTAATTTCCTTTAGCATTTCGCAAAGATCACACACAATTGCGTAAGATTAACACAATGATTGCATATAAGCTACATACAAACTGCGTATTTGTCAACCGACCCAAAATTTTGAACAGCTCATAACCGAATTTATGAAAAGACGCGTCGATGAATGACGAACACAAGAAACACGGGTGAGTGACGTTTATTAGCATGTATCACAACAGACCAAAATGTACGTAACGCTGCGTGACACGGCCTTTAGATCTGGCAGTAAAATAAATCGCAATGCTTGAAGAAATGAATGAATTGCTCTGTAGTAATGTATTAGAAATGTTAAACATCTTGTTAAACAATTTTAATTGCTGGTTTTGGTATCATCATGTGGTTTTATCCTCGTGTTCCTGTTCTCAGTAGACACAGTTCTTTCAGTGTATTATTTAATTACTGTCTTTTCCATAAGTTGCATAAATTGTAGCTGTTCATCTTTATCAAGCAGCTGCTTAATGGAGACGACTGGTCTCTGTTAACCTACTAATAATCATGACAAACATCTCACAAGTTTATCGTTCTGTCGCAGTAAAACCAGTTTGGCATCAACAACCATATGACATTCAGCGTCACCATTCTACTTTTCTTTCCAACTAGGCATTTCCATCTAGGAACCTGCAGTGACTGGTGAATGGCGTCTGTAGTCGTCTGTGGTGTGAAAGTGGTATCAGGTTTTTTGGTTTGAACCATTCTGGTCTTTTCAGTCCCTTAAGCTGGTTTTGGCAGTTGTGTGATGAATTTTGTTCAGGTTGCAGGCCTTATTCCTGACTCAGACCGCCATGAGCGCCCGCTGGAAGACTCATTTATTTTGATTAAGTGCTGCTTAACTACGTCCGTAAATCAAAAGGATTGTGTTCACTTGAGATTTTTCTTGAAAATGTTTTCTCTGACCAGACATTGAAAGATTGTTTTAGGACTAGAAATTACCTAAAAAACTAAACCAAATTATTTTTTACAATTTTAAATGCAGGATTAATTGTCGACTTGAGTATGTTTGCCTGCACACGGCCTGTTTGTAGAAAAAGGTTGTGCGTGTCCAAGTGTGAGTCGGGTACAACAGTAGAGGAAGGCTCTTATGAAAATTATAATTACATTTCTGAATGAGCTCAACATAGTCAGGTGTCTGTCAGTGTCAGGAGTGAGTGATGTAAGAAACAGCATGGACCTAAAACTTTAATAAATACCATTGGACAGGATCAAACTGAGCGGCTGGAGACTTCCGTTTGTTAAGTGCATGGGAATTTGCCGGGTTGGGGGTTGGGTTTGCCGGGGGCGCCATGACCTTCATCCTTTGTGTGTCCTCAGAAAAAGTCCTTCACGCTACTGTCTATCTATGTAGCCACAAGGGGGCCCATGTCGGGGGCCCATGTCGGGGGCCCATGTCGGGGGCCCATGTCGGGGGCCCATGTCGGGGGCCCATGTCGGGGGCCCATGTCGGGGGCCCATGTCGGGGGCCCATGTCGGGGGCCCATGTCGGGGGCCCATGTCGGGGGCCCATGTCAGGGGCCCATGTCGGGGGCCCATGTCGGGGGCCACCCTGTGATGGTCTCCAGATAGAATGCAGAGTTGTGTCCGGAAGGACATCTGGTGTAAAAATCACTGTCAAACCACCTGTAGGAATCAGAGAAAGCTGATTGGCTGTGGCGATCTCTGAAGGGAAATGCCAAAACGTGAACAACAAAAAATAAGAAAAAATAGTATTTGAGCAGAGATCGGAGGATAGGAATCCTTCAGAGAAGAGAGCAAGTTGACATCAACAAAGCTACTGGTGACCAAACAGAAGCATCAGTCAGATGAACATCAACTTATCAAACCCTGAAACTTGGATTAGACTATGTCTCTGTGCTGCACCATGGAAAGAGTAGAACAGCCAGCACACACACAGAAATGTAGATGCTTGTTTACTGTTTAAAATAATGTCTACTTTACATAACGTCCCTTACCGTTTCTCAGAAACCGATGGTGCACCTCACAGTCCGGTTTCCTTAGTATGAATTTTGGTCAAAAGGTTTGATTTCGGATTCTGGCAAACCACAAAGCCGCACCGCTTAATGGATTATTGGAGCATTACGGCTGCTCATGGAGTGATATTGAACCAAAGAAATGAGTGTTTTGTTTAGTATATTGTGTTATACAGTAACTGAGAGATGGTGAGAGGAATTGTGAATGTGTTACAGAAAGTTTGGTTATTTCTTCTTTCCTCTTCTTTTCTGTTCGGTTCAATAAATAAAAGTATGCAAACATAATCGATATAAGTAAAGTTTAGCCTCAAGTACAAAAGGGGTTTTTACAAATATACACCACGTGTGTCAGAAGATTCCTGACCCTTTATTGCAACAGTAAAATCTCCCCAACAAAGAGGCCTTCAGCTCTCATTTGTCTGCTCAGAAGAAAATAAAAAAAGTTTGATTTTCTTTGGTGGTATTGCAGTCTGTATAAAAGCCGGCACCCGACTGGCTGTTGTTTTTTGTAAATATCCAGGTTAAGCTGGAGGCTTTTCATCTAGTTTAGGACCAGACCAACATACAGGGAGAGCTTCAGATCACAGGAATGTGCAAAAGGTTAGTGGGGAATGTTGAGCTTTAACATTCAGCAGTTGTCTTGAATGGTCAGAAATGGAGTTTCAGGATAACACTGTCATGAAAGCATCAACAGCAGCTATCCGTAAGTCTTAGCAGAAACCCAAAGGTTCAGTGGAGGAAGGCTGGACCAAGGCCTGAAGAGAGCAGTAAGGTCTGGAGCACGGTGAGCCAAAATATCCACCCTGTTGTTACTTGGTAGACCTTCAACCTCTTGATTAGATCCGCACCTGAAGTCAGCAGTCAGTTGAAGCGAAGTGATCCAGAAGACTGTTAGTCCTTCTTCATTGGCCTCTCCAGTTTTGGCTTCTGCCAATAGAAGAGATATCAGAACATCAGATCTGACCCCACAGAAGCAAATCCTAATGTGATCTAAAGCAAATGAAGAATTCTGCAGTGACACGTGAAACAGATGAGTTCAGGATTGTTCTGAAATCTCCCTTCAGAGAAATTGTGTTTGCTAACTATTTCTAAATCCTTTGACAAGGGTTTTGTCCTGTGCAAATGAACTTCAAGCCCTTTTCATTGTAGATTCCTCATTCATGCTATGAAGTGTGCAAGCACTGAATGTTCTTTAAAAATATGATTCTAGTAAAAGTGGTTATAACTGACATGTGTGAGTCAAACTGACAAAGGGTTCAAACTCTTGGAGGAGACAGAAATCACAGGGGAATGGGCTGTGACCAGAAAGGAACGGACAAAGGGTCTTCAGTGTGTGTTTTGGAGAGGCCGTCTTTGTGTTGGTGGATTTCCAGGGACAGCAGGGGGCCCTCTGGACTCTCAAAGCCCTGCAGGACAGGGGATTTCTGAACCAGCTGAGGGTGCCAAGCCGCCAAATCCTCTGGAGGTTCAGAGCCGCCATCTGCACCGCCGCATGGACACCAACCTATTGTAGTGACACAGCACGGGAAAAAGATGCTACTGGCTTTTCCATATTAATATCTGTGTGTATTTGAAAATAACACACACACACACACACACACACACACACACAGACACATGTTGTGTGTATATATGTATATACACAAATTGCTTTTTTCTTACAAGTTTTGTTTCTTTCTTGGAAAGATTAAAATGTCATTAAACAGAACACTGGCAGTCATTAGACTTTTAAATGTTCCAGAAGCTTGAACTATGATTAATGAGTTGTTTAGAACAGAAAACATTTTAAAGAGAGACATTTCTTTGAATTCTTAGTTTAGTGAGAAGGAAGCGTCTGTGAAACAGAGGGGTGGTGGGTCCATGAAGAAAGCTTCAGGCCACAGCAGCTTGTTTGCTCCACATATTATTGATTTGATAGTTGATTTAGTAAAACAGAAACTCAAGAGGCATTAGCCGAGTAAAACCAAATACACTTTGACTCTTGTGCTTTCCTGTTGTGTATCATTTAGGCTGATAAGGGAGGCCTAATCTTACAGCTAGAACTATCCCTGCAGTGATGGAACCAATCAAATATTTTCAACTGATCTATAACTAATCAGCGTTTTCATCAGTGGACGTTAATAACTGTCATTACTAAATGACCCTCCACAGTCTGAGGCGTTGGCACAATGCACACACCCTCAGTTCTGGCGTTCATCAGGTATTCACCCTCTCCTTTGTTCTCTTGATGCTTCCATTTTCTGTCCAACAAAAGGCGGTTAATGAAGTGTGCTCTGGGTAAGGAAGGGATCCTTTCAGGCCTGGGGGGGGACGTAGCATGTTGAGCAACGAGTCTTTAAAATCAACAGCATATGTTGCATAAAATGGACATAAAACAGAAGAGGCTTATCATCAAAGAGAGTCAGACCCTCTGGATCCATAAAGATTATTATAATTATTATTTGACTTTGATCCTGAATGAAAACGGTAATGTGTGTGTGAGTCTTCCCCAACAGGCTGCAGTCTTTGTTTCTGAAGAGTAACTCTCCTGTTTAAATGTCCTAGTTTGGATACTTTAGGGATGTTCAGGTACGACTGAGTTGATGTTAAATGAGTTGAGTTACACAAGTAAAACTGAGTCAACATTACTGACGTCTGGCTCTGATCCCAAAGAGAAGTTGACTGTTGTCTTATGTTGGAAAGCCTAACTTGATAAACATTATGTTTTTAAAAAGAATCCCTTTGAATTCATTATTTTAGCACAATTGGCTCATTTGGATTTTTTTAGAAATTGTGAGAAATGTTGTTTATTATGTTAACCAAACACTGAATCTCACATTTTGAACTGCTGTGCATGAAGTACCTGTAACTTCCACGACAGTATGATGGAAGGAGCACAGCCTGCAGGTCCAGAGCCCCACGGCGGTTCTCCTGCCGAGCCCCCCAGGGTTCGATTTGAACGGTTTTCTGACACCCGGACAGCAAAGCTTTGAAAAGCTGAATGCTGTTTTCTGACTGGACAAAGGAATCCACACATTTGCTGATTTATTGACTATTACTACTAGAATCATTTCTTTTTAAATTCAGTTGTTTGCAACAATTGATGCTTAGTGTTTTCAAAATCCCAAACGGTTTTTTCTACTATGACAGAACAAAACAGAGACTGGATTTCCTCTTCGGGACTCAAACATGTGACATCAGTCCCCTCCTCCCCTTCGGTTGATTCTCCTCCGTGTAGATTTTGGCAGATGAAGCTGCGGAACACGTGAGGATTTTTAACAGGACCCAGACAGAACTGGAGGATAAACCTGCTGGACTGACAGCAGGAACAGAACATTAAACCAAAAGTGTTGTTTGTTGTTGTGATGCTGTTGTGTGTGTGAGCTGTTCCGTGTGTTGCTGGTATGCGACCACAAGCTAGTTTAACATCAGACATGCTTCTCGTGGAGCGGACTTTAAGACGGATAAACACAACAAAATGAGTTAAAAGAACCGTCATATAAAATGTCTCATCAAAATATAATAACAGACATGAATCCACTATGTAACAAACTTAGAACCACACAGAGTCTGTGTTGAGCTGAAGTGAAGTGACCGGTACCATGGTACCATGGATTTGGTGGAGTTTGGAGTGTGACTGTTTGAGGTTGTGGACAGGTGTCTTTCTATAGATAACCATTCAAACAGGTGACATAAATACAGGTAATGAGTGGAGGACAGAGGATCCTCTACAGAGGAAGGTTCAGGTCTGTGAGAGACAGAAATCCTGCTTGTTTGTTGACGACCAAATACTTATTTTCCACTATATTTGGATGAATGCTATAAAGTATTCAACCATTGTTTTCCTGTTTCTCTTTCTTTATTCTAGTATCTTCCTCCATTTTTTGCTGCTTAACTCCTCCTACAATGTTTCATCTATTTTAACATTAAACCATTCAAATGTTCAGCTCTTTCAGCTTTTTCCAGCTGTGACTTTTGGTCCTTCAAATCCTTGAACTTTTCCAGATTTTCCAGGATTTCTGCCTCCATTGAAATAAATGGGGAATTCTTGGTGCAGAAGCTCGCTGGTTCGATTCTGGCATTTTTCACAGAAATATCTTTTTTGTTATTGTGCTGTTTTCACTTTATTTATGCTCAACTTGGATCATTTCTTTATTTAATTCTTTTGGTGCCAATTATTACCCTTTAAGTTTCCTTTTCATTCAGCAGTAAAACATTCAACCCTGGATTTTCTTCTAGAAAAGCAGCTCCTCCTTGTTTACGTATAAATTCTTTAAAAATCAGACAACGTGAATTCTGGATCTTTTTTCTAGTTTTGTCTCTCATAGTTGAGGATTACCAACGATGAAAATTACAGGCCTCTCATCTTTTTAAGTGGGAGAACTTCCACTATTGGTGGCTGACTGAATACTTTTTGCCCCACTGTACTGGTGAGGGGGCAGCACGTGCTCACTGATGTCTTTCCGACTGGGAAGCCCAGGATCCATGAAGCTCCTCTTGCTGCTCTCTGGGGGGGGGGCAGGATTTAATTGATGTCAGATCTAGAGTGATGGCTTTCAGGCCTCAGACTGGCCGGTTCCTCCTCCATCACCGCGCTGTGCGGCTCGACACAGCCAGGACCCCCCTGCAGAGCTGGATGTTTTTGATACGACATGCAGCTCTTCCGGATGAACAGGGCCAGGAAGATTTTAATTGGCTTTTCTCCTTTTCATGTGTTGGTCCTGGATGTTTGGAATGTCTTTAAATCTTCTTGGGTTCCTGCTCCAAAACCTCTGCCATTAAAGGCCTAATGGTCTCTAATGTTCTCTGGGAGACCGGCTTTGTGTGAAGCTGGGTCACATGACCTCATCCTTGTTTTGGGTCAACATGCTGAACTTTGACCTGGGATTTTGTCATTGGTTGGAGACTCAAAGGTTTGCTGTAACACCTCCTCAGAGGGTCTTTTCCATCGTTGGCCGTCACTCCTAACGTGGTGGATTGGAAGGAGGATGTGGACAACTCTCTGACCTTTGGCCTTGTTGAACATTGGCCGTTTGAAATGTTCTTACTGTGCTAAATAATCAGAAAAAAATTCAAACAAAAAAAAGAACATAAATGATGGAAAACTAGAATGTCTCTATTTGCCACAGCTTGTACCAGGCTAACGAGAGTCCGCTGACACACAGCCTGACGGCTCAAACACCAGAGGAGCTTTGAGTCGTGCAAGCAGAGCAGAAATGGAAGCAGAGCAGAGGCTGTTGGTCAGAACTTTGTCAAATTTCCTCTGATGAGTTCCAGCAGATATCAAAGTTCCTCATCAGTTAGACAGAAACAAACATGCATTGAGTCTTTATCATGAGTGAGCATAAAGTCTGCTCGTCTTCAGGGACAGTGGCCTCATTTCTGTGTTTCCCACTTTACTAAGGAGCTCTTTTATCTTGTCATTCAGCTTCAGTGCAGGCCCAGCTGAATTATTCACAATTTTTATAATCACACCCCACCGTGTACAGACTTCTTATCACCTCAGAGTCCGCGCGTCTAACAGCTCTGATTGGGATTCAAACATAGAGGTGTGTTTAATTTAACTCCTGGGATGTTCTCAGATTTGAAGGTACAAAGGCCAGCCCTCATTTATCCTGATCTAGCTTGAACAGAGCTGCAGACAGAGCATCAGTGCAGCTCAGACACTCATGAAAAAGCTCAAAAGCTGAAAAAAAAAACCTCCCCTGCCAGCTGTGGAATTTTATTCTTCCCTCTGGAAACAATAATTACTCTGTTTGTAGTCAGAAAAACACTTACAGCTCCAGTGAGGACAATCCAGCTGGAAGACACCCGTGGCATCGGTCCACTCACAGATCACACGGCTAATTCTCCACTCACATGTTTTATCTTTGGCCTCTGCATGCGGGCGAGAGAGCCAGAGCCGTGGAGAACGGCTGTTTTCCTGTCTAACATTATGAACAAAAGCCTGAAACTATACAAGAATCCCAAACTGAGTCCAGTGTTACCTTTTCATGTCTTTGAAAGATGTAAGGATTAAGAATCTACTGGACATTTTTTTGCTTTTTTTGTAACGACAGACAGCTGGGTTCATGAAAGCACATTTGCTTTGACCAAAAAGCAGCGATTTGTTTTATTACACACATCTGTGTAATGAAGAAAAGGTTCCAGGGTTTCATTCTTTACCAAGCATCAACATTTTCTTATAAAAAACTATTATGATTCTTTCTGGAGATAATGTTTCTCCCATAAGATACATTTTTACACATATTTAATGCCAAATGATTAAAACCAGTGGTTCCTCTGGGATGAACCCTTGCACCACTTTTTAATAACCCTGATGACTTAACATCGAACAGCAGCTTGGATTTTCAGGCTAACGACACCATGGTAACTGATACATTTTTAAAAGGCATCATTCTGTGATGTCAGCGTTTGCGTTCAGTGTATTTACTTTGGTGGATGCTAAAAGCATTAATGAGGATGAGTTGGTGAATATTTTTGCCCTGAAATCTACACCACATTTCATTTATCATGCACTTTCATCCAAAGCAATTCACAGATTACTTTTGTAATTTGAAGCAGTGTTTGGTTAGGTGTCTTACCCAGATAAACCATGACTTTCTGCTGTTTGAACCCTGACCAACAGACTGACAGACTGTCAGCTCAACCCACTCTGATGTGAAACTAAAGTTCACCTTTAGGCACATCCCATCACAGGTCGCCACAGCCAATCAGCTTTCACTGATTTGTACGCCGATGCTGTTCCTGACACAATCTTGTATTTTATCCGGGCTGGGGACCGGCACAGCGACATAATTAGGCAGTAGCATGAAGGGTCACACTATATGAAGCTAGTTTAAATTTAATACATGTGCTAAAAACTAAAAAAAAATATATGTTTTGGTTGCTCAGACGTATTTCTTTTTGACTTTTTGACTATCCAATGCTAAGAACACTTCTTTTCCAGACTTCATAACTGCATATGTTTTTATTTTTGTCCTTGATTGTTGTAATGTTATAAGCTTGTAAAGATGTAAAAATTGTAATCCTTTTGGCTGTTGCTAGGATACACTTGAAAAAACAAACACACACACTCACAGAGAAACCCAGTCTAAACCAACCAGCCTGTTTATTTAAATAAAAAGCAGATCCATTAAAGTTATGTACACATTTTTGCATTAAAAGGAGTTGTAAAGTAATACTGTAACACCCCAGCTGTTTATAAAAATACATCTGAGTGAAATTGCAAACATCCATTGGAAATTAAAGGGAAAGAAAGAATTAGTCAAGGACAACCAAACACTTCAGTGTACCTGTATTCGCTACCCCGTAGATGTACGTGTCTGTGGTGTAAGTGCCTCTGAAGGACACCGTGGCAGAGCTCAAGTAGCAAAGCGAGAGCTATTTTCAGTCTTATTGAAAGTGCCAGTCCTTATGCTAATGTTCAGAACCAAAGTCAGGACAGCATCACCTGCTAACAAACATCCAGACACAAAAACACGCAGCTGAAGCGATTCCTGCGATGCGGCTCAAAGCCAACACGAACAAGGCTCTACGTTTTAGAACATTTTGAAGCGAGCCCTGACGCGTTTGCAGCATCCAGACCAACACTGCATGGCTGGTATGGGAGCACAGGTGATGGCCACACTGTGAGTATCAATAAGTTACCTTGGGGGAGGACCTCCCTGACCCAATACATTTACTCTTCTGTGCTGAATTCTACAATAGAGTCAGCATGGAAAACACACAATAAGGATCAGGACCAACATGCAAACACTGAGCTTCAATGTCAGCAACTACAAAAACAAAACACCTGAGAAACAACAAAACATACAAATGCATTATACCAAGACAATACGTACAAGTAAAGACCCAACTTTTTTTTTCAAACTGTTAACCAGGCTAAGTTGATTTGGGACTTTCAAACCCGGAGATCTGAATACTAACTGAACAGATTTTGCCCAAATGTGATAGAAATATAAATTACTTGTCAACTCTAATCTTGATGTCATCTGTACTGGAAAAATGTCTTCTTTCATTTTCTAAAGCAGTCTGTATTTTATTTTTATATCTGCAAAGCTGTAAAAAATGTGTTGTTAATAACAAATCTAAATCAGGTTTTTATAAAATGGAAAACAGAATTCCTCAAGGAACTATTCTTGGTCCTATTCTTTCTAGTCACGCGTGGAGAAACTCTCAGAAGTCTGTCCTAGGGTGAGATTACAGATGTAAGCTGATGACACTGTGGTTTATGTATCTTAGTATTTATGTAAAGATCAGTAACAGCTCATCTTCACATATCTTAGCCACATTTGTCTTAAGAGAGGAAGGACCCTCAATATTACTAGAAAATGAAAATAGGCAAGTCTGGTCCTAAAATTGGACCTCTTGAAATTCTAGGTGGAGAAGAACTTGTCACAAAAGATGTTCCTGAAAATGGTCTATGGTCCACTTTAACTTTTGGGAAACCTTAGATAAGATGGCAGGCAGATCTCTGAAAAACTACCCAAGCTTGTCTTCTTCTGCACTCACTTCCCTGAACTTGTCTTTGAGGTCAGAGTCGCATTTCAGATCAGTGAGCTCCATTGGAAGGACAGGAGGGGCATCTTGTCCATCAAAGGTGAAGGGGTATAGAATGGCGAGCAGTAGCTGAGTGTTCGTTGCACGCTATGCTGTTGTTGCAGGTATGAAATACATTAAATCAGTGTAGCTTTGAATTCACAGAGTTCCTTTTGAAAGGTAGCAGAATTTTATTTTGACACTAGGGTCTTGTTTCCTGTTTGGCTGCTCGCTACATCGGTGCGTTTACGCTTTGGTATCGATTGGGGGTTAGCCTGTCCCTGATCCGTTAGCCCTGGGGAGGGCTAAGGGTGGGAGCTGACTGAGTGGCCCGGTCAGAGGCAGACCCCCAAAGTCTCTAAGCTGTTAAAGCATGTGAAAAACCCAAATCCTGATGTGCCATCGGCAGCACTGCATGCACGTTTTAACATGTGGACTGGTTGTGTGCCCTTCATCCTTTGTTTTTTCTCCTTTGGGTTTTAAACTGGTTCCTGTAAAGTTCCAACAGCACTGTGTTATAAACCACTCACTATTGTACTCACTAACCTTTATTCAGAGGTAAAAGCACATCCATGGACAAATGCATGAGCTGTCACTGAAAGAGCAGTAATATAAGAAAAGAACTGCTATTCTGCAATGCAAATATGTCTTTATCAAATTATTTTAAAAATAAATATCCACATGTTGCAAGTTCTACTGTAAAAGGACAAAGAAAGTCATTTTAAATCAGCTGTTTTTTTCTGTTTTGTGCTGGTAAATATGCTTTTATCCCTGTGGAGATCTTCAGGGCTTTTTAGCTTCAGAGACCCTAAATTCTTATCATAAACCCCTTTATTCTGAGCTGCTTCAAACATCTGTGTTGCCATGTAGCGATAGGAATATTCACCTAAATATCAAGGTTCTTTTTGTCTTTCTTCTTCAATTAAGTGAGATAAGCATAATGTGATATTTCTGTGTTGAGAGCTTTCATGTTTTTATGCAGATTGTGTCATTTCATGTTGGAGAGCAGCCATTGGTTTCATGCATGCAGCCCTTCCAGGGTAACCTGTTCCCAGTGTTCACAGCCCCACAAACAATAAATCTGTTGTTTTTTATGAGTTGTAAACAAGCTTCTTTTTAACGGTTTTATTTGTTGTTGTTAAATTGTCGGCTCTTGTTGGTTTGGCTGCTTATTTCTTGAGTGTCCACATTGTCTGGTTAAAAACCGGAGCTGCAAACTCCCTCCAGCTGTTCCAGCTGCTTCTGGAATGTTATTTCCTTCAGACTGGAAACTCCACAATCTACAGAAAAACGACTTTCAAAACATTAAATCCACTTTTCAGAGTTTTTTTTCCCCACACAAAACTGTGAAGTCTGAGAATAACCAAATCCATGTCATCAACTGCTGTCGTGGATCTTACTTAAAAGTTTTACTGTCGTAACAAATTAATGCTTGAAAAGACAGACGCATGCATAGAAAAATGTAGCACTGTAGCTCACATTTGGCTTTTGTCAACATCAGTTACTTTTTACAACAGTACTGCAACAGTATTTAAAGGTTATTTGCCACAATGAGAGAGTTTTAAAGGGTCTATATCATGCAAAAGCAACTTTTTGAGCCTTTCAGTATTTTCTAATGTTCCTTTCCCACTAAAAAGAACCCAAAGTGGTATTTGGATCCATTTCTGAGTATTCCTCTGAGAACCTGCTCTCTAAGCATCAGCTCTTCCCAATCCATGAAAATGAGTCGGTCCTCATGTTGTGACATCACAAAGTGAGGAACTACCCCTTCCAGGAAGAGTCTGCCCTGCTAGCACCGCCCCCAGACTTACAGACACGCCCACTTTCTCAGTGGAGCTAGCAGTGATCGGCTAAACGCCTTCCTTAACATGAACTTAATGCACATCCATCTTTGCAAAAGCTCAGATGTCTGTTTTCCTGGACCAAACGCAGACACGCTGCTGAGGCCGGGTCTACAATGATGTCATGAAATGGGCGACACCCACAAAGCGCGAAAGGCGGAGCCTCAGAGATCGAGTCGTCTCACCTGTGGGTAGGACAACAAGCTGCAAAAATAACACAAATGTCATAAACAAATGGTTCTTTAGTGTGCCAAAGGGTATAAATATGGATATAGTTTACTCTGAAAGGCTTAAGAAAAGCAGGATATAGATCCTTTAAGAAGATTTAGTGTAAATTTGAAGACGTACATCATTTCAAAGTCGGCAGATTTTCTCACGACTTCATGACAATCACTCCTGTGGGAATCTGTAAATCTACCAAATTTCGATATTTCATGTCACAGAGACTATCAGTGAGGCTGAAAGATAAATGTTGCAGTCATGTAATTAATAATATTAGTCATTTGTTTTGCTTTTAGCTTATTCATTGTGTTCTAGTTAATGTGTTTGCAAAAACAAAGCACTTGGGGAATAATATACACATGTATTTTGCATCAGGGTTGTTTTTTTCATCCTT
This sequence comes from Oryzias latipes, assembly GCF_053564925.1. Classification (NCBI taxonomy): domain Eukaryota; kingdom Metazoa; phylum Chordata; class Actinopteri; order Beloniformes; family Adrianichthyidae; genus Oryzias; species Oryzias latipes. The sequence continues at coordinate 1,467,622 of NC_136248.1, forward strand.
TGATATGCAAGGATTTAAAATCTTAGAATTAAAAAAAGAATTTCCCCTGTCATAGAACAATCATCAGAAGCTTCCTTTCTGACTGGATGCTGGGATTTCTTCTTTTTTACTGTCTCCATGATGTGATGCTATCAGCTTGCTTAGTTTACTGCCTTCGGGGCATTTAGTTCCAAGAATATTTTGCATCATTTACTCAGGAGCGATGTGCAACAGACTGTAAATTTGGAGATATAATCAAATCTAACTTATTAGGATAATTTGCTTCAAAAATAGTTCCCACAATGAGATGGTGTTTGTGTAGAAGCATAGCTAAATCCCAGATTAACATAATTCCTAGTTCACCAAAGAGTTTTTTTCTGTCTTTTAGTATGGGTGCTTGTCTGCTACAATGAGACGGTGCTACACCCCACTGCTGTTCACACACGATCAGGCACATGTCGAGATTTTATGATGGCATTTATAGCAGACGAAATTGTTCCTTGGGTATTCCTGCCTTTAGAGAAACAGCAGATCCAAGGGTTAGAGTGCTTAAATGGAAAACACTAGTGGAAAACAGGGAGGGCATTTAAATTCAGAACACACACGTGTATGTCAACACGCACACACACACACACACACATGCTGGTCCTGCAGCTCATTCTGGCTCTCCACACATCAGTGGCAGCATCGAATGAAGATTGAATATCCAGAGGTAAAGAGAGAGAGAGAGAAGGGGAGAGAAAGAGATGAGATGAGGAGTGTGTGCGTGAGAAGTGTCGCAAACATTTCGGTGCTATTTCAATCTGTCGGCTTAAAGCTCACTCCCAAAGTGGGGTGTGATTTTGTGAAGTTGTGAATAAATAAATGTAAAAAAAAAACCAGCAGCGCTTCTGTAATCAGAGGCTCTGATTCCGCTCTGGTGCACTGCGTAATTATGCATGCTTATGTAAATGCAGAGTTTTGATGAGATGGTAATGGATATCGCAGACTGACTTTAATGGATTCTGGAGAGACTAGGAATTAAAGCAGCCTGTCTATTAAAGGGCAGAAAGGTGAAGGAGACCCCAACTCTCACACAAACACTACAACACACAAACAGCCAAAGCAACCCGTCTGCTTTCTGGCATCCAGGAAAACTGCAGAGCTGCTTTTCTTTTAGCTGCAGCAGGGTTCAACAGTGTCGGCTGATCATTTTCATACCGACTCTTGTGTTGCATTTTTGTACACAGAAAGGCTTCCTTATCACAGCAGACAGAACGGTGGTGCAGATCTATCAGGATTTCTCATTCAGTCTTTGATGCATTTCTAGGATTTAGTTATGTCCAAGAAAATTAAAAACAGGTACAGATGGAAAAAAATCAATCTGAAAATATTTTTAGTAAACAACTGAGTGAGATTTATGTTATGCGAGTTTCAGAAATAGGCCTGCGACATCCATGTTTAAGACTTCCAACAGTTTTTAGGAAAATCTGTTTAATGCAAAAATCTTTCTGGATAACTTTAGAGATGGGATGGGGGGGGGGGGGGGGGGGGGGGGGGGGGGGGGCACACGCTTACCTTGTTTTGTGTGCATGTTTGTGGGAGGCAGAGAGATGAATGGTCAACCAGATTGACAGAAGAATTAGGGGCTGTCTGCAGATGCAGACGACAGGGTGATTACAATCAATAATCTATCAACCACTGGCTGACAAGATGTATTGATCAGAGCTGGAGGAGGGACTTCACAGAGATGAGCAGAAACACGGAAAGTTGAGCCGTCAGCCTGCAGTTTCCCTTTTAAGACTCCATTTTTGCATGGCTCCACGTTTGTCCTTGTTTTAACGTTATGCTCGTTCACAAACTGCGTGGTTAGCATTGGAGCCACCAAGTCTGTGAATGACCCACCAGCTGAAAATTAAAAAACAGAAGCCTTCTTTTTAATATCATGCAAAATCAGTTTTTGGAGCTTTGAAGTGTACTATACTGTTCTTTCCTCCTGAAAGGTATTCCTCTAAAAACTTGCTCTATGAGCATCGGCCCCTCCCAATCCACAAAAACGAGTGGATTGTGACATCACGAAGTGAGGAACCGCCCTTTCCAGGACGCTTTCCTTTTCTAATGCACGATACGAACATCCATCTTTGTAAAAGCTGGATGTTGTTTGTTTTCGTGGGAGAAACACAGACACACTGCTGAGGCCGACTCTAGGATGATGTCATGAAATGGGCGGCACTAAATCCTTCAAAGTGAATAAAACTAAAAGTCACGTTAGATCTTGCCACGGCGTGAGGAAGCATCACTGTAAAGTGTAAAGACTCTCTTTAGGCTTACATGTCATAAATGAGAGAGGACATTAGTTTATGACCTTTCTGTGTTAATTTTACAATATAGCGTCTTGAAATAGTTTGTTATTGGCTGAAGCTCAGCAGAAGGTTTCACTGGGATCTGTGGTGACAGGGATCTTCATGTTCTACTTCCTAAAACAACCTAACTGCTGGTTTGGACTTAAATGAAGAAGACATCTGCAGGCGTTTCAGAACGTTAAAGCCGAATCTCCAACGACGGTTAATGTTTCAGCTGTGAACCAAACAATTTAAAAAGAAAACATTACAGTTTAATAAGGCGGATGAACCAAAGGTCAGAAATGAAAGCAGGGATGTAATGAACAGTCTGGTGACGGCCTGCTCAGTCCTGCTCAGGCCTGGTCCTCAACACTTACCAGCCTGTTTTCCTGCTTTCCTGCACTGCTGACTGCTGATCACCTGGACCAGGTGTGTTCATTTAGTCGGAGGGTGGAGACATCTGATCGAGCTAATCAGCAGCCAGCAGGACTTGGAGATCTGGAAGACAGTCATGGTGGTAGATGTTGAGGACCAGGACCGAGCAGCCCTGGTTCTACTGCATTACTTTGGAAAATCTCTAACTGTTCTTCCCAGAAGTTTGATGTTTTCATATCTTATTCAGTCAAAAACTCCAGTGTCGTCCTCAAACTGTGAAACAAGGCATCTTCAAGGCAACTTCATGCCGACAGAATCGTTTTCTGAATATCTTTGAAATGTTTCTGCCCGACTTTTGAAGACAATTAGCAGGCTGAAATGTGTTAAAGCACTTCAGGCTGCAGAGAGTGACCGTTTTGCTTTTGTTTGCTTACACACACACACACACACACACACACACACAGCATATGGTCGGTGTAACGTGCTTGCGAAGGTCATTAGCTCCTGTCTGGTGTCTTTGGGCTTGAAGCCTCGTTGGCACCACTTCTGCCAGATCTGACCGAATTATCCAGCACACCTCCGCCCATGCCTGCTCATCCAGTCCAGAATCTTTATGTTCGTTCACTTACACGTGACCCTGTTGAGCATATAGTGCATACCACAACATTTTACTACTGAGAACATGAGAAAAATCAAGATCCGGATGGATACGAGTATTTCCTTTTGAAATAATCTTTTTATGAATCATTAAACTTGAGAAAAATGAGGACAGAGTACTTTCATTACATGACCATGAATTGTAATTAAATATAATCTGTAAAAATGGATTAGGAACATTGACTCTAACATATTTAAACTATTCATTCTTGTTTTGGCTCGTTGTCTCTTGTTGGACTTTTTCCATTTCTTCCTGTGGAGTCTCCCTCTATGTCCAGGACGTCCAATTGGCCGCTCCATATGCTGACAGGACGCTCTGAGCACGCTCGTTAGACATCTGTGCCAGAAATCTAGTACTCCAAGGTCAGGAGACGGCTGTTAGGCAGGAGACTCTTAACAAGCAGGGGGATCCTTAACGATGGAGGCCATGTTAACGAGGCCAGAGAGCTGCAGCTCCCAACTGAACTGTTTTGGTTTGGGACAGAAGAGAAAAGAAGACAATCATGTCTAATGGCTGCCTTTTTAAGCAAGCGCTTTAAAGGTCCCGTTGGAACGCAAAATGTGAATAAATCCATTCCAATAATTTTTACAGATGCTCTTACAGACCCACCCCAAAGAGAACGGGGTTGGACTAATGCGGGTCAGCAATGGGTCCCATAGAGACAAAAGTAGCGCTGAAAGCGCCGTCATCTGGACGCCGCTCCTGCAGTGGATGGAAAAGCTCACCGTACCGGCAGAATCTTTGAATGATCTTTGGTAGGACTCTTTAAAACAAAGAAACCTGATCTGTGAACATCGTCCGTGTCTTCCATGCGCTGTAAGTGAGACAGACACAATGAGGCTCAAAACATTCAACCGGAGCTCCTCCCACATGCGTCTGCGGCGTTCATGAACACACATATGAACGGGCCTTGAGCAGCGTGTTTGCCACTCATCCCTATAGAGGCGGCTGACGTGAATTTGACGCGTGGATCGTGTCGGACGTGAACGCAGCATTCTGCTGTTCACTACTTAACTCCTCCCACATTACATCTCAACAGGACCAAAACATCTGTAAAGAACCATGTTCTAATACCCAGCAATGAAATGCATTTCTATATTTTTACATAGAAAAAAATATAGAAATATAGAAAGAGGTGTCATCCTCACAACCAGGAAAAGTTGATGTCCTTTAAAATCTAGGATTGTTTTAATTACAAAGATCTCTGTTGTACAGTACGCTGACTTCATTCATTTAGTAGTTACACAATAACACACCGTGCTTTCCTCGACTTCCTCACTTTATTTCCTGCATCAGCTGTCTTTATGAATCAAACCTTTCACTCAAAGACTTGAACTGTCAGTCACTGTTTCTTCTTCATCATGTTCTTCCTCCTGCTTCTCCAGACAAATGAGACTATCTCAACCGTCTTATTATCTAGCTTTTGAACAGTCTTCTTGGTCTCCTCTTTTCCTCCTTCCCTTGTTACTATTCCTTTCTGGTCTCCCCCTTCCTCCTCCTCCTCCTCCTCCTCAGGCTTGCAGTGAAATAAAGGATTACAGGCAGACGAGCCATTATTTTCTGTGATGGCAGCCATATATCATGACGACTGCACCAGAGCAAGAGAGTGAGCGAGAGACATAGGCCATAGTAAGCAGGAAAGGGGAAGGGAGAGAGATGGGCGGGAGGAACGGGTCTGAACAGAACTAAGGTGAAGATGAGCTTAGAGGCTCATCTCTTTTCCTTCTCTTCCTCTTTTTCTTTCCCCTCCCTTTTCTGGGAGCCAGTCTCTGTGAAATTAATGGCGGCCATGGATCCGACTGGCTGATGTTTGTGCTGAGATACCGACAAACAGCAGAAAAAACAAACCACTCCAAATAAACAGGTAATATGCTAACATTAGTTCTGTTTTGCTGAGATTCATGGATCACCTTCAAGTTAAGTAAACACGATGGTTTATCATTCCAGACGATGTAACTGATGAGATCGAGCCCGATGGCATCAGGGCAGAAAAACCTGTCGCATAATAAAACAACAACTTGGATGTGTCTTCATTGTGCATCTTTAGTCTGTTCTAGTCTAAATAGAGTCAAGCTGTCAGTGGTGTGAAGCAGAAGAGTTACGCTGGTAAACGGGCTCAGAACATTCCAGCAGCTTGTTATAGTTAAAAAAAGCACATTTTTTCACAAGTATTAAAAAACTTTTCCATGTGTTAATTCTATACATACCACCACACACACACACACAAATAGAGATGCTTGGATGACTATGCGTACACATATTACTTTCATTCAGAATTGTTACCTAAAACGGTAATCCGTTTACATTTGGTATTTTTTGACTTTGAGACAGAAACGGTTCGACTCCTGCAAGAAAGAGAGGATTAGCGAATCAAACCAGTGGTAGTTCCAGCTTTGTACCAACCGCCACTGGGCACCGCCCCTTACCAAAGCAAGTGTCCTGGGTCAAAGATAATTCGGTGGTACTGTGTTTGAAAAAAGCGGTGTCAAGCTGCGTTCACACCAAACGCAGTTTCTGTGTCGGGGTGTCCAGTTTGAATCGTAGGTCCACATTTATTGATCAGAGGTCCTGGGCCGGGATTTGAGCATCGGGTGTAGCCGTCTGGCAGCGGTGCCCTTCAGCTGATGCAACGTTTTCAGAGATACAATATAGCATCGTCAACCAATCAGGGATTCAGCGTCGGCCGTGGCGTGTTGATGATGTGATCAGCGGGTGGATCTCAAGAACCCAGACGTGGAGACGTGATTACCGATTCTTTTGTTTCTTAAAATAAATAAATCTGAACTCTCAACATCATCCGTGTCTTCCAAGCATGACTGTATGTAAGATATACAGTCATGCTTCCATGCAGCAATGAGGCTGAAAGCCTTTTCAGTAGCTCCTCCCACACACATCTGGATAGTTACGTTTATGAACACATTTTTGGACAAGCGTCAAAAATGACGCACATATCGCTTTCAGTGTGAACACAACATCAGAACTCTGAAACATCTGCAACCAAAATGGAAATCTGATCCTACGTAAAAGAAACCTGACAACTACAGGAAACCTTTATTTCATAATCTAAATAAAAGTTAGCTGAAGCATTTTGGTGTTAACCCCTAACCCTAATTACTTTAATTGTAATTCTATTGCTGTAGGAAGCTAGAACAAATACACATATTTAAAATATATATATATCTTTCTGTCTTTTTTGGATGTATGCAACAATTATGGGCCAATTCTATCTATCTATCTATCTATCTATCTATCTATCTATCTATCTATCTATCTATCTATCTATCTATCTATCTATCTATCTATCTATCTATCTATCTATCTATCTATCTATCTATCTATCTATCTATCTATCTATCTATCTATCTATCTATCTATCTATCTATCTATCTATCTATCTATCTATCTATCTATCTATCTATCTATCTATCTATCTATCTATCTATCTATCTATCTATCTATCTATCTATCTATCTATATACATATATATATACTGTTCTTATTCAAATAATGTAAAAGCGGCAGAACAGCTATTTTTATTTTATTTCCCTTAAAAAAACAAGATCTTTTGTTTTTGTTGTAGAAATTTATTTTAAATATTTGTGTTATTTGATCATGTTTAGTGATGTTTAGTGATGTTAGTAATTTGGTGATCTGTGAACTTTTGGGCACATTTCTCCTCTTAATGTTCCTTCATTTACTTAATTGTGTCTCTGATGGTTTAGCCCTTTAATCTGGTTACCATAACGGATTCAAACATAGACAGAACGGGTTCTAGGCCTCTGCCTGTTCTCTCCTTACTGAATCACCTCAGGTCTTTTCCTTTTCCAATTAAAAATTAAAAAATCATAATTGTGAAGCCAAATATAGATTCTCTTAATCCCTGGGGTGACAACGCCAACCAACCCCCGCCTCTCTAATTCTGAGTGAGAATAGAATTCCTCTGTGTGCTTCCTCCCGTCCAGCTGATTTACAAGGTGACATTTGATCTGACAGTTTAAATGACTGATGATTTTTTTGGAGGACTCCCCATGCTGCCCTGGGTGATTGCTCTCAAAGTCTATGCCCAAACCTGTCACTGAATGTAACAGTCACCCCCGGTGCCTAAAAGGGAAAAGGAGAGCATCATGGGATTTCCTACATCATGCTTGACCTCACAGACCGTCTCCAAAGGTGCTGAAGAGTTCAAATGTGTCTAACCTTGTGCTCTAGCAGACAGGAAGGGTTTGCTCATTTGTGTGGAGGGCGCCTGAAGCAAACAGGGCTGAAGGCATGGCTCCCATTCTGCTTTGGACACCGTCAGTGCGAACGCCTCTGTCAGGAAAGTATCCCAACAGGAAGTTTTAGCTCCACCATTCAGAGGAATTTTCTATTCCAGTTTGGTTTGATGGAATTGATCTCTGGAGAACTCTGGCATCTTGGACTAGCAGGAGGTTGAAATGATTCAGCTATAAAGTGATGGACCAGGAACTGGACTTTGGTTGCCGTTGACAACCATTAAGACACGTTTTATGTGAAACAGTCAAGTGTAGTCCTTAATTAAGTCACTTTAAAAACAATTAGAACATTGTTTGTGCAATTTTATGACCCCTGGTGCAATTCCTTTTTTTCCTCTTTCTGGGAGATTTTGTAAATACAAAACATTTATTTCTTTTTTGAACTTTACATACTTATCCTGCTCTGCTTCTGAACTGCTGCATTATTGACATCTCTCAATTGCAGGACGAATAAAGGCTCATCTCATTTCCCTCAGTCTACTAGGTAACACAATTTTTCACTGTTCTAGTGGGGCATGTATATATTTCTATAATTTCTCATTTTTGAATGAACTCCATAATAAACTGCAGCAGGTTTCTGGTTTGGATGCTGTATTACAACAACCTAAGAATCTCAGAAGTGGAAGTGGTAGATGCACAACTGACAGAGATAAAAAAAAGATACAAAAACGGCTGATCCTCTGGAAGTAACTGAAAAGAAAAAAAAAACAACAGTTTTACTTGGAAGCACATAAAAAGACTTGTGGATTCTGAAACACACTTGTAAATTTGTTTACTTAGTTTAACTCAGTTGAGAACAAACAAATGTCCGAATGGATCCAGCAGGTGTATTTCAGAGTAATTTGAACCAGTATTCCATTTTCTGGAGATGACTTGCAAAGACGGAATGAAAAGACAAAAGACAAGGTGTGTTTATGATAACCGCTCTCTGCATGGTGCGTGTCCCAGCCAGAGGGTGGGGTGCATGTCAGGCAGGAATTATTAATGCTAAAAGCATCGGCGTTCCCCCTGATCCAGTCAGGACTCATCATTAACGACCTGACAGTGCTGTGCTGACACGGCGGTGGTGGCAGAGACAGGTGGAGTCACGCTGAGAGCGGATCAACCTTCTGCCGCTGCGACTTTCACTTAAGTTAATCTAAAAGTACAGCAGTGAAAGCCACAAGGGGAGGGAGAACATGTGGTGCAGAGACCCAGAGAGCCCCTGAGGAACAGAAGAAACAGATTTAGGAAAATGAAAGCTGACAAGGAGACTGAGAGCAGGCAGTTAACATATTTAGATCTCAGCCGCTTTTGAAGATTCGTATCTACTCCGTGATGTGACAGTTACAGCTGAGCCTCATCAGAAGACACGGAAGAGGTGCATCGGTCTTCATTTATTCATTTGGTTAAAGTTGTTTTGACCACATGGACATAATTGCCATTTATTTGCAAAACATATGGTTTGCATTGGGATTATAAAATATTTAGGACTGAATTTCTGATGGCTCTGGCAGCAGGTGCTCCTTCTCTTTCTACACTCCATCCACCTGAGCACAGGTGTCAGCTCACCTTTGCACTAAGAGTGTGCGTGACAGAAGGAAATGTGTACATTTATGTGTACAGGTATGTGTGTGTGAGTTGTAGTTGTATTGTGCACATGTGTAACATATGAGTCTGTCTGTCTGTGGACAGGCCCCGCCCCTTTTACACTAACATCTACACCTGACAGTAACGATGATAAACATCCAGCTTGCTTTGTGATTATACCCCCCCCCCCATCCCCCAACTTCTTGAACCCCCTTTTTCCTCCTTTTCCTTCTTTACTCTTCATCTCTAACATCCCACTCTCTCCTTTTCCATCTGGTCCACGCTTACAAACATCATTCATATAAATAGAGTTCAGCCTCAAATACAGGGGGGGTTTATACAAATACACACCTGGTGTGTCTGAAGATGCATAAACCCCTACTGTAATGGTAAAATCAGTCACTCACCAGAAAAAGTTAGAAATGAAAGAAAACAAACAAACAAATAAATAAATTTGAGTCAAGTTATTTTTATTCAGAACTCTGGGCTTCGTGTACAAATAAGAACTTTTCATAATATCGACATGTAATAAGAAGCAGAATTATTAAACCTTCATCCCCGGTCTTCCTAACTAGCATCCGTTTATCAAAGATGGACACTCATTGATTTCCATTTAAGGGCATGATGATGATCTGAGGCCACGCGCATCGAAACATACATGGAGAAGCCTCTGGCAAGAATCTCTTTTGATAAAACATCATAAAGGGATCCATGAAACAAAAAGGTGAAATGATGCATAATGTTGTTCAGACGACCTGCAGCACAGCATCCATCCACACAAAGCGTCAGCTTTTCCAGGAGACCCTGAGTGGGAAATGAGTGGCAGCTCCCCCAGCAATGTGAAAATGGTTTTTCTAATGACATGATGAGCATGACGACAGATTTAGTGACATAAAACAAAAAAGTCAGACGTTTCATGCAAGTTTCTGCAGTATCAGCTAGATTTGCTGTGACTGAACTTATAACCCCAATTATTTGTCCTTAAGGTTATAAGTATGTTTTATTTATGTGCTGTGACATTATTGTTTTATCAGAATAACCTTAAATATTTACCTCTTTTAAAAATGTCTCTTCTGACCACCGGATTTTCTTTAAGCAGGAACCAAAATTGCATTTTGTCTTTGCAAAGACTTAAATGATATTTGTATGTAGTATATTTACTTGTTAGTTACTTAACTTACCTATATGTAGTAGTTTACTTGTTTTTATCCCTGAGTGTCCTTTAATGTTGCTCTAATATTTAGCTCTTTATTCAATAGGTAGGTGTTTAGACACAAAGTTGAATGTTTTCATGCATGTTATAAAATACAGGCATGCAGGTTAAAAAAGGATGAAATAACCAAAGATTTGAAGGTTGTATCTCCATCGTTTAGGCCAGAGCACGTAATCTCCCGATCGTTTTGTTGATGCCTTTATTGTCACTGCTTTTTAGGGAGAAAAGGGAAATTATTCGAGAACAGTGGAGGCAAAATGAAAAAACACAAACCTCTGCACTCTGCTTTCTTTGAGGCAGAGTATATTTATAGAAAAAGATTCCCGTCCATTTGTTTGAAAGTTGGATTTTCTTTTTTTGCTGTCCCAGTTCTCCCATGATGCATCACATCACTTTAGGGTCATTCCTCACCTGAGCAGGAAGTAGACCCGTTATTACATGAAAGACTCAGACGTGGTGTTGCGTTTTTTGAACTGTTGACTCTGAGCTCCACACTGACAGGTTGGCGGCGTTACCGTCCCATCTGTTCAGCTCCAGGGCTTCTCCTCCATGCAGGTCACCTCTGCATTAATCTGACTAATTAGCCTAACGAGTCCAGTTCTTGATGGGCCAACAAACGCGTGCGACCTGAACATGCAGGAACCAGACGGTTACACTTTGCAGGAGGAGAAAACAAGGATTTCCTGGCAGCTTCTGACCTAAATGCTATTTAAACACACGTTTTCCTTTGCTGTGTCTCACACACACACACACACACACACACACACACCAGCTTGTAAAGAACACGGAGCAAATGCATACTAAACTCTTATGCTGCATGGATGCTGCAGATGATATCATATATTCATCATAGTCATTTCAAAGAGCTGTTGTCTTGTTTCTAAAACCAATCAGAGCAGAAAATCAAATTCTTACTGTAACTTAAACCTCTTAGTCTGTTAGAATGAATGAAAAATATTTTCAGCTAAAAACATACAAGTTTGGAGCTTTTTGGAATCTACATGTTTGATCCTAAAGTATATATATATTATAAATACTTCTTCTTTATAAAAACCATGGCTGTGTTATGCTGTATAAACAAAAGGAAACCTGATTCTATAATGTATGATAATTCATGTTTTTTATCTGGTGGAAAATGCTGTCATGTTTCCGTTTCATATATCGCATTTCTCATTAAATTAATCATTAAATCGTTGTTAATGTGATATGACTACATTACCCAGAATGCCTGAAGGTTGAAATGAAGTTCCATCCATTTGAACGGATTGTGTCATTATTTTATGAATATTTATAAAAGTCACATAAAGAGAATTGTCCTTTTGTTCTTTCAAAAGCCAGACATTCACCTGAGAGAGCAACAGAACAGTTAAAACAGACAAAATATTGACATCAGTCTGATCCATCATCTGATCCACTCTCCCAAAAGTACAACACAAAAGCCAATTCATTAGCAGATCGCACATTCTCTTCTTTAACCTCTGACAACAAATAATTCCATTGCTTAGCTGATTGTCTTTTGTATTTTTCATCGGTTGACCAATCATTTCTTTATTTTTTTTGTCCATAAACTTTATTGTACATTTTTCAATTGACAGAAATTCACATTCAGTTGCACAATAAAGAAACAATTGCAAATAGCAAACACACAAATAAGACCAAACAACAATAATAGTAAAAGGCCCTGTGTGTGTCATTTTTCTTTTTAAATAAGAGCTCATATACAAACCAAGTCAGGGTGAACAAATGTTATAAATGCGCATACAGAAAATCAAAACAAAATTGAAAAAATAGGCCAAGGCAAGGCAAAAAACAATTCAAAACAACAATACTTCTGATATATTTTAATAACTTACTGTTGTTTTCTTTTTTTGTTTGGAATGCATTTAAGACACTTATAATAATCAGAAGAATAATTAAAAAAATACTAAACAAAGGGCATGTATTTTACCATTTACATAAATGGTTCTTATGCACAAAATAAGAACAACATTGATGACATCAGAAATAAAGAAAAAAATAAAGAAAAAACATCAAGTAAAGAAAAAAAGGGAATATTTAAAACTTTGAGTGACAACCAAATGTGAATATCAGTCCAAAATATTTTTATCTGGTTGCAACTGTAAAAGAGATGGCCTAACATTTCAGTTTCAGTTGAACAGAATCTGCATAGTTCCAGGTCGACCAATTATTAGCCAGTGTTTTAGCAAATCTAGGCAGGTGTTAGGCCCCGCCCTGATGGGCCTCTGACAGTTAGCATTTGTAAGATTAAATTGTAATTTTTTACTTTGAATTCAGGCTCGCAAAATATATTTTCATATTGCAAACCTGAATTGCACATTGAATTGGCAACTGCCAAATGCATTTTTATATCAATGTTCAATGGAGAATCGCATAACTTTGAATCATGGGTAAAAAACGTCCAACCATACAGAGCAACGGTCTGTACGGTTTGCCTTTAGGTGCCCAACAGTCACGGTTTCAGTATTCAGAGGCAGTGAGTAAAATACTTTTATAATACATTCAAAGGTCCATACAAAAGGACACAAACATATATTAAATGAACGAATGCATTATTTCTCTGTATGATTATCTTTCTATAGATGTCTAGCAGTCATCAGGACAGCTGTTGAGCAGTGAGACACATTTCAGTTTGACGCTAACGAGGTCGTAACAGAATGATGCACATCTGGAGCTTTTCAGCAATCGACACATCAGTTACAGCAACCCCGGATAGGAATCCTTTACTTTGTTGATTCGCTACTTTTGGCGTATTTCTAGTTGTTTCACTGTCATGGCAGCGGAGCTGAGAGTTGTTAGAAAAGTTCATTCGATGTTCCGTGTTGGAGGGAAAAGCAGGCACTGGTGTCTGGGTGTGGATGAAAAGCCGAGGTTCAGGCTCCGGCAGGGAAAAAAGAGGAAAAGACAACAAGAGGTGGTCTTCACACCACTGGGTGACGGGTGGAGGAAGTGCTGTTAACTTTGTGTGGGTGATGTGGAAATGGCTTACAGGTGTGCAGCGAGTCTCGCCCTTATTCTTCACACCTTTCCCCTACCTGCAGAGAAATCAGAGGAACAAACAAACGTAGCACCAACGACAAATGGCAGAAAGAGGGCAACAGAAAGACCTGCTAAACCATGTCAGTGACTTCCTACAAAATGGATAAATTAAGGTTATTTCAGGAAAGTGTGTACTCTACATGTTTAGGGTTGGTGTGTGTGGTTGCAGGAGTTTAAAGCCTTTGGTTGACTATATAAATACTGCATACCATTGCATGCACTTCCAAGTAACAGAGTAAAACACTAACTTAATGTGTACTAGAATCTGCCACTGCGTCCTCTAAACCTCCATCTTCCTTTGGTTCCATTTGATGGATGAACATGGCTGCACATCCTTCCAAGTGCTTCTCCTTTTTTATGACAGGCTAGTGTTATTTCTCACTCTTTCATTGAGCTATTTTCCCATTCTCCCTCTGTTTTTGCAGGGGTCATATTTGCTCATCATTATCACCATTAGGGGTGTTATGATTAGTAGTTACACAGAAACATGCTCACTTTATTATTATCACTGCGGTCTCCAGAGGCCTATAATATCCTGCAGACTTGCTGCACTCTGATGATTTCACATTCTGGTTGCCCTCACGAATTCCCCACACTCACAGTGGGTTAGCAGTGCTATGGCTAAGAATAAATAAGGCAATTAATTACAGTGTAATTTATCTTATTCCTGTTTGCCGTGTGATTTATCAGCCCCGAATGAGATCCTGTAGAATTTGTGTAATTGGTGTTTTGGCTGGTCACTGAATAGGAAAAAAACAAGGTGACAGGCAGCACACACACACACACACACACCCTCACACACACACACCCACACACCTACACACACGCACACACTCTCAGGGGTAGTGATAAAGCTTGAAGGTCGATCTTAAACACAAAAGCCCACAGAGAGATTGAGTTGCTGCTTCTGTGTGGAGAGTCAGATCTTCACTCTGCTGACAGCTACTGCTTACAGTACCCACAATCCCCTGCAGGACTGTGGCCAGTCCAGGCGCTCTGACCCCTGAACGTAAGCTGCAGGCTGTGTACAGCCAGACTGCTTGTTAAGATTCAGTCTGCAGAATGGAGAAGAAGAAGACACAGCAGAACACGATAGCAACACTAAATGTGTGAGTGTACAAAACATGCATCACAAACCTGTATTTACAAGTTTAAAAAGCTAAAAATATGGAAAAGCTGTTGCACTAAGCCAAATCAGTAACTTTAAATCACGTATTTAAAAAAAAAAGGCGGGGTGAAGAGAAGGTAAGAAAACATTTGAAAACGGTGAAGAAGGAAAGGAAACGAGGAAGGAGAACGATATCCTGATTGTTCCCCATGGCAACACTCCTCCCCCATCTTTATGCTTAACTGGTTTTGATTGACAGCCACCAACCCCCTACACACAAATACATTTGCGCACACACACACACACACACACACACACACACCGGTGACTAAACACAGGCACTAAATATAAACCAAAGCCTCTGGATGTTTGTTCAGGGTTTTTTTGGTTACTCTGGAGCAAAAATGTTCTTGCTTTACGTCTGTTCCCACGAGTTGTGAAGGAAAAAAAACCTCGCCACTTCCTTTGTGATCTTTGTCTTTTCTTTACAGAGTTAACCGCATGTGTTCTTGGAGAGATGGATGTTTGCTGCAGATCTGCCAACAGAAATACATCATCCTGGAAACAGAATTCATATTTGCCTCAAACTATCAACCCTCCACTCAAATGCAGTTCTGTTGGAGGATCAGATAACTAATGGGAATACGGTAATCCCAATTTGCAGAGAATCAGACATTGGGTTGGTTGATACTAAGATAAGATATGAAATAAGTTTGACAGCTTAAGGGAAAGGGCAGAGGGAGAAACAAAAAGGGTGACAACAGAAACCAGACTCTTTAATTTACCATGAGATGCAGATGGATCCGGGGTCCTTAAAAACCCATTGGATGGAACTTGGCCCGTTTGGTTCTGTTCTGTTGTTCCTCATAATTCCACTAGGGGCAGTAAAGGGCTTTTCCCATTCATTTCAAAAAACACTTTTTGTGGTAAAAGGTTAAGCTAATTTTCAAAGCTTTATGGAAAAAAATAGATTATATAGTAGTTCATTTTTAAAACGACTACTTGCTGTTTTGAAAGAATGTAACATTCAATGAAAATTCATTTATTACAAGACAGTTTTCAGGAAGCAACCCCAGATGTAGTCGGTGAGGAACGCAGTAGCACTGTCTCAACAGAGAGGCTGAGGTGGCTCCTCCCACACCTGGCTAGGGCATCAAGCCTATGAACACATTTATAGTTCAGGTGTTGATCTATGCTGAAAAAAAAGTATCATAAATTGCCAGGAAAAGGGGAGTAAAGAACAGCGTCTAGGCCATCAAAAACGCTGGTTTTTATGCTCAAGCAGCAAATTGACTGTGCTTGGGAAATGTGCTATTCTGAACTTTACCTGCAGCCGTCTGTTTCAGTGTCGCTGCGCAGCAAAAACTAGCGTAGGTTATTACAGCGAAGAAAACAAAGAAAGAATTTTTTCAAAGAATTGATTTTGTCCAAAAAATAATTATGGTTCAGTTTAATTAGGACTAATTCAAAAGTTAATTCCTTTAGTGCAAAAAAGTTGCACAACAAAGGAAATCAAATATTTACTTCATTCATCTACTATTTTCTTTGGTTATTGTTTAACTAAGTGCTAATTTCATTACCATTTTGGGTCGCCCATTAAGTTTTTGTTTTATTTGCTAAACACATCAAGGATTTTGTCAAAAGTTTTCCTTCATTTTGTAACCAATAAAAATTCTATTTGGATGTTTCAGCCTCTTCCACAGAGAACATGGATGAACAAAGCGTGTTTGCAGTGAAAGAAGCAGGGTTCACGTCAAAAATAAATTCAGTGTTCACAAACAAATATTTAGAGGCAAAAAGCGTTTTGGTGCCATTTCACCACCGAGGTCTCAGAATTTAATAATCACTCCTTTCAGTCGGCTCCATCTCTGTTCCTTTCTGGTTTCAGACCCAGATTCCATAAAATATTCACTCAACTGGAACAGACTTTCTACAACCAGAACACAAATGTAGAGAAGTCTCTGTTGTTACCAGAGCAACAATGTGGAAACTCTTCCATGCTTCTCAAATCTGAATATTTTACAAGTGTGGAAGCTGAAAGTTCAAGAGTCAAAAAGAAATAGAAGAGTGTAGGTGAGTCGCAAGTACGATGGAGTTTTAGGGCCAGTTTACACAATGTTTTTTTTTTTTTTTTTACGAGAAAGAAAGTCATAACTGTTAAATTATGAGATTTTATCTTTTAAATTTATGACTTTTTTTCTGGTAAATTAACGAGAAAAAAAATCATATATTAACGAGGAAAAAACACCAAAGTTTTCAGTTTATCGTAGCCGAGCTTGAAGATGAAATACGTGGAGCCTTTTGTGAAGCTTCATTTCCGGATAGATTTAAAAAACAAAGAGATTCTGAACTTTTTGGTGACTCAAAATCAGATTATTTTCAGTGGAACCGGCTTGTCGGTAAAGCGGAGTGTCATCTGTAAAATAAGGAGCTCAGAGACACGTTTGGGTGTAGAGGACCGCTGCAGCCTTTATTCTCCTTTACATTCACATAACCTGAAGTTCATTTGTCTCATTACGTCATGAACCTGTCATCCCAACACCAATGCAGAAAGAGGAATGAAAATAGTCTCTTATATTAGCATTAGAACGTTGAAAATGCCAAAATGTGCTGCTCCTCTTCAGACTGAAGCGTCACACAGACGTAGAGATCTGGTCTTTGGATGAAGAAAGGATGGAAGTGGACATCTGCAGGGACACCAACGTCTTCATCAACGGCTGCAGAGATCCTGAAAGCCCCCATCAATAGATAAAATATTAATAAATCATAAATCAAACAAAGGAACAAACATTTGAAACGTTCTCAATAAACATTCAGGTCACCTGTTGAGTTAAGTTTAGTCGGTCTGCTCTGCTGCTGTGCTGTGTTCACGTGCTGCTCTGCATGTTCTTCCACTTTAATGTCATAAAATTACCAGTTTTTTCTCGTAAATTTAAGACTTAAAATCTCGTAATTTTACTTTTTTTTTGGTGGCCCTAAAAACCATTTGCCAGCGGCCTCTGGTCTAAGAGTAGACCCAACATCAGGAGAGAGTGAGAAGAGCATGATCAATTCATCACCGTCATCAATACCCATCAGGGGTCCTGACCCGTAGGAGTGCTGCAGGTTTTTGGCTTGTCCGCGGCAGGGGAGGGTCTCAAAGACGAGCATCAAGGTGCATCTTGAGGGGAGCGCAGGTGTTTGTTGCAGTTCCCTTGAGGCTCGTTGAAAACGGGACGTGCATGTATGACGTCTGTCAGACGGTGCCTCTATGCACCACAGTCTAGGTGTTAGTAAAGAATAAGTCACAACTGTTCTTACAGCCAGGTACAGGCTGTCTGCGGACAAAAAACCTGTACAGGGAACGTGGACTTATCACTTGAACAGCACTTATGAGTCCCCTGTTCAGACCACAGGATTTGAAGGGAGGGGGGTCAAAAGAAAATAAACTCTTGGTCTCTAAAGCGAGAAGGTTTCCTAAAACAGAGTTGAACAGGTGAGAGTCAAAGTTTTATTTCAGTTTGATTTCTTGTTAGCAAGTTTTCTCAGCGCTATGCTACCGTCTCTCATGGTGACCTTCATGTACACCAAGGGTCAACATCCTCTTGACCTTTAACCTTAACTCACACACCTTTGCCCACGCACATCCTCTCCCTGGCTGTGTTCCAGAGGTCACACTGTTGACCTGAGTCTGGCCGCCGCTCGCCATTTGTTCCCTTCTTTAATTTAACACACACACATGCAGAAGCATTGTGCATGAGGAAGAGGAGTGGGAGGGGGGCTGGAGACTATGACTGATGATTGTGAAGAGAGATTCTCTCTCTGTCTGTTAACACCCATAAACTACCAATCTGTCAGGCCTACCCCGTGTGTCTGCATGTGTGTGCGTGGGCGTGTGCGACATGGCGGTCGCTCCGGCTCCGTCTCGAGGGACGGCAGTTGGAAAGCCTGTGGCTTCTGTCTTGATTGGTCACAGATGTCACAGACACTGACACACACTCGCACAGACCTGCTGTGAGCGAAGGCCTTGCTGTGTCTGAGCTTTGATGCGTCTTCAGCATCTGTCAGGAGTAACAAAAGCCCTCATTTACAGTCAAATAGGCAATGCCATAAATAAGTAAAGACATTACATTCGCTGCTCCACCATAGTCCAGCCATTTATGCACAAAAGAGAGGATGGAAAACTGGGAAGAGAAAAGGAGGGAAACACAGTAGAGTCGTTTCATTGACAACAACTCACTGCAAGTAATGCAGTAAGTTATGTCGCTAATGATAACTTAAAATATTACATTTGGGATATTTTTACATATGCAAACCTTGTTTTTAAATCAAACTCAAGTAGATCTCATCCAGGTTGATGATTATGTTTGTTTTCTGACCCTTGATCCTGTTTTGAAAGAATCAAAACCAGTTCCTGTATTTGTGTTTAGTGATGTTCTGTTTTCAGATTTAGTCGATCCAAGTTACAGCACACTCGGTTCCAGTTTCTAACACTCACTGCTGTCTTCAGTTACTTCCCCCTCATTATATTTCAGTCTATGGTTCCAGGTGTTGGAAATGAGGTCTTTATGAAGTGTCATGATGCACTAGAAGCTTTTTATTAGATTGCTTCACGGAAGGGCAAAGCCTCTTGAAGCTTCCTGTGCAGGGTCGGAGGTTTTGCTGGAGCTTCTTCCAGCTACTTCAGGGCTAAAAGAGGGCACGCCCCGGATCACCGTCCATTACAGGGCCATGGACACACTCTCACGCTCAGATTCACTCTTTACAGGACCATGGGACTGTCACAGGAAGCTGAAGTTACCTTCTGGGTTCTGTTGACTGAGGATAGTAGAAGAAATGAAAAGGATTCATTCTGCTACGTGTAGAAAACAGCTACGACAGAAGCCAGCCTGAGATTCATTCCCATCAACCACATATCCCCAAATGTCACAGTGTGGTGACCTAAACCCAAGTTTTCCAGCAAGATCGGCAGGTGGCCGCATGGCGGCATCCAGAGTCCTACTGTGGTTGAACCGCGTGGAACTTTGTTTCATTGGGCGCTGAGGCTTTGAACTTGCTGAGTATGGAGGCTTGAAGTCTAAAATGTGTACATTTGTAAATTGACAAGATTCTAATGTGTATTCGTAATTTGTGTTATGAATGACCAGTGGGGCAGAATGGCCCGCTTTTTACGTACCCCAGGCTATCGGGCGGCCGATGGCACTTGATATGAACGACTGCCGTCCAGAGACGTTTGCACATCGTCCAATCAGAGCTGCTGCCGGCCGGCGATCCGGCTGCCACCCCCCTGTGGCCGGCCAGCTGTCGCCTGATTTCGCAGTGATGTCATCACCCTGCTTGACTGACAGCCGCCTGACTGCCACCGTCTGCATTCCTGACCACGGCAACGATTTTCTAAATTCAAGCGGTGACATGAAATCTTCAGGATTACCTTTTTCATCGCGCGGTGGCAGTTGTTCTTGTGACCGTATGTAGTTTGGTTTTTCATTTGTTTTCCTGGTTCTCATCAGGTTCTGTGTTTTGCTCCTATCACAGCCCGACCAGGTTCAAGCTGCTAGCTATCCCAGCAGTCTTCCTGTAGTTAGCTATGCTGAGGGCACAGAGGGGTCTGATCCTCAGTTATCTTTGTCAGGTCCTCTGCTTTGTCCCCTTTCATGCTTCTCCCTTTGTTCAATGAGTTCCATGTTCACGTTCATCAAATGTTTAGCTTCCGACTACAAGACTGATCTTCTGCATTTCGGGTCATTTATCAGTGGTTCCTGCCAAAACCTGGTGTTATTTATGAAAATGACATTTCAAAAATTATTTGTATAGAAATTCTTTGGTTTCTAGAGTTAAACTGTGGACCTGGTCAGCCTGTTTCTTTGTTTTGTATGATCAATTGGAGTAGCTGTAGTTTTAGCAGCACTATGTAGTTTTAAAACAAGTTGTGCGCTTGGGTTTGGAAATATTTATGATGTCATTATAATCTGAACACGTGGGGCGTGACAGAAAACAGTGTTAGGCTAACGAGTCTGAAACCACTGATTTATAAGGCCTTCACATAACATACAAGGACACAAAAATACACAAACACACACAATGTCTGACAGTATTTGTCAAGATATGACAGAAACGGAGATAAGGTGTCAGTGGATCTGTCTACACAACCCCCATCTTGTCACACACACATGCACACTATCAGAGGGGCTTCGGCGTTTAGACTTTCAGATGGGAAGCATGACAGCAGAGGTTCCCCCTGAGACGCCGGCAGAGACGGAAAGATGCGGAAAAGAAGGATTAATTCAGGGACGATGAAAAGACAGCAGAGAAAAGGGAAAGGGTGTGTTCATGGGATAAAAGGGGATGATAAAAACCATCTATGGTGCAGTTGGATCAGATTTCCGTCTATTGTTCTGCATTTTCATGGCTGTTGGGATAAACTCTCTTTTTCAGTCTCTGCTGCACTTTTCAAATATACGATAATAGAAGCGAAGCTTTTGCCAAGACACCTCAGGAATTTTCACTCAGACTTCTTTAGTCTACAAGAAATGTTGTGTAGTAAGAAGTCTTGTGTATTAGAACCAGAGGAGATGTTACAAATCAGTTCAGGCTGTCTAACCTTTCAGCCCGGTGGTGGAGATGGGGGGTGGGCAGGTGCTCCCCCAAACAAAAAGCTTTAGTATAATTACTGACAAAGATCAATACAAGCTTCTTTAAAGGATCTATATCCATCTTTTCTTATGCCTTTGGGAATAAACTATATCCACATATAGAATCATATATGACCTTTGACACAAAAGAACCATTTTTTTAATGAAATATGAGTTATTTTTTTCAGCTCATTTTCCTACCAGGATGCAAGACAACTCTCTCCTTGAGGGCTCCGCCCATTTCATGACGTCATCCTAGAGTCGCTCTCAGCAGCGTGTCGGAGTTTCTCCCACGAAAACGAACTTGTTTTTAGTGAGGAATGAACATTATAAAACACTTACAGCTCATAAGAAAAAAAGAACTGATGTTTTAATATTAATAACACAAATCAAATAGTTGATATTTTGATCCTTTCATTTGTGACGGCCTTCCCTCTTCCCACCCCCTGAATTAAATGTTGTAGCTCCGCCTCTGCTTTCAGCTAACTCTCCATCAACTGTGACACCGACAGCAGCCTGTCTTCAGTCACGACATTGATGCTCAGAATTATTTCCTTCACACGTGTCTCAGCTCTCCTTCAGTCCTGCCCTGTGGTCTCTGCTCATGCTAATCAACTGCCACAGCTTTTAAGACCCTTCTGACATCTGCTTTGATCAGATTCTTATTTATTTTCCTGACCTCAAAATCTTCACTCCAGTTGCTGGATCCTTTTTTCTGACCAGGTCATTGTTTTTTTCGCTCCGTTTTGCAACGACAGTGTTATTTTTTTAACGTTTGCCTTCAGGTTTGCCTTTCTTTCTTTGGTTCCACTACAGTAGTTTACAGTGACAATATATGTTATCCTGTTCTATGATTGGACCATTTTCAAATGAACTTAAGGGTTAAAATAGTTGAATCCGTGGTGACTGCAGCAGGCGAGTGACCAGGAGAAGCTTTGCTGCTGTTTAGTCACTTTATCTCTGACTTCAGGAACCGTCTTGTTTTAGAAACAAATGGGCCTCATCATCATCATCATCTGCCGATCCAAACCGGCAGGCTGCTGTAAAACTCAAGTTTACTGTTAATTAGGCATCTGGCGGTGCTGCACACATTCCCTTTGTTCGGTGCAGAAAAAGCCGAACCCTGAGGCTCCAGTGGGAAAAACTGATTTCATCCTTCAGGCTCAGAGGAGCTCTCACTTCCATCTTAAAGATAATCAAAGAGATGAAGGCACCTTGAGCATGGCACTGGCTCTGATCTCCAAGACAAACTGCAGCAATGCCATTTACGGACTTCTTCCAAGATAAATTCCCTCTGACAGACTGTCATGTTCAAACCCAACACAGATGTTAGAGGACACTACCTGTAGATTCTATCCTCAGGAACGAGTTTTCAGAATATCGCGCCTGAAATCGCAGAATGATTGACACTCGTATTAATATAATCAGCGTGAAAAGCTTATTTTTTTATTTTAAATGCATAAACACTTAACAGTGTCGAGGTGTGACTGTGTCCTCAGCAGTCAAGGGTGCGTGAGGCATGACGAGTGCTGTCAGGGGAAATGTCTTTTTACCACGACAGGAAGAAGAATTTGCATAAAAGATTTATGCAAGAGCGTCAGACAACAAGTCCACATTTCCATTTCTGTCTCGTATGTGTGTGCAAATAAGGTCAAACCTTAACATTTTAGATTTATCCTCATTAAATCCTAATGGTTCTATCTCTGCAATAAAATGAACAGCATTAAATCAATATTCAAACAGCCTCAGCAAAGACATGCATGTCATTTCAGACACAAACTGCTGCACAGACTGTGCTGCTTAGAAAGAGAAGGAGATTTGCCATCAATATTATTGACCTGAGCTGGCCTTGAGATGCTGGAGTGTGGGGTAATCAGGGTTATAGCTGCAAAGTGGACAAGAGGGAAAGGAGTGCAAGGCAAAACGGAGAACGAAGGGAAGGTAAACCTGTGAGGATCAGAAAGGATTAGAGAAAATACGAGACTCTTAACATGTAACCACATTTAAGGTTACAATTTCCTGCATCTGAATGTCTCTTAATAGGCGCTCATAAAGACCATCCTCGGGCCAAACGCACTGAAGGACCAGTGACAGGCGGACTCCTCCAGACCGGTTTGGTTTTAGATTATTATTTTCTAGATCCCCCTTTAACCTTTTGAATCTCTGGGAGCTGTAGTCCTACTAACCCAGGTCTAAGCTCTACCCTGGTGATTGTTTTACTGAGAGATCTGGAAATTGTGAATAAACGGTTTAACAGTGAAGCGTGAACAGTCAGACGTCTTTGGCGGTTGGGCTCTGGGCCGGAGACGTCATGTGTGATTGCGATGACGCGCCGAATCGATGAGCCAGAAGGAGAACGTGGCGGAGGTGGGCCGGCGAAATATCTGGAATGTGGATAAACATACTTCAAGGATTTGATTGTGATTGGCTGTGAGGAAAGTGAACACTACAGCTATTGGCTGAGCGAAGAGCAATGGAGTGGCGTGTGGAATGATGAATAAGCAAACCCAGTATACCTGAAGAGGAGGTAGACCTGGCAAAGCTTAACAACAGACACTGTCCATGGAAAGCCATGTTGCTGTTTTCTAGCTGTCTTTGTTTTAGGAATTGTCCTTTGAGCTCCAGCATCCAACCAGTTTTGTTGTGGGTTCTACTGGTTCTTATGCTTCTAGCTCCAGTCTGACATTAGGCTCATGTGTTTCACTTAACTGCTTCAGGACAAGACTGTGTCTATGTCAATGAGCTGTAACCCCTGTTTTATGTTGTTTTGATGCTTTGTATTCCAAATGTGACTGAGACTGTTAAGCTACGTTCACATCCGCATCGGGAACTTACACTGAAAGTCTATCAAACATCTGTAAATGCGCGTTTCGGGCTACTGTGTTCAAAACACGCGTTCACGCATCGCTAAAGACGTTTTTAAGTCTGTTTCAGGCTGAACGTACAAACTGCGGGTTCATTAATCGTGTGCTGAAAGTTCAACCAGTTGAACTTTGACCCATCAGGTCACTCGGCTTTGGCGGTGACGTACACATGGCGTCCTTTTCGAAACACAGAAGTGTCACCTGTTGCTGATGAAGGAGAAAGAAGTTTGTGCACAGACGGACTTAGACAACACCAAGTCCTTCACATATCAGAATAGACCTGAGGCAGAAAAAGAAGATTCACCAGATATGCACAGCTTTTTGTACGTAGCCTCTTTCAGCCTCAGGTGGCGGACTAGCGCTAGTAAACAGTAGAAAACCAAAGAAGAGATGTCCCTTCCTGCCGCTGCCTGCCTGGAAAGCGTGTATAGTGTTTCTGAACACCCAACCCGCTCGGTGTGAATGTAACATTGGGTGCACTCATACCTCTACATCTACATTTATTTTATTTGGTGTATTAACTCCAGACAAAATTGAATTGCATTGTACAGATTTGAGAAAAAAACAGTTTTCATGTTGTAAGGATAAATCAGAAAAAGCAGGTTTTTGTTCATCTGTTCATAAGAGAAGCTGTTGTGCTGCATATGTGGACTCCTGACAGTCATTCACACCAGTCTGCTAAAGCAGCCTGCAATTCTACAGCCAGTACACAGTTTTAGTTATATTTCATTATTTTCACTATTGCAATTTAAAAACTGCATCAAAATAATGGTCAACTTTTGGCTGGGCTCCTGTGGAAACGTGGCTTGATAGTTTTAGCAGTTGAAGCTGCAGAGGAAAAGAAACGTTTGCATGATGCAGAACCTGGGTTAAGGGTAACAAATAGAAGCTGCAGACACAGGAACTGTGGGCAGAAAAAGATGAAAGGAATACTTATCGAGACCTGAAACATTTTTAAAAGAAAACCAAGAACACAATGAAGTGTGTTTCCTGCATATAAATTCCTTCATCCCAGCCGTGCTTTATTTTGTGACTATCGCTTTTCAGGAAGTGAATCTCTGATCGTAGACCAATAAAAAGCCACTGACAGCCTTTGTCCCTTCACACAGAGATTTTTATCTCTGATTTTTGGAGCACCACATCGCTCTTTTTCTCTTTGTAATTGCAGATAAACTTCCCAAACATGCTGCCCAGTTTGTGCTGATTATGCATGATCAACAGTTCTGCCTCAGTCAGTCAGTGGTTGAAGTTCACAGTAGACTGTTGCTACCCGCTGCAAGAGCACGCACTCACAAGTGGAAGAGGCTTGGTATGAAATGCCAAAGCGGTGATAATCTGGTGAACGTCACTCCAGGCTTTTTCTTTCTGTGCTCTATTCCGACATATGAAAGACTTGGTGTCATGGAATTCCAGCCGGGAACGAACCACAATTATTAATTTGTCCTCCATGATCCATTTTCAAATGGTCATTACCTCAATTGATTGAGTCACTACCAAATCCAAGTCCCTGATTGGTCAAAGTTCATCTGGTTTAACCTTCAATGTGCGTTTAATGGCGGGACGTTTTGTAGATAGAGGCCAACAATGGACTTAAAGACTCCAATGAAAATTGTTGTTTTTGCTTTCATTTTTGTTCCGTTCAGTGTTTTGAACAAGTGCAGCATTTTTCTCCTGATTGAGGACAAAGAAAGTTCAGATTAAAATTGCATCCCTGAGTTTTTCAATTTTTTAAATTGTTGTGAGTCAGGATCAGATGTAAACATGCAGTTTAACAGCTGGTAGTTGTAATGTAAAACCAACAACAGCAAATCAAAAGCTTTGTGATGCATTCTGATGCATCCTCCTCAAACAGATCCATAAACGCCTTTGCTGTCCTCGTCTGAGCAGGAATCTGGATCTAAACTGTTCGGCTGGACGGCTACGATATCGCGGCCATTTTTATTGCACTGCTAATGTTTGGTTGGGTTGTGAGGGGCTGTAAGCTAGCTGTAGAGAGTGTAAATGAAGGGATGATGGGAAAGTAGCACAGACTCACAGCCAACTATCCCACCCACAAATCAGAGATTAATTTCTGCTGAACTCCTGTGGCTCTGCAGAAACTATGTCCTAGAAAACGACCCAGGTTTTTGGATTTTCCCTAAAAAACAGCATCATCAAAATTCAAAGACCACTGGGAACGGTTTGACAATAGAGCAGAAGTTGATTTCAGTAACGAGGGGGTTTTGAACCCAGAAGCCCTAAACACACATTTCTGTGTTTTTACAGAGGCTTTTTGTTGGAAATGGTCATTTGAACAGCATCATGGACACTTAGCTGGCTATGTTTCAGTTTGTAATGTTTTTATTTCTTTAGGAATAAATTATAAAAGTGGAATCTATTTTTTATCTTCAATGATTTGAAAAAGCTCAGGAAGAAGTGAATTTTCTGCAGACAGTGTTTGAGAGCATAATTGGCCCTCTGAGGAACCATTCTTAATTGTATTTGACAGCGGTAAAGGTCTCGTTAACAACATAAGCTTGTTGGGGTTTTAGCCTGCAGTCCCACCGCCAACATGATCAGGATTGTCTGGAGGCTTACAGAACACAAAAAGTTTTCAGGTTTTCCTGCTATTACTGCCAGTTTTTGTGAGACCTATAGAATAAGATATGTGGCTGAATCAGCTTTATGTGAGTTTAAAGACCCACTCCAGTGAAAAGTGTGTTTGACATATTCTTGTAGCATCCCAGGAGGAAATACATATTAAGAAAATTAAGCTGCAAACTGTGCTTCTGAGTACTTTTGTATTCAAATCGGTGTGAATCAGGACGCCTGCAGGGGCTACATTTGGTGCGCCAAAGTCTCTAAGCTCCGCCCCTTTCTGATCATCCACCTGCAGACCAACAGATCCATGAACGTCTTTGTTTTCCTGGTCTGAGCTGGAATCTGGATCAGAACTGGACGGTTGGATGGATCGGATGTTGCTGTCATTTGTGTTGAGGTTGTGAGGGGCTGTAAGCTAGTGGGAGAGAGTGTCAGCAAAGGATTGATGGGAAATGAAGGCAGACATACTCCATGGCAACAGTACCGCCCACAAGATGAATTTATCGCTGACTTCTGATGAATTTCTGATGAAGTCCTGCCGCTCTGCAGAAACTACGTCCTAGAAAACCACACAGGTTTTAAGATTTTGGCTAAAAACTGCATCATCAGAATTTAAGACGACCTGGAACGCTTTGACAACAGATCAGAAGATGATCGTAATTCACCTTCAGCATGTTGAGTGTGAAAAAACAAACACACATTTAGGTTTAAATGACAAATAGCTTGTTTTCCATTCATTAACAGCATCATCTCAATGCATTCTGCAAAACAAACAACAAAAATAATCAGAAGAACATTGACACAAAAATGGAAGTTGTTATGGAAAAGACCTTTTAATGAGTTCAGTGTTCAGACACTACCTTTAATTTAATTTACATACAGATACAAAAAAAGGAGGCGCAATTGACAATTTTGTAACACACATGCATTCACACTCTCCCACACAGACACACACACACAGACACACACACACACAGAAAGTAATTAGCACTTAAAACAGGAGGCTGAGTGGGTCTCAGCTCATTAATATCAATTGGTGTTAATATCAGGGAAGGTGATGAGCATGTGTGTTTGATCGTGTCTGTTCTCAGGAGCAGATTCAGATTAATGGAAATAATTTGTCCTCAGTGATGTGATGAGTAGATCTGCCAGACAGGTGTGGTGTAAATATTTTCTGTGGTGGTGATTCTAGTGAGCACACTAGAACAGAATCTGCTCTGTAGAAGCGTAGTGTTGAGGACAAGGGGACGTCAATGTCTACCCAGATGGCAACAAGAACAATGTACGGATGAATTACAGAGATCATTCCCAACCCAAAATGAAGTGTATCATTGTTTTGTCAACAGACCAACAAGAGGGTGGGATGATCATTTCAAAAAGAGGAGAAAATGCAAACATTTAGTTCAAGTGTGTTCTGACACAGTTCATCAAAGTCGTTAGCAGAGCGTTTCCTGTATTCGTTTTCTCTCCAGAGAACTGTTGGTGTTTCAGTGGTTTGGAGTGTGTGCATGTGTGTGTGCATGTGTGTGTGCATGTGTGTGTGCATGTGTGTGTGCATGTGTGTGTGTGCATGTGTGTGTGCATGTGTGTGCATGTGTGTGTGTTCTGACCTCAGCTGTGAGGCTGTCAAAGAGATTATGGGAGTTTTAGTCCGGTGAGACACATGGGGTCTATGACAGGTGAGCCCTGGTAATGATGGTTCTACTCTAAACTCCCGGACATGCATGTGTGTGTGTGTGTGTGTGTGTGTGTGTGTGTGTGTTGGTTTCTGTCCAGCTGGGGCAAAAGCGCTCTGCCGATCGGCTCTCTGGGGAATAAACCGAATGAATATACTACTGAGAAACGCATTCATTTTCCCTGGAAAATAATAAATCTCGCTCTGACGGCTGTGTCTTACAAAAACGTAACACAATGTGAAACGTAAAAACACAACTACGAAAACCCTCCACCAATCTGGTTTAGCATGAAAGTGACAAAATGTTAGCCCAGGTTGAGAACAAGACCCGATGGATTCAGCACACAAGGCAACGTTGTCTTTATTTTTACTGTAAAGTTAAAGAAGTCTTTCAAATGTCTGTGACATGAGACCTTAAGGATGATTGAGCCTCCCCACCACTGGCAGGTAATTACAAACCTGCACACATCACATTTTTAAAACTGTTCTGCATTTGCAGCCAAAAGCTGCGACTCAGTGAGACACAACTCTAAAAGAAGCAAAACTTTTTAAAACAAAACAAATTTAGAATGGCATAAAATAAATACTGTTAGGATATTGAGCTTCCACAAGATAACCTTAAGTCTGATTCATGCCATTTGGAGAAATCTGTCTTGCAGCTGTGTGCAGAAAATAGAGAATGAGGCTTTAAGGCTCTTCTTGGAGATCTCTCTGCCTTGTCTTTTGGGGCATCTTGCATGTTTTCCACTGTGCGTTTCCAGCTGCTCTGTTTTTAATACCTGCTTAATGCAAAAACAAAATCTGCACGAAGTAAGCAGGCGTACATCTGTGCAGAAATAAACGAGAGCGGTTTTCAAGAGGAACTGTCGTTCTTTGCATAAACCAAGAGCAAAAATACAGTCATCCAGACTTGTGACACAAATAGTGCTTTTATCCCACTGCAGGAAGCAAGACTTTCCATCTAGCTGATAGGAAAAGTTGACTTACTTTAGGTTTTGAATGTCGAGTCCCAGAAAAATTCCAGGTCCAGGTTTTGTTGGTCTGCAGAAAATACATTAGTTTGACTTTGCTTAAAGAATAAAACTGCTATCTCCATTCATGGACACATGGTTTAATGATGGTTATGTCTTCTGAACTCAATTATTCCCTGTTTCTTGGAACAAATCAAAGTTTAAATGCAAAGTATTCCCAGCAGAAGCGGCTGGAGAATGCACAGCAACACAAACAAACACTTTAAACGGACACAATAAACTGGAGTTCTCTCTCCACATGCATCATCCTCCACATCTACAATTAATAGTGACTGTTCTTTTTGGCTCAGTCTGTTATAAATGAGGGTCTGGAACAAGATGCAAACAGGACTCAAGGCTGGGAAGCAGATGGATGAGGCACAGAAAAAACCTCAGTTCAACAAAAGACAAAAGCTCTGCCAAACAGGTAGTCCAAAAGACGCAGCACAGGGACGGCGAGCAACCAGAGAGGAGACGGCAGGAGGAATCTGGCAAAGCACAACAGAGCTGCCAGAGGCACTTTTACTGAGGACAATTACAAAGACGATGCAGCTCAGGCAATTGGCCACTTGGAAAAGGCAGGAAGAAAAATTAAATGAAAGGAAAAGGAACAATATTTCTAAAGTAATAGAAGACAAAACATTCAGGACTCACTCACACCAGGCCATCCATGCCAACGCCTGCTAGACCTCTATCGCTGGACTCATCCCTCTTCAGATGCCTTTGTTTCTCAACCCTCATCCATTAGCGGACGGTGCGGACACTTTAGCTTTGTTT
Source organism: Oryzias latipes (assembly GCF_053564925.1). Classification (NCBI taxonomy): domain Eukaryota; kingdom Metazoa; phylum Chordata; class Actinopteri; order Beloniformes; family Adrianichthyidae; genus Oryzias; species Oryzias latipes. Next base: position 1,497,693 of record NC_136248.1, read on the forward strand.
ACCTTCCAGAAAGTCTTTCTGCTTGTGTGTCAGTAAAAACAATAGTCGTAGAGGTCATTCTGGGGTTTCTCAGTCCTTCTATGGTTTATCTTCAGAGCAGTTTTTAGTCTGGATTTTGTCCTGGGATTGAGCCGTTGGCAGACGCCTTTGGGCGTGTGGTCACTTTCCTGAATTGTGTTGCAGCCCGTTAAGTGATCGCCTCATATCCGTATCATGCCGGTGAATAGGGGTGTGGCCTTATTTTATTATATTATTTTAATGATGGAGTCAAACTGTACTTGAAGGTCAAATGAAACGACGGTCCAACCATCTGGTAGAAGAGTCCAAACCAGATCCCAGTTTTTCTGCTATGCCTCGTTCACATCATGGACATATCACCTTCTTTACAGGTACAGTTAAAGCTAAATGTAGGAGACTTTTACAGAACACTTTATGGTAACCATTTGCAATATGTCGTTCCTTTGTTTTTTTTTCTCTGAAACAAAAAGTTCTTCTCAGTGTCAGAAGGTCTTTTGTGGATAAGAAGCTCTCCTTTTTCAAGAAACATTTGTGTTCCTCCTCTGGAATAAAGTATTTTCAGATTGACTGAGTTATGAGTTTATCTTTGGTGGTTGTTCTGCATAAGCTGTGTGGAACAAATGGACTGTTGTGTGCTCATTACACACCAAACTTTCAACTTCCAAAACGAAACACTGGTTCACGAGACGTAGCGGACTTCACCACTATGAGCTGGTGGAGCTGCAAATGTACTGTAATGTAATGTACTTTGATCTACCAACAAGAGCCATAATCAGCTCACTGGGTTTTGGACCGTGCGTGTCATGAATCATTCTAGTTAAAAAAAAAAAAAGAATGCTCATAATTGTGAATATGTACAACAGAGTTTCAGGGCCAGTTTACAAAAAAACTTTTTTCTTTTTAAATTATGTCTTTTAAGTCATAGATTTACGAGAAATAAAATCATAACTAGTAATTTACGAGATTTTTTCTCCTAAATTTATGACTTAAAATCTTGTAATTTTTGTTTTTTCTTGTTTTTTTTTGGGTGGCCCTAAAACTCCGTCATAAATATGGATTTCCGTTTTTACATCTGCAAATGAAACTTTCACTGAAGTTGTGTCTTTTCAACATCTACTCTAAACTCTGGCAGAAAAATACTTGTGAAGTGAAACAGCAACAAATGCAAACCAAAGGAGGGGTGTCGGTCGCCTGCTGGGCTCGGCAGATGTTTGGAAACTGGTTGGTCTGAGGTCCAGTTCTCTTTTTTTTAAATGCATTTGGATAACAGGAAGATCTCTCACTTTTATGTAATGCAGAACTCTGCTTATCCTACGCTGTTGAAAGTTTCCCACTTCTTTTCTAAAATGTGACAGTATGCATAAATATCAGCCGTTAAAAAGATGGATTATAAAGTCACCATAACACAGAGTTATCACTTCCTTTGTTTTTCATTTATGCAGCAGTCAGGAGAAAAGCTTCTTGTGGAAAATAATCTTTTATGTCAGCAGAATACTTCCTCAAAAATGTAATAAAGTTGGATGTTGGAGGTTTTTCTTTTGGGAACAATCTGGAAAAACGAAGGACTTCTCCAGGTTCTGATGGAGCTGCCCAAACCGATGAATTCGACATTCGACACGCCATGAAATGTCCATCCTATACTGAGACAAACATCTGCAGTCAGTATTCCTGCAGAGGACAGAAGGTTTACTGCAGCACATCCGGTCACACTACCTGCAGTCTGTCAGTTACACAAAGTTACATGTTTTCTGAGGCCTTTAACAAAGCAGCTCCGGCTTGATCACACATGTTTTCACCATTTTTCATCGTATGTATCTCTTCATAATCTATCTTATAACATAAAAAATTTTATTTATCAGGACATGATTTCAAATCTTTTCTTTTCCAGTTGTTCCTGTTTCAGTCGCTGTGATTCCCCTCCGGCAGGCAGCAGCTGCCGGGGCCGAAGTCCAGTGTTTGGATCCCGTCCAGAACCTTAATGCAGTCTTTTTTTCTACTGACAGTAACTCATGATGTCAGCCATTGTTAAAGTGTCTGTGTTCAGATGGTCTTGGCTATTGTCCACTGCGCTGTCACCACCTCTTACTTATCATTTAGACTCCCAGATGGCTCCGTAACGTCCTACATTTCTAGCTCGGTAATGAAGCTGTCTGACAGAGCTCCTGCAGTACCTGTCTCTACTGGACGGCTCTGCTTCTAGTACGTAGAAGCCAGAACAAACCTGTTCTGACTGCTCTTGTCAAACAGCTGCTCCTATTATTTTTGAAAATACCCCCCCCCCCCCCCCACACACCAGCTCTCTTTGCCATGCTGTCTCGCTGCATTTTCTGTATTATCTTTAGCTTTTTTTTTGCTGTTGCATCACCAGTGTTACAGCGTCTTTAGCATCCCAATGTAGATGTTCTTGATCCTTATTTTTACAGATGTGACGTTCTGACAACAAACCATCAGCAGAAAGAAATCATTTACCGTAGTCTAGGGCTGCACGATATGAGGAAAACTCGCGATGTTCGATATTAGTGATCAATATTGTGATGACGATATATCTTGCGAAACATGAACAAATAGCAAAACAACCAAAAGTACAATTTTCATTTCACTACAACAGTTTAATTCAAATTAGAGTTAACCCTCGTCTACGTAGGAGGCTAACATCAAACATGAAAGAGCTCCATCCGATTGGTCAACAATGTGAAGGCGTCCATCCGATTGGTCAACATCGTGAAGGCGTCCATCCGATTGGTCAACATCGTGAAGGCGTCCATCCGATTGGTCAACAATGTGAAGGCGTCCATCCGATTGGTCAACATCGTGAAGGCGTCCATCCGATTGGTCAACAATGTGAAGGCGTCCATCCGATTGGTCAACATCGTGAAGGCGTCCATCCGATTGGTCAACATCGTGAAGGCGTCCATCCGATTGGTCAACATCGTGAAGGCGTCCATCCGATTGGTCAACATCGTGAAGGCGTCCATCCGATTGGTCAACATCGTGAAGGCGTCCATCCGATTGGTCAAATGTATAAATGGATTTATTTATTACTTCGAGCTGCCATAAGATTGTTTTAGCTCATTTAGGGGAACCGTTTATTGCGATTTTTGCCGTCTTTTGCGACATGTGTATTGCACAGCTTGATATTGTGATAACGATGAATGTTCGATTTACTGTGCAGGCCTACTATAGTCTCTGAATCAATTCTCTGAATTGATAGAAGTATTAAATGATGATTTTTTTCCCCAAATGAATCTTTCTTTTAACTTTATTGTACTATGTTTAATTAAAACTTGCATTTTTATCCTGTGATGAGGAGGATAAGACCAGCATCATGGAACTGGTGACAAATGAAAAAAGGTGGCTGAGGAGAGTGGAGGGGGGGGGGGGGGGCACCAGAGAGCGATAGCATCGAACTGCAGGACAAAGCGGACAAGGGCACGCTGTGGAAGTGTGTACTCGTGCTGGTGTGTGTTTGTGTGCGCGCGAGACCAGTGGAAGTGAATACAGATAGAGCTGTCAGGATAGTGATTTACTGATAGATAGAGAGGGGGAGGACTTGTGAAGGGGAATCAATAAGAAGGAAACCATGAAGGAAAAGAGAGAGAGCAGAAGAAATGAGGAAAGGGAGAGAAGAACTGAAGGCAAAGCAGAAAGAGGGAAACCAGTGAGACTGAGAGAAGTGTTGGACAGAAGGCTGTACCCATGATTTACTACATGATGTATCATGTTTTCATAAACTGCTCACATATATATGAGGACATGTAGATCGTCATGGATAGATAGGCTGTTTGCCCCGTTAAGATTTTCTAGTTTGAATCATGTTAAATATGAAGAAATCTTGTTTTGTCATCATCCAAACACAACCACTATGATTTGGTTGTTGTTGCCACAGCAATCAGCTTTCACTGATTCGCTCAGGGGGTTTGGCAGAGGTTTTAACGCCGGATTCCCTTCCTGACACAACGCTATATTTTATCCCGGCTGGGGACCGGCACAGGGGGACCCAGACTTAAGCCCTAATGTGATTGCATGGTTAGGCAGAAGTGTGGAGGGTCTTGCCTAAAGGCCTACACCTGATAAGCTCATCACGCCCCCTGGGAATCAAACCGCAGTGATTTTGATGAATTCATTCAAATGATTGATCCTCTTAGCATTGTGCACATTGTTTCAGCTGTATCCTGAGATGAGCATCACGTTTACACCGGCTGTGCTCGATCTCTAGATTTCCCGACGTTTATTTAGACGACCAGGTGAGCCCAGACGGTGAAAATGTTCACGAACTTTTTTTCCTATGGGCAAGGCAACAGGTTATAGTAAACTCTCAACAAGTGTGGGTAAATACAGATAAAGTATGGGAGACGCTGGTGTATCATGGGGATTTTATTGAACCCCCCCCAAACCCTACCCACGGTGCAGGAAGCCTGTCAGTGCTGTTCCCATCAGTGCATGCTGCTTGTTTGCAGCCTGACTGTTAGAAATGAGGATCTTAGACAATCAGAATGTAGTTTGTGTGGACATCCTACGGGCGCCCTGTGGGTACTGCACCCCCTCAACCCCCCCATACGTGCAGCATTTTAGAAAGAGGCCAGTACTAGCACCTCTTTAACGACTGAAGTTCTGCGGTGAGGTGGTGGTATGACAGCATCCTCTGTATGTCATAAGTGCATGTAACTTCCATTGTCCTTCCTGGTACACCATGACACTCACACTTACCACACGCACAGTAATGGTACATTCCACTTTCATGGAGGTCGTATGAGCCTCAAGGGAACTGCACGACACACCTGTGCTCCTCTGGAGATGCAGCCCCCCCTCTCTACAACCCTCTAACAACCCAGAAACCTGTAGTACCTGCTAAAAAACCAATGTAAAGCTGAACCATTCAAAAATAGCCCCAGTAGCCCCCCTGTTTTATAATGATGGACTTTATCACTAATAGTCATTTCTTTCTCTAGTACTTTAGTCATTAAAATCCACTTGACTTGTGTTTGAATCAACTCTGTGGTCATATTGTGAAGTTCAAAAGGCCTTGTTGATTTTTTCAGTTGCTGGTTTTATGTGTTTCTGCTTCAGTGTTTTTAAGTGTGTTCATTTGTGTTAACCTTTGTGAAACACCCACATTTTCTAAGCTGTAATAAACGTTTTTGTCTAATGTTGATCTGCTAAAGGAAGTAAAAGAATGGAAGAATCCATCTGATGAAAAACCAAACCAAAAAACTGCTGCCTGTGAAGCTAAACTTGTTTCCTTTTCACCTGCTTTTAGGCTTTTTAGGAAAAGATGTTTGCTGAACATCTTTGACAAAAAACAGCTGATAAAAGACAGAAACACTTCAAAGATGAGAAAAACTGACACCACCTTGTCAGGGTTTTCTACAGCTTAGCAAAGAATAGTGTTGGAGCCTCTGGCTTCAAAAGCAGCGATGAGCTATCCTGCAGAGGAAAGCACTGCGTGTTGGAGGTTAATCGCTGTGAATCATGTTTTTGTTTCCTCGAGAGTCAATTCCAACAAAAACTAAGGAGGATTTTAAATGTGTCAACGCATGAATTAAAAGAATGAACACAATGATACTGACTCAAGAAAACCATCTAGGAATATGGTCACAATTGAATCGGTTAGTTCAAAAGGGGCCCAAGTCCGTTGTAATGTATTGACTATGCTAGACATTTAAAATGCATTAAGTGCAAAATTCCTGGACTTGGGCCTCTCTTGCATGTGTTTAGCTTTGTCCCATAGATGGCAGCACTAGTTATCCAATATGGCAGCGCCCCCGTTTAATTCAAGAAGGGCCCAAGTCCAGAGACTTTAGTTTGCTACTCCTCTGAAATGATAAAAGTGAGGTGCTTCATCTTATAGCATTTGTAAGCTATGAACTGGAGCTAAATCTGAGTAAAGTATCAATCATTTGGTGTAGCCTCCAATTCAAATTATTTCCTGGAAAAACAAACCTCTTGAACTTGGGCCCTTTTTGAATTAACCGATTCAAATGGATGGACATTAAAAAAGACTGAACATGACTGTGTTGATGCAGAGATTTCAGAAAGTGCTAAGACGCATTTTTTTGTTTAGAACTTGAAAATATTGTGTCCTGTGTTTACATGATCAGTCTTTGCTGTGTGCAATCTTGTAAAGTCCATTGAAGTTGTGGTTTAAATCTTTTAACTTAAATAATTAAGCGTTTAATGTGATTATGTTTGGGATTTTGGATTGACAAAGTAAAATAATGCAGATACTCCTGCTTGGATGGATGAATGGATGGATGAATAGACGGATAATGGATGGATGGATGGACGGATGGATGGATGACAGATAATGGATGGATGGATTATGAATGAATGGATGGATGGATGGATGAAACATAGTTTTGACTCCTCTGGGCTTCTTGTGTGTTTTTTGTGTTTTGCTGCTCCTGGTTTCAGTGATCAGAGTACCATAGTCATGTAATCTCATCTTTCTCTTCCAGAGTCTAACTCTCGGTGTCTTTTCTCTGTCTACAGCGTCGAACATCGCCTCGTCTTCCTCTTCGTATTCATCAAATCTTGGTTTTGTAGACTTCACCTTCACCCGGGAGCCTCGGGACACGGTCACAGTGCGGGGGGGTGTGCTGCAACTTGACTGTCAGGCTCAAGCAGATTCAGTCACAAGGCGTCCCAGCATCACATGGCGTAAAGATGGAGTGTTGCTCAGCACAGTGGTTGATGAGCGACGACAGCAACTCAGCAACGGCACCCTGATGGTGCGAAATGTGGTGCATTCGCGGCACCACAGGCCAGATGAGGGAGAATACCAGTGCCTTGCTACTCTGGACGGTCTGGGGAGCATAGTGAGCCGGACTGCAAAAGTCACTGTGGCAGGTAAGGAACGCTGATACTTCACGTATAAAAGTACTGTATAAAGAGTGGAGCCAACAAGTATTTGTCAGTCTCCAGTCCTAAACATTGTCCTGCGTAAAAGATGGAAGAAGTCTGTAAATATTCATTTCAAGACGATACAGCAATTTTGTTTAAATTCTACGATGCAGTAAATTCTACGATGCAGTTAGTTCATAACTGCAATTTGCAATGCAATTTTTAAATGATAAACTAAATAAAATGTTTGCGGTATGAAATCTACCATCTACCTCAACATTGGTTTGTTCCATAAGGGGCTTTTGACAGAAGATATTGTCATAAACTGCGTTATCCTGTCATGGACCTTCTAATGAAGCAACAAAGATCTATGATCCAGGGATGGACAACGCCAGACCTGGAGGACCGGTGTATCCGTGTGATCTCCACATATCCAATCATTATTGATTACCTGGTTCAGGTGTGTCCAGCCAATTAGAACATGCCAGAGCAGGAATGCAGCCCTCGAGGCCTGGAGTTGCCTGTCCCACCGCCCAGCGTACTCCGGGGTGACCCGGGTTGGTCTTTGGGGTTAGGGACTCCTCTGCTGTGCCAAACCCCTTGACTTGGGGTTCTGGGTGGGTGGGGCTTTGGACTGGACTTTTGCCACTGCAGTGAGATTTGTCTGTCTGCGATTGTGCTTGCACTCTTTGTGCCTTTGTGCCTTGGCCTTTCTGCTCTCTGAGGGCCAGGGACTCCTGCGGCGGGCCCCCTGGCCCTGTTTCTAGCTGGCTGCTGTGTGGAGGGCCCTTAGGCCTGTTTTTCCATATGGGGAGACCTCGGGAGCCCCGGCAATGCTGATTGCTCCTGATTGCTTTCTGGTTTATTTCAAGTAATCAAAACTAAAACTAGACTTAAAAAAGCAGACATATTCATCTATATACAGATAAATCAAACTTAGGATGATTAGTCACAATTAAATGGCCAAAAGGTCTAAAATCTATGATTCAATCAAAGAAGGAATAAAAAGCTGCAGAAAAGAGAAAAAGGTTCCCTTATAGTGGATTTATTGAGAAATGCTCTAAAAAGAAATTGAACTTGTCTTTGTCAGTTATAGCAGAAATCTGGTAAATATTTAAACTAGGGAAAAAGGATTCTGCTGTAAATCCTCAGTTTCACTTTACTGCTCTTAATACTTTCAAAAAAAAACCCTAATGTAATCTAGATAATGGAGCATGACTTAAGATCAATATTTTTTTATGGAAGATGATAATAAGGACAAACTCTGAGGGTAAAGTGTCGCTGTCATCCACTGCTTCCTGTTCAAAGCTGAGTCAGCGGAACACAAAGTCTGACAGAAACATGGAGTGAACCAGCAGCCGACCAGAGACAGCAGCGAGTCTTCACAACTTCTGAGGACTTCTTGGTAAACTGAGGTCTGTCTTGATACAAAGAACTGCTTTAAGCTTGAATTAAGCCAAAACCCCCTCGACATCTGGTAACCTAGCGATTAGGAGGAATGGTCATGGGGCAGTCGCTCATGTTGGAGTTTTCAGAGTATGGCCGTCAGTCTGCCTGACTGCTTTAGCTGCTGTGTAGCTTCCCTGATTAAACACGATCCCAATTAACTCAAACAAACAAGTCCATGTTCAAGTCTGACGTAAAAATATGAACTTCCTCTGACACACGCCACCTCACAAGGCAAAAAGCTAATGAACAGTAGAGGCTTCAAAATGCAATTAACACCTGTGTCTGCTGACGAGGATTCAATTAAGACGCCAAAGTCCTGAGAGAGAGAGGAAGATTCTGGGCAGAAGAAACGCTACCTGACAGCTGAAGTGAGAGGAGACATTCAGCAAACTTCAGGTTCAAAGCTGATTATAGGAGAACCCTAAACTCACAGACCCACCCCCATGAAAATCCTGTTCTTGCTGTTTCTAACATGTTCTTGTAGCATTTTTCTCTTGATGGAGGACATGGATAAAGAAAATTAAGATTGAAATGGCTTTTCTTTATGCAAATTGTTGCGAAACAGGAGCAGATGAAAAACTGCTCTTTGACTAAACTTGTAGGTGTGATGTGGAAGTTAGTACAGCGAGCCACAAGCTCTAAGCTCCGCCCCTTTCTGATCATCCACCTGCAGACCAACAGATCAATGACCGTCTTTGTTTTCCTGGTCTGAGCTGGAATCTGGATCAGAACTGGACGGATGGACGGATCGGATGTTGCTCACTCTGACATTGCTTGGGGTTGTGAGGGGCCGTAAGCCAGTGGGAGAGTGTAAACAAAGGGATGATGGGAAACACGCCTGCCTACAACTTAGAGGGGATTTTCCAAAGAACTCCAGCTGCTCTGTAGAAACTATGTTCTAGAAAACGACGCAGGTTTTTGATTTGACCTAAAAACTGCATCATCATAATGATAAGACCACTGTGGTTGCTTTGAAAACAGATCAGAGATGATTGCAGCGGGACTTTAATGAAGCTTCTATTTATTTTCACCTTCTCACCATGCTAGAAATTGTGTTTTTACTTGTAATGCCTTCTTGTCAGTAAGATGCTAAGTTCAATCTTATTTTATCAGCAGTCGTTAAAAACATCTTGCATGTTTGTTTTTGTTTTTAAAGGCAGAGTTTCATAAAAAAATCCTCGGTTTTATTTGTGTTTGGAACTTTGGGGTTTGCTGCACCTTAGTAGATGACAGGTACTTCCATGCTGGTTTTCCAGCTGTCTCTTTTGCAAATTTCACCCATTAAAGTGCATTTTTGTGAAAAAAAGTAGTTCAAGCCTTAGCCACATGCACCCTGCAGGGGGTTGACACGGATGGGTGCTGCAGGGTTTTTGGGTGGACCGGTCCCACGGAGGAGTCAGGCAGTCAGGCTGCACATAAGGAGCACACCTGGAGCAGAACCTGAACAGAACAGCACCAGAACAACGCTTGGGATTAGGGAGAGGGAATGAAAAAAAAATCAAATCTTTAAGACCCGCCTGCGTCTCACCCACCTCCCCCTTACTTACCCCCGACTTGGTTGTAGTTTGATTCATCTGTGCAGGTTTGCCAGCTTTTCACCTGCAGCCAAAACTGCTGCCCTTACAGCTGGATCTGGGCTAAGACCTTTCCAAATTAAAATGTTTTAAGACGATTTCATCAACCCACCATTATGACCACCCAGACTAAATAATAAAGTCCAGGTTTATAGATTTTATCATCTTAAACATGAAATCCTACTGAAGAAAAACAAAGAATTGTGTCTGGGTGAACCTTGTTTTTGTGGTAACTGATGTATCACTAAAGTAATGTCAAAGGAATTAGACGTAAAGGAGACAGCCCTACTTTAAAGACAGTATATCAATAATAAGAAACTATTTAAAGTGGTAAAGTATTTGGTCTTGCAGATGACTCTGACACTCACAAGGGTTCCCTTCTCTTCCTGTGTGACCTGTCAGTAAAACCACCTTTGGAAGAAGGCTCCAGATTTAATCCCGCTCTATTTAAGATGGTCATAAGGCCAAAAAGGTCCAATTTCAAAGCCTGACATCCCTGAGCCTTTCCAAACATCAGACTTAACCGTCTCCAGTCTGGACATGTCAGCATGTGAACAAACCTGATGTTAGTTCTGTAGAGTTATTAGAAGACAAAGAAAGAGAGAAGCTGTCCTCAAATCTCACTGCTGCCCCCCTCCGTCTGCTGGGATGTTGATTATCAGTCTGCAAGTCTGTTTGGGTCATTGGTCTAATCAGCAGCAGATAATAACCCCCATCAATGTGAAAAGTGAGCGAGGTTGTTGTTTTTTGGTCAGGAGGCTAAAAGTGTCGCTGACTTAAGCCTGAGTTTAGAAACGTTTCGCTCTTTTTAAACTTAACAATTTTATTTCATGATGTTCATCTCTTTTTTACTCTTCATTGAAATATAAATTTGCTTTTTCATTTCTTTTAGAGAAAAAGCAGGGGGGCCATGTGTCCGTCATCTTTACGGTTTTAATAAAGAAATCTTAAATGAAATAACTCCTTTGATGACTCTTAGGATGAAAATTTTCATCACAAGCCTAAATATTGAAATAACAGGATTCTAAAGGATGAATGGACTCCTGCATGGAAGTTCTGTTAACAGTTAGACTTAAATCTTTGCTTTGAATTGAGATTCTGACTGTAGAACAAGACCGTGAATCTTCAGGCCTCCCTATCTGCTGCTGATTACCTGGATCAGGTGTAGGGATGGGTACCGTGCCCCGGTATTGAACCAGCCCAAGGGCCACATTCTTTAAGACCGCAGTATCGTTAAGATCTGACCTGAACGGTTCTGCTATCAGTACTGGAGAAGTTACTTTTTCTTTTTTTTGTGTCCTACAAGCGTTTTCTGCCATATTTAACTCACCAAGTCAGTCAATTTTCCGTTAAGTAATGATGATATTAATTTCGGTATTCTCGTTGAAGCTGAGAGCTCTGTCTGTCTATTTGTGTGCACGGGGGGCGGGGCTGTTGTTCAGACAGCACGCGCCGCGCGCGCACACACACAAGACAAGACAGCACACACAGTCAGTGGCGATCTCGTAGGGGACACGTGAGCGCCCTAGACTAAGAACACCCGTTTCTGCGTAAAATTAATGAAGTTCGCATCAAGTAGCCCCTACCATCCTGTCACCTTGCTGCTACGATGAACGTTTGTTGCGCTGTTTGTGTAGAACACGCTGGGGCGGTGTGTTCTACACAAAACAAACAGGTAGAGAGGCGGGGCTTAGATTCACCGCTTATGATTCCAGACCCGTGACAAACTATCAGCTGCTTCCTAATACTTAATAATAATGAATGACTAATGATAGTTGTCATCCGTAAAATTGATATAATTTATTGGGTTTACTGGATTTAAACAAAAATAAATAAATAGAAAGGAGTCTGCATCAAAGTGAATTTGTTTTCATCATCTCACTCAATCCTAACTCTGGTGTTTGACAGACAGAAAAGTCTATTCAAGGTTATTAAATAATTAAATGAATATATGGGCTGCACGGTGGCGCAGTGGTTAGCGCTCTTGCCTCACAGCAAGAAGGCCCCCGCTTCAAGACCTGGCTGGGGGACATGGAAAAAAAACCACAACATCAATGTGGGTCCTTTCTGTGTGGAGTTTGCATGTTCTCCCCGTGCATGCGTGGGTTTTCTCCGGCTTCCTCCCACCGTCCAAAAACATGCTACATAGGTTGATTGGCAACTCTAAATTGTCCATAGGTGTGAGTGTGAGAATGAATGGATGTGTGATTGAGGATATTCCACCCTGCAACAGATTGGCGACCAGTCCAGGGCATCCCTTGCCTACGCCCAAGTGGCCTGGGATAGGCTCCGGCAACCCCGTGACCCCAAAAGGGAATAAACGGTTAAGAAGATGAATGAATGAATGAATTAAATGAATATCCTGTCTGGAACATTCTCATGTATAAAGTAAATTTTTTTGTTAAAAAAACAGTTTTGATGCATAATGAGGAAATAAAATACTTTATATTCTTCATTTGTTATTTTTTTATTATTCGTCCTCAAAAAGTATCGATAAGAGAACCGTTAAAATACCGGATCAATAAGCAGTATCGATAAGAGTAGTAGTACCGTTAAAACCTTAACGATACCCATCCCTAATCAGGTGTGTTCAGCCAATAAGGAGCTTTAATGGCGGTGGGAAAACGTGTTGGACACTGGCCCTCCAAGTCTGGATTCTGACTCCTGGTAAGCTTGGAATCAGAGAATTATTAGAAGAAGATTCCCCAAAATCTGGATGCTGCGAGTTTTTACGGAACTGAGACGAGGACAGATGCAGAGGAAAAAGGGGAGCAGGGGGGTTTATGAAATGTCCTGGAGGATAAAGGCACTAGGTGTGTTTGCATTACACATCTGCTTCTTCAGAATTCTAGAAATGTGGAAAAAACACCATTTTGCAATTCAACTGTTTCCGATTTTTGTATTTGTTCCAACAGCTGAGCAAACAGATGAGAGCTGAAGGCTCTTTGTTGGACAGATGCTACTGTTACAACACGAGGTTATGAATCTTCTGACGTCCAGCACGGTATAGCAGATGGAGGGATGGGGGTGTGACGATAACCGCATCACCTCATCACCGCACGTATTTTTTTTTTTTAAAGTTGTGCATATGGTTTGTGATCGGCACAATAATAAACACAGTAAACACATTCATCTTTGCTGATGATTTACTTTTTCTGCTCGTCCTGTGTTCAGACTTCAAGGGTTTCTGGGGGAAACCTTTTATTACTGTTCTCCTTCACTCCCTCTACGCTGCAATAGAAGTTTCCGTCTTGCGAGGAAATACGACAAATTTACTGCGTTCTAATTATTCATTTCCATTGTATTCATTTCCGTTACAAGCTGTGTGCGTTCTTGAGTGCACGACACGGCCGCCCACCAGAGGATTTTGTGTTGGGGGGGTTTATTACTGTTCTCCTTCACTCTGTAACACCAAACATGAACACACAGCTAGATTTCCATGAATATCACTACATGTTTTGTTTGGGAACTATTTTGTGCAGCGTAACGTTACGTGTCTGCATAAACAAAGGCGGAGCCTCCTGCCACGCCTTTTTCATGGGTGTCAGGCTTCATGGCTACCGGAGAGGTGACAAAGTGTCTGCAGTCTGTTTATTACTGGGCAATATCTAATATTCTGAGAAGATGTCTGTACCAGAGAGCACAGGTGAAGGCTCACATGCAGCTGGAAAGCGGTCCAGATACCAAGTATAGGTATTTGTATTGATGTCAGTGATCCTTGCTCTGTAATTATTTGGTACCAGATTGATGGCTGAATTCTTAGTGTAGCCCACCCCTACTCTACTCTACATTGAGCTGTGCAAACAGGTAAAAATATTGTAACTATTCCAGGGTGAATTCATGTAAAAGGAGTATCCAGCATCATCAATAGTTCACCAACAATAGGTTCCCTCAGTATATTCAACCAAACTGACTATTCAGAATAGATAATTCATAGAACAGCTGATTAAACAAATACGTTAGCTCAGAGTTGGTTGTAACTCGTAAATCTGTTGTAAAAAGAGCATTGAAACATGTCTGGACTTTAACGCACCCTGATGTCATCGTAAAAGGAAATACTTTTCTGTTTCCTAAAATTCCAGAGTCTCTCTAACTTGTAATTAAAGACAACAAGCACAATGTATTCTAAATGGCTGTGAAAGACAAGTTCTACTGATTTTTCAGGGCAATAAATTTGGAGTTAAAAGTCCAGAGACGGTTCAGGTAGAAATCCCCCATCAGTCCCAGCGGTGTTTCCGACGTCAGTCCTCAAATAGCTCTGCCCGGCATGTTTTCCTTTTTTCCTTTGTCTTTGGATGAGCTTTAGAAGCCGTGCTTTGCCGTTATCAGTCATTTAGCAGCTGTGAGCTATCTATTTGTGAGTTTCTGCCATTCAGGCTCATTTAAATTGGCATTTTTGTGCAAGGCAGCATCTGTATAATTGCTTTATGAAGGAGATTTATGAGGAACGATAAATCCCATCAGCTCATTATTGGGATCATTAAAAATATATTTTGACTTATAATAAAAGGTTTAGAGTGAGAATGAGTTATTTGTCAGAGTCAGATGACAAGTCCGATCCTTGTCTTTCAATCCTTCACATTATTTCCTGATTCATTGCCCCTCCACTCAGTGGAAAACCTCTTTCTCTGTCTTTCAACGGCTCCCTTTAGAGGGCGCCACAGCATCCGCCTCCATCTAATCCTCTCCTCTGCAAACTCCTACCACCCTCATGTCCTCCTTTCCTGCATCCATGGACCTCCTCACTGGTCTTCGTCATTGGTAGGTCCCACCCCCTGTTCCCAACATCATCACTGTTCCTCCTCTCAAGGTGTCAGCATTTATCTGCAAAGCTTCTAACGTGAGCTGCTCAGCTCAGATTCATTCCCAATCCCATCCATCCTAGTTACTGTATTGCTGTTTTTTTTAGGTGGTTCCTCACCTAGGAAACCACCAATCTGGTGATTCGCTTGATTGCATTAAATTTATATTAGATGGCCTTTCTGACAAATCTCTGACTTACATGGACTTGGGACTGGCGCACCAGAACAAACTATTGTGCCCCTTGTAGAAGCCAAATCTTTCTCCACAGCTTTTGGCTATTGGGTGATAGTAGATGTAGCCTTTGTTCTGTTTTTTGTCTCACTTTTGTTTATCTGGGCTTTTTGTAGCTTTCCTCAGTTCAGCTTTGATTCATGTGAACCAGGATTTAGGTAAAGGGACTTAAAGCCTTTTCCCCAGATTTATGCCATTTACCGAGGTCATCCCTAGAGTCTTTTCACCCTTGAACTAGTGGAAAGTTCAAAAAAGTAACGCGTGTCTATGTTTAAGGGGAAGTTTGATTAATGCCTGCCAGAGTCCAACCCTGTCTGTTCCTCTGTGTAAATCTGCTGTGACTCACTTTAGGTCTTGTTCCACTTTATCCCTGTCCTGTTATCTCTGTGTTATGATCACGCCTGCTTTGGAAAGCTTTAGTCCCTTCTTTATGGGTTATCTTGGTTTCTGAGAACCGTGTGCTTTTGCTTTTCTGGTGTTATCAGTTCACTGCATGCTTTACGCTTTGTTGATCCAGGCTTCTGCAGTTTTAACTGATGTAAATCACAAAGAAGTCATCATTTCCCTCAGCTGTGAGCGATGTGCATTGGCAGAAGAAGCCCTCTGTGCAGACGGATCAGGAATGTCATGATGTGGGTTAAACTTGCCCAGTTTCATTTGGTATTTTTAACCTTTTAAACAACAACAAAAAACAAAACTGTATTTGCTTTTCCTTCTTATTGCCTTGAGTGACTACTACACACAAACCATTATTTTGTCAGGAACTGGAGGTGTAGGACCCAATATGCAATCCTTGGTGACAGAAACTCAAACTTTTAATGAATAAACTTAAACAAGAGACTTAAAGGGCCTATATCACACAAAACCAGCTTTTGGAGCTTTTCAGTGTTTTCTAATGTTCATTCCTCACTAAAAAACATCCCCAACGTGCTTTTTGATCCATTCATACTTTTCTGAGTATTCCTCTAAAATCCAATCCAATCCACAGAAACGAGTGGGTCCTCACATTGTGACATCACAAAGTGAGGAACCGCCCCCTTTCTGGAAGAGTCTGCTTTGCCAGCTCCGCTCCCAGGCTAACAGACACGCCTACTTTCTCTGTGGGGCTAGCGGTGATCGGCTAAAGGCTTCCCATTTATATGAACTATCCGAACATCCATCTTTGGAAAAGTTTAGATTTTTGTTTGTTTTCATGGGAGAAACACAGACACTCTGCTGAGGTATGGAGTGATGTTTCTGCCACCACCTTGCAAACAAAACTTTCTAAGTTGCAAATGAAAATATTAAATATTTGCTTTTCAATTATTTTGTATTTAGCTTTCAATTTTTTTTTGTGCTTTCAAAAACTTTTTTTGCGTTTGCAAAACACATGTTTTCAGGTGCGTTGTGTCAAATCTCGCTTTTGTCCAATCTTTGATTTTGCAGAGTTAAGTTTCAGTTTAGCTGACAAAGCTGCCATCAAACAGCTGCTGATTTGTCCAGATTCTAACCAATCCGGTGTCTCTGTCTCATATTGATGTTGCTTGGAGGTAGACATGGACTTTGTTTCGGTTCTGTTCTATCGGGACTCTGCCGTTTTCAACCATTCTGGCCCGTTTCTCTCAGAGTGAAACCCAGAAGGAGCAGCAAAGCAGCTGAAATCCAACCAAGTTTTGTATTTATTTATGTCAGTGTAGCGACCAACGTGTTTAAAACGTCTGCAGCAGGAAAACAAATGTCCGAGCTCCAACTGGGTTCAGCAGGAAGTATCAGTTATTAAGATTTGTATCTGAACTATTGTTTTATTTTGATCAATAAATGTTGAAATATTAAGAGATAATAGCATTTGTTATGACTAATTTTTTTTAACTTTGGACAAATGCTCATGAGTTCTAAAACATGAGACACTGTGAAAATTAACATAGTTTCTTCTACTAAATACATTGAGTCTACTGTGGTGACCCATCATTATTTAGCTTAATATTGCTGTTCATCTAAGCCCAAACAGTTGTGCAGCATAAATTAATATGTGCTTTAAATCTTTTATTGTTTTGTTTTAACAAACAGATCTCAAAGAAAATCAAACTTTTTACTAATATTTTGCTCCGGAAGATTCACAGATCTCACATATCTCTCTCTGTTGATATAATGTCAGTAGATAAACTTTACAGTTTCAGGAGATCCTCGGCCATAAATGCACAAATCTGACCAAATAAAAATTAATCAATGCTAAAAAAGAAAGAAAGTATGTAATATTGTTAAAATGTTAGAAAAATGAAAACATCTTCATCCAAAGAGACAACATTGATGGTAAAAAGAACTGGTTCGGTTTCAGAGCCTCGGTAACAGACACCATGTTAGATAACAACGGCGATTTGATTGGTTAGAATCTGGACCAATCAGCAGCTGTTTGATGGCAGCTTTGTCACGTCAAACTGAAACTTAACGCAGCAGAATCAAAGATAGGAAAAAAGTGAGATGACACACAACGCATGCAAAAACTTTTTTGGCGGTGGCAATAGTGGCAGTTTTATTACGCTAAGTCACGCTTAGAGTAGTCAGCAAAATCAAAGATTGGACAAAAGCGAGATTAGACACAACGCACCCGAAAACATGTGTTTTGCAAACGCAAAAAAACTTTTGAATGCAAAAAAAAAATTGAAAGCATAAAAAAAGAAAAAGAAAGCTAAATAACAAATAATTGAATAGCAAATATTTAATATTTTCATTTTAACATAGAAAGTTTTGTGTGCAACGTGGTGGCAGAAATTTCACTCCATGCTGAGGCCGACTCTACAATGATGTCATGAAATGGGCGTGGCATATTTTATTCATTTAAAAAGATCATTGCTAATGTGCCAAAGGTCATATATTATCATAAACGTACATACAGTTTACTCTGTAAGGCTAAAGAAAAGCAGAATGTAGATCCTTTAAATACACAGAGGATAATGAAGACTATTCAAGACAGCTGTGGATAACTTGAAACCTAAACCTGGCCTGACGGACACAGAGAACATGACCAGAACCCAAACTAAAGTCCTCAATCCTCACTACAATACGTTTTCAAAATGTGCTCCACTATTTGGTCGAGAAGGCCAAGGGTTAAGGGTTAAGGCTGTGGTGCAGGGGTAGAGCGGTTAACCCTCATCAGTGCAGATTCGCCTCCCACCTTGCCCCCCCACGTGGGAATGTTCTTGACATTGAACTCCACATTGCTCCCGTGGTTGCAGTATGGAGTGCCCCCCCCTCTCGGTTTTATTTGCACCTTAGACATGTAGGGCCCTTGGCAGGGGGGGTGCTTGTACATCACTGCCAGCAAGTAGCAGATGTCCTCTTAGCGCCCTACCCGCCAATTTTAACCGCACCTCAGACATTTAGGGCCCCTTGGTGGGGAGGGTGAGGGGACATCACTGTGAGTAATCAGGAGATGTCCCCTTAGTGCCCTACCCGCCAATTTTAACTGCACCCCCTTAGTACACACACCCTTCACCCGTCAAAATATACATTCCAACATAAACACACACACATGCACACACACACCCTCACAAACTCACACGCACATGCATTTCACAAGGAAGGTGGGACCTTGTACCATCTGTCCCCTACCCAATCACCGGTAGGGGGTACTGGACCCTTGGCAATGGCGGCCGTGTCCCCTGGGTGGTGGTTTCCTGGGCCCAGCGGCCCTCTCTCCACCCAGGAAAGGGGATCCCTGAGCTTTCTGGCAAGGCCAGAAGGCGGGGATCACATCACACCTGAGCCGGGGGTGTCCGTGTCCCTGTGGTGTGGGTTCTGGTCCTTGCCTACGGGTGCTGGGCCTAGCCAAATTTCCAACTTTGGCCGAGCCTGGTCGGGCCATGTTTACAACACCCCTCGTAGGCCCCCCTTTTCCCTGGGGTGCCCCCCTCCTGGGTGGGGGCGGCTGGCCCCTGCCTTGCTCCTTGCTTCTAGACCAACCGTGGGCCGGGTGGGTGGCTGCCTGGAGCGCGGAGCGGGTCTCCCTTGGGGGGTCCTGGCTCGTACCTGGCGTTGGGGGATGCCCAGAACTCCTGGGTGGTGATGAGGTGCTGGTCTGGGGCTGTAGGCACCCTTCTCGGTTGGGGCCCGGCGTTGGGCCCTCCTGGCGCGGCGGGGCTTCGATTCCAAAAGGGGTTTTATTCAGACATACCTCTGGTTTGTCTTGAGATGAATAACCCCTCTTGTTAAAGTAAAATATGTCCAACACAAGAGGCCCTCAGCTCTCATCTGTCTGCCCAGCTGTTGGACCGGACAAGTTAAAAAATAAATAAATAAAAAGAACTCCACATTGCTCCTGGTGCTTGAGATTGGCAGTATGTATGCAAATGTGTGTGTGTGTGTTAATGTGTGTGGGTGAATGGGACTGTTAAAGTGCAGAGCAGTTTATATCAGATCAGAAGATCCCAGGTTCAGTTCCTGCTCTGCCCGCCCATGTGTGAAAGACACTGAACCCAGGGTTGCTCCTGGTGGTTCTGGGATGGCGGTCAGTGTGATGTGTGTGACTGTGTGCATGGGTGAACAGGACTGGAACTGTAAAGAGCTTTAGACTTTCTCAGATGGGAGTTGAGTTGAGTTAGAAACGCAGTCACACGTACACTCACATGTTTATCCTTACTGAGTTGTGTCAGTTTGCTTCATAAACCTTTCCTCTGTCCACTCACAGGTCCGCTGAGGGTGATCGTCCCCACAGAATCGGTGTCTGCGTACCTCGGTGACACAGCACTGCTTCGCTGTGAGGTCTCAGGGGACCCACTACCTGTCATACGTTGGCAGAAGAACCGTGAAGACCTACCATTGACCTTTGACCCAGACTTTCGCCTTGCAGTGTTGCCGTCTGGCTCACTGCAGGTGAGCCGTGTTCAGCCGCCGGACTCAGCCACGTACCGCTGTCTTGCTGATAACCCTGGCAGCACCAGGACGGGGACAGATGCAGAACTCCGAGTCCTCCCAGGTACTGGAACAGTTTTAAGACTCAAATGCTTAACTGTAGACTCTAGTGACTGATCAGCATGAAGGAACGTGTCATTGAAGATATTCAAAGTTTTAGTTGAGCCGTGGTAACTTACTTCTCTAGTTTTAGCTACACGTCATGCCTGCAGGGTTAAGTGTGTTTTTTTTCTAAGCTATCATTTTGCTCACTTTCCTCTTTGTGTTAAATGTGTCATTTTAAGATGAAACTGGATGTAATGGATGTTTGGAACATGAGGTATGATTTTAGTAATGTGCCTGTTGGTGGAAGGAGATTCTCCTGGATCTGCAGGGACTCTGTCAGCAGCCAGTACTCTGTCCACATCGTGTCGTCTATTATTCATGTCTGTGCACCGTGCACTTTATATCACTTAGATTACAGCTCAGGTTGGCTTACGCTCTCTCCGCTTAAACACCACTTCCAGAGGACATTATGAAGTGTTCCCATACTTGTTCCCAGCAGGGGCTCTTTGGAGCTACGGCAGGATAATCACATGCATTTTGCATTTCAAAGCACGTGTGCAGACTCCCAGCCAGCTCCTGCCTCCACCTCTGCACACCCACATCTAATACAATGAATGGAGCAAATACTTTCATTTTCAAATGAATAACATTTGGACAATATTCTACAGGAAAAATAAGTAAATGAACAAATAACAAGAGAAAAAACAGTCAACTAAAGACTTCCTAATAAAGTGGGAAAAAAA
Source organism: Oryzias latipes (assembly GCF_053564925.1). Classification (NCBI taxonomy): domain Eukaryota; kingdom Metazoa; phylum Chordata; class Actinopteri; order Beloniformes; family Adrianichthyidae; genus Oryzias; species Oryzias latipes. Next base: position 1,518,283 of record NC_136248.1, read on the forward strand.
CGGATGCAGCAGTCCTCAATACTGCAAGTTGTTCCACTAAAAATGACTGAGATAGGTCTATAATGTTCATTGAAGGTATACTTTAACTGTGAGAGACAGAATCACAATCACAGACCTGTTACTGTTATACCCCTGAGAACAGGGGAGAAAGAATCACGAGAGTGATTTATGCGTGTGTCCCTCATGCAGGTGTTTATTGCAATTCAAATAGTAACAAAAATAAGAAAACATTTAAACACATTCCTTGAGTAACTTTCACTTTGGATAAAAGATCACAAAATAAATACATAAATAATAAATGCTCCATCAACTGTCACTTTTGAGAAAAGAGCTCACAAAACCACAAAATAAATGCATAAATAAATGTTCTTTCAAACCTCAATTGAAACTGTCTGGACACAAGATGGCGGTATGCGCGTTCACTCGGGGAAAACCATTATGAAATCCGATCTCAAATAAAACTACCAAACATTTCCAAATTCCACACCAAAGTAACTCTAAGCTAACCATTACACATTTCAATAATATTTTCTGAACAAAACACCAATATTTGGTCACCATTACCTGAGAACAGGGGAGAAAGAATCACGAGAGTGATTTATGCGTGTGTCCCTCATGCAGGTGTTTATTGCAATGAGGAAGAACGGCGCGACTCCCCCTGGTGGTGGGTGAAGTCATGACTAATGATTTCCAGAACATTCCCCAAGACATAACAGTCGATCAGTAGTATCATAAATATAGTCAGCGCTTCAGTAAACTTTTTTTTAAATATATCAACTTAGAAGTGCAATTATCTAATATCCACCATACTCTCCCCCACTAGAAAAAATGTCGTCCCGACATTAAACCAACAAAATAAATTTCAGTCCTCTTAAGAATTTTACGCAATGACGTAACCACATTACATGTCAGTAGGCTGAGGTCCCTCCGAATTTATGCCCAGTCTTTGCATGAACCTTTCCTGTTGGCAACGTAATGTTTGTTATCATAAAGCACCTTCACATGCTGAATAAGAGTCTTTAAGTAGAGTCTTCATGTTCGCTCTAGACAAATGTCATCCATTTATGCTTGCTGAAGTCCATACGTACTAGGGAACTGAGCATAGCATGGCTGTAAAGCTGGCAGCCACTGGACCAGTCCTGGGTACAGAGGAAACAGTTGTGGTGTGGGCTGGACGCTGTAGCAGGATGGAATGCCTAGCTGGTCATAGGTCATGCGTCTGGGCGGGTGCCTCTCACGATGCGGTCGGGAGGTAGTGTCCACTGCCGGTGTCTCCACTAAAACAGTTGAGGGTGGAGAAGGGCTAGATGTTGAGCTGAGAGGCTGACTATCAGCCACGGAAGTTGTTGCCTCTCTTGTTTCAATCTGAGGAGGTGAATCAATCACATCCAAGTGGTCTCCACCCGGGAGCTCTGGTGATGGTGCAGCAGGCTCTGGTGCTGAGGGCTGATGTTCCACCACTGGGGAGCCTGTCTCAGCTGTAGGGTCCAATGATTGAGTCACTGGAAGCTGAGGTAGTGCTTTATGAAGGCAATATCCATCACCACTGTCCTCGTCATCAGACTCTTGAAATTCTTGCACAGGTTGGTCTTTGGTTTGCTTTTTGTGTACTGTGGGACTGTCTTTTTCCGGTTCAAAAGGTAAGTGATCACATGACATGAGCAGGTTTCTGTGTAACACTCTAGACCGGCCTTTACTTCTCTCTGGTTTTACCTCGTAGATAGGGAGGTCAGGCCCCATTTGTCTCACAACTGTGTGAATGGCATCTTCCCAGTAGTCACGTAATTTACCGGATCCCCCTCTTGGTGTCAGGTTTTTAATCAGGACTCGTTCACCCGGCTGCAGTGCAGAACTTGTTACTTTTGTGTCATAATATTTTTTGCTCTTTTCTGCAGATTTTCTTGCATGTTCATTGGCAATGACATATGCTTCATCCATGCCTTTTTTCCATTTGTCAGCATAGTCTCTGTGGTCACTAAAACATGAGTCTGAATACAGTCCAAATAGCATGTCTACTGGAAGTCTTGGTGTCCTTCCAAACAGTAGATAAAATGGTGAATAGCCTGTAACTTCACAACGAGTGCAGTTGTATGCATACATTAGTTTGTTGATGGATTCCTTCCAGCTTGTTTTTTGTTTTTCAGTTAGTGTCTTAAGCATCTGCAATAATGTCCTGTTCATACGTTCGACTTGGCCATTCCCCATCGGATGATAAGGTTTTGTCCTGGATCCAGTTATTCCGCTGAGTTTTGTTAGCTGACGGAACAACTGGTTTTCAAACTCACCCCCTTGGTCATGGTGGATACGACAGGGGAAACCAAACTTTAAGGCATAGTCATTGAAGATGATATTGGCAGCTGTCTTCCCTGACTTTGAGGTGGTGGCATAAGCTTGTGCAAAGCGTGTGAAGTGGTCAACAATCACCAAGATGTACTCATATCCGCCTTTGCATTTGTCCAGATGTAGAAAATCTATGCACACCAGTTCAAAGGGCTGTGTTGTTACAATGTTTGTTAAAGGGGCTCTTGTGTCACGACAGGGCTTTTTCTGCTTGATACAGGAGCACACTTTGGTCACATAATGCTCGATGTCTGACTGCATATATGGCCAGAAGAAACGGTCACGTACTAAGGATACTGTGCGATCGACGCCCTGGTGACCCATTTTATTGTGTAACTCTTCAAGTACTATTCCCTTGTACTTTTCTGGAAGGACTAGCTGTTTACAAACGGATGTAACTCTGTAAAGGATGCCATCACTACCAAGCACCAGCTTTTCCCATTCTCTGAACAAACATTTAGGCTTAGGACCGAATGCTCTTACCTCTTTGGTGGGAGGTTTTGAACCTGATCGTTTCCACTGGAGTAAAAGACTTATAACTGGATCAGAAGTTTGTGCTTCACTTAACTCTTTCGTTGGTATAGCCTGGATCGACACTTCAGCTGACTCACATTGCGCTGTGACTGACATGGCTGCTGCTGACAATGTCCATGTAGCAGGGTACTGCTTTTGGGCTTCAATGGCCTGTATGGCGGCTGCAATGGTGTCAGGAGGCAACTCTTCAGAACAGTTTCTCATTAGTGTCTCTACATCAAGAGGCATCCTTGATAAAGCATCAGCATCACCATTTTGTTTTCCTGGTTTGTACTTTATTGTGAAATTAAAATCGGCAAGCTCTGCAACCCAGCGTGATGTTGTTGCATTCAGTTTTGCAGTTGACAGAATGTATGTGAGCGGGTTGTTATCACTATACACAGTGAATGTTGGGGCATAGTACAAATAATCCCTAAATTTATCTGTGATAGCCCACTTCAGCGCTAGGAACTCCAATTTGCCTGCATGGAAGTGATAGTTTTTCTCCGCTGTTGTTAAAGTGCGGGAACCATAAGCAATGACACGCAGCTTGCTGTTTTGCTTTTGATACAACACTGCTCCGAGTCCTTTGTGTGAAGCGTCAGTGTGCACGATGAATGGTTGTGTGAAATCCGGAAAGCCAAGCACTGGTGGGTGGAGCAAACAGTCAATAAGATCCTCCAGAGCACTTTGATGCTGGTCAGGCCACACAATTTGTTTTGTTGAAGGTACAACTTGACTTGCTTTCTTGGATTTTTGCTTTGTCCCTTTTGTGGTTCCTGTATTCTCTGTGCCTTTGTCTGCTCTTAACAGCTCGTAAAGACAGCTTGCTTTTCTGGAAAAGTCTTTTATGTATTGTCTGTAGTAGGACAGGAGACCTAACATTTTTCTTAGCTGTCCAACATTTTGTGGTCTGATGTCTTTAAGTGCTCGAACTGCTTCAAAATCTGCAGGGTCAACTCTGCTGCCCTCTGCTGAGACAATTCTACCCAGATACCGTACTTCGGGTTTGAACATGTCACATTTACTGGGTTTAAGTTTTATGCCAAACCCTCTTAGTCGTTGCAGTACTTTCCTCACATCCTCCACATGATCTTTGAATGTTTTGCTATAGACCAATGTGTCGTCCAGATATGGGATACAGATGTTATCACGGAGTCCATCCAAGCATTCTTCCATACACCGTTGGAAGGCGGCTGGGGCATTCATTAGTCCAAAGGGGATACGTATCCACTCATATAATCCCCAGGGGGTCACAAAAGCTGTGAGTGGGCGACTTTCATCTGACATGAACCCTTGGTGGTATGCTTTTCCCTGGTCTAGAAGGGAAAACCAAGAATTACCCCCTAGGCTGTCCATGATGTCCTGGACTCGTGGTATGGGCTGGCGGTCTGGGTGGGTCTTTCTGTTCAAATCTCTATAATCTATGCACACTCGCAATGTACCGTCCTTTTTTCTAACACACACAACGGGCGAGGAGTATGAAGAGTTGGACTTTCTAACCCAGCCTTGTGCTATCAGATCATGCAAATGACTTTTCATCTCTTGGTACAGCGGACGTGGCACTGACATGTAGGTGCGTTTTACCGGCTCGTGGTCTTTAAGTGAAATAGTCATGTTTAGGTTCTCAATACAGCCTATGTCATTCTCTGATTTTGAAAATGACTCACATTCTTCACTGAGCATCTGCTTGACCACTAATCTCTGCTCTTCTTGGAGGTGGCTGAGATCTATAGGTGGGTCCCATTTTTCAATGGCGCTACAGGAAATCTTTGTGCTCATGTGATGAACAGTAGCTACAGATGAAGTTTTCTCAAACATTTGGGCAGGTAAAACAGCTGTAATAGTTTGAACTGTACCAACGACTGTACGACCTGAAAGGAGGATATCATGATCAGTTGGGTTTGAGACATCAACTGTTATGACAGGCAAAGAATCTTTTTTTATTTTAACCAGAGTATCAAAAAACTCAAGGTTATCTGGCCAATGAGGGTTTAAGTCAGGCTCAAATAACACAGTCATGTCCTCTTTGAAAGGCTGTGCGGAAACACGACACTCGATTTCTAGGCGACTTTGTTTGGGAACAGTTATGCAGTTTTTCTTAGTCTTTACTTTAAACTCATCCACTCTGTCTGCACTAACAGCCTTTATAAAAGCTTTTACGTTTTGTCTTTTAAACATGGGGAAAGATTTTCTTACTGTTGTGTATAGTTTTGCTTTCTCAGTCTTATTCAGGATGTACTCAATGACATTATAACCTACAATGGGATGTGACAGGTGTCCACCTTTCATGACCAGCATTGGAATGATCAGTTTTTCGGTTTTATCTGTGTTGGAGACCAGCTGGAAGGTTGTTTCAATCCACCCGAGATAAGGTACGTTGGTTCCGTTTGCTGCAGCCAGAGTTAACTGCTCAGGTGAGTCCACAATCTCTGCAACGTCTCTCAACTTTGTGTGCGGCAAATAGTCGGCTTTCCATCTCTCATCAATGATGGAGACTTGTGAGCCCGAATCCCACAGAGCCTGAAGTCTGTTGCCATCGAGGAAACACTCAACGAGGCATTGCTTGCCGACAAGTGATGTAACTTTGTGAGGAAAGTTTAATTGGGCTGGCGGCAGTGGTACATGGGCAGTCTTAATTTCATCTCCAATCTTCAACTCATTACATTGTCTCTTGTGTTCACCCCAGTGTTGTCTTTGGCATGCTTTAGTACAATAAAATGTCTTCTTACATGATGAACAGCGTCTCAAATTGTTTGTGGGATCGGTTTTTTTACAATGGGAACATTGTTGGGACTTATGGGTGATAGTTAACACTCGTCCCTCTGTGGTAACCTTTGCCCGTTTAAATGGTCCTCTCTCACTGGTCTCATACCTCTGAATTTACAGCCGGCCTGAAAATGTTCTCCGCTCCCACAGAAGTAGCAGTGAGTGCAGCGTTCATGGGCTCCAGTTTGCTGGCAGACATGGCATCTTCTTTGAAGATGAGCTGGGCGGGGTGAATAGTAACGAGCTGGATGCAAAGTGGGCGGTGGAGCAGGCCTTTGTTGGGGATACTGGTAACTGTAGTATTGCTGCTGGTCCCTAACAGGCTGCATCACTGGTGGCTGGAGGTATCCTGTGCTTGATCTCTGGCTGCTGTAATGTCTCCTTAATTTGTGCTATTTCTGCACTAAGGCCTTTTAGAGAAGCCATCCCTGTTTTCAGCTCTGCTAGTTCTGTCAACAAATCAGGTGGTATTTTAGCTTTGACCTCTTTTGGTGGACACTTAGCATGCAGTGTTTCCTCTGACTGAACCACATTCACATTTGTGGATGACTGTGAAGTTAAGCATCTTTTCTTGTTCTTTCTTTCTGTCTCGTTGGCACAAGCTATATTTAATCTTTCTAATAAAAGCTCATCAGGAGTATTGGAGTCTATCAGGAGGGGCTGTAAATCTATCCTGACACTGTCACTCTGAAGGCCTGTCAGTATTGTGTGCAAGCACATACGCTGGACCAGAGCTGGATCATATTTGAGTCCAGACTCTGACTCTTGAGATGCAAACAGGACTTTCTGCTTTAAGTCTAGAACTCTAATCAGGAAGATTTGAGGAGTCTCCTTTTGAAGTTGCACCTCTGATGCAAGTTGTTTGTAAAGCTCAGTGGCGCTCTTCTCCTGAAAATGAGAGCGCAATATGCGTCGTAAAGTAGGAAGAGTCAGCTGGGCCTTTCCCTCTAGATAGCTGCGTAGCTGTAGACCTGGCAGAATAGCTCTAATGACTGCATCTACAATGTCAAGTTCTGAGTAGCCTCTGCTTAGTCCATTTTCGATTTGATGAGCCAGGCTTGAAAACGTCAGTTTGTCCCTTTGGCCTGGTTCACCTATTTGGCCTGATATTTTGAAATCTTTTTGCCAAAAGGTGGGTTGCTGTTGCATATTTGAAGGATATGGGGTGTTCACCGGACAGCTATTAAGCTGGGACTGAGGATTAGCCACTATGTTGTTGGTTCCATTAGCTTTCTCTTTTATCGGTAGAGCTACAGTTGCTTGTTCATATGTGTGCCCTGTTTTATCTGTTTCCATTACAGATTGTTCCGTTGTGCCAACTTCAGTATCTGGGCCGTTAATGATTTCAGAAATCTTGTCTTGAAGTAGCAACAGTTCTGACATGCCTTCATCCTCTAATTCAGTTGTTTCTTCTCTTTCGATGTATAACAAGATGTGTGTGAGCAGTGACAGTCGTGTTTTTCTGCTCACATCTATTTTCGCTGATATGCATAGAAACTCACAGATTGATATTAGATCGTCTTTGGATAGGGTGTGCATTTTACCCACAACTTCCTCACGTAGTTCTTCCAGAACAGTCGTCATGGCAGTCCACAGGAAGGGGTGTTGCAGGGATGTGTGACACTGAGCTGCTTGGTCTTTGCAATCCCCGATGATCTCTCAGCGGTCTCAGGGATGGTGCACTCTATTCCAGCTACCAGCACTCCGCTATCAGCCACACCGTCCTCTCAGTAGTTTGCCTGGGTTGTATTGAGGGGATTTAGCTGGCTTGGACTTCAATGGACAGGCTGTGAACACCGGACATCCAAACAGCAATCCCAGCGGTGCCTCCAAATGTTATACCCCTGAGAACAGGGGAGAAAGAATCACGAGAGTGATTTATGCGTGTGTCCCTCATGCAGGTGTTTATTGCAATTCAAATAGTAACAAAAATAAGAAAACATTTAAACACATTCCTTGAGTAACTTTCACTTTGGATAAAAGATCACAAAATAAATACATAAATAATAAATGCTCCATCAACTGTCACTTTTGAGAAAAGAGCTCACAAAACCACAAAATAAATGCATAAATAAATGTTCTTTCAAACCTCAATTGAAACTGTCTGGACACAAGATGGCGGTATGCGCGTTCACTCGGGGAAAACCATTATGAAATCCGATCTCAAATAAAACTACCAAACATTTCCAAATTCCACACCAAAGTAACTCTAAGCTAACCATTACACATTTCAATAATATTTTCTGAACAAAACACCAATATTTGGTCACCATTACCTGAGAACAGGGGAGAAAGAATCACGAGAGTGATTTATGCGTGTGTCCCTCATGCAGGTGTTTATTGCAATGAGGAAGAACGGCGCGACTCCCCCTGGTGGTGGGTGAAGTCATGACTAATGATTTCCAGAACATTCCCCAAGACATAACAGTCGATCAGTAGTATCATAAATATAGTCAGCGCTTCAGTAAACTTTTTTTTAAATATATCAACTTAGAAGTGCAATTATCTAATATCCACCATATTACTACTTCTTTAGGAAGCTCTTCTAACCTCCACTGGTTACTCTTTGTTCATGGCACCAGTTTGAACTGGTTATCTGTGCCAAAGACACCTTACCACACTCTTATGCCACGGCCACACATAGAACTGCCCCAGCGCGATGGGGAGGCATCGGCAAACTGTACCTGGCAGCAGTCAGGCGTCAGTCAGTCAGGCAGGGATGACGTCTTTACAAAATCAGACGGCCACAGGGTGGGGGCAGCCAGATCGCTGGCCAGCAGCAGCTCTGACTGGACGATGTGTAAAAACCCCCGCCACCGGCCGCCAGCTGGCTTGTAGCCGGGGGGTTATGTAAACTGCCCTGTCCAAGGAACAACCATGGTCTCACCAAACAACCTCTACTGCAATGCAATTGAGAAACTGTGGAGAGAGTTGAAAGTCTTTGTTTCCCAGCAACAGCCCCAAAACATCACAGCTCTTGAGAAGATCTGCATGGAAGAATGGACCAAAATAGCAGCTACAATAGCAGCTGTGTGCAAACCAGAGAAGACCTACAGGAAAATCACGCAGTGTGATTTCCTGGATTCTTTTTTACTTTCTGTCTCTCACAGTCAAAGTGGAGAGATCTTTCATCTTCTTAAACGGGACAACTTGCAGAATCTGTACATGCAAGATACTTTATTGCTCCGCTGCATTTATCCACTTGGTCTGCAAAAGTTCTGTCTGGATTCACACAAACACCGCTAATCTTCTGAGAATTCCATGGTGCTGTTTGTTTAGTTTCCTTGAGGCAGATAATAAAAATGAATCATGGATTGTGAATTTCTGGGCTGCCATACATCCTACTGTTGGTCAAGCACACACATTTTGCACACCTGATACTGACAACTAGAATAAGACGTGTGTATTGAAAAGTTGATGTTTTTGGCATCTGACAAATTAGAACGGCTTTGACTTTTTGTACAATGTTTAATCTTTTATGATTATTTACTGACAGATCTATAACATGTTACTAGAAAAAAGATGTTAAGTTGTGTCAGAAATAATTTAGCAAAACGAGTGCAGCACCTTAAGTTCTGTGTTTCTCAGCAGGGCGGAGGTGCTTAGCATCCATTCTTTATGATGTGAGCAGGATTGAATCTCTGCTAAAGACAGAAACTGAGATCACTTCCCATTTCATCGTGTCTTCCTGCCTCTCTGACTGTCTGCCTGTCCAAACACCACTGAGCTTATTCTCTTTCACTATTATGAAAGGTGTAGATGTGCAAATACTTTTGCTCATGGCAGACACTTTTGCTCTGCGGATGATCTTCTTTCATGACGTTCTTTTTCAGTCTAGCCTTTTTTGTGTTTTTAATCTCCTTTTCTGTTTGATCAGCATGGCACTTTCATGGGGAGGTTTTTTTTTTTTTTTTGGTTTAATAATTCTGACCGCATGAAGATTTTATCAATTGGATCCATCAGGCAGACTCGGAGGTCAGAGATTATCAGATGGTAATGTCTGATTTCCATATGTCGTCTTTAGATTTCATTGCCATCCCGGTGACCTTTAGCTCAGTTCTGGACGGTTTGAGACAGTATGGGTAAACCAATCAGAAAAGAGATGCACAGCTCGGCTAAATTCCCCCCCAAAATGTAGGCCATCAGTGGTCAACAGAGACAAACTTATCAGGTAACCGGTCAAAGCCAGCCAGCTGTAGGTGCTGGCTGGCTTTCATTAAGGCAGTTCTTTCCTTCCAGTCTTTGCAGGAGAGGTTTGTTTACCAGCAGCACATTTAAGCCCAGCAGATTAGTAGATGGAACATTCTCCAGTCACTGAGTGGTGATAATGCAATACCTAATTAGTGTAAGCTGTTGTGCTAAGAGCTGTTTAAAAAATTAATTGAAAGCCTGGTGTGTAATTTAGTGTTTTTGGCTCACAGTTTATTTCTCATTTCTGTACAAAATGTATTGTAAATTCATTTAAACACTGACTATATATATATATATATATATATATATATATAAAGCTTTTTGATGTGTTTTTTAAACAGAGCTCTTTTGTTACATGATATTAAATTTAGTTTAATGCTGCTTTACTCCCACGAGTAAAAATGTTGCAATACATGCTATACGAACAAAAAGTCATTATGCAAGCTTATTGCTTTCAGCAGCAGTCAGTTCAAGGACTGTTTCTTAATATAGCAGAACCGATGAAATCCAACCAAAAAAATATTTAGTCTTCAGGGTTCATATTAATAAACTCGGATAAGGCTGTGTCTTTTGTTACTCATGTTCAGGGGTTTTGTGGGCCATGTATAACAGACAGGCTGCACTCCTTATCCTCATCTTTGTAACTTTCTTTGAGTCTGGCATCATCATCATCCAAAAGATAAAAAAGAAAGGTCAAAATTGAAACTAAAAGATCTAAAAATTATTGCACAATTCCTTGATTAAAGTCTATTTTGGCGACAGCGTTCGGGCTGTTATGAGGCAAAGTTCCACCTCTTTTGTACATATAATGTTTCATACTAGCACATCCATAAAACCTGCATTCACTTCGAGGTCCACATATTTTTTCTGCATTCTTCACATCCTGCCTGATCCTGAAGAGCGGCACAAGCTGCTGCTGTCGAACAAACGGTGTTTGTGTGACATTTCCAAGCTCTTCTGTTTTATTTGCCGCATGTTTCACTGTAAAAATTAAGTAGCGTAAGATTCCTTGCAAGTTTTTTGTGTTGTTTGAAATTCGCAGTCAACTTCTCTCCATCAGGAAGGTTTGTGACAAAAGAAAGCAAATGTAAAGACAACTACAGGCAGAAGTAACTTTCACAGAACAGTGTGGCAATAGTAAATAAATGCATATCTCGGCAAGATGTGTTTGCATGAATGGAACCACTGAACAAAGCTGAAACTTACTGAATACTAAGAGGAAAACAATAAATTCTTCTCACAGCTTTTGAGACAGGAGTTTTTTTTAAATGGCTGAGTACGTAGAATTACCAATATAGTTAAAGCATTTTAACTTCATTTTATTGTCTTTTACTAATTTTTGAAGTACAGAATAACAAAGTGGATGATCCATAGAGGGGCTCTCTTCCTGTTTTTAGTGTCAGAGTCCTCATTGTGATGCTAACAGCATCCGAGTCTCATTGGATTTGCTGACAGGTTTTTTTTTCCAGCAACGTGTCTGTGAAAATATTAAAGGAGTCATGCAGTTTCTCTGTGATTATCTCTGTGATGCCTTTTCACTCACCTCTTTGACCAAGAAGAGATAAAAAAATGGAGAGCGGATGGTTTTCCAGCTCTGACTTCCTTTGTTTCTGTGTGTTCAGCGCTCAGCCTTGCTGAGGTTTTACCGCTGTTTTGAGGAATTTCTATCATATTGTTTGTTTCTTTTCACAGTATATGTACTTGTTTGCACAGGCTTTGTGTTTTTGAGGACTAATATAATGAAGGACCAGCAGACTTTGCCTGGTATCAACTACTGTCAAATCATGTCAGGGTTAAAGTTTATATATAATATTAATAAATAATTCCCTCTCCCCCTCCGTGGGTGGTTTCTCCTCCAAGCTGGGGTCCTCTACCAGAGGCCTGGGAGCTTGAGGGTCCTGCAGTATCTTAGCTGTTCCTGTTCTTTTCTGGACTGAGAGATCTGAGGTCTTTCCAGGTGTCTTTTGTAGCCACTCCTCCAGCTTGGGGGTTACTGCCCCGACTGCTCCAATTACCACAGGCACCACTGTCACCTTCACTTTCCTACGTGATCGTAATTTTTGACAACCAGTGGACGTTTTACCTTGCTGCCTGCACACACTACCCTCCCCTTTTCCTGCTGACACATCCCGTCCCTGCAGCTGCACGTTCTTACCAAAAGACGGGAGCGGCCAGCTGCAGGGACGGCAATTCCCAGGTTTCCGGCTGGTACAAACTCTGTGATATGATGGATAGTAGAAAACCAATAGTGGCGCGGATTTTTTTTCTCTAAGCAACGCTACTACTGCGCGCCCACCTGGCATCGAATCGCTCCCGAGAAGGACTGGTCTAATGAAAAAAAATCAAAGGGCACACAACAAAAATCCTGACCTGTGAGCAGGTTAGTTGGGGTCCTGTAAAGCCAGAACTGTATATCCTTCCACAATAAGGGTGTGGGGCGGGTGTTTACACCTTGGCAGATTTTATAATATAATATAATATAATATAATATAATATAATATAATATAATATAATATAATATAATATAATATAATATAATATAATATATAATCAACATAAATAACCTGAATCTGACTGAGGAAATCAGCTGTGAGCAAATGTTGCATAACGGTGCACAGCTGATTTTCCTCCAAGTCAGAATGACCTTTTTCACAATGATCATGTAAGCAGTCAAAGATTTGCTGTACGTCAAAAGGCGAATTATTTAGACCTCGCTGGTAACAGCTCACTTGTTAAAGGGTAAAAATGGTGATTAGTGTCTTGCATAGCCTGGTCAAATCTTCTTTTGCTATTAACTGATGTGAAATCTACCATATCGATGAGCAAAGATGAGCATTGTTGATGAGAATTGTGGCCAAGGAACAGGCTGCCAGCACCTGATGGGTTTTCAAACCAAATGGCTAAATCCTCCTGACTCAGGAGCAGGCTGATGGCAGAGCTCCTGGCAACACCCTGGCTGTGTAGTCCTGGCATCCTCCGATATGAGGAAAAGCTGCCTCTGTACGCTAATAGTCGCTTCTAGACCTTTTATAGTGGAACCACTGAAGGATGCGGAGGGACCAGCTGGGTTCCTCGTTCCACTGCTGGCTGTTGCTGTGCAGGGGCTTGTTGCTCGGGCAAATGCTGGTTCCTGAGAGGAAACAGAGCTTGTATGTTTCAGTCTATCACCCTACTTCCACACCACATAACTGGTGAGCACCTCAAACATGCTTTTGTCTGCCAGGACAGCAAAGTTAGATGGAGAAGCGATAGGGACCTTACCGTGACTCTCCTTTCAACAACTACCTCAAATAAGACTGATGGTCCTTTGGAGTAGAACGGGAGGACAGCGTTGGACACACTGCCAGATCATAGTGTCACGTTGTCATGGGGTGACACTATTACCTCTGGGATCTGTTTATTCTATTTAAAAGCAACTTCCATGACAGAAACGTATCCACCTGTTGGAGTTCCTTAGAAAAAGGGTAAAACTTCAAAATCTTAAATGATTTACTGCAGGCTAACTGCACCGTAAAAAGTTTGACTACCATCAATTTGCAGAGAAGTTGTGGAGTATGCTTTTGCCGATTAATTGGGTAAAGTAGTCTTGGTAGTAACTGCAGATTTATCTTACACCAATCTATCAACTGGAAGATCTTTAATATTCTTTAAGGAAGTATTGTTTTCTGTTAACTGATTTTAGAAGATATCATCTTTGTAAAAGGCTTTTTTGAAACCTTTTTGATGGAAAAAAATAGTAAATGGGATGCAGTGTCCATTCAAGCATGCATCTTTTATGTTTAGGTTTATCTTAAAGGGTGTGGATTCAAATGATCAGAAAATGTTTTTAATGCATTGAAAATTGACAAAACTTCATACTAAAGAATTCTTACTGTTTGATTTGATTAATCGCAGATTAAAATGGAGCATGGAAAAGTTGTACATTTTTCACTAGACTAGATAATCTTCTCATCCTTTGGGCTTTTCCCTTCAGTGTCTCCACAGCCAATCAGCTTCCTCCGTCTGTCTTCTACATCTTCTACCAGTAGCTACCTTCATGTCTTCATCCTCTACCAGCAGCTACCTTCATGTCTTCATCATCCTCTACCAGAAACTACCTTCATATCTTCATCATCCTCTACCAGCAGCTACCTTCATGTCTTCATCATCCTCTACCAGCAGCTACCTTCATGTCTTCATCATCCTCTACCAGCAGCTACCTTCATGTCTTCATCATCCTCTACCAGCAGCTACCTTCATGTCTTCATCATCCTCTACCAGCAGCTACCTTCATGTCTTCATCATCCTCTACCACCAGCTACCTTCATGTCTTCATCATCCTCTACCAGTAGCTACCTTCATGTCTTCATCCTCTACCAGAAACTACCTTCATGTCTTCATCATCCTCTACCAGCAGCTACCTTCATGTCTTCATCATCCTCTACCAGCAGCTACTTTCATGTCTTCATCATCCTCTACCAGCAGCTACCTTCATGTCTTCATCCTCTACCAGCAGCTACCTTCATGTCTTCATCATCCTCTACCAGAAACTACCTTCATATCTTCATCATCCTCTACCAGCAGCTACCTTCATGTCTTCATCATCCTCTACCAGCAGCTACCTTCATGTCTTCATCATCCTCTACCAGCAGCTACCTTCATGTCTTCATCATCCTCTACCAGTAGCTACCTTCATGTCTTCATCATCCTCTACCAGCAGCTACCTTCATGTCTTCTACATCCTCTACCAGCAGCTTCCTTCATGTCTTCTTCATCTTCTACCACCAGCTACCTTCATGTCTTCATCATCCTCTACCATCAGCTACCTTCATGTCTTCATCCTCTACCAGAAACTACCTTCATGTCTTCATCATCCTCTACCAGTAGCTACCTTCATGTCTTCATCCTCTACCAGAAACTACCTTCATGTCTTCATCATCCTCTACCAGCAGCTACCTTCATGTCTTCATCCTCTACCAGCAGCTACCTTCATGTCTTCATCCTCTACCAGAAACTACCTTCATGTCTTCATCATCCTCTACCAGCAGCTACCTTCATGTCTTCATCATCCTCTACCAGCAGCTACTTTCATGTCTTCATCATCCTCTACCAGCAGCTACATTCATGTCTTCATCATCCTCTACCAGAAACTACCTTCATGTCTTCATCATCCTCTACCAGCAGCTACTTTCATGTCTTCATCATCCTCTACCAGCAGCTACCTTCATGTCTTCATCATCCTCTACCAGCAGCTACCTTCACGTCTTCATCATCCTCTACCAGCAGCTACCTTCATGTCTTCATCCTCTACCAGCAGCTACTTTCATGTCTTCATCATCCTCTACCAGCAGCTACCTTCATGTCTTCATCATCCTCTACCAGCAGCTACCTTCATGTCTTCATCCTCTACCAGCAGCTACCTTCATGTCTTCATCATCCTCTACCAGCAGCTACCTTCATGTCTTCATCATCCTCTACCAGCAGCTACCTTCATGTCTTCATCATCCTCTACCAGCAGCTACCTTCATGTCTTCATCCTCTACCAGCAGCTACCTTCATGTCTTCATCATCCTCTACCAGCAGCTACCTTCACGTCTTCATCATCCTCTACCAGCAGCTACCTTCATGTCTTCATCCTCTACCAGCAGCTACCTTCATGTCTTCATCATCCTCTACCAGCAGCTACCTTCATGTCTTCATCATCCTCTACCAGCAGCTACCTTCATGTCTTCATCCTCTACCAGCAGCTACCTTCATGTCTTCATCCTCTACCAGCAGCTTCCTTCATGTCTTCATCCTCTACCAGCAGCTACCTTCATGTCTTCATCATCCTCTACCAGCAGCTACCTTCATGTCTTCATCATCCTCTACCAGCAGCTACCTTCATGTCTTCATCCTCTACCAGCAGCTACCTTCATGTCTTCATCATCCTCTACCAGCAGCTACCTTCATGTCATCATCATCCTCTACCAGCAGCTACCTTCATGTCTTCATCATCCTCTACCAGCAGCTACCCTTATGTCTTCATCATCCTCTACCAGCAGCTACTTTCATGTCTTCATCATCCTCTACCAGCAGCTACCTTCATCTCTTCTTCATCTTCTACCAGCAGCTACCTTCATGTCTTCATCATCCTCTACCAGCAGCTACCTTCATCTCTTCTTCATCTTCTACCAGCAGCTACCTTCATGTCTTCATCATCCTCTACCAGCAGCTACCTTCATCTCTTCTTCATCTTCTACCAGCAGCTACCTTCATGTCTTCATCATCCTCTACCAGCAGCTACCTTCATCTCTTCTTCATCTTCTACCAGCAGCTACCTTCATGTCTTCATCATCCTCTACCAGCAGCTACCTTCATGTCATCATCATCCTCTACCAGCAGCTACCTTCATGTCTTCATCCTCTACCAGCAGCTACCTTCATGTCTTCATCATCCTCTACCAGCAGCTACCCTTATGTCTTCATCATCCTCTACCAGCAGCTACCTTCATGTCTTCATCATCCTCTACCAGCAGCTACCTTCATGTCTTCATCCTCTACCAGCAGCTACCTTCATGTCTTCATCATCCTCTACCAGCAGCTACCCTTATGTCTTCATCATCCTCTACCAGCAGCTACTTTCATGTCTTCATCATCCTCTACCAGCAGCTACCTTCATCTCTTCTTCATCTTCTACCAGCAGCTACCTTCATGTCTTCATCCTCTACCAGCAGCTACCTTCATGTCTTCATCATCCTCTACCAGCAGCTACCCTTATGTCTTCATCATCCTCTACCAGCAGCTACTTTCATGTCTTCATCATCCTCTACCAGCAGCTACCTTCATCTCTTCTTCATCTTCTACCAGCAGCTACCTTTATCTCTTCTTCATCTTCTACCAGCAGCTACTTTCATGTCTTCATCATCCTCTACCAGCAGCTACCTTCATGTCTTCATCCTCTACCAGCAGCTACCTTCATCTCTTCTTCATCTTCTACCAGCAGCTACTTTCATGTCTTCATCATCCTCTACCAGCAGCTACCTTCATCTCTTCTTCATCTTCTACCAGCAGCTACTTTCATGTCTTCATCATCCTCTACCAGCAGCTACCTTCATGTCTTCATACTCTACCAGCAGCTACCTTCATGTCTTCATCATCCTCTACCAGCAACTACCTTCATGTCTTCTACATCCTCTACCAGCAGCTACTTTCATGTCTTCATCATCCTCTACCAGCAGCTACTTTCATGTCTTCATCATCCTCTACCAGCAGCTACCTTCATGTCTTCATCATCCTCTACCAGCAGCTACCTTCATGTCTTCATCCTCTACCAGCAGCTACTTTCATGTCTTCATCATCCTCTACCAGCAGCTACCTTCATCTCTTCTTCATCTTCTACCAGCAGCTACCTTCATGTCTTCATCATCCTCTACCAGCAGCTACCTTCATCTCTTCTTCATCTTCTACCAGCAGCTACCTTCATGTCTTCATCATCCTCTACCAGCAGCTACCTTCATCTCTTCTTCATCTTCTACCAGCAGCTACCTTCATGTCTTCATCATCCTCTACCAGCAGCTACCTTCATCTCTTCTTCATCTTCTACCAGCAGCTACCTTCATGTCTTCATCATCCTCTACCAGCAGCTACCTTCATGTCATCATCATCCTCTACCAGCAGCTACCTTCATGTCTTCATCCTCTACCAGCAGCTATCTTCATGTCTTCATCCTATACCAGCAGCTACCTTCATGTCTTCATCATCCTCTACCAGCAGCTACCCTTATGTCTTCATCATCCTCTACCAGCAGCTACTTTCATGTCTTCATCATCTACCAGCAGCTACCTTCATCTCTTCTTCATCTTCTACCAGCAGCTACTTTCATGTCTTCTACATCCTCTACCAGCAGCTACTTTCATGTCTTCATCATCCTCTACCAGCAGCTACCTTCATCTCTTCTTCATCTTCTACCAGCAGCTACCTTCATGTCTTCATCATCCTCTACCAGCAGCTACCTTCATCTCTTCTTCATCTTCTACCAGCAGCTACCTTCATGTCTTCATCATCCTCTACCAGCAGCTACCTTCATGTCTTCATCATCTTCTACCAGCAACTACCTTCATGTCTTCTACATCCTCTACCAGCAGCTACTTTCATGTCTTCATCATCCTCTACCAGCAGCTACTTTCATGTCTTCATCATCCTCTACCAGCAGCTACTTTCATGTCTTCATCATCCTCTACCAGCAGCTACCTTCATGTCTTCTTCATCTTCTACCAGCAGCTACCTTCATGTCTTCCTTCTCTGCATCCAGAATCATCCTCTCTGGTCTTCCTTTAGACCTCTGGCAGCTCTGGACTCAGCATCCTTCAGTCTCTCATCTGGACATGTCCCAACCATCTCACTCTGACTTTATCTCCAGAACCTCTTCCATGTGCTGTCCCTCTGATGTCCTCATTCCTGATCCATTCTGGTCCCTCCCAAAGAGAACCTCAGCACCTTCATCTTTTCATCATTTCAAAAGAATGGATCAGTTATCTGAAGTATATTTATACTGCAGCATGTCTGTTTTGCTGAAGGTTTGATGGTGATGTCATATTTTATTCCAAAATGACATTTTCTCAATGCTCCTTGAGGACCATTTTGCCCAGGGCAGGCCTGTGGGCGAGCATATTTAAGTTAGCACGTACAGGTGTGCAAGTAGCTTTGTTGACGTGTTTGTTGTGAAAGAGTCAGTGTTTATAACCTCAGGCAGTACTTTGTCTGGAACGATGCCCATTAGAAAGTCTGAGTCTTAAAGCCTGAATGCTAACAGTTACTTTTAAAGTGCAGGGTAACAGTGCTGAATTTTGAATTTGAACCACTTACCACAAAGAGGCATCTGTCCGATTAAAGATTAAAGGCCCGTGTCTGGACATCTTATTTTCTGTTTTGCAGGTCAAGCATAACGTATTGAAAGATATTTCAGTCTCTTACAGTTGCTAAAATACGTGTTAGTTTTATGTGATGTAAAGTTGGGGGCATTGTCAAAAACCCAGTGGATGTCGTAAACACAATCTTTGTTTCACTTTACAGACTTTTGGTATAAGAAGGTAATTGTATGGGAGTGACAGACATACGTCTACTACCTGTGCAGAGGTGCAGAGGTAGAGTCGTTGGCTCCTTTGGCGGTCTTTCCGGCCGTGGTCTGGGTGTCTGAGTGGCTGATGTGTCTGACGCTGTCACTCGGGGGGCGGATTCCCTCGATCTGCTTCTCTGCACGGGTGTCTGGAGACCCCTGGCTGCCACTGCTGCCTCGCCTATGTCTGGGGTCTTGGTGTGGGGGTAACCAGGCACTCCAACTCCAACACTCACCTTAACACAGGTGCCTGCTCACCTTTGCCCTAATAGATCATCTGCAGACATGGAGGGATGAAACACGCTTGTCATGTTTGTTTGGTCTTATGTAAGTGCTGATATGTATTTGTGTTGTGTATGTCTGTGTGAAGGTTTTTGCATCCAACAAGTGTGTTTGTTAAATTTGAGTGTGTGGATGTGGACATGACCCAAACCTTTTGATAAGCATTTACATTTGACAGTCAATGATAAACCTCTTGTTCCACTTGTTCCTTTTTTATTTAATGGTTACAGAACATTCCAGGTTTTTCTTTTCTAGTGTCCCAGAAAGGTAAAAAGAATCAACAAATGCAAATGCATGATCAGACATTTTACCACAAGAACTGGCTGAGATCTTGTGAAGAGAGGGATCTGCAAAGAGATGGATTAAGATAGGATTTCAGAAAAAAAGTCTCAGTGTCTCTGACAGAGTGGCAGGAAATGTGTGCTGTAGGAACCTGAAACCGACAAAAGGGGACGGTTCAAGGCAGAACATGACCCAAACCAAACTATAACTGACAAAAACCAAAGAATGTAGGAGGCGGGAAAGAGGAGCTCAAAGGTTTTCTGAAAAATGGTTTGTGAATATCGTCGTTTGTTAAGTCACCATGGAATGGAAAAAATCCATTTGCTTGGATGTGACAGCATAGCTTTAGTCACACGTGGTTTTAGGGTTGTTCTAGTCCGTAGAGGGTCGTAGAGGGGAGGGGCTACATCTTCAGGACAGTGCAGGTGTGTCTTTAAGTTAACGGTACGTACATTTGTTACACATGGGACACGTGTACTGTGATGTAAGTTTTATGGTCTAATAACGTACAGGTGATGCTGTCGTACGGCACCCTTACCCCCCACTCTAGTCATTAGTTCTCACTGAAAGTAACACCTCACTAATGACTAGAACGTCCTAAGACACCAGGAGGACGTCCGCACAAACTACACTCTGATTGGCCAATTTCCTCATTTCTAACAGTCAGGCTGCAGCAATGAGCGTGCACGGATCACGTGGACAGCTCTAACTGGCTCCTTTCTCAGTCTGCAGCATAAGGGGGGGGTCAAAAATAAAAAATTCATAGTCATGCGATTAATTTTTTGTGCGATTATTTATTCATGATTTGTAATTAATTTAATCCAGTTGATCTATTTTTAGCCTAACTTAGTAACTGCTGTAAAAAACTCATTTTGAGGTTCTTTTATCTACATTTGTGACATGGTGGTGCAGTAATGATTTAAAATACAACTAAATAAAGTGGCTTATAAAGATTTACCATTATAACAGACTTCCAACATTTACTTTTACGCCACCAATGGGGATCATTCTCAATATCAAACTTTACAAAAAAGTTAGATCAAGAACCATCACGTGCAGAATGCTGTAATACAACACAAAACACAGCAGGAACACTTCTGCGCTATCCAAAAAATATTGACCACAAACTTCTTATGAATGCCAAAACACATATGTTAGCATCCCTTATTGCACAGTTTCCCGCCTGTTGTAATCAGCCCTCCATGTACCCGGAGCCCGGCGTAGCCAGCATGATCGCTCCAGCCCCGTGGACCCTGCAACAGGCTGGCGTCCTGTCCAGGGTTTACCACGCCTTCGCCCAACAGTAACTGGGATGGGCTCCGGCAACCCCGGCACCCCGAAAGGGAAACAGCAGGTTGAGAAAAAGGACGGATGGAAGTCCAAGACGAGGACGGTCACACCGATCGTCAACGTTGGTTGGTACTCCACCTGGTGAGCGAGTCACTGAACACGTCACGTGCCCTAAACGGAGTCCCTGATTGGTTGACGCAGCAACCTCGCCAAGGTTCACATTTGGCGTCTGTACCATTGACATTGAAATCAGGTGAATCAGGTGTGAACTCAGTTTAAGGGAGCTTATCCCACAGGTCTGTGCTTACTTGTCTTACTTCACCGTTCTCTCTCTTTTCTCCCAGTTCACCAACAGTGAAGGTTTGTGACTACATTTTTTTCTGTGTTTTGTTGTTGCATCATTCAACAGTTGCAGAGGTTCTACCTCTCCTAGAATACTCTTAACTCCGGCTGGTATTTGAGGTCAACATCCCAAATGCTTCCCATCAGGCCTGCTGCGGCCTGGTGTGACTATGGGGCTGCATACAATATTAAAACACAATCAGCAGACGCTCATTTACCTGCACCACTGCACACCACACTGACACGCCTGCAGCACCGTCCCACACACACAAGCCTGCCTGTCGTTTTGGGCCCTACCCCTTGGAGCTTCAATCAGGGGTCTGGTTCTCTGTGACAGAACTAGAAATGAACGACTAAATGTTTGATGAGAAAACCTGGTGAAGGATGCGTTAAGTCTGTCATATGTGTGCAAAAAACTAAACGTACAATTTTTGCTGCATCATACATTGCACACATTGTAAATTCAAGAACAAGTTTTCATCGAATAGTGAATCATGTGACTTTAGTGAGCAGCAGCAGGACCAGTTTTGTCAAAGCGCAGTGTTCAATGAATTCAGCTTTGATTCTTTTAATACTGAAGCTGTTGCCTCCAACAGCATAATAACACACGCTTTTCAACACAGACTTATTTCCAACAGATTCAGACGTGGAGAAAAGCAGCTTTGAGCCGATATGCAACACTTTGTGTAGCCGAGCAAGGCAAGAACTGGGATTTGTTCAGCTTCCAAGAATTGTGTAGAGATCCTTGTGTATCTAGAGAACCTGGCTGCAGACAACAACACGACACTGAGACACCGTTAACCGGAACCCGGAGTCCGGAATAACGTGCAATAATCTTTATGTGGATGTTTTGTGTTTTTAGAAACTGTTTCAGATCCGTGTCTTCATCTCATGAGAGCAAAAACCAGCGCTGTTGGTCTACTTTTGTTCGGTCTACCTACAAATACCTGCTTGAACAGCTACAGTCTGATGGAGCTGTGGATGCTCTTGGAGTGTCCCACCACCTTTCAGACTCCACTCACAACAATCTAGGTCCTTCTTTCCATCTCTTACCTGGTCCATTAAATTTGTTAAAGACAGTCATTTATCTTTTATAGTCGATGAATCCTAATAACATTGGTGACGCTCTGTCTAATAGCAGCAATGGGGAATCATTTCACTAGGAATTCAGAAATGAGGAATCTTTAGTGATCTGCATGCTGGAAATGTATTTTCTATTTTCACAGGAACTTTATTTGAAATGCTTATTTCAAGCCTCTCCATGTATCTATTTTATTTATCTTCTTCCTTTAATGTTCCTGTTAGGATAAAGAAATCCTTTTTTCTAAAGACCCTGCTGAGATTCATGACCTCAGAAAAACAGGGGTGGCTGCATGGTGGTGTAGTGGTCAGCATCCTCACCCAGCAGCTTAAAGTCCCTGGTTCAAATCCCAGTTGGGTTCCTCCTGTGTGGAGGTTGCATGTTCTTCTCGTACATGTGTGGAATTTTGTCCAGACACTCCGGCTCTCTCTCAATCACATGTTTTCTTCCTTTTAACTGCCTGATAACAATATTTCCTCCCTCCTCCTAACATCCAAACCCACCACCTGTTTTCTCGATCCCCTCCCAACATCCTTAGTTATAGCCTGCCCCCCCCACTCTCCTTCTGCTCATGGCTGCCATTATTCACTCCTCACTGTCATCTGGTACTGTCCCATCACTTTTTAAAATGGCAGCTGTTAAACCCATCCTGAAAAAACCTGCTTCAGATCCCAACTTATTCAGTAATCTCCGTCCAATTTCCAACCTTCCCTTCATTTCAAAAATTCTTGAGAAAATAGTCGCCTCTCAACTTTATGATCATTTAAAATAAACAATTTAATAATCTCCTGGAACCTATTCAGTCCGGTTTCGCCCCCCCCCCCCACAACACTGAGACTGCTCTGTTCAAGATCACCAATGACCTCCTCATTGCAGCTGACTCTGGGCTCCTTACCATCCTCATCCTCCTGGACCACCTGCAGCCTTTGATACCATCTCTCACTCCATCCTCCTCCCCCTCGGCATCACCTCCACCCCCCTTCGTTGAATCCACTCCTACCTCTCTGACCGAACCCAATTCATTCAGCTTAAATCCTTTAAATCTCAGCCTTCCTCTGTCTATTCTGGTGTCCCCCAAGGTTCTGTCCTTGGTCCTCTTCTTTTCATTACTTATCTTCTTCCCCTTGGCAATATCTTCCGTAAATTTTATGTTAATTTTCACTGTTTTGCCGATGACACCCACCTCTATGTATCAAGCAAAGATGATTCCTCTCTTCGTCCCTCCTCCCTCCACTCCTGTCTATCTGAAATCAAAAACTGGTTCACTTCAAACCTTCTCAAACTCAGTAGTGATAAAACCGAGCTACTTCTCGTTGGTTCCAACTCCACCCTCTCCAAAGCCACAAGTCTTACTGACCCCCTCCTTCAGTCATATCACCCCGGTTCTCCACCAGCTGCACTGGTTTCCCAGAACCTCCAGAATCCAATTCAAACTCCTCCTGTTCACCTTTAAGGCCCTCCATAACCTGGCTCCTCCTCATCTCTCCCACCTCCTCCATATCAAAACCCCCTCCCGTTCTCTTCTGTCCCCCTCCGTTCAGCTCTCTGTCCGTCCGCCTCGTCACCATGGGAACCCAAACCTTTCAGCTGCTCGGCTCCCAAACTCTGGAATTCCCTCCTGATCTCCGTAACATAGACTCTCTTCCAACTTTCAGATCTAAACTCAAAACTCATCTGTTTATTTCTGCCTTCCCATCCTGATTCACTTCTGATTTTGTCTTTTATATTTATTCTGCTTTTAATGTCTCTTTTTGTCTTTGTTTCGTAAAGTGTCCTTGGGTTTCATGAAAGGCGCTTTAAATAAAATGGATTATTATTATTATTATTAAACCGTAAAAGTAAAAAACACTGACATTCTTCACTCTTATGTCATTCTATATGAAAATAAACTCACATTTTAAATATATCAAAAGATTTTGTTCTTCATAAAAAAGTATCCTGTCAAAATTGCCCAAATTCTAAGCAAGCAAAACTCTTCTCGGCTTCTCAGCAAAGTCTGTATTTGATGTTCGTCTCATGGTGCCGTCTTAGATTCTATTCTTTCATTACCGCCACATTTGCTCTACCAATGAGACAAACAGGTTCAGCAGTGATGTCAGAAACATTTATTCTGCCTCAAATCGGGTCTTAAAGTCTTTGTTTTAAGAATCAACTTTTTCTCTTTGGCATCGTGGGGGCCAGTGTTCCCCACATCAGCTGAAGCAATGCATTGTGGGATCCGTAGTGACATTGATGCCACCGTTATATTTGGTTGGGAAAGCTGAAGCACTGCATTGTGGGATCTGTAGTGAATATGTTACCAGCTCTACATTTCGCCGGGCCATTATTACCAATAATATAAAATGATCTTGCGGGCGGGATAGGATTGCGGGGCGGGCTGGATGTGGCCCGCGGGCCCCGACTTTGACTCATGTACTGTGTATTATTCCCAAGAGTTGGAGACCATCCTGTCTGAGGGGAGAGGTTCACTCTGCGACTGCTGCCGTTTTTTCACATGAGAACAGCCGTGCACGTTCACCTGCAGCCACTGCAGAAGCAGGAACAAGCCTGCATATTTAGGAGCTGCAGGGAGGGTTGTGTTCCCATAGAGGCACGGAGGAGTTTTGTTTTCATCCAGTGCTGATTGGGGCCTTCAATTTGCATGTATTGGAAACACAGTGAAATGAATGTGTTCAAAAGCAGAGCCAAACCTTTTCACTCAATCATTTAGCAGCTCTATTCAAGGCAATCAGATTACAAAAACAAAAACACTCAAGAATGCAGTTTGATGATCTTCTAATTATACCTACTTAGCCGATGCTTAGTTTTTTTTTCTCTTTTTTCCAGCACATATCTCCACCTTCAAGTACCTTAAATCATTTCTATACATGCATTTTTTGCTTTTTACATCCACAGATTTAAATTTGCCATGCAGTCCTGATCTTTGATGCATTTCAAACTGCATATTTTACTCAGTTTGTTATGCATTTAACGCAGCTGTGTTTTTCCTCCTGTTGCTGCTTTTAGATCATTTTTAAACTCGTGGACTTGGACTTCTCAAAAAGGAGTGTTAGGTTGTTGTCCTCATGATTAATGTCTGTCATTTGTTGTCAAACTCAAAACCAGGAATAAAGAATCAGGAAAACTGAAGTTTGAAAACTGCTCAGAAATAAAGATGCTGACCTGTGGGTCGTATCTGATCTGCATGTGTTCATCGATTGTCTTCACTTTGTCATATGGCTGCTGGTTGCTGTGTTACTTCCTGAGCCATCTTTGGGTTTTTGTTCAAATTGAGCACACGTTGTGTTATTTTTGTGTTAGTCAAATGTCAAATGGCTACAGTGCAGATGCTGTTGCCCTGTGGGTTCACTGTGCTGAATGAAAAGACATATCTGATCTCAGTGGGTCTCTCCTGATTTCTGCTTTCAGGCACCGCTGCACCACCACGCTGTTTGTGTCCGTCCAGTGAATTTCAGAGGAAGAGTGTCACCTCTTGACGATGTTTTGTCCTTTTTCACTCTTTCTCAGAACCTGGTGTGAGCAGGAACATCCAGTTCCTCCAGCGTCCATCCAGAGTGACAGCTCTGCTGGGGACGGATGCTGTGCTGGAGTGCTCTGCCTCTGGCTACCCAACGCCGAGCATCCAGTGGAGGAGAGGAGACGAAGGGATTCAAAGCTGGTCTGTGTCTTCCTTTTTCTATAGATGTTTTTGAAAATGACAACTGCAAGAGTCCAGTCTCAGTGCATCATTTTCACTCTGCATAGTGATGGTGTTCTGTGGGGGTTTGTCTAAAAACTAAATGAAAGAGGACGTTTAACCACGGATTGACTGAATGGAACTGTCTGTCTCTGGTGGATTATATTTCTTGTTCCTCTGTGCCATAAAACCTAATTAAGCTGTTGAGAGCACATTAGTGGGGCGCATTACTGCTATAATTAATATTTCCTTTTGTTACCATGGACACACCTTTTAGACACACAGTTGCTGCAAATTCATTGTCACTGTTGAGCCTTTTTAATAAGTAGATCTTAAATACTAAAGAAAATAAAAATGCAAACATCAGCAGTCACTCAACAGCTGGACACAGACTTTGAAAAAGTCCACAGACTGGTTGAATAAAACCACAGAAGGTCTATATCAAGGTCCAGACTCAACACTTTACCATAAACTGTCAAAGCGCTGCCAGTTTGTTTCGGTCGTAATTAGTTGTTTTTGCAGTAGAATAATATGAAACTTCATGACTTGTAGCTTTAAGATTTAGGGTTTTGTTCAGACTGGACACATCTGGTTGGATAAAAGTGAAACAGAGTTTCTATTCTCCGATAATCGGAACAAATTTTCAGTCTGAATACAGAGACCGGGACTAGGAACTGCTCTGGGAACGTGATGTAAACAGATTATGAAAGAAGCAACCAATTATCTGCATTCAGTTTTATTTATACAGCCCAATATTACAACAGACTCATCTCAACAGGCTTCACTAATTGTACAAAACCTATGCAGACTCATTAAAACAACCTTTAACGTGACACACATCAGTTGTCACAGTTTTCCGGAAAATCTACATAACATAAACATTCATCAGCGAATCTTCATAGCCTTCATAGCCTCCTCAGTAACCGCCCCGCAGCACGCCTCCACTGTACCAGAGTACAGTGTTGTACCTGACGTTGATACAGACGTCTAGAATTGGTCAGTGAAATAGAAAGTTTGAATCAGTGAACTATCGCAACTATTATTCCTTTTCTCTTTGCCCCACCCTTGAAATTCCTGCCCAATGAGTATAAAGGTCTTTAGTCACATGGTTTTGTTTGCAATTTTTGGTTTGAAACAGGAAAGTCTGATTGACTACAGTCTGTATACAGACCAAACGCAAAGTTCAGGACTTGATCTGGACCAAATTAAGAGGACTCGGCCCAGAACAGCGGACTTTTCCAGTCTGAATGCACACTAAATTACGCAGAATGCAAAGAAAAATGTGAACACTGTCTTTCTCTCTTTCTACACAGGAACAAGAAGTATTCTCTGCTTGCAGGCAGCAATCTGATCATCAGGAGCGTCACCGACGACGACTCTGGCACTTACAGCTGTACAGCCACCAACAAAAACCACAACATCACGGCACAAGCAGAGCTCAGCGTTCTAGGTGAGCAGACGCCGATCCGGTTGGAGAGGTTGCTGCAAAGCAGAGGCTGTAGTCATTCCTGGACGGAGGTTTAAAACAAAACAGACTCTTGTGGCGTTTTGTTTGACGTCTTTGAATGAAGTGTGGGCTTTTTTTACAGGTTCATGCAGAATGAACAGAAGAAAAATATTTTCTCTGAGCAAAACTAAAGTGTTTGAAATGGGCAGCGTTTCTGCAGGACATTTCCTCTGCAGTTCCTCTATCTCCATTTGATCCTGCGTTCCCTAAAAGAATCAATGCCAAATTAGTTTTCTATTATTGTGAATTTTGTGTCATGTTTATAGCAAAGATGTGAGTCAAGCTAATCCTGT
Source organism: Oryzias latipes (assembly GCF_053564925.1). Lineage (NCBI taxonomy): Eukaryota > Metazoa > Chordata > Actinopteri > Beloniformes > Adrianichthyidae > Oryzias > Oryzias latipes. The sequence goes on from NC_136248.1 coordinate 1,545,924, forward strand.
TTTTGTCAAGTCTGAACACGGCCTGCCTGTATTTTCTGGAAAAAGATTTGTCATGTTGGTCTAATTGATGACAGACAGGAGTTTTAAGGTGCGTTCACACCAGACGGCACTTGAGCGTCGGGGCTACCAGTTTCAATATTAAGTCAATGTACGGATGTGATCTGAGGTCCAATCAGGGATTCAGCTTTGGGCACGTGACGTTTTCAGCGACTCGATCAAAGTGAAGGACAATATATCCAATATGGCCGCTCGATGCAGGGATTTTTCTCTCGATCTTCCATTTTCTTAACCTGCTGGGGTTACCGAAGGGTGTCCAAGTTCCTGGTGGGCGAAGACGGGATACACACTGGACAGGTCACCAGCGATCGCAGCCGCTACAACAGCACCCGCAGTCCGGCCGGACCCTGGGCGGCGGCGTTTGCTAGCTGCAGCGCCATGGACTCTTTGACAGGCTGGTGACCCGTCCAGGGTGTACCTCGCCTTCCCCAAACAGTAAGTGGGACGGTCTCCAGCAACTCAGATCAGCAAGTGGACGAGTGAGCAACGCACTGTTGAAGCGGTTGGCTGCCCGGCAGACGGAGAGCCGTCAATCAGTAAATCTGCCGCCTGTCAAAAGAGAGGCGGCAGACTCCAATTTGATGCGCGAGCCGCGCCCGGTGTGTTCAGACTTGTTGTCCTACTCCGCTGTGATTCATGCAGTTCAGGTCAGCTAAATACACGTTAGTTCTAACAGAACCCAGGAACATAAAGAGTCTGAGTTTTCTGTGAAAAACAAGCAGCAGCAACAGAAAACAAGTACCTCTCACTGTCGCTGAAGGCATTAAGAAATCTGACTGGAGATTGTTAACAGCCTGACGTGCCCCCAAAACAAAATAAACAAAATGGAATTAAATTGGTCTGCATCTCTCTGCTGACAGTCTGAGGGAAGCAGAAACACAACCGGAATCAAATGCCGTCATAAAATATGAAATCGACATTTGCTTCAGGAAGTTCTCATAAATAAAATATCTTTGTATGTATTGTCTGACTGCTGCTCAGCTGCCGCTGCTCCACAGCTATTGCTCTTATGTGACTTATTGTAATATAGAATGTTTTCAAAATACCAGGACTGCAAGGTGGTGGAGCGGTTAGCACCCTTGCCCCACAGCAGGAAGGTTCAAGTTCAAAACCCCACTGGGACCCTTCTGTGCGGAGTGTGCATGTTCTGCTTGTGCATGTGGGGGTTTACTCCAGCTTCCTTCCACAGTTAAAAAAAATGTGTCATAGATTGATTGATTGATTTTAAATTGTTCCTAGATGTGAATATGAGTACATGTGTTTCTGTTTGTAAAAATCCATTTGAGTTGTGAAATACAATCAGGATGTCCACTCCAATAATGAATCATGAATAAATAAATACATAAATAAATTATATTTCCATTGAAAGGAGTTTGATAGGTCCTGCATTAAATTACACACAAAAACGTTTATTTCCCTCAAACCGGATCAACACAAAAACCTCTTCTGGACCCATTTTTGGCGGACGTACAGGACCTCGCAGTCCGGTTTATTAGACTCATTTCTCCACACTAATAATTCTGCAAACAGACACAGCAGTGTCTGTTTTTTGAGAGCAAAGCCTGCTGAAATCAAACAGAAGCAGCTGTTGTTTGTTCAACTCTCAGGGGCAAATCTGCAAATGAACCTCTAGGTTCTCAGTCCCCCCCCCTTTATTTCTTTGTCTGTGTGTCTCGGGTGGGTGCTTCTGTTTTTGCTTCTCGTTCATTTTCTGTGTTATCCTGTTGTCAAAATGGCCCACGGACATCACATGATGTTTCCAACATACAGGACTCTGTGTGAACAGCCGCATGTTGACACCTGAAAGATGGTCATTAGTTTCATGTTTGCTGCACAGCCTCAGTTCTGGTTTCTGTCTTTGGGAAGACGATGTCTGATGAGATGCAGGCTTGTCCTGTGGATTTACATTCAAATTCTCATTAAATTATCGCAGATGTATCAGAAATGAACCACGTAAAAACCACAGACTTTGACACTTACAGCACTGGGCAGAAATCACACTGCTTTAGCACCATGGTCAGCTCCCGCTGTGAGTCCTCACAATGCTTTGTTTTAGTTGAACAGTCAGCTGCTAGGCGCCAGCTAAGGCGGCCTGCTGAGACAGGCAGCCTACCTGCAGCTGTGGAGATGCATGAGAATGGCCTGGAACGCTCCCAGAGTCCACGCTCCCAGAGTCCATAGTCCTAGAGTCCACGCTCCCAGAGTCCACGCTCCCAGAGTCCATAGTCCTAGAGTCCACTCTCCCAGAGTCCACGCTCCCAGATTTCACGCTCCCAGAGTCCGTAGTCCTAGAGTCCAAGCTCCCAGAGTCCATATCCTAGAGTCCACGCTCCCAGAGTCCACAGTCCTAGAGTCCACGCTCCCAGAGTCCACGCTCCCAGAGTCCACGCTCCCAGAGTCCACGCTCCCAGAGTCCATAGTCCTAGAGTCCACGCTCCCAGAGTCCACAGTCCTAGAGTCCACGCTCCCAGAGTCCACGCTCCCAGATTTCACGCTCCCAGAGTCCATAGTCCTAGAGTCCACGCTCCCAGAGTCCACGCTCCCAGAGTCCACAGTCCTAGAGTCCACGCTCCCAGAGTCCACGCTCCCAGAGTCCACGCTCCCAGAGTCCACGCTCCCAGAGTCCATAGTCCTAGAGTCCACGCTCCCAGAGTCCACAGTCCTAGAGTCCACGCTCCCAGAGTCCACGCTCCCAGAGTCCACGCTCCCAGAGTCCACAGTCCTAGAGTCCACGCTCCCAGAGTCCACAGTCCTAGAGTCCACGCTCCCAGAGTCCACGCTCCCAGAGTCCACGCTCCCAGAGTCCACAGTCCTAGAGTCCACGCTCCCAGAGTCCACGCTCCCAGAGTCACGCTCCCAGAGTCCATGCTCCCAGAGTCCATGCTCCCAGAGTCCATGCTCCCAGAGTCCATAGTCCTAGAGTCCAAGCTCCCAGAGTCCATAGTCCTAGAGTCCAAGCTCCCAGAGTCCAAGCTCCCAGAGTCCATAGTCCTAGAGTCCACACTCCCAGAGTCCACAGTCCTAGAGTCCACGCTCCCAGAGTCCATAGTCCTAGAGTCCAAGCTCCCAGAGTCCAAGCTCCCAGAGTCCATAGTCCTAGAGTCCACGCTCCCAGAGTCCACAGTCCTAGAGTCCACGCTCCCAGAGTCCATAGTCCTAGAGTCCACGCTCCCAGAGTCTATGCTCCCAGAGTCCACGCTCCCAGATTTCACACTCCCAGAGTCCACGCTCCCAGAGTCCACGCTCCCAGATTTCACACTCCCAGAGTCCACGCTCCCAGAGTCCATAGTCCTAGAGTCCACGCTCCCAAAGTCCACGCTCCCAGACTCAATAGTCCTAGAGTCCACACTCCCAGAGTCCACGCTCCCAGAGTCCATGCTCCCAGAGTCCATATTCCTAGAGTCCATGGTCCTAGAGTCCAAGCTCCCAGAGTCCATAGTCCTAGAGTCCACGCTCCCAGAGTCCACAGTCCTAGAGTCCACTCTCCCAGAGTCCACGCTCCCAGAGTCCATAGTCCTAGAGTCCAAGCTCCCAGAGTCCATAGTCCTAGAGTCCACGCTCCCAGAGTCCACAGTCCTAGAGTCCACGCTCCCAGAGTCCACGCTCCCAGAGTCCATAGTCCTAGAGTCCACGCTCCCAGACTCCATAGTCTTAGAGTCCACGCTCCCAAAGTCCATATTCCTAGAGTCCACGCTCCCAAAGTCCATAGTCCTAGAGTCCACGCTCCCAGAGTCCACGCTCCCAGAGTCCACGCTCCCAGAGTCCATAGTCCTAGAGTTCAAGCTCCCAGAGTCCAAGCTCCCAGAGTCCATAGTCCTAGAGTCCACGCTCCCAGAGTCCACAGTCCTAGAGTCCACGCTCCCAGAGTCCACGCTCCCAGAGTCCATAGTCCTAGAGTCCACGCTCCCAGACTCCATAGTCTTAGAGTCCACGCTCCCAAAGTCCATATTCCTAGAGTCCACGCTCCCAAAGTCCATAGTCCTAGAGTCCACGCTCCCAGAGTCCACGCTCCCAGAGTCCACGCTCCCAGAGTCCATAGTCCTAGAGTTCAAGCTCCCAGAGTCCAAGCTCCCAGAGTCCATAGTCCTAGAGTCCACGCTCCCAGAGTCCACAGTCCTAGAGTCCACGCTCCCAGAGTCCACAGTCCTAGAGTCCACGCTCCCAGAGTCCACAGTCCTAGAGTCCAAGCTCCCAGAGTCCACGCTCCCAGAGTCCATAGTCCTAGAGTCCACACTCCCAGAGTCCATAGTACTAGAGTCTACGCTCCCAGACTCCAAAGTCCTAGAGTCCACGCTCCCAAAGTCCATAGTCCTAGAGTCCAAGCTCCCAGAGTCCACGCTCCCAGAGTCCATAGTCCTAGAGTCTACGCTCCCAGACTCCAAAGTCCTAGAGTCCACGCTCCCAGAGTCCACGCTCCCAGAGTCCACAGTCCTAGAGTCCACGCTCCCAGAGTCCACGCTCCCAGAGTCCACGCTCCCAGAGTCCACGCTCCCAGAGTCCATAGTCCTAGAGTCCACGCTCCCAGAGTCCACAGTCCTAGAGTCCACGCTCCCAGAGTCCACGCTCCCAGAGTCCACGCTCCCAGAGTCCACAGTCCTAGAGTCCACGCTCCCAGAGTCCACAGTCCTAGAGTCCACGCTCCCAGAGTCCACGCTCCCAGAGTCCACGCTCCCAGAGTCCACAGTCCTAGAGTCCACGCTCCCAGAGTCCACGCTCCCAGAGTCACGCTCCCAGAGTCCATGCTCCCAGAGTCCATGCTCCCAGAGTCCATGCTCCCAGAGTCCATAGTCCTAGAGTCCAAGCTCCCAGAGTCCATAGTCCTAGAGTCCAAGCTCCCAGAGTCCAAGCTCCCAGAGTCCATAGTCCTAGAGTCCACACTCCCAGAGTCCACAGTCCTAGAGTCCACGCTCCCAGAGTCCATAGTCCTAGAGTCCAAGCTCCCAGAGTCCAAGCTCCCAGAGTCCATAGTCCTAGAGTCCACGCTCCCAGAGTCCACAGTCCTAGAGTCCACGCTCCCAGAGTCCATAGTCCTAGAGTCCACGCTCCCAGAGTCTATGCTCCCAGAGTCCACGCTCCCAGATTTCACACTCCCAGAGTCCACGCTCCCAGAGTCCACGCTCCCAGATTTCACACTCCCAGAGTCCACGCTCCCAGAGTCCATAGTCCTAGAGTCCACGCTCCCAAAGTCCACGCTCCCAGACTCAATAGTCCTAGAGTCCACACTCCCAGAGTCCACGCTCCCAGAGTCCATGCTCCCAGAGTCCATATTCCTAGAGTCCATGGTCCTAGAGTCCAAGCTCCCAGAGTCCATAGTCCTAGAGTCCACGCTCCCAGAGTCCACAGTCCTAGAGTCCACTCTCCCAGAGTCCACGCTCCCAGAGTCCATAGTCCTAGAGTCCAAGCTCCCAGAGTCCATAGTCCTAGAGTCCACGCTCCCAGAGTCCACAGTCCTAGAGTCCACGCTCCCAGAGTCCACGCTCCCAGAGTCCATAGTCCTAGAGTCCACGCTCCCAGACTCCATAGTCTTAGAGTCCACGCTCCCAAAGTCCATATTCCTAGAGTCCACGCTCCCAAAGTCCATAGTCCTAGAGTCCACGCTCCCAGAGTCCACGCTCCCAGAGTCCACGCTCCCAGAGTCCATAGTCCTAGAGTTCAAGCTCCCAGAGTCCAAGCTCCCAGAGTCCATAGTCCTAGAGTCCACGCTCCCAGAGTCCACAGTCCTAGAGTCCACGCTCCCAGAGTCCACGCTCCCAGAGTCCATAGTCCTAGAGTCCACGCTCCCAGACTCCATAGTCTTAGAGTCCACGCTCCCAAAGTCCATATTCCTAGAGTCCACGCTCCCAAAGTCCATAGTCCTAGAGTCCACGCTCCCAGAGTCCACGCTCCCAGAGTCCACGCTCCCAGAGTCCATAGTCCTAGAGTTCAAGCTCCCAGAGTCCAAGCTCCCAGAGTCCATAGTCCTAGAGTCCACGCTCCCAGAGTCCACAGTCCTAGAGTCCACGCTCCCAGAGTCCACAGTCCTAGAGTCCACGCTCCCAGAGTCCACAGTCCTAGAGTCCAAGCTCCCAGAGTCCACGCTCCCAGAGTCCATAGTCCTAGAGTCCACACTCCCAGAGTCCATAGTACTAGAGTCTACGCTCCCAGACTCCAAAGTCCTAGAGTCCACGCTCCCAAAGTCCATAGTCCTAGAGTCCAAGCTCCCAGAGTCCACGCTCCCAGAGTCCATAGTCCTAGAGTCTACGCTCCCAGACTCCAAAGTCCTAGAGTCCACGCTCCCAAAGTCCATAGTCCTAGAGTCCAAGCTCCCAGAGTCCACGCTCCCAGAGTCCATAGTCCTAGAGTCCACGCTCCCAGAGTCCATAGTCCTAGAGTCTACGCTCCCAGACTCCAAAGTCCTAGAGTCCACGCTCCCAAAGTCCATAGTCCTAGAGTCCAAGCTCCCAGAGTCCACGCTCCCAGAGTCCATAGTCCTAGAGTCCACACTCCCAGAGTCCATAGTCCTAGAGTCCACGCTCCCAGAGTCCATAGTCCTAGAGTCTACGCTCCCAGACTCCAAAGTCCTAGAGTCCACGCTCCCAAAGTCCATAGTCCTAGAGTCCAAGCTCCCAGAGTCCACGCTCCCAGAGTCCATAGTCCTAGAGTCCAAGCTCCCAGAGTCCACGCTCCCAGAGTCCATAGTCCTAGAGTCCACGCTCCCAGAGTCCACGCTCCCAGAGTCCATAGTCCTAGAGTCCACGCTCCCAGAGTCCACGCTCCCAGAGTCCATAGTCCTAGAGTCCACGCTCCCAGAGTCCATAGTCCTAGAGTCCACGCTCCCAGAGTCCACAGTCCTAGAGTCCATGCTCCCAGAGTCCACGCTCCCAGAGTCCATAGTCCTAGAGTCCACGCTCCCAGAGTCCATGCCAGCTGAAGTTGGCATTTAGTTTTTTTAACTTCCGGTTTCTGCAAAAACTATTTTCCATGTTAAAATGGTACTACAAGAAATATATATTATTATTTCCGAAAACAGTAGATTTTTTTGGCAGATGATGAGGATTGGATGAAGAAAAATTGATGTGGAGGAAAACTCCTGTTTAGCAGCTTTGTGTTTCATTAAAGTCAAAGAGTCTTATTCAGTTCTTCTGACACTTTTCTCCCCAGAGAAACTTTCCAAATATGTTGTTTTGTTAGTTTTTTTCCCCCCCATTTGCTTTTTAGCTTTAGGCTGCAAACTCAGCGGTCCGAGCAGCTGCTTAACGTCACGTGACGCGTTAAGACAGAAGGATGAGGGGAACACAATCCAGTGGTTTACCAAAATAAAAGATCCTTCAGCATCAGAAAATAAACTAAACTGAGATCATTGAAGTCAGTGGATGTATGTTTTCTGTCTGCAGCCCGGTACCAAGTGGCCCACAGTGTCTGGGGACCCCTGCTGTAGACTATAAAAAGAACTCATCAAAAACTGAATTGTTGGAGTAATAATGAAGTTGAACTTGTAAGGTGTGGTTGGGCCTACCGCTGCATGATGTGTGGTTGTAGAAATGCTGATGAGAGTCCAGGATGCTCCAGTAGTTGATTCCAGCTCTCCTTTATTGTTGCGTCAATTAGTATTGAATGTTCCTGTTCACCACAGACAGACAGAAGGGAAAACCTGCCTGGGGTTTGTTTCAAGAAGCTGGCAACATGACATATAGTCTGAACCTCTAAACCACTTTTCTACCTTGATGAAGGCCCAAAGCGCTTTCCATTCAGTCCCCTTCACCCCTGCACACACATTCACACACTGATGGTGGCTTTGCAGCCATTCATGGCACCAACCTGGAGCCATCAGGAGCAATGTGGAGTTCAGCGTCAAGGACACTTTAAGACCTGGGTGGGCGAGGTGGAAACTGAACCTGCAATTCTCCAATCAGAGGTTGAGCGCTCTCCCTCTGCAACACGGCCGCCCCAACAGGAAAGTCTGACTAAAGTCAGGCTGCAAGCCTGATAGCTTAGTTTGTGAGCCTAACCTGGTCAGGAGCAGGTTTATTTGAATAAACTCTGAACTTCCTTCTGCCCCCATCTTGACTCCGGTCTTCCTGCGGCACAGACTCACAGCACCAGGGCTTTGGTTGGAATCCTTTAGAGTCAGAGCTGTCCACTAAAAACACCACTGTGCAATCCAGAGACTCCCTGAAGGAGCCTAAAAGGAATCTGTTGTGGTTCCTGCACATTTTTGCTTAAACGAGTCGTTTCCCTCAGGATTTCACTGACAAACCGGAAGCTGGACCTGCTTCTACCCTAGAATATCAGCGGAAAACAAGAGGAGAGAGCCGAAGAATACTCAAGTATTTACGTATTGTAAAAGGATTGAACAGTGTACTCTGTAGATGCTTTTTGGCTACATATACTACTGATGCTGGACTAGACAGGTGGCCTAATAGATGTTGATGTGAGATGCAGACTGTTCCACGAGACTGATGATTATTGCAGATCCCACATGAAGTTTGCTCCGCTAAGACCGGACAGCACACGGAGCAGGGAAAACATACTGCTACACCCGTGGAAGGACATGACCCAAGCGTGGCATCTGTTGGATCTGTTCTTTCCTTTTTTAGTTTATTTAACAGCGCACATGAAAAGCAGCATTAATTATAGAAAAGATGCTTTATATCAGACTATAGCTCTAAGAGCTCATTTCTATCATAAATGCACGATAGAACAAAACAATGCCATTACAGAAACACATACAACTATTATATTATATAAAAAAGAGAGATAGAGAAAAACATTGTTAAAATCTTTAAAATCTACTAACAATGTCAATATGTATGTTTTGTTAAAGAAATGTTTCCAATTCCCCCCCCCATAATTTTAAGTGCGTTTGCAGTTTATTCCACTCAGTTAGTGATTAGTAGCAGCCTACAGCTCTCAGTCAATGATTCTGATTGCATTCTTTTAGGAATGCTACACTGACCACTAGATGTGGATTTTGTTGTTCTGCTCATTTGTTCTGCAGTTTGGATAAAGTTTTCACCTTTAATGTTTGGTTAATATTTTGCAATGATGATGATTTTCTGTCTAGAATCCTAAGTGTTTGTTTGTAGACAGATTCCAGAGGCGTAATAGTTGTCTTCTTTGCTTGTGACCAACATGAAATACAAACGAGACATTATCGTTAAAGTCATGGAGGTTTTGGCTCCACGGTGGTGGATGAGTTTCGTACGGACCTAAAACTTGACAGAGTGTTATTTTACCGTCTGAAAGACCTTTTTATATGACTCTTAAGTGTTAATGTTGAATCCAGAATTATGCCAAGATTTCTGTTTTCTGTGCACTTTGAATCATTTGCCCCTGATATGAACTGGAGGGTACATTTTATGATCATCTGTTTGACCCTCTGTCCTCATTCCTACTTTCACACAAGTTATTTCCAAAGACATGGAGGTCTTTTTACTGTTCATGAAAGATGGATGTCTGAATAAAAGCTGGGTTTCCTCGCTCAGGCCTGGCCCACAGTCAGAGTTACTCACCAAGCTTAGACAGGGCTCCTTCATGTAATGGATCCTGGTCTGTGCAGTTGGCTGACTAATCAATCAAAGGGATATCTGAATGGTGATGGGCACTTGTTCAGGTGCCAAATTCTGTTGGAAGATTGAAAAAGAAAAAAAAAAGAAGTCCCATAAGGCTGATCAGTAGAAAAGAAGTTTGATAGGAAAGACGTCGAGGTGACTTAAGCCTCTTTTCATCTTCCTCCCAGTGGTTTCTGTTGGAAGTGTTTAGAATTCTCCTTCAGAGAAGAGCTTCAATTCACAGGCAATTTTACATGCTTTTAATGTGGCGGGATAAGGGGGTCGTGGAGAGAGGGGTCAGGAGTTTCTGCTCAGGCTTCCACACCCGAATTCCAGTCCCACAATTTGACAATTCAGTGTATTGATCCTTAACATAAAGATCCTTACAATGATGCCATACTCTCATCTCAGGAGTTTAGCATTTCCAGCTTTAAGTTAAAACACAAATGCTCAGAAAAGAATTACGAGTGTAAAGTGAAAAACAAGTTATTGAAAGGCTCAGAGAGTTGTTGGTTATGCATTATGTAAAACCATTTCCTCCTCCTCTGGCCTACATTTACATGTAAGTCAAAAGTATGTCAGACGCGTCTGGGATGCCCCATTACACTCAGTTTTTGCCAAATGAAGATATTTAGAATCTGATGAATATCCAGCATGAGGTGATGCATGAATCTGTGCGCGTGTTCTGACTCCACAGGGCAGTGGCCATGATTAGATGATTAAGATAACAAATGTGTGTGGAGTTTTCTATGATAATGAGTGCAGCCCGGCTCATTAGCCAGTTCCTGTTAGCAGCCTAATGAAGGCTGTGAGAAACTGAGTCAGCATCGCGGCTATCCGTCATATTCACTGTGCTGCTGACAGAACGGGCTGCAGACAGCACGTCTGCACGGAACTGAGGCCAGTCCTGCAGGTTGGACAAAGGAGGCTCTTGATATCCACAAGCAGCAAACCTGCTTCCCTTTCTGACACTTAGGTTAGGGAAATGTTGCTGTTTTTACAGGATTGATGAAGTGACAGTGTGGTCATTAGAGCTTTTACTTACCTTGCAGGTCGTAAACACAGAATTGATTTGCGGATGTCGGGAAAGCTTTATCTCAGCGACAGTGCGATCACATTCGCCTCTGAAGGATCAAACTACGGCTCAGCCAGCTTTCAGCTGCTTTTTTCTCCTCAGTCAGGTCACATGACTGAACTGGAATCCGACTTTAGGACTGAAGATTTCCTTGACTAACGGTGACAAAAGCCTGTTTTCAAGTTGAAGCGTGTTTTATTAAATGAGACTGGACTTTGACTTTTGACCCTAAAGGATTAGTTCTTTTTAAATATTTCAAATATTTTCTTTGTGTAATGTCTTTCAAAAGTCAAATGACATTAAAAATGTACTTTGAAGTGTGATTTTGTGGTGAAATGAACGGTGGTCGGCTGAAAAACACAGGAATCACAGTCCTGGAGCAGCAGTCGTGTCTACATGACCAAACGTGTTTCAGACCGAGTTCAGAGATCATGTTTTCCACAACAGCAGGAAGAAATTATACTGTCTGCTGGGGAAACAGAGAGGCAGAAAGTGGTGTTCTCAATATTAACCTCTGTTCACATCAACCCAGGGTCCGGAATGAACACCCGCCACTCGCCAGTGGCTTGTATTTTTCCCCTTTGGTGAGTAAAAGTTAGAAGCTTAGTCGCCACGTGGCGAGTATCTGTTTGCATCAAACATTTTTAACAGGATCCAGTCAGAAGTAGTGATGTGACGTTTGCGAACGAATCGAATCTTTTGAACGGCTCATTGACTGAACGACTCTGTCGGCTGGAACCGTCCTTCATTTCCTCCTTCATACGTTAACTGAAATACTCAAATGATTTTGGGACTCTCACTGGGTTTTGTCAGTAAGGAACTGGACCAAACGGTTCTTTTAGAGGTTGTAGACCTGGTTCAGCTGGTGCATTAATTACATCATTCAAAGTATTCAAACATACAAGCTGCATATGCTGGCAGTGGAATATTTACAATGAAATCATATCAGACTTTAACATCTTGGCCACACATGTCAAATGAAGTTAAAAAATTATTTCCAAAATAATTTGAACTTGAATTTCAACACATAATTTGAATCTAAATTTGAATTATTCTTCTCCAGATCTCAGCCCATCTATCCTACCTCTGATAAGCTCCAGGATGAAATGAATTCACTCTAGGCTGGCTTCTTAAAAGTTAATAATTATTAAAAAAAAGAGCCAAATGAGGCAGTCTTTTTTTTTTTTTTTTTTTTTTTTTTTTTTACTTGTCCTGTCCAACAGCTAGGCAGGCAGATGAGAGCTGAGGGCCTCTTGTGTTGGACATATTTTACTTTAACAAGAGGGGTTATTAATCTTCAGACAAACCAAAGGTATGTCTGAATAAACCCCTTTTGTAATTGAGGCCAAACTTTATTAATTTCAATCATGTCTGAAAATCTTTGGTGTTGGACCGGACGGAAAAGGAAAGAGGGGAAGAAGAGAGAGGGACGTTAGAGAGAGGGGGGGTAGGGGGCGACAATAGGAGGGGAAGGGGGACAAGACCACGAAGCAGCATAAAGCAACAAGCCTACCGGTTGTTAATCATTACGGTAAGGTTCAAATGTAGAAAAAAAAAAAAAAAAAGGGGGCAGAGCCTGTCCACACACACACCCAAATGCCACAAACACAACTGCTAGCTGCAAAAATGTCCACCTGTCGACATGTACACAAAACAGACAGTACCCACACGCACACCCACGCCCTAAAACCAACTAGTGCGAAACACTTCAGTCACTCAGTCACGCAAACTGTCAGTGCAAAGGTGAGCCAACACCAGCGCCCAGGCGAGTGCCCACGCTCCCCCAAAACGGATGGTGGAACGCGAAAAGAAGGAGGGAGAGCGCCCAGCCACCCCCACCCCAAGACCCCCACCGCAGCAGCAGCGGCAGCCGGAATCCCCCCAACGCCACACGGGAACCGGCAGGGAACAACCGCCGCCCGGGCGACCAAGCCCGCTACCCAGGCCAGGGCCAGCAGGGCCGCCGCGAGGCCCCCAGAGCCAGAGAGCAGGGACGCACGGAGGGAAAGAGAGCGCCGCCCCAGCCCAACCAGGAGAGCAGCCCCCCCCGCCGCGCCGGGAGAACCCAACGCAGGGCCCCACCGGAGAAGGACGCCCACAGCCCCAAACGAGCACCCCACCACCACCCAGGAGTTCCGGGCATCCCCCCCGCCCCAACCCCAGGTACGAGCCAGGACCCCCCAAGGGAGACCCGCTCCGCACTCCAGGCAGCCACCCGCCCGGCCCACGGTTGGTCCAGGGAGGAGCGAGGCAGGGGCCCGCCGCCCCCGCCCAGGAGGGGGGAACCCCGGGGAAAAAAAGAGGGCCCACAAGGGGTGTTGTAAATATGGCCCCACCAGGCTCGGCCACAGTTGGAAATTTGGCGAGGCCCAGCACTCAGGAGCAAGGACCAGAACCCACCCCCCAGGGACCAGACACCCCCGGCTCAGATGTAATGTGAACCCCCCCACCGCGCGGAGAGAGCACCGCCGGGCCCAGGAAGCCGGCACCCCGGGGACACGGCCGCCGCTGCAAAGGGGCCCGTACCCCCCACCAGGGAAGAGGCAGGGGACAGATGGACCCAGGTCCCACCTTCCTTGCAAAATGTGTGTGCGTGTATGTGTGTTTGAGAGAGTGTGTGTGTGCATGTGTGTGTGTTTATGTTGGGATGTATATATTGAGGGGGAGGGGTGTGTGTACTAAGGGGGGTGCGGTTAAAATTGGCGGGTAGGGCACTAAGGGGACATCTCCTGATTACTCACAGTGACGTCCCCTCACCCTCCCCACCAAGGGGCCCTAAATGTCTAAGGTGCGGTTAAAATTGGCGGGTAGGGTGCTAGGAGGACATCCGCTGCTTGCTGGCAGTGATGTCCAAGCACCCCCCCTACCAAGGGCCCTACATGTCTAAGGTGCAAATAAAACCGAAAGAGGGGGGGCCCACTACATACGGCAACCACAGGAGGGGGGCCACTGCCTAGTAAACCCCCCCCCCCCAAGGCTCATCGCAGGCTAAGCCCCCCACCCCCTCACCCTATTATGAGGTTATATGAGGAAGGGGGTAAGTTGGGGACAGATGATAGACTGTCCCCCGGTGGTCAAACAGCTGTCCCCCGCCCCCCCCCAGCAAGGGGGCCAGGCCCACCCAGCCCCGGGGCCCCACCCCCGGAGGCGCAGACACCCCAGGCCCAGCACCACCTCCCCCACACAGAGAGAGAGGAGCCAGAAAGCGCCGGCCCCCCCCGGAGCAAGCCCAGGCCCCCACCCCCAAACGCCGGCCCTAGAAGAGCTCTGGTCAGGCCTCGACGGGACCGAGGCAGCCAACCGGCCGGGGAAACCGCCGATTGCCTCAGCGGAGACCCCGACCCGTCAACCCCCCCTGCCCCGTACCAATAGTGGCCCCCCCCTCCCCCAGAATGCCCCCCCACAGGACAGGGCCGACAAGACCCCCACCCCACCCCACCCCCAGACCCCGCAGCCGAAGCGGATGACACCCAGAGCGACCGGGAGGCCCCAAGAGGGTTGCCCCGTCCCGCCCCAGAGCCAGGGAAGGGCCGATCCCAGCCCCAGGTGTAGATGGGAAGCCCATCCAGCGCCGCTGCCCCCCCCCCCCCCCCCCGAGCAGCGCCCCCCGCCAACCCCCCCCAGCACAGGCAAAGGGACCACCCCCCCAAGCCAAGCCAGACCACCACCCCACCCCCCCACCACGCACACCCACACCCAAGCCCAGAGGACCACGCAGCGCCCCAGGCCGCCCCACCCAGGCGCCGGACCCGACCCTCTGACCAACGGAGCCCCCACCACCCCCGGCCAGGCACCGGAGGCCCCGACCCCCACCCCGGCCCACGGCAGAAGGGCAAGGAGCAGCGACGACCATGCCCCCCCCCCACCCCCTAAGTCACGGAGTTAGCTATGGGAGACCAGAGAGACCGAATTCTTTCAAAGTTACTTGAACTTTGGGCTGACATTTTTTCCAAGCTGATATGATCAAGCAGCAGATTTCTGTGTTGACTTATATTTATATTTTTTTTGCTTTTCCAATTTATTAAAATAGTTTTTTTAGCAATGCAAAGAGTTATGAAAATGATAGAGCCTAATCCTCCTTCTACATCGATGGCACTCATGTCACCAAGCACACAAAGTGACGGTGAAGCTGTGATTGAAACCTTAAGCCAGACTGATAGATCGGCACATACCTGCTGCCAGAGAGCCTGGACAGGCGTGCAGAACCATAGTGCATGCATGTAATTGTCGGGTAGATTACCGTCACAGTGCTGACAAATGTCTGAGTTACTGAGACCCATCTTGAACATCCTCTGTCCAGTGTAGTAAATTCTGTGAAGAGTTTTGAAATGGATTAGCTGCAGATTTGGACTTTTTGTCATTTTAAAGGTGTTTAGACAAAGTTCTGACCAAAAACTTTCATCTGTGCTGATGCTCAAATCTGCATCCCATTTTGTTGTCGGAAGTGAAATATTGTTATCTAAATTACATAAAAGTTTGTATATTTTGGAGAGAGTTTTATTCATTGAGAAATTGATCAGAGTGGTAACTACATCTGGTAGCTTTAAATCGTTTTCTCTGTATTTAAACTTTTTAGTAATAATTGATTTAAGTTGCTGATATTCCAAGAAGTTATATATTCCAAATGAGGCAGTCTTTTGAACGGCTCTTTGAAATGAACTGATCCAAAAGAGCCATAAACCCCATCACTACTCAGAGCTGGAGGATAAACCTGTTGGACTTACAGCAGCAACAAAAACTTTGTAAAAAGTGTTGATCTGGAGACGGCGGGGTCGTTAGACACTCATGCTGAGATGCTAAAGGGCCACTACGCTAATTAGCTACTCAGTGTGTCACTTTAGGTAAACACGGTCCGGTTTAAAGTCAGATAATATTTTCACAGACTAGACTTTAAGATGTGTTGAAAAAATGCAACAAACTTCATTCATAGGACTTTTATAAGAACTGTATTTTCTAAATATAGTAACAGACATGACTCCAATGTGTTGCAGCAGCGTCCTTTCAATGGTGTTGTGCTGAAGCCCCTCCCCTTTCCCTCCTGAGAGCGCTGCAGGTTTACTGTCAATCACACAAAATCAATAATCCAAAAGTAAAAAAGGTTTTCAGGCTGTTTTGTGTGAACAATATGAACATGCATCCTTGCTAAAGTTCGGATGATGTTTGTCTTCGTGGGAGAAACGCAGACATGCTGCCGAGGCCGGCTCTAGGATGATGTCATGAAATGTCATGAAATTTATGCTGAGGCTCAAGAATTGTTTCTGTAGTCTTCATTTTCCTTCAGATTCATTGCTGGTGAAGCCCCAAAACTCAACAGGTAACATTCAGGCTGATTTTCTAAGATGGAGAGCAAAACGGTCAACAACAACAACACAACGACAATACGGTCTAGGACTGTAATGGTAAATGGTAAATGGCGTATACTTATATAGCGCTTTCTACCTTCTTTCGAAGGCCCAAAGCGCTTTACAGTCACAGTCCCATTCACCCATTCACCACGGCCGCCGTAGAAAAACCGTTGCTGCTATTTATTGCCTTATTTATATCCGTTAATTTATGACCTGTACTTTTACTTCCAACTTGTATTATTATTATTTTTATTCTTTCCCATTGCTACTTTGTTTTTTGTACCCTTCCAACTGCTATTTTTCTTGTTTTTGGCTGCTGTGACAACCTAATTTCCCCCCGGGGATCAATAAAGTCCTATCTTATCTTATCTTATCTTATCTTATCTTATCTTATCTTATCTTATCTTAACTTAACTTAACTTAACTTAACTTAACTTAACTTAACTTAACTTAACTTAACTTAATTTAACTTAACTTAACTTAACTTAACTTAACTTAACTTAAAACAAAGCCTAACAAGATGTGCCCCATGTTTTCTGTCACAGAGCTGTAGGCTGGAATACTGGGGTCCCTCAGCAAAGGGTCAGCCTGGATCTGGGGTGATGATAGTCAGCCTTCCTCTGGTGAGAGGAATCACCAATAGGGTAGAGACAGTGGTCCTAATACCAGAACCTCCAGGGCACAGCAGTCAAGGTTTGGTGACTAATTAACTCATTTGGAGAAGTGTAGGCAAAAGTTTAGGTTCTTGCTGATGTTGGAGGAAAACTAAACACAGTTTGATTCGGATTCAGGTGTGGAAACTGAAAAAGATTCCCTTTCAGAGTAAGAAAAAGTGATCCATTTACTCTTTTGCAACTTCAGTCTGGATCTGTTTTTACTTTGTCGTCTCCAGGTTGTTCAAAATGCAGCTGCTCATTTGCAGACTTGGTACAGGGAAATGGACCACACCGCCTTCATGATTGCCTGATCTTCACACAGTTTTAGGACACACTGTAGGCTCTTAAATGGTTGTGCACTTTTGTTGTGCTTTTCCACCATCTTATAAAGCACAAGCACATGTAAAATCAGACTCTCATTGAAGGAGCCTGGATTTTCCTTCAGATAAAGTGCTAAATGGGCCACATGGAGCATGGCCAAGACCCCAATCTACCTCTGCACCACGACCCCCCGTTGTTGATTTTGGAGCTTCAAAGGGTCTGACTGTTTTTTAATTATCAGAACTTTTGCTCTAGTGTCTACTGGAAGAAACCAAAGTCTTTGTTGCAGCTTCTTTTGGAGGAGTTCATGCTATAGAAATAAATTGAAGGTGTTAGTTGGACATGAGATGCATGAATACCTCCTCCATGACTTGGAACTCTCATAACGATGTTCCAGCTGAACTTTTCAGACCGGAGAGATTCTGATTGAGTCCTCTTAATGTGGTCCGGATTGAGTCCTGTGTTTGTTCTGTATTCAGACTGTTGTCAACCGGACTTTCCTGTTTTGAACCAAAGCTTGTTAACAAAACCACGCGGCAAAAGATCTCTTAACTTATTGGCCAGGAATTACGAGGGCGGGGCAAAGCAATGAAAAAAAGAATGGAAGGTCTGCGCTTTGCAGTCCTCGTCGGGATAGTTCACGGGATCAAACTTTATATTTCACTGACCAATTCTGAATGTCTGTATCAACGTCAGGTACAACACTTTGTACTTTGGTCCGGTGGAGGCGTGCTGCAGGACGGTCACTGTGGAGACGACGGCCATAAAGCTACGCTGATAAATGTTTCTGACATATAGATTGCTGGAAACAGAAGCAATGTGGATCATGTTAAAAGTTGTTTTCATTGTTGCGCCGCGAGCCAGGCCTCAGTCTGATTGAAAACAAACCGAGATCACCTTGAAAGATGGGTCCCAGGGCGGTTCCCTGTCTGGAACCACGAACCGCTTCTGGGCCTTGGGTGTATTCAGACTGACAATGTGTTCCGGATTATTGGGGGAAATAATCCATTGTCTGAGACGTTCACTGAGCACACTGACAGTCGGGGCCTTGAGCTTGATGTATTCATGCATCTCGGATGTTTCATCCTGGATAGTGGCTTCCACGCTCACGAGTCCTCGGCCTCCTTCCCTACAGTTAGCATGCCGACTCAATTTTGGATGGTTCTCTCCATAATTCCCCAGATCTTAACCTTTAA
Organism: Oryzias latipes; assembly: GCF_053564925.1. Classification (NCBI taxonomy): domain Eukaryota; kingdom Metazoa; phylum Chordata; class Actinopteri; order Beloniformes; family Adrianichthyidae; genus Oryzias; species Oryzias latipes. The sequence goes on from NC_136248.1 coordinate 1,564,104, forward strand.
CCTCTTGAAACAGCTAGAGGGCAGGCCTTTGCTTCTGCTGGCAACATAAATAGTGTCATAACTATCTGACTAGTTTATCATTCTTTACCTTATTCAACTCCTTTCAGACACTCAGCATTGGAAAACTTTTAAAAATCTAAAATAAATTAGAGCCTTTTTGTGTTACTGCTGGTTTTTTGTCATGTGTGAAAATGAGGTTAAATGAATAATAAGAACCAACCTTTCCATAAAGCTTATCCTCACAATAGTTTGAAACCAGCATTTGTGTTTACATATGCGATCACAAACATGAGTTTCCCTCCAGAAAATACAAGGTGAATATTTTAGAAGGAAGTTGAACAGAATCTATGTTTTTGGTACATTTTTCCATTTTATTTTAAAGTAGCATTAACATTGCTCAGTTGCTCACAAAAGCATGAAGAATGCACACATGTCTGCGGCTGCACAGCAGTCGCTTTAGTAGCAGTTGGTTTAGTCTCTGTGGTCTCTGTGATTGTCTCAGCTTGCTGCAGAATAATTAAGTCTCTCCATTACCAAGAAGGCACACAGAACATTGGCAAACGCATTAATACGCACACACTTTCTCCTGGTGGGTGTCTGCAGGGATGCTCTCCTGATTAATTACAGGCTTTATGAATTACTGTGGGTGTTTCAGAAAACATTTAACAGGCTGCCAAACTTCCCTGCTGAGCCCATCGGCTGGCACCTGCTGCTGTTCACCCAAAGACGGGGAACTGCTGACAGGAGACCCTAAAGGAGCCAGAAGGGAGGGGGGCACTGCCATGCAGCTCCTGGAGAGAGCAGGAAGTTCTCACTTACACTGAAGGGGGGGTTGCTTTGGGTCACCATGTCCACGAGGGCAGCCAAAGAGTCCGGATGGGGAATTTACTAAAAGGGCTTTAAGCTATTTTTGAAAAGGTCTCAGTGTTTCCCGATAATAAATATGTAAAAAAAATAAAAAATTGGGGAACTGAAGTCTGAAAGGTCAAACTCTGACACTAACAAATATAATTAACTAATATTATTTTTAATTCAATAAAAGGGTTTATTTTAGTTGAAAATATTTTATTCAAATCTGAGTTTCGGTTAGATGATGTTTGCAGGTCAACTTAACATAGTTTGGTGAAGTTGCCCTTATTTGTTGTCGTTTCTTTAAAGGATCTATATGCTGATATTCTAGGACTGTCAGAGTAAACTATATCCACATATATTATCATGTATTACCTCTAGCATACAAAAAACATTTTTTAATGGAATATGAGTTACTTTCATTTTCCTACCCTGAAGTGAGACCACTTCATCTCTGAGGCTCCGCCTTTCTCTTCTTGTGGGTGCCGCCCATTTCATGACATCATCCTAGAGCCTCAGCAGCGTTTCTGAGTTTCTCCCACGAAAACAAATATCTGAATTTTTGCAAAGATGGATGTTGTTCATATAAAATGAAAGAGTTTAGACGATCACCGCTAGCTCCTCAGGGAAAGTGGGCGTGTCTGTTAGCCTGGGGGTGGAGCTGGCAGGTCAGACTCTTCCTGGAAGGGGCGGTTCTTCACTTTGTGATGTCACAAAGTGAGGACCCACTCGTTTGCATAGGTTGGGAGGGGCTGGTGTTCAGAGAGAAAGTTTTTAGAGGAAAACTCAGAAATGTGTGAATGGATCAAAATACCTCTTTGGGTTGTTTTTTGTGAGCAAAATAACACAATTAAAGACTCAGTAAAGTTGATTTAGCATGATTTAGACCCTTTAAAAAAGTGGCAGAAGGTGGAGCCAGTTTATGAAGTTTGTTACAATCATTGAAGATCACCATGACTGAAGTTCTGCTTTGCCTTTCAGCTGCTCCCAAACGAGGGTCCCACAGCGAATCCCCTCTGTTCATAGTTTTGCCTTTCAGACACAACCCTCTACATTTTTCTGGATTGGGACAGGTGTATGAAAACATAGGATTGTGCCCCCTTGTGGTTGCTTTAGAATTGGAACAACATAGGCCCCCAAATCTTCCATGTGGCGCTTTCGCTGCGGGGCCGTCATCTGACTCAGCATCCGCTGCCATCATTCCTTTTCTTTCTCAAGTCTTTTTTCGGCAACACATTTCAGTGCTGGTAGTTTGTAATCTGCACAATGGGATTTTCTTTTGAGGGCATTTTTATTACGTTTTTGGGAAAGACTAAACAAAAGTGACCGTTGAAATCTTTACATTTTGGTGGTAAAGAAGCAGGAGAGACAGATTCAAATGTCTACAGAACCCTCTAGCAGTTGTCAGTGGGAAAATAACGCACAAATGAGTAAATATATCCAAAATTTTGAATGACCAATAACCAGACGTCTTAATCATAACAGCTTCAAAGAGAAAAACCTTTAGACAGTTTTGTTCTTTGTGGCTAAATAAAAGTCTCATTTTCATTCATTGTGGTTATTCTGTTAGACGTGAATAAACAGTGTTGTCGTATGTTTAGTGACACGACGCACAACCCTCACTGGGCTTCACCTTCAGCCAATTGGAATTGACTTGGTTGAAGCGAGCTTTTGATTGGATGTTGTGTTTTTTACATCCTATGAACATAAAAAAGCAAATACAGTCGAGACACAACAGCAAGAGAAATGGACAAAGTTTGACAGAAACTTCCTGGTTTGTAAACTTTAGACCAACAGAAGCTCGTTTGAATGTGTGCTTTTCATCAGACGCTGCTGCTGCTCTCAGTAGATAGTAATAGATCCATTTTTGATAGGTATCTGTGTCCTTTACATCTTTAGTTTTAGACCATTTTATGTCTTTATTTAATGTTGTATCTACATTCAAACTACAGAAAACCTGTTCTGCTGGTAGCAATAGGCTGTCGGCTGACCCTGCAGGACCTCACAGACAACAATGATGCACGACTTAGAATACATTAAAATACAGATGAGTCAGAAATCCTCTATTTTCAATTTCAATCTGAGATGATCTACCAGACTATTTTAGCCACAGTCATCTGAGTTTTTATGCTGATTTCAAGACTGAGTTGTAGATATTTCTAAGTACAGGATGAAAGCAAGAGTTAAGCAATTGTCTGAGGTGATTCTATACCTTTAATTCTCTGATTCAGGATGGGATTGATCTTCCAGGCTGTAAAATCACTTCCCTGCATGTCTGTGATTTTTCACGCAGCACAGAAGACAAAACTGTTCTGAAATCAAAGAACATTGCATTCACACTGCTGCCTGATTTGCCCTGAACTACATTAAGTGGGACGTTTGCATCACGTAGGTCATTTGTTCATCCTAACAGCAGACAAAGAGTGGGAGGAGTGTGACACTGGAAAGTTTTTTATGCAAATGTAGAGAATTATCTCTGAAGAACCATGAAGTATAGCTCTGTCTATTCAGGGAAATGATCCTAAAATGAGAAGGTTGACCACAAAGGGCACACATGATTCTATATTTTAGACATTTTAAGATTTCCTTAGAATTATAGACCCTATAGACAAACTTTTTTCCGTTGCATGTTTCAGTGTGCATGCGCTGCATTCCTTTATTCAGCAGCTGCAGATGAAAGAGTTAAGGTCATGCACAGAAAAAGTTTAATCCATCTCCGTTAATCCAGAAGACAGCTGCTCCTCATTCATGATTTAATTCATAACAGAGGTTGATGAATTCAACAGATCTGACCTTTCTTTTGTTTGTTGGCTTTTGTAATCCAGCACTGCGACACAATCAGATCACCAAGCTAAGGCTTGAGCTTTAGGTGGACTAACATGCTCAATCCTGAAGCCTGGAAGTTGTTCTTTGGTTGGATGTACATGAAAGATTTGATGCTCATCTTGTCCAGAGGAAATCACTTCTACTTAGCTGCACAGAGGAGTTTGATTGGACTGGCAGTCTTGGATGTGCAAAGGAAAAACAAAGTCAGAAAAGTAATCTCATGACATCCAAAAGAATGAGACTGGCAGGATTTAGTTGAGACAGACGTAAGAAGCTGAAAAGCAGGAAACGTGATGAGACTGTTCTGCTGACAGATGGTTTTTATTACTTCGCTTTACCATTTCCAATCTAACGATGCGACTTTCACACTTTGTTGAAGGTGTCCTTTGATCCTCTGTGTCAGGCTTTCCTCTTGCAGGGTGGTCTCAGAGCGAGATGACCTCTGAACTGCTCTGCCTCAGGCTGTAGTTTGTACGTGAACTCAGCAGCTGATCTGACCTCTGGCCTTGCTCTGCACGTTTTCTCTGAGCTGGTGTTCTTTTCACCGCGATGTCACAGTCTGTCAGTGTTCTGGCCCTCCTGTCCTACTTGTTTGTCTGACACACTTACCATCATGCTGCCTTCACCTGTTCTGTGAGACAGACAGCTCCTAATGGGAGGGTAGCTGATGTTGGCCCTTCGTGTCTCTGGCTTGGCGGCCCCTCACAGCAGGGGGGCTGCTCTGATCTGACAGGAATTGGGTCAGGCCTGCTCTATTGTGAGAAACATGCTGAGCTAATTATACTTTATAAATATCCACTATGTCATCCTGTCATGATGACCTCTGCTGTTGCCCATTAAAGGGCTGCAGTGGAAACCAGCTGGACGTCCATCGCTCTGCTGTAAGAAGAAGGAATCCAAAAAAGCACAGCCGACCCTTCTTCCAGAAGTTGTCTCTTCAATTTGTTTACACAGAAATAATTTCACATAAACTGAATTGATCTCTACAAGTTTGTTTTGATTTTTTAATTTGATGTTTTTCCTTTGACTTTGGCAAAAGGCAGGTGACATGGGAACCTGCTTCACATTTTAGAAACCCGAAGCTCTCCTCCCTGAAACCTGATTTTAAAATATCCTATTAGGAGTCTACAGAAAGAAACCCAGCTTGCATTTGTGCAGAACTGTGTACTGTTGTGTGTTGTTGTGTGTTATGTAGTTAATAAAATAGTAGAATGTTTACCTTTATGTAAAAATGTAGAAAAGACATCAACAACATTCTGACAAACCGTATGCATCGTAATAAAGTTATTCAAAACCACTGAAAAGAAATCCATCCATCCATCCATCCATCCATCCATCCATCCATCCATCCATCCATCCATCCATCCAGAGAAAATGTCTTGCTTCCAGTTCCAACCAAGTAAAGTCAGTTCAGTCGCCATTTTTCCATGATACCTCCGTCGCCATGTTGAAACCAGACGTCCTCATTGGTCCGTCCACATTTCTATGGCAACCACTCTCAGGAGTCAGCATGTTAGAAGGCCACACCCATTTCACTGAAAGCGGGCTTAGGAGAATCCGTCAATCAAACGCTTTGAAAGTTTGGCGCGAGACCACCTGCTTTTATTGAATATCTGATTGGTCAGTTTATAACCAGAATAACTTTAACTACTGAAAAAATATTATGAAAAAAGAGGATTAGCAAAAAAATGTTAAGAAAGCTATCAGACCAATAATTGTTAGTCTGACCAACAGAATGACTGAGTAACAGCTGTTTATTTCTGTATGTATGGGATTTTGGCTTTTTTTTGGACCAGCGGTACTTCCTGTTTGGAACACCAGGGGGAGGGGTCACTCAGTCCAGTTCTGATTTACTGTTAATGGTAAAAACCTCGATTTTTGGTATACAGTCTAGGGATGCAATGATTCACTTTCCCTATGAATCGGTTCAACGGTGTAACCTACGGTTTGGTTTTAAACCGACAATTGTGGCATCCCTAAGTGACGGGCATGAAAAGAAATAAATGACATCAAATGTTGTGCGAACACTTCTGCACTGGTTCTGATCCAGCACTGAAAACCGGGGCATCAAAGAAACAGGAGCCCTGGTGACACTGGTGGTAGAAAAGCTCAGAGGAGCACACAATGTGTGAGGATGAGATACGCTGCTAGCATAGCTTGATGGGATTATGTCAGATGTTGCCTGGCACACTGATTCTGCTGCCCAAAGCATAAAAGTCAAGCAGAAGCTGCATCACATTAGCCCTCGGTTTCCCTTAGATGTTTCTCTGCAGGTCCGTCAACGTTCTGTTAGAAACTGTAGATGAGATGCAGGACCTGTTTAGGACAAAGGCCTTTGGCAGAATCCTGCTTTACAAGTTGACTAAGTGAAGACGCAGAGAAAAATGGACAAGAACGCATGGACAAAACATTTTTTGGTTCAAAGACTTCATGGAAATTACCAGATCAGAGCAGTTCTTTGTCCCTCTTTATTTTACTGCTTTGAAAAACGACATTTTCAAAAGGAAAACAAGACAACAGAGTTTATAGAAACAGGAAATCGGTGCCTGTGATCTGTCTAAAGTCCTTTATGCTGGTGGTTTGGTGCTTAAATCTCAGAATTGATGATGGTGCTACAGTGATCAGTGTTGATCAAGGAAAACAAAGTCTTCTCATTAAATATTAATGATTAAGAAAACAGCAATAACACAAAAAACAGAAGAAACATGAACATAAACTTCTGAAAAGTAAGAATATACTGACAATAGAATCACTGAGATCGAACCATTGACACCCGACTCAGAGTTGTAATATCTGTAAAACTGACATGATAAAGTGTTTTTTCTCTTTGGAACAGTCATTCCCTGGTTTTAAACTACAGTTTTTTTCTTGTGTTCTCTGCAGTTAGTTTTTACGTTGCTCTCTTTGTGATTTAAGGGAAGCATCCATTATTGAGTGCAGAAAGATTTTGCTTTGTTCATTTGACATCAGGTCAGAAGAGGATCAGAGAAGTGGACCTAAAGCTCTTACTAAATCATTGTAGATTCATATAAAAAAAATAATCACCTTAAAAGGTGGAACTAAAGTTTTACTTAGAGCGTGCTGAGTCTTTGAACAGGCCTTCTGTGGTTTATCCTGGCCGCTAATCCCCCATTCCCACCAAACACATTTTTACTGCCGTTGTGGAGTGGCACGAACAGAAAGCTGCAGCTTTGATGAAAAATGGCTGAAATCAATCAGAGTCCCACTGAAGCACCACAGCACAGTCCACAAGCAGCCCAGAGTGTCCATTTAACCATTGCTACACTGACAAACTGTAGGCAGGAGCTAGATTTACCTTTTTCCTAACCTCACAATTTTGTAAAACAACCTTAAAAAGTTATTAATTATATTTTCTGAAAAAGAAACACTGCAGACATTTAAGTCTGTTGAACAACAGACAATTGGTTTGCATGACAATTAATTTGTTTTTAATTCCCTTTTGTTAAGATAATTGCTCACCAATGTAAAAGAACCAGTGCTGGCTGCAGAACTACAAATCAAGCTATGGACGCCAAACAGCACAGATTATCCTGGGAGACTGGTGGTTATGGTGACATCTCCAAAGAAGGTCAAGCAGAGCTGAATGCGCCGCTGTACGGGGGCTATTAGTGGAAGTGTGCACGCTGAGTGAAACCAAGCTGCATACAGACTACTGCCTGCAGGAACTGAGGCTTAAAGGAGGCTGTAGGTGTCTACGTCCGCTCTAACTCAGTACTTTGGTGCTTTTCAAGGATTAGACATTGGATGTGTTTGTTATTGTCAAGGGAACAAACGCTGCACAATTACTGTTTTACTCCATTTACATTTGGATTTCAATCATAGTCACAAATTAACATGAAAGTTATGTTTGAGGTTACACCTAAGGTCCATGACATCTCTGGCTGTTCCAAATATTTGTTTTTTTTTTTAATTCAACTTATGTAACATATTTAAATATATAAAATAAACACCCCTCTCACCCTTCCACGGGTGGTTTCTCCTCCAAGCTGGGTTCCTCTACCAGAGGCCTGGAAGCTTGAGGGTCCTGCAGTGTTCTAGCTGTTCCTGTTCTTTTCTGGACTAAAAGGTCTGAGGTCTTTCCAGGGATCTGCTGTGGCCACTCCTCCATCTTGGGGGTTACTGCCCCGACTGCTCCAATGTCTACAGTACTGACACTGGGATGTCATTGGGGCTCGAGAAATAACTAGAGAAATAACCGGATGGTGACAAAGAGAGGCAAGGTAGTCCACACAGGAGGGGTCTCACTCCCAGAAGGAACAATAGCAGACATTGAGGACAGTTACAAGTACCTTGGAATTCCACAAGCAAATGGCAACAAGGAAAGCTGCAACAGCTAAATACCTCCAACGAGTAAGGCAAGTCCTGAGAAGCCAGCTCAATGGCAAGAACAAGACCCGGGCAATAAACAGCTACGCACTGCCAGTTATCAGATACCCTGCAGGAATAATAAGATGGCCAAAGGAAGAGATACAGACCACAACTACAGTCCTCAACGTACATGGAAGGAAGTTCCTTCATAGTCTCAGTTTCATAATCTTATAATCCAAAAGGTTGACCCAGTAATGGAAGAATCCATAACGGATAAAAAAGTTGTGGGTGACCTTCAGATGTTCAAACATTGTTCCTCTTTCAAGTCTAGAACACATGACAAACACAGAATTAAACTGCACTGAGCTGCTTGTTTCTGCATAAGCACCACCAGTCCTCACAGGTACAAAGCCCATCAGAGCGGATCAAAAAGCCAATTATTTGAAAAGGTAACATACAGTATGTGCCTCTTGTTATTACACGTCTACACCAAGTACGTTCATTGTGTTCCCTCTGCATCATGGGAGTTTCCATGGTTGAATAGAATAAGTGGGACCATCCCTGTTGGTCCACATTGATGAATGTCTCCCACACAGGCCTGAGTAGAAATGAGGTGAAGCAAAATCTACTCATTTGAATAGAAACAAGTGCAAACAATTTCAATTGTTACAGGGTTACACGCTTTGTGTTTAGTAATCAAACATTCCTATTGACAATTTACTTTACCACATCCCCAATCTATAATATTCTGGACAGGACAAATAAGCATTGACTACTTAACTCTGGTAGGGATTCAAATCATTTGGTTTTCATTCATTTCTGAAAAATAAAACCGCGTTTTGCTTTGAAATCATTGTAAGGCAGTATGGACTGATTACCTTTCCAATGTATCTGTCTTGTAATTTCGCCAAAAGATCAGCAGATCTTGTTTATTGTTTCCTGTGCAGAGATTACACTGAAAAAGACGCAAAGTGTTTCTCTGACAGTGTCTGGTTTTTGGTTCAGCAGCTAAACATTGGAGTGGAGATTAGTTGCATACACCTGATAAACTGAGCAACTGGTGTGCAGTGCCGGAAATGTGCCTGTCAACAATGTGTGTTCTCCGGCAACTGTGACCCAGTGCACATGCTCAGGTGTTGAATAGGTCTGTCACATCTCCACTAATGTGTTCAAGCATGTTACAAAATTAGAGATGCTCTGTAAAAATACATCATGAGCTGCATTTCCATTGACTATAAAATTGCTAAAATTAGATTTGTGAAAACAAATGTGCCTAATGGAAACACGACAATTCCCAAAAATCGCTTTAGTCCGTTTGTGTTTTTTCACATAATTAGGATTTAATGGAAACACTGTCGTTGTGAAATTCTGTTTTTCTACATTTCCAGAATTTTGATAAAGTTTCACGCATGTGTGATGGAAGCACAACTACTGTCTCAAAGTGAAACTAAAATACGGGAATTCAAGGAACCACAAAAGCTCAGTTGAGTTTGCAGGAACTATTGAAATGATCCCACTTTAACATCAATAATAATCCAATAACATACAGACTAACATATTCCATGAATAATATACTAAAAGAAACGGGCAAAGGTAGAGGTGCTGGAGACACTCGCAATGAGTGGTGGAAGCAAACGGATGTGAGACATGCAAAAAAATGAGTGTATTTATAAATACATTTGGTAAATCAGTAGCTGTAAAACTAAACCCTTCCTTGAATCAGTGGCTTTCCTAGGTAAGTCATTTAATTATCTAACCAAATATAGTACTCAGTTAGTAAGTAAGTAATTTAAAGATCACTTTTCACAGAGAACGACTCACAAAGTGCTTCACGATGTTAACACAATATAAAATAAGAGAACACAGAATGGCACCAGGAGTCTAAAGCGGGTAAGACCCCCAAAAAATACACTCAGGCATAGAAGTAAACAAACGAAAAAAATAGAATAAAAAATGAACACAGGTAAAAGTTTCCTAAATAAAAACGTCTGAACTTGAGTTTTCAAACACTCGATCTGGCGCAGAGACAGGGGGGGGGTCATTCCAGAGTCGGGGAGCGACTGCCTGGAAGGCGAGGTCTCCCATACTTCTAAAACGAGTTTTTGGAACTCATAAAAGATTCTTTTCAGTGGACTTCAATGAACGTGCAGGGAGTTAAAAGGTTAGAAATATAGTTTGGGGCTTTTCCGTGCAAGGCTCTAAAAACTAAAATCAAAATCTTAAAATCTATTATAAATGTAAAAGGAAGCCAATGTAGAGATAAAAGCAGACGGGTGGCGTGAGTGCGCCTATTGAAAAGACTTGCTGCAGAGTTTCGGACCAATTGGAGACATGTAACCCTTGTGCTGTCCTATGGGGTCAAGACGACCATTGGCGTGTTCTCCCTAGACACTGAACCCCACCTTGCCTCTGGTGGGAGGTTGGTCCCAGTATGTGAATGTGTGTGTGACTGTAAAGGTAGAAGAGCGCTATATAAGTTTACACCATTGGAGAAAAAGGTTCAGCACACTGTTTTGTGGGGTCCAGATGACCTCACTCCCAATGGAAAAGTCCCTAGGATAGGACAAGGGTTAGAGACTAAAACAGGTAAAAAGAGAATTGCAGTAGTCTAAACCAGAATTGTTAAAAGCCTGGATGATCAGCTCAAGGTCAGACTGGGGTGAAATAGGCTTCAGTTTAGCCACGTTCCTCAAGTGATAAAAACAGTTTTTGTCAAGGAGCTTTGAGTGAGAGTCTACCGACACAGATTTGTCAAACCAGACACTAAGATTCCTGAGACTGGACTGGACAGAGGAGCTCAGTGAACCCAGGTGTCTTTTGATGGAGGGTATTTTATCATCAGGGGCAAAAATGAATGTGTCTGTCCTATTAGGGTTCAGGAGCAAATGATTGTCATTTACCCACACTTTGATGCCGGCCTAGCAGTCTAGTAGATAGGAAAGACTCGGGGACAAATATGACCAGTTCTCTCTGCAAAAAGAGTCTAAGGCTGAATGTCAGGGTTCAAAATGAAATTCCACTGACCTTCAAGGCCAGTTTCAACTAGAGACCCAATTGAATCATTCGTTTATTATTTGGAGGAGGACTTTAATGCTGCCCATTACATCAAGAGCTCCTACAAGGTCTAAAAACTCATGTTTTCCTTCTTGAAGCATTCAAATACATCAGTCTAAATTGTTATGGGACACATTCACATCCGATTGAGTTAAAGCCTGTAATGGTCAACGGGTAATGTTAGTCCTTCACTCTTGAATGATAGGGGCTTTACAACCCATTTATTCTTTCAGACATTATGTTCACTTAGTGAATGATAAGGTGTGTGCATGCGTGCATGTGTGTGTGTACATCTGGGTTGCCCGTGTGCACAATGAGGGGTGTGTGCACATGAATGTGGTCTTTGGGGATACACTTAATGACTAATAGTTTTTGCCAGTGGTTAAGTGCAAATTTAAAAAGCCTGCAATGAAGTGTGTTTTCACACAAAATGACTTTACTGCACAGTCTGGGTGAGTGTGTGTGTGTTCCTCTGAAGCTGTGTCTGTGTGTGACTGTCCTTCACTGAACACTATCACGGCACACAGGTTCACAAACACATGCACACACACACAGCAGATGTTCATGGAAATGAATGATGGAGCTGATTTCCATTTGAATACAGAGTAGAAGTTATTAGGTGCAGCTACAGAGCCCCAGCATCACTGATACTGTTTTGTGTGTGCGGCTGTGTGTGGGAGAGAGTGTGAGATGGTAGTTCCTTTCTCTTTTACGCCACTGACTCCCATTGTTTGAAGCAAAGTTAGAAACAATCGGTTCTCAGTGATAAGCCATGCAAACCCAGACGCAGTGAAGTCAGACTTGTTGTGTCTGGTTGAGGTCAGCTGGTTGTGGCTGGATTTCATTACCATATAAATGCCCGCTGTCGGCCGATCTGAGAGGGAAGTGGAATATTAATAAAGTCATTTTGTTGTTTGCGTCACAGAAAAGTGGAAGAAAGACTTCCAGAAAACACAAAAAAGGTAGAATAAAACCAGAAACTGCGTTTGTTCTGATATTTTCAGGAAAAAATAAAACAAGTATCCAAACAATCATTAAATTCTGAAGGAATTCTCCTAACAACAAAATGGCTCAAAATTCATTTGAAAGGCACTTCCACTCTGAAGCAATCAGCAGAAAGTGCTGAAGAGTTCAGATGTCTCATCCACAAACGTCCAGTCTGTCTGACCAAACATTTAGAACCTGGGCTCAAACCTGAGCTAACCCTTTGCACACGTGGTCTAAGGCTGCGTTCACATTCAACGCCATTAGCGCAGCAGAGGCGGGGAAGTCATTGTACAGACGCCATCTGAGGTCCTGCGGCGCGATTTGAGTGGCAGGCGTGGCGGTCTGGCAGCATCACTATTTGAGCGCCGCAGCCAGATTACTTAACGATTTCAGCATCATGTTCATCATGAAAAATGGAATGTACCATTGTTGTGGTAAATGTGAAATATTTGTAAGGATGATGGAAGTTACACACTTAAGACATACAGGTGCTGCTGTCATACGGTTGTCCTTTACGCAGCACCCAAGTCAGTCGTACGGTGGGCGCACTGCCTCATTACTTATCACCTACAGATGATGCACACAGAGAGTGTGCACGTGATGCATAAGTGCCCATACGATCTCTGTTTGACCACACAGACTACACTCTGCCTAATGTCCTCATTTCTAACAGTCTGGCTGCATTCCAGGGACTTTCACCTGAGCATCATTAACGGGCTCCTTGCACCAGTGTCCATGATCTGGGGGGGTGGAAAAAAAGAAACGTCTGTCTGACACGCCTGCGTCTCACATACTACTTCCTTACTTACCCGTACGTGTGGCTGAAGTGTTCACTACAACCTGTCGATCCCAGCATGCCTGTAGAAAAATCTGCATGAACATTTTGCCTTGTGGCCTCACCGGTTTGTCTACGACCTTCAAAGTTCACGCTGCCACAGACTTGCCTCTTACAGATTTCGGCCCGTGTCCACCTGTTTTGATCAAGGCTCAAGGGAGGAGCTGAAAAGGACGACGTCCGAAACTTCACTGCTCGGCCGTACCATGTGACTGATTCAGGAAGTGGTTTTGACAGCCATGTGGTCAGTAAGAGTTAGGAGAAAGTTTGGAGGTTTGGAAGTGCAGAGAGAATAAAGCTAGCTAAGCAGAGGAGGTTGTCCCCTTGGTGGGAACATTTTGAACTCATTTCTCCCAACAATGTATGTCGAGTAGTATTTCTAGAGAAGGGTTTTTTTCATAAGTAATTTTGACTGAAATATAAACCAACGATGTGTCCCCTAAACAACAATAACTGGTTTTACATCACTGTAACAAAAGCATGATCATTGTGTGCGTGTGGGGGCAATATTGTAAAAAATCTGCAGTGAACACTACAACTGAAAGAACCAAACAGCTCTAGCAAAAAGTTCTGATCAACCCTCCAGGGTTACGAGTTAAGAAATCTATTTCTGTGAAAAGGGATGCATGCTTGCTCAACAGAAATGGCGGTCTCACATGCGAGGACCTGTCTCCTAAAACCCAACTAGGACAAGCCAGGTCATTGACCCCTGAAGGGACTAATCAGGCCTCTCACTGCAGCTGAGGACAAAGGACCTATGATGACTCATAAGAACCCTCAGCATGACCTATGTGACCTGTAACCATCCAAGTCTTTGTTTTGGTCACTGAGACATCCACGTCTCTCTTCTGGTGTGCTAATGAAAAGCAGCTCTCTAAAACTAATTATAAAAGAAAGCCCAGATGAACTTTAGAGAAACATATTCTGCAATCATAAAGGAGTTTTCCGTCCGGTCCAAAACAAAAATGTTACAAATATGATTAAATTAATAAAGTTTGGCCTCGATTACAAAAGGGGTTTATTCAGACATACCTCTGGTTTGTCAGAAGACTCATAACCCCTGTTGTTAAAGTAAAATATATAGAATATATATGAAATATAAAATATAAATATGTCCAACACAAGGGGCCTTCAGCTCTCATCTGTTTGCTCAGCTGTTGGACAGAAAAAAAAACAGTAGTTAGGTAAAAATTTAACAGCGTTTCATACATGGTTTTAAGAAATGCCAGCATTTAAACCGCTTATTGCAAACACTGGCTCTAAATCATGTTTCTGTGATCTATTTAAAACATCAGCATCGTTTGGGATGAGCTGCAGGTCCCTTACATTCTGCATGTGTCTTACTTCTCTTTCACATACTTATGATACGTGAAAAATTAAAGACACAGAAATGGCTGTTTCCTCATAAGTAATGGGTTTTCTGGAAAGGGTTAGTTAGGGTTAACATGGGTTAGGTTGATGTCATGTTAACCCTAACCCAGCCCAAAGCCTTTCTCTTGTCCCACTTTGTGTTTTTGCTTCTTGTCCTGTAACCAGCTTCATGTGAGTTTAGTGTTTCTCAAAAGGTTCTGAGTTTCTCCTTCAGAACGTTTCCCATCTCCTGTTGCAGAACAAAGCAGACATCTACAGGGCTGATTATGGTTCTTGACTCCTCTAAAGCCGTGTTTGTTCGTGTTTGTCATCACTCACTTCATTTTTTCTGAAGCTGCTTTTAGTGGACAACAGCAGAACTGCTCTGTGCTTTTCTCTGTGCAGGTCTTGAAAAAAGGAGTTGATTGCTGTGGAGTCGCTCTCCTGTGTCTCCTCCTTTCAGTGTCTCATGAGCAATTCCTGGAATTCGAGTTATAGGCCGTGTTGTTTGTCTCAGAATGCAGTTGCTGTTTGTACTTAAAAGGAAATCATTGGCTCTTAATTAGAGCGATACTGCAGTGATAAAGTTACACCTCTACATAATGATATATTGATAGCAGTTGTAGGACGACGCTTTTTCTTTTACTAAAATCTAGTCTCCCTGTTTCCTCCACTACCTAAAAAGTTTAAAAGTCATTTTCTTTCATCTTCTGTCCTAATACAAAGCTATCCTTTCTTTTTGTAAAAAAACAGGCAACAGTTATTTGTTTGTCTGTGTTCTTGGCTGCAGTGACATCATGCATGAGAGCATGCGGACACTCACTGGGCTTCTCATGTGTGTGTTTGTGTGTTTGCGTGTGCGTTTGCTGACGAGGGGAATTCTGATTCTGTTGGAAAGCTGACAGCAGCATTATAGCTCTGGGTGCAGCACAGGTCCCTTCAGGCTTCATCCTCGTCTCTGCTGAGGCTAAAAATGTCTTCTGCCTCATCTCTGCTCTCGCAGTCACGAGCACCGCTGCATGTTCACAGACCGCTACAGAGCTGGAACATGGCAGCTTTAGCTTCCTGCCATGCCCGTTACAACTCAATGTGACCCAACAGTAGTTGGAGTCGCTCCCCTGCCACTGGGATTTGCATCTCAGCAGCTTAAACTGTTGGGACTAATTAGGTTCTAAACTGGATTCTGATCCAGTTGTGAGAATTTTGTAGGCCATGTGACTAAATGACTAACGTCTGAGCAAACAGTCTTTTACTGCACCAAAAGTCTTCTCGGAACATTTAAAAAAAAATGCCAGTTCTGGTTCATTAGGTAATTCCCTTCCTTTTATGACACAACGGCATGTGAAAGGTTTTATTTATTGCCTATAATTGCAGTAGAAAATAAAATAATGTCAAAATAATTATGAAACTCCAAGATAGTTGGACCTTTAATGTTTGTTATTTAAAGAAAACAATGTTTATTGAAAAACACAAAGTTGAAACCAAAGGTCGTGTCGTACAACCACCACTTACAATTACCACGTATGAAACTTGTGATTCACGTGTGACATACAAAACTCATGAGTGTTTCTTGTGTTGGTTGTTCATCCATGTGCTCAGATGTCCGTCGAAGGTTTCGGCCGGCGGGTCTTTACGGGTATTTGAATGTGAGCTGTGATTTTTGATAGATGTATAGACAAGTTTGTGTCTTTCCACGACCGTTCCACGTTTGTCTAACAGACTTTTCATTATAAATTTTATTTCACGTACACGGCGCACATAACATGTTCAAATTAAGAAATTGATGCACGAATCACCAAAAAACTGCATACAACCAGCACAATAATCACACATGGTTCATGTTCTACGTTGGTTTACGTGTTCTTTGCCTAAACCAACGAACACATGAAGCTGTAGAGGAGAGAGAAAATGTGATTTGACACAGATTTGTAGATAAACTGTAGAATCTATTAAATAGTCTTTGACGGTTAGACCACACCCCTTTCAAGATGAAAACACTAAAGGAAAAATGTCTGAAACAGAATTAAAAGGACCTGAAACTGAAATTCCAGGACATTTTAAAATAAAACTCACAATAAACTTTAATGAAATTGTTTTGTTCTCCACGCTGATTATTTTGATGTATAACAGAGTAAGCGTTTAGACCAAAAACGGCATCATCATAATGAAAAGACCACTGGGAAGATGATCGGAGCGGGTCTTTGGTTTACTTTCCGTAGTAAGCAGTCCAGAATGCAGAGTTTTTGTTTTTGTCATTCCCAGGAGTAAACCAAGCTCTGTAGCTTGATGCTGAAAATGAACGTTAGCTAATTTGTCTGCCTGTTGGGTTCAAAACAAGACTAACCCTGAAAAACTGCAGTTTGAAGAGTTGACTGGCTGAGGATCGACTGAAGCTAATGAGCTCCAACACATTTAGTTCTTCAACAATAACTTTGGGATTGTACCAATTAGCTTGCTGCCTAATTAACTGGACTTTCAGTGTTCAAGCAAATCTCAGGCTGACTTTAATACCATTGTCTGTGTTTTTCCAGTTCCTCCGCAGTTCCTGAACTATCCGACCAACACCTACGCCTCCGAGTCCACCGACATCGAGCTGGAATGTGCCGTCACAGGAAATCCCCTGCCGACTATCCGCTGGATGAAGAACGGGGAAGAAGTAATCCCAAGTGACTACTTTCAAATAGTGGTGGGTCATACACTATAGAAATATATATCTTGTACTTTACCAAGAAAAAAAAAAAACCCTTCCTTAAGCAGTGTTAGGTCAGGGTTTAATAATGTTGCCTCAAAGAAGAGTTTTTTTGCAAATAAATATATTTCACTTTATTACCGATTTGTAAGTGATTACTGTAACTTAGTTAATTCTATTTGAGGTGACTCAAACTTTCAACACCAATGTCTAAATTAATTAGAAGATTGTCTCCCGTGAGGTGTGTACTGCCACATTTTCACACTTTTCTCACAAACAGCGTCTTTGCTCTTTTTCACTGTGAGTCTTTTGGTAAAGCTTCAGTGTTGCACACAAAGACTAATCTTTTGGATCAAACCGTTTAATAAGTGGGTTTCATTTCCAGCTGACAGAGATGATGAAAATATTTCGTAAGTGAATTTATAAAACAATTACTGAAGGCTGGTTGCAGTAATGAGTGCTGCACTACGACCAGCAGAGAAGGGAAGATCTTCCCGCTGTCTAGTCATCTGCTAAATCTCATTAGCACTGTTTTAGTCTACTTGTTTTCTTGTGGTATATTAAGCGCTTGAATGAGAACAGTTGTTTTTTTTCTCGATGTTCCTGCTTTTGTCAGAAGCCTGCACAGCCAAAGGCTGACCTACATTTCAGATGCGTTGTTGACGGTAGTCTGTTGTCTTTCAGGACGGCAGCAACCTGCAGATTTTGGGTTTGGTGAAGTCTGATGAAGGATTTTATCAGTGCGTTGCTGAGAACTCTGCTGGTAGCTCGCAGGCTATGGCTCAGCTGTTGCTCCGAGAGCCAGGTATGGATGCACACAAACATGTATACACTCCACAATGACAATCAAACTGCCACCTTCATTCTGTTGGGCTGTAACAATTCATTCTAACAATGATTCATAACACAATTTGTGGTTGACGGTCCGATTCATGGTTGACATTGGTTCACTATGAACGATCCGATTCACTGGACGAAGATCAATGCGGGACATCTTTAGCCAAAACTTCAACCAGTGTGACTCAGATAAGTACCTGATACTGAACAGTGCAGGTGAAGTTTTCCATGGATTTTTCTTCAAGATGATCCATTTCATTTTGAAATGATTTTAAAACGGTAGAAGTCGACTCGATTACCAACTTGCCTCAGACGGATCGTTCTGGTTGGATAATCTCTTGTCTCTGTTTTGATATTCATACATGTTATTATTATTGCCAAACCTTTGACAGCCACTTGCACACATAATCTACTCATTCCATTTATAATCTGTCTAAAAAATACTCTATTGTTTTAATCTCCAGTGATTGGACTGTCAGGTAAAAAGACAATCTGCTGCTTTTTCTTTTATCTAAAATATCTCTGCTGTAGAACAGAGTGTTAGGGTCAGGTGAGAAAAAAATCTGGAGAATATTATTGTTTTTTTGTTCTTTACTTACAGGAAAAAAAAGTCAAAATGTTGAGATTAAAGTTGAAATTGATTAAACTCACTACAGCAAAGTTGTCTGTTTATCGGAGCCGTGCTTGAAATGAAAGATGTGAAGCATTTTGTGAAGATTTATTACAGGAATTGTTTCACAAACAAGAAATTCTTAACTTTTGGGTGACTCAAAATTCAGATTAGTGTCAGTCTCTGTCACTCAATTGGTTAAATCTACTGTCACAAACTTGGGAGTGAAGATGGACAATGAATTTAATTGGGACAAGCAGATCAGTTCAGTGGTGAGATCCAGCTTCTTTCAGTTAAGGCAGCTGGCTGAAGTCAAATCATTTTTATCAAGAAAGCACTTTGGGGCAGTAATCCACGTCTTTGTTACTTCTCGGCTGGATTACTGTAACTCTCTGTACTTTGGTGTCTCTCACTCATCCTTGTCCCGTCTCCAGCTGGTGCAGAACGCTGCTGCACGCTTGTCATCTGGAACGTGGAAGAGAGAGCATCGTACTGCAGCCATTACGTTTATGGAACAGATTTAGAGTTGAATGTCGAGGGGAGAGTACATTTCTTTACTTAAACTAACTTCTCTGTATGTCTCACTTGTTTTGCATACAGCAGTAATTGCATGTAGAACAGCCGTTTTTGCTAACTGCAGTCCGGATTTTTAGCAGTCCAGTTTCCATCCACGGCGCTTGTTTCCATCAGCGAGGTTGTCGGTGTTTTCTGCTTAGCGGGCCTCTTGTTGTAAAGCTTTTGTTCACTTTAAGGGGAGCTGGATACTTGATCTGCTTTTTTCTGTTTCTCAGTAATCAGATTAAAGTCACAGCTGACAGAACACCAAGCGAGCTGACTTTGGCAGAGCGGTTGTTTGTTGTACTGTTGATTGTGTTTGGGTTAAAATCCTGTAGGCGTGTGGGGTGACAGCAGTAGCTACTTCATGGTAGAAACAGACACACACACACACACACACACACACACTAAGCTTTTCTATTGAATGCCTGAGTCAGCACAACGCACTTCCAAGCGCCCACGGCTGTGGCTCTGTGTGGGAGTTTGTGGGTGTTTTGTGGATGTAAATGAAAAAGCTGTAAAGAAAGTGAGCCCCGGGGTATTTCCTCTGGGAAATTGTGTTGATGTGACGTTAAAGTCTGGATAACCCTGTGGGACACAGATGATGCCGTGACAGTAGCCTGCCTGTGTGCTTTTACAGCCTTACACATGCCAGTCCTCAGATAGTCATGTGACGCCGCCGAAAAAACCCCAAATTAAAACAAAAAAGCGGCAAATAAGTTCTGTTTATGTATCTTAGTTGTTTGGACAGAGTGGATTTCTTCTTCTGTTTTTCTGTCACTCATGTGTTCACATGTTTTCATTTTTTAAATTGTAAAACCTGTAGCCTATTTGGAAAAGATTTGTTGGAATTTGCTCTGATCCTCTCTCTGAAAGCTGCTTCTGTTTGTCGGTTGGTTCATTCTAGTCTGGTCAGGTCTACAGTCTTGTCCCTGGTGTCCTCAGACAGCTCGTTGGTCGTGGTAGAGAGGTCTGACTGTTTAAAGGTGTGGATAAGCAGTTCAAACAGGTGACATTAATACAGGTGGAGGACAGAAGACCTTCTTAAAGAAGTGAACAGGTCTGTTGTTGTTTTTCAGAGACAAATACTTCGTCTGCGCCGTTGTACAAATTTAAAAATCCTTTAGAGTGATTTCCTGATTTTTTCTGTTGGAGTGTGGTTTTGGTGAACATTACAGAGCATAAGTGGTGAATACAAATCCACTGCAGAGGGCCCAGTGGTATTGTTCGCCCCCACCTGCTACCTGTTTACCCCCCTGCTGACTGCTGGTAGGGAAAGAAAGGCCTCTTCTAGTGAACATGTCCACTAAGCTGACGTCAAAGTTCTGGAGAACTGCTGCTGCACTTCCTGACCTCATCGTTAGCTGAAGCTCGACCAAACTGTAGAATTAAGAAGGTCAAAAGACGGGAAGTTTACCAAGAACCCGTCTGTGTTTGAGTGTTATCAGCTGTGTGTGCACCCTCATGGAGGTCTTTTTTATTTTTATTTAACCTTTATATACCCAGGAAATGTCCCATTAGGATTAGGAATATCTTTTTCAAGGGAGTCCTTGCTAGGAGGAAACACAAAACTACATTTATAATAAAAACTGAAACTTTTAAAACATAAAACAGAATAAATAAAAATGAGAGTTTACGTCTTAGTTTTGGTCTCTGCTTTGATTGCCGTTCAGCGTGTTGCTGCTCCCCGAGCCAGCAGCACTCACATTTAGAGGGTCAGATGGTTGGTTGGTGGAATCGCTTGGTTACTATCGCCACGGGAACCGCACATCCCAGGAGGCTAACCGCGGCCAATCAGACATTCCCACGAGAAATCACAGCACAGAGTGTGAGCACGTGAAGTGTGTGTGTGACTGTCGGCACACCACCTTGTTACCCTTGAAAATGAATGTCTTCTGACTTCCGAGGTTCTTCTGTGATCAGAGGCGTCCTCTTCTGTGTGTGTTTTTTTGTTGTTTTTCACACACCTGACATGAGAAAAACACAACCCGTCCCGATAAGAGAAGAACCTAAGAAGTCAGTTAATAATACAATCGCTATGAACTTTATTGAATGAACATCTTTTTTTTGTTTCTTTTTGTTTTTTTATTGAATGAACATCTTCTGACACAGGCTCGGTTCTGACAGGAAACACAAAGTTCTTTGGGATTTTGTCGTGACTTCTACAAAAGTCTAAACATCTCGGTTTCCTGTGTTGGAAAACATTTCACCAAAGCTCCAACTTTACTGACATCGGGCGGTTTCGTTAATCGAGAACCCGTGTCGACCATCATACATGGATGGTTTTTATCTACCTTTCATGAAGCTTTCCACCTGCAAACTCAGCCGGGCGTTGTCCGCTCTGACCTGTGTGCAGGTCTGGACGAAACACAAAGAGGGTTTTTAAAATGCTGACTCATCGTGTGGTTCTGCACATTTATAAAGGTAGAAATGAAAAAAGCAAAGATGCAACAAAATCCTAAATATATCTTGAGTCCCACTTGAGTGATGGGGTCAAATCAGGATCAGCCTAAAGAGAAGCAAGAACCAGATTGTAAATTTGGAAAAACTGAATCCAAACTTGAAACCAGTTTTTAAGTCAAAGGTACAACATTGGAAACTCGAAGGAATTATTGTAAAGTTTTTTCAACTAAAATTGTAAATTTGAAACTTGAATAAAAACAATAAATTAAACCAAAGAAGTTTACTAAATAAAAGAAATGTTTATTTGTATTTTCAAACTTTTTTGAAGGGTTTTCGCAGCTGAGCTGATCTTAATTTTACGTGGGGGCGGGGCTTGGATCTCATTGGCTACAGGGACATGTTTCCCATCAGTCAGAGAGGACGCCTCACATTTTCACACTTTTCTCTCTAGTTTAAACTCTTAAAGCTCAAACCTTCATAGTAAAGAAAGTCCAGAATTAAAGAATGAAAACATGAATCTTATCTAATAAATATATATTTCAGATTTTCAATGGTGTTCTTTTGAGTTCAAACTGTTTTCAAATTTTCTTTTTTTATCTTTTTCAAATTTACAATCTGCCTTTTCCTTCACTCTAAGCTGATCCTGATTTGACTCCATAAAAGTTTCTTTATCTTCCAATTTAAAAAAAGTCCTATTTTTGAATGGATTGAAGTTTAGTTGATTACAGTTGCAGTCATTCATTGGCTAAATCAATGGCAGCCATCAGGTTGTGTTGTTTGATTCGAAATTCTCTTCTTTTTCTGCAAAGGTTTTGTAAAGTTTGTGAATAAACGCAAAGACGGGGTAGTTTCCAATGGAATCAAACAACTGACTAGAAAAAGCCTTTTGGTGGGTTTGTCAGTCACTGCGTTCGCTCTGCTTCTGCAGTGAATGACAAAGAGGGGAGACTGTGGAACTTTCAAAATAAAAGTTGGTGGTTAAATGGACTGCTTTATGATCCGAAATGTTTAGCCTGGGACCCAATGCCGCCATGCTTGACACTCTGCATTAACCATTACATGCTTACTTAACACGGATGGGACTCCAGTAAATCTGTTGAACACATTTCACGCTCTCAGGTGTGTAGCAACAAGCACAGGGATTTGAACGCCCAACTACAGATGTGTGCATAACGTTTGGATCTGCAGGACGTCTGCGACACTCATGCTGTTGACAGGAAGTTCACGTGTGGTAGTTAGAAGTGTGCTTTTGCTTTGCTTCCTTTTTGCTTTCCTTTTTTAACACTGTCATTAATATTTTTTTTCTTTTTCTGCTGCTAAAATGAACGATTAATTTGACTTAAAAACACGCTTTCCCCAAATGAATATTTATTTAAGTCCCTTTTGGAAATAGTTTCCTTCATTACTTTATTGGTTCCAGTGTTGCTTAGCCACAGCAGTATTCATCTGCTCTAGACCGTTTTGTGATGACGGGACTTTAGACGGTTTTTAGGTTGGCTAATTAGCTCGACACAGTTGAAATAATTGCAGGAGTTTAATTGAAACCACAGTAACCAAGAAGCGCTTTGCATGAAAACTCTGCCGCCATCAGTGTGTGTGGGTGTGAAAAGCGCGGCGACGGTGAAGTGCTCCTTGAAAAGCCCCACACAGGTAGATTTCTCCTTTACAGTTGATTTGCAGAGGCAGATTTGCAGCAAACTGGACAGCTACCGATAGTTCTGCACCTTCTAAGGCGGTGTTTCCTGACCCTGGTCCTGGAGGACCACTGTCCTGTATTTGTTCAATCCATCCCTGCTCAAACACGCCGTCTGTCCATGACTGCCACTGTCAGGCTTCTGCAGAAGCTGATGATGAGCTGAATACGCTGTGCAAAAGCAGGAGAACCGGAAAACATGCAGGACGGTGTTCCGCAAGGAAACACTGCAGGAAGGTTAGTGACATACGGTAAAACCAACACAACCAAAACGGAATATGTGGAAACATTTACCTTTAGTCTTCCTTCATCTGAGTTAGGAGGTGTGTTGGGAGGGAAGGTCAGTTTTTCTATTTTCTGTTTCACCTTTTAGTGATACCTTACTTTCTATTTGTTTATATATAAATACATATTTTTGGTCCACATCTATAAATATCAGTTCAACGACACTGTAAGTGAATTCTGTGGATGAAAAATATGCCAAATAAAGTTTGGAAGGAAAATAAATAAATCTTTCTGCAAGGAAGGTGATTTACATTCTGATACTATTCAACACTTTTTTTTCATTTCAAGATTCAGATAATGGGATTTTTCCAGTTTTTTTTTGTTTTTTTTAAACTCTCAAATGATGGTTAAAGCAACACGATACAGAAAAGCAGAGAAGCATGCCATGACAGATAATTTCCTGGCTTCTGTGGGAAAAGGAGATGAAGAGATGATCAGGACGACAGCAGAAAAAGAGAGAGAGTGTGAAAGGAGTGCAAAAAAGGAGAAGCTAAAAAATCCAATCAGACGTTGTGGGTCTGTGGTTCTGGGAGAGGCAGGATAGATTAAGGATACGGGGGGAAAAAATCCAATGAGGCAAAAGAATAGATTAGGGAAAAGGCTAGAGAAAGAGTGGAGAGAGAAAAAAAGCAAAAGTAAAGTATAAAAGAGGAAAGGAGGGAAAAGAGGAGAGAAATAAGGGACTGAGGCAATAGAGATAAAATTCAATCAGCTTGCATGATTTTATCAAAGCTGAGCGAGAAGAGGAAGGTAGGACATGGATGGACAGACGGAGGAGAGTGGAAGTAAAGGAGAGGGAGAGATGGGAGGGGTCAAGCGAAGGGCAGGGCGGGCGAGGGAGAGGTGGAGTAAGATGGGGGGGAGTGTCAGCCATGACAGATTTGTATTCCACAGTGTGCGTCTGACCTTAGCAAACCCATCACACACAAACGCACACGCACACTTTATCTCCCACACACAGAAAGGCTTTCCTCCGTTACCTCTCTACACACAAATCAACACTTTACCGTCACTGTGTGCAGGATGTGGTCCATACAAAGGAGGGGTTTGTTGCCATAGTGATGGCAGCCTTTCTTCTTCTATCATGCGAGGACCAAATAGGTGTTTGAGCGTGAGGCAGGTGGAGGTAAACATGAAATGTCTGGCTTGTGCCGGATGGTTCCTGCTTCTAAGCTTACATATGCAAATATGCACAGTTATTGCTGAGAGCATTTCAAGTTTCTTCTGCAAAACTTAATCTCCACATTTCCAGTCTTCATTATTCTTGCTCACAGCAGACTGCATATTCTGACCTCCTGTCATCATAGGAATCCTCTTAATGCTTCACCCACTTTGCTACTTTGTTCTGTCTCTTATTATGGTCTCTGCTTTATGGCTGCCTGTGTGTTTCTCACCAACACAACCATCATTTTCTTTTTTCCTTTAATTATATTCCAAATTATTATGCAAATGCTATTTTTCCATGATTTTTCTCAATCCTAAATGCAAATGACAGTCAGCATCATTTTCAAGTCACTAACCATGAGAGTATTTATTAAATGCTATTGAACAAACCTAAAGATGACATTAAAACCTTCTAAATCACTGTTTCACATTATTACGCATAACAGAACTGAGAATTGTCATTTGTTGAATTTGCTGCATTAGGTCATATTCCATTTGCCTACAGGCCTACATACATTATATTTCTCTTGAACATGCTCCAGAGGTTCTTAATAGGGTGGGGGGTCAGGGGAGGATGGGGGCCACCCCATCAGTTTATCACCTTTGAAGCCCATAGCAGCCAATGATGAGTAGATACTCCGTCCGGCATGAGATGCTGCATCGTCATGCATGAAGATTAAGGCTCGGTTCTTCTTTTTGTACCACAGAAGAAAGTGGTCAGTCAGAAGCTCCGCCTACTTTTCAGAGGCCATTCACCTTCAGGGATGCTAAAGGGGCCGACCAGCTCTCTCCCCATGATTGGGGCCCAAACCATGACTCAGCCACCTCCTTACTAATGTTGCAGCCTTGTTGGGACATGGTGGCCATCCAACCTCCCAGCACTCCCTCCATCTGGACCGTCCAGGGTTACACGGCTGTCATCAGTGAACCAGACTGTTTGAAACGGAGTCTTCATGTGTGTCTGGTCCCACTGCAGCCGTTTCTGCCTGTGAGGGTCGTTTAGGGGTCCATAGAGGGTCTACGGAGAACTGCAGGCCTCTGGAGGATCCTACACCGTGATGTTGGTGGGACTCCAGACAAAGCAGCAGCTTCAAATCTGTGCTTTCTGCTTTGTGATGGGATTTCAGCAGCTGCTCTCTTAATGCGATGTATTTGTCTGTCAGAGTTCTTCATCACTCTGTCTTCATCTGCACCAACCTGTGTGTCTCTGAATCAGCCACAGATCTCTTTATAGGACGATGATCACACATTGAACTGTTTCAGGCTTTTCAGCAGCAGAGACGCTTTTTCTTTTCATGTTGATTGAAAATGTTGCTAACACTGCAAAACACACGGAACAGCTCAGCGGCCTTGTAGTAGAGTGTCTGCCCTGAGACTGGAAGGTTGTTAGTTCAAATCCACGGCAGAGTCCCACAAAAGACTCTAAAAATGGGACCCAGTGCCCCCCTGCCTGACACCCGGCATTAAGGGGTAGGATCGGGGGGGTTAAACCACCACATGGCTCCTGAGCGCGGCTCCACCAGGGAGCAGAGAACGACATTTAGGTGCGTGACAACTAATGGGACTTAAACACTACAGGAAACATTCAGATTACTGACTATTATATGGATTATAGTGGATAAACATTTGCAATTTTCGGTGGTTTTGTTTGATCTGCTGCATCACCAGCACTCTTTCTTCACTTAATTTATTTATTCTTGATTTATTTTCAGTGTTTCTACATTTTGATGCTTTGCTTTTGACGTCACAGGGATTTAATTGCCTCTGTGTGGAAAAGTTGCAGTTTGTAGCTGCCTTGCATTGGGTCTACATAACTTTTAAAAGTTTGGTACATGTCTGAAGGACCAAAGCTAACACTGACACACGTTTGCTAAATCTCTAACATATCAGTGGCAGCCTATTTACTGTTTAGTCTTTGCAGAGCGGCTGAATAGAATTCACTTTTGAAGTTGCAGCCTTCAGTGCTGCGTCCCGAGCGGACTATCCGGGGCGATCACACGGACTTTAAAGAGTCCTGTTTACCGCAGCTCATGCGATGCCCTGCAATGCTGTGCTGTGGCTGATGGGTTTGGACTTTTGGGTTGCAAAAAGGGCATAATGGTAAAGCTATCATTTTAAAGGTCCAATCTAAGAATTGTGGCCAGCACGTCTTGTTCCAGCCGGGAAAATGACGATTCAAAAGGAACGGAAAACCCTAGAGGGTCGTGAATCCTGAGTGAAACTGCAACAAAGCTGGAAAGCTGGAAAAAAGAAGCCCACTTGCTGCTGATCAACACAAGAAACATCTGTGCAAACGTGAAACTGAAAACAGGGAAATCACAGCTCATGGTGTCGATATTGGAGTAAACAGTTTCTGCTCATAAAAAGGTATTCATGTTTTTCATGCTTCTCCTGGCTTAGTTCATTTGTTGGCATCTTTTACCCAGAAAGGCCTGCTTGGGGTTTCCTTCATCAGGTCAGTGTTTTTGTGTTGAAAAACACATTTTAGGCCTTTCTTTCTGCATAAAATCATCTGAAAAGAAGAAAGGCAGAGATGGAGGGAAAGCGCACATTCATCTTTTCTCCTCTGGCAGTGCTGATGTTTCTGCTTCTATTGAGCAGCATAAATGGAAAAATCATCTATAGACTGTGTGTGTGTGAGTGAGTGTGTGGTGGGTGGGTGCTTGCACAACTATTGATCTGGTTGGAGGTTTGTACCTCACCACCTAGATTTAAATGTGTCACCATGCTCTGTGTGGGTTTGTGTGTGTGTGCTTCTATATCGGTGTGTGTTGTCACTTCCAACATCGATTCTTTTTGTGATGAAACACCTTCGCATCTGCCCCTTCATCATCACTCAGGAAGGGCAGGCCAGGGGAAACGGGTGTGTACAAGCAAAATCACATTGTGTGTCTGGACATTTACAGTAGTTATCGAGTGAATGCGGCTGCTCGCCGAGAAGCAACTCCAGGAATCACAAAAGACTCTAAATGCGTTTCAACTCCTTCAAGTAAATAGAAAGTGTGTCCTGTTACTTCAGAAACTCTTGTGTGTGTGTGTGATCTGTGAGGGGGGCTCGTAGAGTAGGTAAAGCTTTATTTCTGGGGGGGGCGTGGTGCAGAGCAATTGACCTCTGATCATAGGATTGTAGGTTCGGCCCACGTCTCAGTGTTTTTACATGACATTTGTA
The DNA here is from genome assembly GCF_053564925.1 of Oryzias latipes. Classification (NCBI taxonomy): domain Eukaryota; kingdom Metazoa; phylum Chordata; class Actinopteri; order Beloniformes; family Adrianichthyidae; genus Oryzias; species Oryzias latipes. The sequence continues at coordinate 1,591,739 of NC_136248.1, forward strand.
ATAGCTTAATTATTTTTTCATCTATCTATTGATTTATCTAGTCCCTACTTAATAAAATTTTTACTTATATAAGGACTATTATTATTATTATTATTATTATTATTATTATTATTATTATTATTATTATTAATTTACTACCTGTTTTAGACTATTATTACACTCATGTTATATAAGGTTATGTTTTAATAATTTTTAATGTCTTTTTAAAAAGTTATTTACTTATTTTATTTTTTATTACAATTATTGTTATATCTTTTATTTTAATTTTATTATTATTTATATACTCCAGTGTTTCCTCTGTGATCCATTGTTCTGGGGCACTACCGGCTCCGCCTGCAGGGGGTGCTGTTGCTGCGGTGCTCGTTGTCATTGGGCCGGCTGGGGTCCTGCTCTGTGGTCTAATAGCCATGGACTGGGCCCTGAGCTGCTGTGTTGGGTGGGCGCTGTGGCAGTGACCCCCGTGATCGGGCTGGTCCTAGGAATAAATGGATCCCCATGATATCGTTTCCTCACAGCAGAACCGAGCCAGACTGTTTCTGTAACCCTTTGCTATTCTAGGCACTTTAACATTGGGAGTTGGGTCATCTAGACCCACTAGACAGCCTTTTTTCTTCAATGATTTGTGATCTTCACTGGTGTCCATGGATTACATGAAATCTTTCCACCTTTATCCACCTTTGTCATGGTAGGGAGAACACGTCAATGGAAGGATCGGGTCATCTGGACCCCATAAGATAACCAAGGGTGAAGCTGCAGTTCCTCGTTTCTGTTCAGGATTATATTGGGATAACTTGGTGGGTGGAGGGAGGAATCTGGTGAGGGAGGGGTGCCAATTTTGTGTGATTGTCCTGTGTTTTCTGCTTTAATTAATTTTTATGTTCTATGGGTATTTTATTGGCTTTTATGTAAAGCACTTTGTGTTGTCAACTGATATGAAAGGCACTATACAAATAAATAAAGTTTGAGTTAAAATAAAAAGCAGAAAAATCCATGGATGGCTGTTGGAATTGCTTGTACAGGGTGACTGAAAATGACGGTAAACTGTGTTTGAACGTCCTAATTCCTGAATTCTAAAAACGACACCTTGTTTTTCCTCAATGAGCTGTGGACGTTTCTTTGTAATTTCACAGACTATTAGAATGCTTTTTGGCAGCTCTGGCCTGTGTTCAGTCCCTCATGCAGTCCAGGGCAAATACTGAGAGACTCATTTTGTCTAGAATGACTGGAAGAACATGAACGTGTTCGTCCAAACCAATAATGAATGACCTCTGTATATAAGGCAGACCATTGGCGACATTTCTGGAAACATTGGCTTTTTAAACTAAAACCGTGTAACACTTGTCAAAGATCTCCAGAGTCTGCAGAGACATCTGAGGTTTTGGTGCTGCTCTTAGTCTGGTTTGACTGGACATTTGGAACGTAAGGGAGATTCTAAAAAACAACAAAAATCCTATCAATGAGCCTCATATTTCTGGTGTAAAGTCATTGGAGGACTGTCCCGAATGGACCGTGCCGTCGCCCACAATCCCTGGGATTCTGACCTGGAATAAGGCGGGTTTTGAAAATGGATGGATGGATGGATGGATGGATGGATGGATGGATAATCATCTGACTCCAGATGCCTTCAAGCCTAAATGAATGTTGGCTCTTAATGTAGTTGAAGCAAAACTAAGGGTTTAACAGCATTTTTTCTGATCAGAGGCGGCTCAATGTTCCTCTGTGCACTTCAGGAAAAAGCAGCATTGCCCGCGGATCAAAGAAAAACTGTTCATTAGCTAATATACTTTAGCTCTGGAAGACTTACTTAAATGTGGAGTCTGTGCTTTAGTCACAGTTTCATGTTTTCTTAGGATTTACCCTTTTTGTTTCTTTCGCTTTAGCTTTGGTGAACAACTGCGTTTTAGAAAAGAGAAAAGCTTTTCTGTGCATGTGAAGGTTGGAAGAACTTTTTGCTGCGGGACGCTGCAGAGAGTAGATTATGACTCAGAGATGCCGGTAGTTGGAACTGATTATGTTGCTGGGAGCAGTTTTCTCTGAGGTCACCTTAGTGCGGGCCTGTGTGTTTTCCGAATGCTGGACAGCCTCAAAGTTCAGCGAATGTGGCTGTGTTTCCTGCTTTCACAGAAAATAGCAGGGCTCTAGACACGATGACACCGCATTTCATGACATACTAACACCTGCCATTACTGCATTGTAGTGGAAAGCTTTTACGAGAAATTGCACATGCCTGCACCGGCAAACACGTGTAGCTTAAGCATTGTGTAAATGTCATTGCACAGCAGCCTTTAGCTCATGTTTATGTAGCCTCATCATCATTGAAAATGACCAATAACATATTTAGAAAAATCGCTAGTTCAAACTGTGGAGCTAGTTAGACTAAGATTATTTGTCAAAGCAACATGAAATGTGTTTTTAGTTAATTTCTTTGAACAGACTGTTTGATGGGAGTTCTGAATGTATTTCTTTGCAGAAGGTACCCACCGTCACTGCCAGCTGTTCTCATTCATGAAAGCTTTTGTTGTGAAATATGTCTTCTTAAAAGAAACAGTGCTATACGTGTGTTAGACTAATGCAGATAATATGGGAGATAAAGACTCCAGCCAGGTTGTTTTGAGGCTGAGCAGCTGCCACATTGATTTCTTAGGTTTGGTTTGTGGAATATTTTAAATTTTGTTAACTGTAAAACTGATGGGCAGATCTTATTAAAGTCTCACTCCATACTGCACATCTTTTGATGTATTGTCAAAGCGTCTTTTAAAAATATTGATGATGCAGTTTTTTAGGAAAAAGTCAAAAACCTGTGCCGTTTTCTGGGACATAGTTTCTGCAGAGCGGCAGGAGTTCATCAGAAATAGTTGAACAGATTTCACTGTTACAATAGGGGTTTATGAATCTTCAGACACATGAGGTGTGTATTTGTATAAACCCCTTTTGTATCTGAAGCAAAGCTTTAATTATGTTATTATGTTTGTATACATTTCTTGTTGGACCGAATGGAAAAAGAGAAAAGAGAGATGGACAGAGTGGGAAGTCAGAGAGGGAAGTCAGGGTTCAGAAGAAAGAGTTAAAGAAGTCGGAGGGGTAGAATCACGAAGCGACACGTTGTTGGAGGGTTGTCATCATTTCTGTCAGGTGTAGATGTGAGTCCAAAGGGGCGGGGCTTGTCCACAGACAGACTCAGATATTACAAACAAATCTTCACACATAAAGGTGTCAACACCTACACAACACAACTACAACTCACACGCTACACATATACGTACATGTTAAGCATGTCATTCCGTCATGCATGCGCTTGTGCAAAGATCAGCTGGTACCTGTGCTCAGGTGAGTGTTTGTGTTCTACTGTGGCGATGATGGAATGAAAATATAAATGAGGGGGAGTGGCCAGTGACCCCCACACCTAGACCCCCCTGCGCAGGACACCAGCAGATTAGGGGGATCTGCCCATTGGGCAACCCAACGTCACCTGGAGTGGGTCTTTGAAGAAATCCCCCCCTGGAATGTAAAGATTACTACCACAACCCAAAGACTGGAATAATCTGGATGGAAACAGTTAAAAAACTCTTTAATTTTTATTTGAATAAAAACTAGAGAATGAAAGTGATCCAATTCGGTTGGAAGAGTCTATTTTGTGTTTTCTGAGCACAGAAGCAGACACTCAGGTGAGCAGCGAAACATCGTCTGGATCAACCTTTTAGGTCGCCTCAAAGGAAGAATGTCAGGATGACTGAGACTTTTTAAGACGGGGACGGCGGGGGCTCGGAAAGCGTTCTGGTTGGTGTGGAAGGTGGAAAACACAATACAAGCAGTGGCTTTAATTACAGATTAAAATACCAGAAAATGGCCCTGTTTTGTTGTGATTGTGCTTTCCTGTTTTCAGTTTGGACTCTCAGCCACATACTCACACACAAGGACACATGTGTATGCGATTTAGATAGTGGATACTGTACTCCCTCAACCTTATCCATGGAGATTTACAGGAAAGATATGTTTTTGAGAGGAATTTCCAACTGGAGGATGAAGGTTTGCGTGTCAGGGTGGGGGATGGCGAGCGTTTTAACCGACAGCTGGCTGAAATGAGCCCTGAAATTGAGTGCGGAAAGAAAGGAAAGGCAGGAGGGAGACGGTGTAAATGTGAGGCGGAATAAAGCTGAAGGGAGGAAGCTGGAGCAGACATTTTCCTAAAGCTGGAGATGGAAATGGGAGGAAAAACGAGGGCTACAGATGATATTTAGTGGCAAAGTTAAAAGGAGAGATTTCAAGCACAAACTTGACTTCTCTTGCATTTCAGTTGCATTAAAGACATTAAATATCTGTTGATGCATTTTGGCTTTTGCTGTGTGGGCAAAGGTAGCTTGAATTTGTCGGCAGCAGCAGATAGAAATAAGAGTTTAGCGTTAAACGCAGGCAGCAGTTTCACACCTCTCAGCAGGTCTAGATGGCAGCTTCAGGCTACGGCAAGAATTCTGCTTTTCAGTTGGATTAACCAGAGCTGGATTAGAAGAAACACCTCCCTTTGGAATCAAAACTGCAGTGTGAAATAAATATTTCCTCTCTTAGATTCAGGGAATGTAAGGGATAATGCCTGACAAGTGTCCATTATCAGAAATTAAGGGTCGACGTGAAGCAGAGGACAGTTGTTTTCGTGAAGTCAGACTGTGGTTGAAAACTAGTTTATTGGTGTCACTGAGACATTTTCCATTCAAATGTTCGTCCTTAAACTGCTGATTACAGTATAGTTATTTATGTCTGTAATGACCTGAAAAACATGAAATGTTAAACCTGCTGGTGGGGTTACCACCACATTAAGTTCTCCGTGAGACGGAACCACCTTTAGACACCACAGTGACAACACGCTGACCTAGATTGTGCGCTCCAGACACCAAAACAGTTTGGGGTTTTAGGTGTTTTATTACAAGTCTGACCAATTGAGCTTGGCCCCTCGCTGAATGGGAGGAGGATAAAAATCATGGCATTGAACAGTTTTTATGGGGCGGGGTGACTGCAGATTTTGCTCATTTTTTTCAAACCCTAAAATGCAGTTTTCGTTTTTAATAAATACTGTTTTCTAATTCCAAAGCTGCAAAAAAGAAGTGGTACAACTGAATTTGGTACATACTTGTGTAGGGCTTTACTACCTTCTAGAAGGCCCAAAGGACTTTACAGTCACAGTCCCATTCACCCTTCAGCACCTACTAATGCAAATATGCATCAAACTGTAATTATCTTGGCATCAACTTGAAAGCAAAAAAATGAACTCGGATAGCAAGAGGTTAACCCATTCACACACATGGCGACTCCGCTGCCAAATCGTCCAAACAGCTTGTGTTGCTGCTGAATTGCTGATCTTGATGGAATCCATGCAAAATTCTACCTTTAGACATTTGGAGGGAGGCCTGATTCTTTCTCTAAACCTAAGGTCAAGTACCCTATGACAGGGAATGACAGAGAAAAGCTGCATTGAAGACGACACCCCCAAAAGATAGTTTCCTCCATTCATTATTATCCTCAGATTTGCAGTGAAGGTTTGTGAGACAATGTGGCTGACAGCTCTCTGCTCTCAAGATTCAAAACAGATTGTGTTCCAAATCTGTAGTCTCAGGCCACTGCCAGAAGGCCTGCCATGTCTGACCCTCCCCGTCTGGCCAGTTCATTCTGGTGTCAGCAACATATGCACTGACGCTGAACATGTGGAGGAACACTATGTTCGATGATGACTCCATGTTCTACTCATGGAGGTTGGATCACAAGGCGACGGGGGTTAAAATAAGACACAAAGAAGTCTGCTAATTTCCACCCCAGCATCTTTTGATGGAGGAAGAATAAAGTCATGGTTATATCTTGGTTATGTCGTGCTTTCATAAGCCTTTCAGAGTAAACTATCTCCATATGTGTGATAATACATTGCAAGTTGTTCAGAAAAATTCAACTGGACAAAATTTCGGGTTTGAAAATGTTCACCTCTCATCCGAGCGGCTTTCTATCCAACTGGTGTTGAGCCAGAGATAGATAGATCTCCTCATCACTGGAGTTTCCGTCCTTACATGGCCAACCGTCCCCTAATGGCCGAGTCCTTGACCCCCGTGTCACTGAGTTTCATCACCTGTCTTGGGTTACACCTCTGGATAACGATGCCTATTGTCATGAGTACAGTATGCTTGTGCAGTAATTTCCAAAACAGGATTGTAAATGGATGAAAGGTCGAGTCTCAGTCCAGCCACCTCTATTTAAGGAAGGATTTTTTTATTTTTACAAAGATGGTTTTCTCGACTCCTCTCTGAAACCAACTGTATTCCAGACTCAACAAAGTGGGTGACAAAGTGCAGACTCTTCCTGGAAGGGGCTGTTCCTCACTATGTGACATCACAATGCAAGGACCCGGTCTTTTTCCTGGATTGGGAGGGGCGGGTGCTCAGAGAGCAGGTTCTCTCTATCTGTCTGTCTGACTGTCTCTCTCTCTCTCTCTCTCTCTCTCTCTCTCTCTATCTCTATCTCTCTATCCATGTGGTGTGTATGTGTTTAGGTGGGAGGAAGGGTTTCTCTGGAAGACTGCAGTGTAATTTTCAGCACTTATTTAGATTGTTTTCCAGCTCTTCCTCAGTCGTATTGGACTCTATTATTTGGCTGAAGCCATCTATTCCCAGTTGAGAATGAAGCTCTAGTGCTCTGAGTCGGCCTGGATTTATCGGCTGGGTCAACGAGCAGGAATGAATCCACCAGACGCACTTTGAAATCTCTTCTCACAGACAAGAGAGGGTGTGTGTTAGCACTGCTTGGTTTCTGTCTGCCGAACATTTTCTTTAATTCTTTTCTGATGTTATGTTGCTCCTTCAAAAAACATAAAAATTTCAAAATGCTTTTCTTCACATTTGTTTCTTATTTTTTAAGTCACTCTTTTTATTCTGTGTGCTCTTTAGTATTTGAATGTATGTGTTTATTTTTACCATGTTCAGAGTTGCGCTGGCTTTGTTTTTTCATAACTCGATTTTTGTTTGTTTCCTTCATTACCTTTGCTTCTAAGTTGTGACATTTCTATTACTTGTGACCAAATCGTGGATACCTTGTTAAAGTATTGCTCCATACTTTACCTTTAAGAGTACTCCATAGGTTGTGTTCAAGACTGCCCAAACCTAGTCCTAGAGATCTCCCAGCTGCTTTTGCAGCTCTCGCTACACCGCTCGCTGCTGATTAGCTCACTCACACCTGACTCACACCTGATCCAAGCATTCGGTGACAAGAAGTGCAGAGAGAAAAGCCAAGAACCCCCCTGGACAGAGAGGAGGATTTAGAGGTCATGTGGTCAGACTACACTAAGTGGAATCATAAAGCTTTGGTGGTGCTTTTCCTGAGCTCCCTGGCAAGACCAAGAGCCGGGGCTCACATCACATCTTAGCCTGGGGGCGTCTGTGTCCCTGAGGTGGGGGTTCTGGTCCTTGCTCTCGAGCGCTGGGCCTCTTTGAAACTCCAACAGCAAGTTGGCCTGGTTGGGCCCTGTTTGTAACACTCTCTGGGGACCCCCACTTCTCTTGGGTCTCCTCCTCCTGGGTGGGAGTGGGCCAGGAGGAGATTTAACCAGAAGAACGACCCGTACTTGTTTGACTATGATCAGAACTTCCTGCAGTATAACTTAAAATGCCGCTAACTTTCTGAAGGTGTCCCAGATATTAGTTTTATACCATGCTCTGTGTGGATACTCCATTCTGATTGGCTGCAGGGAGTGGATTATAAAATGATAATCCACAATGCACTCCTAAAACAGAAGTTCTGGTCACACAGCCCAAATGTAAATGATTGCATTGGCCTTAATTCCATTTGGTTACCCAACAACAGAAACTTGTAACATAGGTGGACAGACGTGATTCAACAGTTTATCACAACACCAGCCGTTAAAGTTTCCTTTGACCTGTTTGGTGAATTTGATCATTTTGAAGACTGAGATGCAGCAGAAGAGACAATAAGAAAGAGGAGAAGAGACACAAGGAGGTGACACCACCTTAGACTCTGGACTTTGTTTCTCTGAAACAAACCTTTGGGGTAAAAAAAAGCGCTAAGAGGTGAACCTTCCCTCCGAACTGATCTGTTGTAGAACGTTTCATGACGTTCAGCATACGTACCACTTCCCTCTGCTAGAGGCTCTGCACCCGTTACCATGACAACACATCGCACAGTGTATCAAATAGTTGTGAAAAAATGGTTGAACCTAAACAATAACAAGGTTAAAGTACTAATAATTGATGTGACATGTTTTGTTTTTGTTAGTGACCCTTCGAGGTGTCCATTATCAGAAATGAACAGATTTGGTGGAAGCAGCCGACCTCCTCTTGGCGTCAGACGGTTCAGGCTTTGGCATCGTCCATTCATTTCTAATAATGGACACCTTGTCGGGCATCATCCCTTACACACTGAACATGCTGCATTCTCACTCAGTGTGAAAATGTACAGCTGTAAACTGAACATTAATTTACTAATTTTAGAATATTCACAGCTCAACTGCTGGTTGTTGGTTTTGTCTCCTGAATCTTTTCATGGTTTGTTTGTAACTTTTAGGCTTTCGTTCTATATCTTCTTTATGAAATGAAAGTCATAGGTTGATGAGCTGCTTTTGTTCAGATGTGTTTTGTCGTTGAACTTCTCTGTTGTTCTACTGCTTTTTCTGCTTGTCTGTGATCTTTATCACTTCCTTTTTCTCCTTTCTTTTCTCTTTCATTCTTCTGTTTCCTATCTGCTCATCTCATCTGTCGCTTGCTCTTTTCCTTTGCTTTGTCCCGCGTTCTTGCCTGTCATCTCCCTCCAACCACATCTTTCCTTTACCCCCCCCTCTCCCTTTCCCTCCCTCTCTCCTGGAATCTAACAGAGCCCCCTCCCAGCCAGAGTATATCTGCCCTCACAACTCCTCTTCCGTCCTCTCCTTCTGGCACCCCTTTGACTTATTCCTCCTCCTCTGATCCCCCACCAGTGTCCCCAAGCCCGGGCGTTGCCCTTCCCTCTGCCCCCCGTGACCTGGTCCCTGTCCTAGTGTCCAGCCGATTTGTCCGACTGAGCTGGAGACCACCAGAGGAGACCGGGGGAGGGGTCCAGACCTATGGCATTTATTATTCCCAGGACGGAGTTGAGAGGTAAAACCATCATCTAAAGCCTGTTTTGCCTCCTGCAGCTGTGTTTACATCTGAAAGCCTGTTTAAGTGAGCTGAAGGAAAATTCCCTTTGGAAAAGTGTTAGCAAAATCTTTTTCCCCAAACATCAAAGATTTGCAAATAAAAAAAGAAGAAGAAAAAGCTGAAGTTCACAAAATGCAAATGGATTGTGAAGCTGGAACAGATGCTGAGGTTGATCTTGTGTTGAGGTTTACTGTTCTGGTGTGAAGTCGTCCATGAGTTCATGATGAAACACCTGTGATGTAGATCTGCATTAGCGTGACATGCAACCGTCTTCTGTCTTTTACATTATTAACACATATGCAAGTCCTACGCAGGGAAAAAAAACAGGTTGTTCTCATCTGGTTCATGTAGAATTTAACATAAATCTGGCAAATTACTGAGATACTGATGAGAAAACTGATTTCTTCTAACTTAAGAAAACTGCTCAGGGTGCTGAAAAAGTGAAATGCCTGCATGTGGTGACCTAAAATCCTGTTTAGTGGGGCAAACTTGCATTCAAACTCCCCTTTTAACAGTTCACTATAAAAGTTGTGTAGAGTTGTGTAAAGCTGCACACAAACATGATGTCAAACACAGCAGCAGCCTCTTCATTAAAGTTCTGCTTCACATAGCAGCTCTGAGAACAGCGGATAAAAAGGCAAATGCTCTGCCAGCGTTAGACGCTGACCGCCTAAAGTGGCATCTCCACAGGCTTTCAAGCTTTGTTACCTCGGGGACAACACGGGTCTGCAGAGATTTCGGGCTCCGGCTCCCTGGAAAAAGAGCCGATGAAGTTCTGTCTTAAAACGATAAAAGAAGGAGATTCTGTCAGTTTTAATGATTTAGAGGAAGAGCAGAGGCAGAGCTTTTGTCAGTTCTAATGGCTTAAAGAAAAATACAGAGATTGCTTTTGGCAGCGCTGGTAACTTTCAGAAAATAAGAAAAGAGTCTCACTAAGGGAAACAGTGAAAAGGACAATTGAAGATGAAATAAAGGGGCGGAGCTGACGTTTGTTCTCTGTGTTTTAATCATGTCGAGAACATATTCAGACAGTAAAACAGAGAAACAATGGAAATTTAGGAAAGGGTTTAAGGACATGAAAACCTTTTTTAATTTGGTCATTGAGTCAATAAATGCATCAGCTTGGGGTAATTTTCACAGCTGTATGTTAAGTGTACTCCTACGTTTTGGCAAAATATTCAATGTCTTTAAAAAAACTGTCACACCTGTAGATGCAGCAGTGATTTCAAACCGTTATGTGCTAAACTGATGGAATGTCTATATGATGGAACTCAGTAACTGCAAATCAAGGCGTTGCCTTTAATTTGTCATAAACCATAGTTTCATCCAGGATTTGTCTATCAGAGTTAAAAGAGACAGCAGGAAGACCAAAGAGGAGGTTCATGAAGGTGATTGGTGTGAGTGAGGGGGATGTAGAGTGGAGGGATGAAGATGAATCCTAAAGGGAGCCGCTGAAAGAAAAAGAGGGAAAACTGCCTAAACATAAACCTATTTTAAACTTAAATCCATCCATCCATAAATCCATCATCCATCCGTCCATCCTTCCATCCATAAATCCATCATCCATCCATCCGTCCATCCATCCATAAATCCATCCGACTCTTCTTTAACATGTAAATACACAAAAGGAAAATATTAAAAAACAAATATTTTTGTCAAAAAGCATAAGAAGATATTTAGACTGTATGATGCATCAAACACTAAAACAGTTTTAATTAAAAATCCTTCTTCTGGTCTGATCATTTTCCTCAAAACCACACACCTTTATGTTCCAGTGGCAGAATAACAAAGGAGTGAGTCATATTATCAATAACTGCTCTTCCTCTCAGGCTTCCTCTGTTTTTTTTGGCACGTTGCCGCAGAAGTTTGGTGATTCTCTGCAGGCCCTCCAAAAGCAGTCAAACTGTGCTGAATGGTGCCGTAGCTTCAGAGGTGCTTTTAGTAAGACGGTTCTGATCAGCGCAGGACTTTGACTGAACCTGTTGCTTCACATTCAAGTTTAAATGAAGAATAAACAGATTTATCAGCACAAGCACAGACGATAAAATCCATCTCCTTTTTTCTTTTCCTGTGGTCATGGACAGTCATATTTATTGCTGTTAGCCTTCTCCAGGCCAAAAAAGCTGGAGAGATTATAAGAATCAACCATGAAGGCCAAATAATATCTGCCCTAAAATATAACAAGCTCATTTGTAATGTCCCAAAAGTAACCTGATCTTAGCATTCACCAGTGTACCAAACATCAGAGGTTTTTCAGCTGTAATATCTGTGTCATTTATATCTTAAAATAATATAATAGGGGTTGAAGGGGAAATCTGTGTTTCTTCCATTTAGAAACCCTGGGTTTCTGGCTAGAAAACAGAGGAGGAACTCTTTCCTCCCTGGGGGGCTGAGAATTTCAGTAGAAGACTTTGACACTAGAGAGGGACTTAATGGTGGAATTGCAGTGCATAAATCCGTCTTTACAACTGAAAGTGTAGGGAAAAAATGTGGCTGTAAACTAGAGATAAAGTGAGTGTCAAAGTCATCCTTCATCAGAGGCTTTTGACCCCACCAGAGGAGGATGTGCTGAGGGCCACACTCTTTTTAGGGTTTGGGTCCAATGTTCCCTCAGAGCAAAGTGTCACTGCCAGTCCAAATCAACATGTTTGGCTTCAAGAAGCAGCCGTATGAGAACTGTAGGCACAGTGCTGGCCTCAAAAAACGACAGGAGAGACGAACATTTAGAACATTCATTGGGTAGTGTTTTAAAAACCAGGAAACTCATTTCAAAATCTATAAAAGCAGTTCCTGTCAGTGGTGAAATTTCAAGTGTATTTTGATGGACTATCATCAGTGAAATCTGAGTTCATTTAAAGCTTCCTGCATATTCAAAGAATCAAACCAGGAGTGACAAAAACATTCATTTACATGTAAGAATACCGTTGAAGAAAAGTTAGGCTTTGAGATGAACAGATGATCTGTTTCCAACACTCTGGCTGCTGTTTTTCATTTATGAGCTGCTTCTCCTTTTCCAATCTATCTGAATGGAAACCCATGATTTTACATCAGAAAGAAATGGTTACATTTTAATATTCCAAATAAAAATGCGATCTGTTAGGAGTTTAAACCCCAGAAGATTGAAGCGAGAACAATTTTGTATCTCATAAAATCTTGGAAGTTGTGTTTCCACTGTCACAGTTTTCCTTTTGATTTTTTCCAAATTCCAGTAGTGATTTGCTGTAGAGCTGATAACCTTTTGTTTTCTAATGTGTTAATTTGAATAATCATAAAATGTAAGTTTGTGCTTCCCTTTTTAAGAACACGGGTTTGTTGACGTTGTCAGTTTTTTTGTCTTTTCTCTTTGAATGAACAGCTTCCATCTTTTTAATGACCTGAAAACGACATGGTTCACATTTCTATCTCCTCCTCCACTGAAACCCTGTTATGTGCCGTGGATGCTGCAGTGGAAACATGGTAATGTTTGCAGCTGGGCTTGTGTCATCTGTGATCTGGTGATTAGTTATGAACTGTGAGGTTGAAGAGGTGCTCTGATCTGTGGATTAGCTTCAGGCTCAGAAGGATTACACAGATTACAGCTGATTACAGCTCCAACTATCTGCGCTGCAGGAACACAAAGAGCCTTTATGAATTAGAGGGGATTTAAAGCCTTGCTTTGAAATGTAACTTTTTCACAGCTGACTCACTCATGTTGGTCTTTGTTGTTGCAGAGAGCGCTCTGTGAACGTATCTGAACCAGAGTCCTTGGAGCTGACAGTCTCCAACCTGAAACCTGAGGAGAGCTACACCTTCAGGGTTGTTGCCTACAACGACATCGGGCCTGGAGAAAGCTCAGCAGCCCTAAAGATCACCACCAAACCAGACCGTGAGACTCACCCACAACCAACACAAGATCCAGCACTACACACTTAAGATCCCTCTCCTTCTGAGAAAACACTGTACCAAGTCTCCTGATCCTTTTCTTTGAACTAAGAACAACTCTTCCATGACTTTTCAAACTCTTATGTGTCTGAGGTGATGATTGGGTGAAAAGAAAAGTCACAGAAACACAGTTCAGGTCAGAGGCCATCATGGAAAAAGGTTCCTGTTGATCATAAAACATGTTTTTTTTCCACACATGGAGGTTTGTTCATGTTCAGAACATGGTGTGGTTTGGCTTCACCGACTGGTTAAACGATCAAAATGCTAAGAAAATTCTGCAAAAACATTATTGACTCAGTTTACAGTAGATGAAACAAAGTTTGACATTTTCTGTTTTTAAGAAGCAGACAAAGGAGATGCCAGGACCAGCATGACTGAGGCAGTTCCACTAGAACTCAGAGAGTCAGACTAAAACTCAGCTCATCTAGAAACCTGATGGTTCATTAATTTTCAATCTATCGCTGACGAGGCTGAGTCGTCGGGTTCAGCTCGCTTTCATTAAGATTACATTTGCATGAAACTAACTAGAATGTTTTCCTGATTATGTTTAGCAGCAAAACAATCACTGGTTGCCTGGGATTATTATTGTTTTCCATTAATTACTTTTTTCATTTATGCATTAGCCAGTTTCATCATTTAAAAAACATTTTGGTTTGTGACTTTATTAAGCTGCAGTCCAAAAAATAAAAAATAAAATAAAAATAATTATATATATATAAACACATACACAGTATAAACAGATATTTTTTATTTTTTTATTGGAATGGAAAAAAACTAAGTCAGTCATTAATGCTACTCATCAGGATGAGAACCACTCATTCAGACATGCGGATAAAACTGATCTCAAACAGGAGTGTAGTGCTACCTGTGCCAGGTTTACCTGGACGTTTATGCCCAAAGTATTATCTCCTGTCTCTGCCACTGTTACCAGTCACTTGTAGAAACGTAGGGAAAGTGTGGTTACAGAACTATGGAAGCTCCTCTGTAGCATGAAGCTCATGGTTGGTGAGAAGCATGAAAACCTGCAGAAAAAGATGCTCCAAGTTCCTAAAAATGATTTATCGTTGAAATGCTGGGACTTTTGTCTGCTGAAAATGGTTTTATTTGGTCAGAGATCTTCAGAAATAGGAAGTAGAATCTCAGTCCACCTAAAGTCAGTTTAACTAAGCTGGAACCAATCTGGGAATTTTGTGACCCTGATCCATTGAGACTAAGTTTAACAGAATCTCAGGTGAAATGAGACCTGTTTTTGTTTTGCATGTGAAGGTCAAGCAAAAAGCAACAACCTGAACCCTCAGTTTCAGACGGTTGCACTGTGTTTGACTTTGCACTGCAAAAAATAAAAACAATTATGTTGAAGATGCTGAAGTTCTCCTTTGGAAACGCTGAACAACATTATGAACATTGTCCCATCATCAGTGTCACAGAAAAATATCAGAAATGGATTCTGTGGTCCATTGGATTTGTGGTAAAATACACATCATTTTATTTTTAAGAAAAAACGGGTCTGGGTTCTGATGGGCAAGTACCAACTTACAATGCTAACCCAAAGAAGTCTATTGAGGAATTATTTTCCGGGTTAAAAATCCCTCTCCAATCATCTACTGATCTATTTCCAAAGCGTTCCCAGTGGTTTTGTAATGATGACGATGTCGTTTTTAGCCCAGATCTAAAAACCTGCATCGTCTTCTTGGACATAGTTTCTGCAGAGCGGCAGGAGTTTATTAGAGAGTCATCGCTAAATTGTGGCGCGGAAGTAATTCCCCGCTGATATCCTATTACTTATTTATTTACACTCTCTCCTGGTAGCTTACAGCCCCTCATACCCCCAACCTAACATTATGCAACAAAAACAGCAGCAACATCAGATCCATCCATCGGTCCGGTTCTGATCCAGATTCCAGCTCAGAGCAGGAAAACAAAGACGTTCATGGATCTGTTGGTCTGCAGGTGGATGATCAGAAAGGGGCGGAGCTGGGAGACTGTGGCCCCACCCATTAATGTTTCTACATCATAACTCTGAGCTTTTTTAAAAAAAACATTTTTGTCTGTTCCTGATTCATTATGTGAATAAAGAAATACTCAGAAAAAACAATTCCTTTATAAAAGTCTTCCATGAGAAAAGATCACAATGATTACATAAATAATGGAATGTTGCTCAAATAACAGCAATAATAGGTTGTTGTGCTTCATGAGTGTTTGTGAGATTAACAAGTGTGTGTCTTTCTACAGTTGAGGTCCCCAGCAGGGTGGAGTCTCTTCGAGCTTTGGCCCTTTCTCCAACATCCATACAGGTGAACTGGGAGCCCCCCAGCCATCCCAACGGCCCCATTCTAGGCTATAGACTGCTTTGGACGGAGAGCCCATCTGGCAAAGAACAGGTCAGCAAATTAGTCATGAAGGCATGTGGGGGTTATCATAAATCTTTGTGCACAGTCATGCCTCTACTGTAATGACGTGGAATCACTGTTGATCTGCTGTGTTTAGAGCGTGGAGGTGGGTGGGCTCACCTACAAGATGGATGGACTCAACAGGTTCACGGAATATACCGTTCGTGTTTTGGCAATCAATCGCTACGGACCAGGAGTCGCCTCCGAGGCCATCGGTGTCACCACCCACTCAGATGGTGAGCTCCTCCTTAACTCCAACTGATGGCTTAATTATGACCCCAGATTCCAGTTCATCGTGTGATGTCAATCCCCTTGGCTTTACTGTAGTTAGACATTTGAACGAACAGGCAGCCTGTTGGGCTTTTAGTCTGGCCATGTTGAAACATTCAGCATCGATGTTATATCAGCATCGATATATATATATATATATATATATATATATATATATATATATATATATATATATATATATATATATATATATATATATATATATATATATATACATATATATATATATATATATATATGTATATATATATATATATATATATATATATGCAAGAGTTTGTGTAGTTTGGTGTGAATTCTTTTGAGTTGAAAAACTGGAATACACACTTTTATCTGCAGTCTGCAGATAAAAACTGTATGTGTACTTTCATGATGTCTGATTCTTTCCAGCACTAAAGGTCTGTGCATGGCTTTTATATGGTCAGAATAATTCTAAACTATAAAAAAGTGAATTTATTTTCAAATACACAATCTCACCATTGTAATGGTATTTCAACATTACTGAAGTAGATTATCCCCGGGGGTGTAGTTTAAAGGTGAACACCTTGTTTCATTGGTGGTTACTATTTAGACTCTCACTGGTCATCTGGAAATCACTCCACCACTGTTCCAGTCAGACGTTTCATCAAACAAACTTTAACCGCTAGGACAGCATCACACAGCCACTACGTACATTTAGCGCATATTTCACGGATGATAATTGGCCGTACGTGGATATATGTTAAATTTTAAAGACCTGTCGGCCGAAACCATCGATGGACATCTGAGCACATCGATGAATGAAGAACACAAGAAACACGTATGAATTATGTAAATGACCCATGTAACACCAAAGAACGACATTTCATACGTGGAAAATGTACAAAATGTACGTAGCGGTTATGTGACACAACCTTCAATTAGGCCATTTTCATTACAGATCAGCCATCGGCCACATTGTTCCTGCATTAGCTTCAAAATAGGTGAGATTTAAAATGTGTTACTACAATCCAACTATGGGAAAACAATGATAACTCTATTATCAGCAATGTCTTCTTAGAATGAAAAATGCTAAAATAATAAAGAGCAACAAATCAAAATACAGCCTGCTGCCTAAAGAGTTGCTAGACCAGGTTCTCCCTCTCAGCGTGCACGTTTGTGTGTTTGAGACAGAGAACGTGGAGCAGCGAGTAACAGAAGGACACTCTTTAGCTCTGCTCACGGATGTGTCAGGAGTTTCATTAGGAAACGGGGGGGTCTTTAATTAACCCGGGAGAGGCTTCATTTTAGCCTCTCAGACTGACACATTAATGGAGTCTGAGCAGAGCCGCTCTCTCGTTCTTTCTGACCCCTTTACTCAGCAACTTCCACCGACACAAAGCAACCCTAACTAACCACTGTCCTCAGCTCCGCATGGAGCCCAAACCCCCCAGACTCACCAGAAGTCAACACATCCGCATCATAATATTGAGACAAACACACACATATGTGCACAAACTAAAGCTACCAAAGGGTTGCTTGTTATGTCATTTGATAGAATATCAGACCATTGTGATCAAAAAGTGTATTCATATTAGGGAAATCCCATAATGGCAATGCAAAATTAGCCTGCCTACAGCTAATGCTGTACTTTGAACATCTGTCCATCTACATTATTTCTATGCAAAAGTTGAAAGGAAATAGAAATTAAAGTAAAGGACACCTTTACTGTCGGGGAATCTTGTGCTCCTAAACGATCTTAATCTTGTGTTTGTATGCAGTTCTCCTTTTCGTTGATTGCATCTCCCTCTAGTGGGAATGAATGAAATCTTTAAAGTCATGGTTGAATGTAGCTGAGTCATTCCTGATAAAGAAACCTTCATCTTTTCCACACAGCCTGACGGGGAACAGAAAACAGCTTCCTCCACTTAAATCTAGACCTCCGTTAGATGAACATGTTTGATAGAACGAGTCTTCTCTCCTTTCTGTCTGCTAAATGTCAAGTATCATGCCCTCTTCAGAAGACACTTAACCTTTTTCATGCTTTTCTTCTATGTGTCTGCAGATGTGGCAACTGCACAACTGTTTGTTAGAGTCTACATCGCGATAAGTTAAAACAGTTTGTCAGTGTGGAACGCAGAACCGCGAACTCATGCTCCTAAAATGTTAACTATGTTCAATAGTTTGCACAGCAGCTCCTTCAGAATGGGTCTAAGCTGTCACACATCATTGGGAACAGCTATAGATGTGTTTGAGACGACATGACACGTCTTTACTGTTTGCAGAGAACATGTGTGCAAATGTTACAATCATGTTCCGAGCGAGTGCAACACAAAAGCAGAGTTGTGTGATTCACACGACACTCAATATTACGCACCGATGTGAGTTTTTTTATTCCCAGAACTCACAGTGAAACATAAGCAAGTGCTGCCTTAAAATGCTGGATGGATGCAGATTTTAATGTTGTGCTTTACATAACATAAAATGTGTTACCAGAAAGATGATTAAACCTAAAAAACAACAAATAACAAAAGTAGTTGTTAGAAAACTAAGGATGAAGATTTTGTCTGTTATTTGACCCCCTAATGAATGATGTCCGCCTCACATCACTGTGACCAAAGAATCCACACAAGGTAGGTAAACTCGCTAATGATCAATATTTCTGAAAGAGGGATGCATGATGTCATTGGAACAGATTCATCTTTCCAGAAGCAGAGAGAGCGATGCTGTCACCAGTGAACCTCCATAAAAAAGGCGGAGCGCTTGTCAGCCTGTAATCACCCCATAAAATGATGCACAACAACAAATGTGCAATTGCGCATTTACAGGCAGTTGCAAACTGACCTTATTGTGAATCTACCATCTGCATTTTGACGATAACACTCACTTGTGAGCTAATTGAATCGACAATAAAGCCCGCACAGCGACTGTTTCAACGGCTGTGTGTGTCGGAGCAGCTGAAGGAACAGATAAGCCGCTGATGCTTCATCATGCTTCTGATTGGACAGCAAATCAAGCCAAGACGGCCTGATTCTCAGCTGAACTTTACACTTTTCACTAGTTGCTGCACAGGCAGACATAAATCTGTCGTGTCTTCCAGCATTTTGTCAGTGTTCTTGTATTTCTGTTCATCGCTTTCAGTTTGGTGTCAGTTTTTATTTTTATGATTGAAGGTTTTCTGTTTTTGCCTCTCTTCCTGCATTGATGTTGTTTTTATGCACTTAAACTTATTAATCTAAACTTTGTGCCACTTCATCTAAAAATGTTATTTGATTTTTCAAACATCCTTTTATGTTATTGCTTTAATTTTCTGTCCGTTTTCTTGTTTTCTTTGTATTTCATTTGTTTTTCTGTTATTCTTTTTCAATGGACGTCCATGCGATCATTATTTTTATTTTTTTAACACCAGCAGCAGTCACGTTGTTGTCTAAATGCCAAACATTAAGCTCAACACTTTGAAAAAACAGTCCATGCCAAACAGCGAATGAAAGAAAGTCCGTGTAATGTGGCTCTGTTACAAGCCAGCTAATGCGTGGGACGTAAGCTGTGCAAATTTCAACTGTTGACAGTTCTCTTAGTGAAGCAGATGTTCCCATCCGTTTAAATGTTAATTATCAGCCTTTATGTGACTGTTTTTCTGTCTGCTCCTGTCCTAGTGCCCAGTGCGCCGCCACAGAACATCACCTTGGAAGTTGTCTTGTCTAGAGTAAGTCCAAAATATCTTACCTTAAAATGAGTGTGAAATATGTGGCCTGAGCTCAAACATGTTGTCGTGTCACACTGCAGTCTATTTACACAACACCTTGCACCTCTTTTAGGAGCCAAAGCGCTTCACAGTCACCATCCTATTCTGCCGTTCACTCACACCGTCATTCAGCGACTGATGGTGACAGAAACGCCATCAGAAGCAGCACATAAACGGCCGCTTCAGTCTGTGGACATCAAACTGCCATCAATCAACGTTATAAGTGCAAACTTGAACTGATGAATACAACACTGAGACGGGGGCGAAGTCAGAAAATTGATTCATAAGTTGCCATTTAAGTTTGCAGTGATTAGATTGAAAGAAGTGTAAATTAATGAAACAACGGTGTGATAAAACCTGTTTTAGCTGTCGTCTTAAAATCATATATCCATACGTTACTGCAAAGTTGCTGGTCAACCTCTGAAAAATCTGATTCAAATCAACTCAGAGCTCACCCATGGTGATAGAAATAGTTGTTATGAGTTGACATCATTTTTTACTATCAGGTTTATTAAGCAATAAATGAGAAAAAAAGTCCCACAAAAACTAGACACAGTAAATGTTATCTTTTTTCAGGGTCTAAATCCTTAAGCCTTTCATAGTAAACTATATCCACATTTATGATGAACCATTTTGTTTATGAAATATGAGTTGTTATTACAGCTCATTTTCATACCCAGAAGTAAGATGAGTCCATCTCTGAGGCTCCGCCTTTCTCTCCTTGTGGGCTCCACCCATTCCATGACATCATCATCATAGAGTCGGCCTCAGCAGCGTGTTTGTGTTTCTTCAATGAAAAACAAACAACATCTGAACTTTTGCAAAGATGGATGTTGTTCATATAAAGGAAAGAGTTTAGCCAATCACCGCTGGCTCCATGGGGGCCTGGGGGCGGGGCTGGCAGCGCAGACTCTTCCTGGAAGGGGCGGTTCCTCACTTTTTGAAATCACACTGTGAGGACCCGCTTGTTTTCAAGGATTGGGAGGGGCTGGTTTTTGGAGGAATAATCAGAAATGTGTGAAAGGATCAAAATACCACTATGGTTTTTTTTTGTGAGGAATGAACATTAGAAACACTGAAAATCCCCAAAAGTTGATTATAGATGGAATAGGCTCTTTAAAAGTTGTGATCAGATGCAAATTGCTCTAAAACATGTTGGAAGCTGGAACGGGGGATTTCTGACCCATTTTCAGAAATGCATTCAGTCATTGTGTTGGTGACGAGACGTGAAATGTTTGTTCAGGATGATTTCCCAAGATTCCTCACTGGATTCTGAGCTGATGACTGTTTGTTCTGACACGTGTCTGAACTGTGACATGACCATCACTCAGCAGTTGCTCTCCAGTGACATGACCTCGTTTCATTGATTGATGGGATCCTAACTCTATTATGCATTCTCCCCCTTTCATTTATGTTTCCCTTTCTCATCTATATCTAGCTGTTCCTGTGATTTATATCACAGAAACACTCCTCACTAGGGTCAAGGTTACTTTTTATCTTATCCTCTATTTGCCATTTTTTCTGCAGAAAAAGCAGATGTTTACTGTCCCAGCAGCAGTAGGTTGCAGAGTCTTTTGCTGATATAAAAATACATGCATTTCTTTTTAGAGATGAATATTCTCATGTGAAAATGTGACAATCATCAAGGAGCCATTCTCTCAATAAGGTAATAGTGAGCAATGATGGTGCAGAAGTTCTTTCAGACGTCTGGCTGAGGCCTAGATGAAGTTTCAAAGGTCCAGGAGAGTAAAGAGACAAATTCCAAACAGGGGGTTTCACACGTTTGTCACTAAGCAACAGGACAGAGAGAATGATGAATGCCTCATGTTAGAAGCTCATCATGTGCTTTCATGGAGAATAGGTTGATGCTGTCTGTGGAAAGTTGACCTCATTTAGATTCTGCCTGATTATTTTTCCCACACATCCCTCATAGTTCTCCACCTTTCGGTATTTAGATACAGCTTGATCAATCAGTGATGTCAGATCAGTTTGGACTCCATCTCCAAACAGAAAGAGGACAGAAACTGTGACTACATGCAGAAAAGCGCCTTCAATAGGCTGTATCCACACCCTGAACTCTGAACCGGATTTTTATTTGCACACTGGACATGTTGGCTGGTTTGGTGGGAGGGACCTTGGACACCCCAGCCAACAAACAGGAGGGGTCCACCAAATTTCAGGGCCACCTTTCAGCTCACTTTGTTGTCACACACAATACACACTCATAAATGCATATTAACAGGGAGGAGGGCTGCCTCTGCCCCATCCCTCATGGGGGGGGGGGGGGGGGGGCAGCTGGTGCAAAGGGGGTAAATGAGTGTCTTAACCGCTGGCTCATTGGACGCCTGCCGCTCATCCTGTCATTGTGATCATGTAACACACCTGCTCAGTCAGGTCCTCCCAATATTACCCCAGAGCCACATCCTGGGAGTTTCTACTTGTCCCAGCAAGACAGTTCATGCCGGGTCACGGGGTAAACTTACAGACCATCACCCAAAATCCTGACCTTTGATTGACGCCATGCCTCATCCGTCAACAACCCTCACTTGCTTCCACCAAGACTTTGCCTTACAGATGACCGTGTTGGATCATCTGAATGCTCTGCATCTCATCACTGCACATCCACTTCCTGACAGCAGCAGACTAAAGCCAACGATGGCTGAAAGAGCCCAATTCCTGCTCAACAGCTTCAAGTTCAATGGTTTATTTAGCTGAAAGTCTGCAGACGCTTTCAGACGGCACAGCGTGCTTGAAGGATTTAAACACTCATTACTGTGAGCTAAATGTTTCATCTTTTACTTAATATTTCAGCAAATGACTAAAGTAGGAGCGGACATCTCTAAGTACGCTCTATGTTTTTACACCAAAATATCTGAAAGCAGAAATAGTTTAAAGAAGCTTCTGGCAGTGCAGACAGAATCTCAACAGGCTGCAGAGCGGTGAAGAGTGTTACGGTCAGCAGAAAGGATTATGGAAACCTCAGTCCTCTTTATTCAGATCACTGTATCAAAGGGGCAGTCTGTCCTGGGCCGGGAAAATCTTTAAACATGCCCCTCATCCCACCAGGGATTGTTTGTCCCACATGCCTCTGGATCGAGCTTTCACACAGTTCGATGGATAACCACCAGGTTCTTTGTCAGGATTAAGAGTTTTCCCTAACAAAGAGAAGAACCACACAGGAGATGAGAATCTTCTGCAGAAGGAGAAGCCCGCCTGTCACTGAGGAGTTCTGCCCTCCCAGTGGATCCAGTCTGGTTTTATTGGTGGTAGGGGTTGATAAAATAACAGTGGGTCATTCAATCAAGCAGAACAGGAACATCATATCTTGTATAGTCAGCAGCAAGAACATCAGTGTTTCATTTTCTGGTGATTATAGTGTGTACACTAGTCACCAGGCGGCCACCGTGTGACCTCCAAACATGTCCAGGCGGCCACTGACCGCTGTCAAAAAATTGTCTGGTCGCTATAACATTCAAACTTTTTCTGAAAACCTCGGGGCCCGCCGCGTGGCGTGTAAAAACGTGACTGCCACCTCCCTATTACAAATGCCGCCACGCAGCCACCTGCAGATTTTGCTGATCAGTCAGGCTGCTGCAAGGAGCCCACACTTGTGATGTGAACAGAAGTGGGGGCTCCTACTGAGGTCCACATCCTGTGCCGTCTGCAAGATTTAGGTGGAGGTAAAAAAATGAAAAATCTCTCTGACCTGTCCGCTACTTCACCTTAACTTACCCTTATTATAGTATTTGCTACAAGCTGTCACCCACAGCATGCCAGTAGAATAAAAATTCACTCTACGGGCTCCCTGAGCGGTCTACGACATTAATATTCATTTGATATTATACAAACTGTGCGCCCCACACAGGTTTTCCCATAATTCACCTGTAATCACATGTGAGGGCAGTTGTGCCTAAGACCTTTTTAGATTAGAATCCTTCTCTTAGTTTCATCCTAAAGGATCATTTTCACAATCGATATGCCTTTTCAGGGAAAAACGTCTGATTGCATTTAGAACCTCAGATTTACATCATCAGAGGAGTTCTTCTTTCAGGAGCCAAACTTAAGGTCAATGGATCTGCGGTTCTGTTCCCTTCTGCGTTGTTGTTTTATTTAGGACTTCCTGTGAACTCCAGCATCATCTGAATAATCCTCTTTAACTGCCACACACCCACAGCTGTGCAGCTCTGTCGTGCACATGCATGCATGTCTATCAGTGTGTGTCGGTTCAGCCTGAGCCAGTTTCTCAGCAAGTCATTGCTGAAGAAGAAAATCTGTCTCCTTTGTCAAGTTTTGCTGTCAGACCAACTTTTCAGACAAATGTGACATTTCCTCAACTTTCCTCCAGTCGGCACAGAGTTGCTGTGAAAATGTGTTGAACGCTTGGTTGAACACGGCTCTGGAGGGTTTACTGTCTTGGGCTCTGGGGTCTTTGCCCTGAAATCTCCAGAGAGTCAAGTTTGGGTGACTGTCACTGACAGATTCTTATGAAATAGGTGTTTCTAGAAACAACCAGTTGAAGTGGTTTGCACTATTGTGTCCAGCAGCGGTTTAAAGAAGTACTTTTAAATGTGTAGAGAAAGTAAACATACTGGTTACTTTCTGCAAGAATCATTGCATCTAATAGATCTACAGTTTTAGCTTTTCATCCAAACCCTTTTAAAGATTTTAGTTTGACTTGATTTATCATGGAACAAGATTTTGTAGAGGTCACTGCAGCAACTAATACCCCCTGTGAAGCTGTGATTTGTTGGCATAATCCAAAAAAGGAAAATGTAGATTCACGGAAGCTTTACTGTTCCATCAGCAGCACGGAGAGTCTCTTATATACATCACACCCAGTGCTCTGTGCAAATAACTATGATTTGGTCTCTTCAGTTGTAAAGTCCTGCTGGGTTCATGTTGTTGCACACAACTGATAATGTGCCGTTCTTCTTACTGTAGGCACAGTAAAATGTTTCCGAGGTTTTTTCTTTTTTTGTAAAATGTGACATAAATTACTTGTTGCATACAAAAACATGGCATCTATGCAATTTTGCAAATGATTTTGAATTTTTATTTTCACGTTGCAGACTTTTTAAATGTTTGATCGTTTTCATTATATTTATTCTTCAGTCATTTTCTCTTCCTTCTGACCTCTTCCTTTGTGACTGTCTCTGCTATTTTGAGGGTTATTCAAGGTCCCCTCTTGTACTCCAACCAGGACAAAAAGTTGGACTTGCTTCCTTAAGCGACCACTGGAAGCTGCAGAAAAGAGCAATCTGTCATGACACCTACCGGTACATTATGGATTCTAGCTTTACTCCAAAAAAGAACCTTATTTACAGTCTGGTTTCTAAAAAAAAAGTCTTTATTATTTATAGCTTTTTTCCTATCAAGGACAAACGGTGGGGTGGATTTAAATCCGCTAGATTGCCGCCACATTATTACTTTTTCTGCTCGCTACGCTGAGTTACCGCCGGCTGTTCTGGTTACTATTGACCGATGGCGGGACAGGTCGCCACCCTGTCAAAGAATCCATGGAACTGGAGCTGGCGAAAGCCGACGCCCAGGGTCCAGCTGGACCGCGGGTGCCATGGTAGCGGGCTCCATCGCTGGCAGCCCGTCCAGGGTGTATCCCGCCTTTGCCCACCAGTAACTGGGACAGCCCCCGGCAACCCCGCAGCCCCAGCAGGTTAAGAAACTGGATGGAAGTTCAGGATGGAAATCCTTGCATCGAGCAGCCACGTTGGATTGATTTTTCTACCCTTTAACCATTGTGCTGTCCTAGGCACTTTAACATTGGGAGTGGGGTCATCTAGACCCACTAGACAGTGCTCTGAACCTTTTTTCTTCAATGATTTGTGATCTTCACTGGTGTCCATGGATTACATGAAATCTTTCCACCTTTATCCACCTTTGTCATGGTAGGGAGAACACGTCAATGGAAGGGGGGGGGGGGGGGGGGGGGTCATCTAAGATAGCACAAGGGTTAATCCAGTCACTGAAAACGTCATGTAGCCAAAGTTGAATCCCTGATTCACCGTGCCAGATGCCCAAATCGCGCCACATGACCTCAGACCACATCTCTATATCGACTTAACACTCAAACTCAACAGTGCAATTCGTGTGGACATCCTACACTTACACATCACATGCACACACTGTGTGGGTAGCATTTGTGCAATTTCATGAAGCAGCCAGTAAACGTACCTTACTAACTGTGTAAAGGGACCGATACGTGATAAATACATCATAAGTCTGTGTGACTTACATTACCCTAAAGCAGTGTTTTTCAACCAGTGTGCCGCGCCACACTGGCCGTGGAGAAATTGCCCTCATTAACTGATCCAAAAATAATTTTCCATCGCCAGGAAATCAACTCTTTGTTCATCCAAACAGGCCCTGATAAAACACTGAGTAGTTAGGAATATAAAAGATCTTAAAATTACTTTTTCTTTGTGTTTATTTAATTCTATTAAAGACATTTTGATAAGAATCACGGTACCGCGATTTAGCTGCAGCTATAACTGTGTAAGGAAAAGTCCCGCCCCTTTAACTGTCTCCACCAATCATTCTTGAAGGCTTAATCACATGTTATCAGTCTGACCAATCAGAAGTGGTTAAAGTCTTCACTTCCTTGTTCTTAATTTGGCTGATAAAGTCGCTCAGTTCTAACAAAAATACCAGCTAAAGCTCGTCTTTAGCTGGTGGTTCATCTCTTAGAAAAAAACAGCCACAACTTCCTGCTTTTTCTGCCACAATTATCACAAAAATCCAGGTGAGATTGCGCGCGGGGTGGGGGGTGGGGGGTGGGGGGGGGGGGCTGTCGATCAATACAGACCATGAATTTCTGCTTCTTTTTTTTTGGATGCTGGTGTGCCGCGGGATTTTTGTCAGGGTTAAAGTGTGCCGTGGCTCAAAAAAGGTTGAAAAACACTGCCCTAAAGAATACTTCATGTTACACTTACCACATGCACAACAATGGTACGTTCCATGACAATCCTTAAGGTGGGCACACGGACCTGAAGGGACACACCTGTGCTACTTTAAAAATGTAGCCCCTCCTCTCTATGACCCCTTATGGGCCTGGACAAGCCCAGAAACCCGCAGCGCCAGTACAGGTCAACCCTCGATTGTGATTAAGACGTGAGGTGAAAACAGAAATAAAACAGAATGAAACAAACCACAAAAAAAAAAAAAATCCCCCGTGGCTGGTTGCTTGTGGTTTTGACTGTGCTGAATTTATGGACTTATAACTGAGTTTGCTGTTGTGTGAACAGAGTCAAATTGTTGTTTTTGGGACTGGGGCGTAAATTGTTGAACAAATCAAGCTGTGAAACCCTCCTGTCACACCTCTGGCACTGCTTTTCATTCAAAGGGTTTGTACTTATCTCACCAAAACAAAGCAGACCTATGCATTTATGCCGTCTGCTCAAAGCAAAACGCAGCCATGCTTGACTTGGTATGTATTCAGACTGCACACATTTAGTTCCCCAAAAGTGAAACAGATAATCGTTCCCCCCAATAATCCAGAACAGATTTTCAGTCCGAATACGCTAGGACCTGTAGTCGCTCTCAGACCCGTCCTTGGAGGTCTCCAATCGGACTGAGCTTCGGTTTGCTAAGAGATTGCTCAGTCTGAATACAATCTGTTCTCGGAGCGGAACAACTGAACCAAACGACCACCGTAGCCGGTGGTCAAGTGATGTAAACAGAGTAGAAAGGAAGGAACCGATGAGTTGTGGAGCGTTATAAACCGCTATAAAAGCATTTTACATGCTTTTCTGTGTCTCGTTACGTGGCACAAGCTGCTGTGACTTGGTCAGTTCTCATTGGACTTGGTCAGGACCAACGGACTATTCCAGTCTGAATACACCCTTAAAGTTTTTATCAGCCGTGTTTACAGGTTTGTATTTCGAGAACCCAAAGTTTGACAAATGAGATGAGAACTCATGCAATTGGCTTACAATTCGACCCTACTGTCATCTTCCACTTTTATCTTAATGAAAACTCCAAGAGTTTTGTTGAAGCTGAAGAAATCAAAATGTTTAAGAACCCAGGATTCATGCGTTTATCATATTAGTATAAATAAAGTCCGCCATGGAAACACTAATAGTGTGTCAGTTGTAATATGTTAAGCCCAAGCAGTTTTTTTCTGCATACACACTGTTGAATGTTATGTTACTGAGCAAATAAAGACATTTTGCCCTCTGTGTGATTGCTCCTTTTACCCAGAGGGCATACCACAAGTGTGTCCACACAACTACACACACAAATACATGCACTCACTGTCAATGTGATTGCAGCTCTCACCCAGAGGACAAGAACAAACAATCACAGATTGAATTCAGGGAGTGTTTACCCACCTGGTCCTCTGTGTGTGTGTTTAAAAGTGTGTGTCTGTGTGTGGTTGTGTGTGTGTGGTTGAGGTCATGGTGTGAATGAGGTGCTCTGTATGCAGCTCTCACACAGCTGCTCGCATACAGAAACACCAGAAAGCCACTTAAAATAGTCGTTGGTGGTCGTCATAGTAGAAGCAGAAGTAATAGTAGTAATTTTTTCAATATTTTAAATGTTTTATCACATGTACCAAAAGTACAATTATGAAGTTTCAGCCAGAAACACAAGTATTACAGTTGACTGTTGACATGGTACTACAGACACGGCATTGGCTTTAAAAACGTTTTCTTTCTGCTCTTTTTTCCATCTTGTCAATCAAAACTGTTTATGTTTATGTTAGGTAGAAAATAGAGAATAATCTTTTCAGGTTTCAGGTGCACGGCTAAGGACAGATGCTGCTATAAACTTTTCTTTCAGATACCATTTGCATTATCAGCCGCTTCCAAAATGAACTTTTGCTCAGCCGCTCAAACGGCTGCCAGCTTCTACTGTCTATGATTTCTCCATTATTATTGCAGCACGGAACAAAGATCATTAAGAATTGGGAGGATTATGGATTCTGGACTTGTTCACTGGAGCACCTGTTATTCTGCAGTAATTGTTGTGCAGATAATTGACCGGACTCAGTCAGGACACTCTGACAGCGCCTGGGTAACAAACTCCACAGGAAAACCACAGCTGCATCTGCAAAAATTGATCACAAAAATATAATATGTACACACATCTATAGGCAAAGAGAATAAATGTCCATATTGTCAGTTTCTGCAGAGGTCTTGAGAGCTGGTTACTGTGGTGTGAACGTATCTTAAGGAGTTTTTAATCTGAAATGTTGGGGTCACAGATTTTTAGTCTTTGTTAAACTTCAAGAAAGGAGAAAAGTAATAAGATTCTTTATAAGTGTGTTAAAAAAATACCAAATTATATGCAACTGTCAAAATTTTCAAAAAATCCTATTACACTTATTTTTTATTATTGATATTTGGGAGCATGCATTGCACATATATGGTTATGATCTGATTAATTATGAATCTGATTACTGCAGATTTAGTAGTGTCAGATCTATGTTTCTCTTCAGCGTGTGCAGGTGTTTGTCCTTCAGTGCCGTCTACTTTCTGCACTACAGGGTTGTTTAGGCTGCGCTCAGCACTGATTATTATCTGCGTTGCCTTCATCAGCTTTCTGCAGACCGCCCTGCATTTACCTTACATCCTTAGAGGGAAAATTCAAAACGAAGGAAGCTCTGGGCTTTTCTGAAGGCGCTGAATGAGGCCATGACTCCGCTTGTCCTGCTGCTCCACATTGTCAGCTGGCTGCTGAATACAAAGCAGCTGCAGGAGGGATTTCTATTCCTGACTCTGACATTTTCTCTTCTGCTTTGGTTAAAGATGTGTAGTGTCAGAAAAAAGTGTCAGTCCGGGGATTTACAAATTCACCTTCAAATTAACAGATGGAGTCTAAGTGGTACTGAACCTCTACATCCATAGAAACCATTTATTTTAGTCTGCATGAGAAAAATCTAACTGTATTACCTGACAGGACCAGTAGTGTTCTCATACCATAGATTTCTGTGTCTTCAGAAGGATCTATGACCTAGCCTGAGCTCTGACACCATTGTTTCACACACTGCATGCCAGACACACGATAAGCGGAAGGACGAATGGTTAGACATCAAGAGCAAAACAAAGAAGTCTGTCACACCTGACTGGCTTGTTTTCTTTGACACTAGGGTCTGTCTTATAGATAGAGCCAAACTCTGTTTGCTTGTTTGTTTTGAGAAAGAGACATAGGCACGTCAACTGTCTTGTTATTAACTTTAAAGCTTTGGAGAATCTTGCTCAGGGGCCACAGTCCTCTGGTCCCCTCTGAAAGCTGCATGGTGTGCCTAACTGTGCATAGAGAGGCCACAGCAAGGAGCAGAGCAATCACAAGAGCCAAACCAGCCATGCTTTGTGATGAAATATCGCTGGGCATAGTACAGATTGCACGTTGTGGCCCAAACATGTTTTGAGAAAATCTCCACTTAATGCCTTGGTCACACTCACCCAAAAATGGGGTTGACCTGTACAGGTGTTGCTGGTTTCTGGGTTGTCCATCCTCATAGAGGGTAACAGAGTCCAGGTGTCTCATGCAGTCACCTTAAGGGGTGTTACAAAAATGGAATGTAGTAAGTAAGTACTTTGTGAAGTAATTTGTAAGGATAATATAAGTTACACACACTGATGACGTACCGCTAATGCTGTCGTACGATATACTTTACACAGCACTTCACTCATTAGTAAGGTGTGCTCCATCCATCTATCTATCTATCTATCTATCTATCTATCTATCTATCTATCTATCTATCTATCTATCTATCTATCTATCTATCTATCTATCTATCTATCTATCTATCTATCTATCTATCTATCTATCTATCTATCTATCTATCTATCTATCTATCTATCTATCTATCCATCCATCCATCCATCCATCCATCCATCCATCCATCCATCCATCCATCCATCCATCCATCCATCCATCCATCCATCCATCCATCCATCCATCCATCCATCCATGTCCTTATTACTAAAGCACGTGGCGAGGGCTGACAGTGGACTTATAGATTTAACTGATTCTATGTTTTTTCTTTTTGTCCCTTGCCTTGTCCTCTCAAACCTTTAGCTTCTCATCTCGTTTCATAATAATTTCTGCTGTAATCAATTAGCAAGATGAGGTGCAGCAGAGGGAACAGGTGCAGCTAAATGTTAATGAATTCCTCTGTGGCTGCCATCATTGTAACACTGGCTGAATATTTAAACTGCTTGTTGCCTCAATGACTTACACCTCTGCTAATGGAAACGGCAGGACACACAAACAGCAGCAGTTGGCATGTTTTGGTAAATATTCTGTATTGGTTCCCATCTCTGTCATTAAGGTGAAATAGTTTGTGGAGTAATAAGAAGAAGAATCAGAGTTTTTGTAGTTAAGTTAAAAATTTCATCAAGAATAAGAAGCAACACTTTTAGCAGTCTACCAGTACTAAAAGAGTTGACACATTGTCAATACACACACTTGTCTTGGTCTATTTTATTTGAAATTTTAACTGTTTAACTGTTAACATTGCAAGAATTAGACAAAGATTTTTTAAAAATCCATTTTGAATTGTATTTGACTTCATCCCCTTTTTTGGGATGCCAGCTACTTTTGAGACTACGAGCGCCAAAAGATCTATGATATGTATGTGTGTGTACAGTATATAGTTAAAGTTCAACTTCAAAGTTGACAACTTTGTTTATGTACTTATAATTAAAAAACGACACAGTAAAAGTACAGACATCTTTGTGAGGTGATGGTGCAGGACGTGTAGAACAAAGATGTACGGCCTGGAATTATGCACCAAAGTCACTTTATTCAACTTCAAAGTTGAAAGCTATGTCAAATTATGTACCATAGTCTCTGCCTCGCTTCCAATCGAGGAGGCACCCAGGCCTCAACAACCGCGGCCCGGAGTGATCCTCCACCGGGGATCCGGCGTGCAGCTGGGCCGGCAGAAGCCCTGCTGTGCGCCGGAGGAGGAAAAAAGAAAGAAGAGCGCTCAGTGTAGTTGAACACAGTGACGTATGTCCAGAGGATCTTCCACTGGCCATTCTGCATGTCAACAAAGTGACTTTTACATGCTGCAGATCTGCTGACAGGTGTTTTTAAAACTATATTTTTATTTTTGTCCCTATCTTTGATGGCCCGCGATCTACCGTCACATCCTTGACTGGTCGATTGCGATGGACGTGGTGAGCACCTCTGCACTAGATCATGTCGTCGGCGTGTCGGCATAAACACTCTAGCTAGATTCACGGACAAAAACAAAAAAAATCATAGTCCAGAACAAAGTTGGTATTTCTTCTGTATTTATGAACAGCAGTCAATCAGAAAAGTAAAAGCAGATATGAGTGGGATCATATCATGAGACAAAGCTTAATTACATTTCTAGTTCATTAATATTTTGTGATTAACATTCATTCTGCCAAACACATATGCACACACTCTGGCTTCCACTGAGTGTATTCACAAAATGGTTGATGGCAGATGCCTCACAGAGCAGAGCACACCAGAGGCCTGTGCCAACATCTGCTCTGTGTGTGTGTGTGTGTGTGTGTGTGTGTGTGTGTGTGTGTGTGTGTGTCCATGTGGGTGTATGTGTGTGCCAGAGGTGGGTTGTTAACATGCAAATAAAGCAATTAAAATTCATTCAATACACCCCAAACATGCACAGCAACACACCGACGCACACCGTGCACTGACAAATAGCAGTGCTGTGTACGCAGGAACAAAAGCAGACGACAAAAGGAGCCCAATGACCGCTGACAACTCCCGCTTCCCCCCGTACTATGAAATCACACAGCAGGTCAGGGAGGAAGAGTTCATTTTCTCTGTACATCAGTGTAAAACCTCATCAAATGCTTTGATGCACAGGTCTTTTAATCCGTCAGTTCAACTTCAGCTATGATTGAACCAGAACTCTGTCATGTTGAATCCTGAGTATTGGTAAAAGAAAAAACGGTTTGGTTCTTCAAATTCACTGCAGGCCTGCAAGGATATCTTGCATTGATAATGATCAATATCTCTGTGTTCCAAGTGCTTTAAAGTCTGTCAAGCCTGAGACCTAATAATGTCACAGTTTGATGGAAGACTTTCACCAAGAAGCCAATGCACCACATGCATCACAAGTTAACTGTAAAAGACAGAAACTGCTGGCCTGACTCGACAGGCATATGCAGCGCATGTCCATCACACCTCAAGCTCATGCTGACCTCAAAGGACTTTGACACCACCAGCCCCATTAATTATACAGCGCTTCCCTCTATTATTACACCCAATCACACACTGATGAATGCTTCAATGCTTGTGGGGTTAGCGGGACTGGGATTCAAACCAATCATGTTGTGACAGGCAGAGGATGGTTTTCCTCCTAGACCATAGACTTTGTGAAGGATGTCAGACGCTTTATTACTGCAAACGTGCTCCATCTGCATGCAATCCTGGGAGGAAATGATTCACAAGAAACTGCAAAGCTCTATAAACGTGTTAGATCCAGGTGTGCACAGCGTCTGAGATGCAGGTGTTTCATCCAAAAAAGGTTCCATAAAGACATCAGTGTTTCTTCATTGAGTGGTGGCCCCCAAACATTATGGTTAAAACCACAAAAGAACACCAAAAAATGCATCATTTCTTAAGCAATGGCAGTAATAAAACACATTCCAGAAGGTAATCTAAAATTGAAACCAAACATGAATAATTTTTCACCGTTTGCTTTTGCCTTCAGAGTATCAAGGTGTCCTGGCAGCCTCCTCCACGCAGCAACCAGAACGGCATCATCACCGCCTACAAGATCAAATACAGAAAAACCGGCCGGCGCGGCGACCAAGAGGCCATTGAACCGAACAACTTCTGGTACCTGTTTACAGGTGAGGCCTAACGGCAGAATTTTGCTCCTTTTAGCCATGTTTCACGTGGGACACTCTGTTTTGCATCAGGTTGGCTCTTAAAAGTGCAGCTTTAGTTGAGTTAAAAGACAACACATTCAGCATAAAACTAATAAAATGTGAAGATTTGGGTCTGTTGTTGTTCCGTACATAAAACATGAAAAAGTGTTCCACAGTCAGACACCAGGCTTTCTGCTTTGTGGTCTTCCTGGTGCAATAAGAGCGTTCACATAGTAGCAGAATCCTCTCATGACAGTTCAGTCTCTCAAATCTCTAGACCTCCTTTTAATTGATGCTGTGTTTGCTGAATATCAGCAAAACGCAGCTATTCTCTAAAGTGAACACAGGACTCAATGTGCTGATGCTTTGACCAGAAGATCCAGCAAATTCAAAATCCTAATATAAGAACAGAAGAAAAGAAGGTGTACCTTTCCTCTGACCACTTGCTCTGTCAGCCTATTAGAAGGAAAATGGAGTAATCCATCAATGCAGAGATTTAGCAAAGCATGCTGGTCCACACCCAGACAGAGATTTCTGTCCGAGTTATAAAAAGCAGATTGTTTTCACTCAGCATGATGCAAGGCTCTGAGAAACTGACATAAATATTGAAATGTGGCTAAAGAACGGATTCAAATGCTGAACAAATGTGTGCCAGTGTGTTTTACTATCTTTGTGTCTGGGATTGTGTATGTCTGGGTGCGTGGGCGGATCATGCTTAAATTATTCTTTTTCTTTCTTCTGTGTTGAAAACGTTAGAACGTGTGTGTGTGTTGGTGTGTGTGTGTGTGTGTGTGCATTTAAACTGCCACCAGCTATTATTTCAATTTGAGCTTTGGTGGATTTGAATGAAACTGATCTCCTTTTCATTATTTCGCCCGTGCTTATCTTCATCTGTGTGCGTCGGCCTTCATTTCCGTGTTGCAGGTCCGTGATTGCGTGAAGTTTTAAATCCTAGCAGGTTGGTGTAACGCTGCCTGTCAGGAGTATCTTCACCTTTAAAGCAATACATTTTAAAGGGAAACTCTTTTTTTTTTATCTTAATCACAATAAAACTAATAAAAGCCATATTATTTTCTTTTTTGTCATCACACACAGGAGGGTTTCCTTTATTTCTTAGCACAAGCTTTTGGCTCAGCTGTTTGGATTCCAAAAGCAATGGTCGCCGGGGTTCTGCAGTCAGTCTGAGATAATGTAAAGATCTTTTGGATCCAGGATCTAAATTATATTTTTTATCACCTTGTGTTTGATTTAGATATAAAATTCTATTTGTACCAACAATAAACTGCATTATCCATTCCATGCTGAGTTTCAAACACCTGTGCTGTACAACTGTCCGCCTGACGTGTGTTAAATTAACATACAGTCACAAATGCAGTTGTCAAATTTCAAAATAAAGTACCGTCTGGCAAATCATATCAGTTACAGTTGAGCTCCTAAGTTTACAGACCCTGGAAGAAATGATTGATTAATGATTATTTTTCAGAGAATTTGAATGAAAACACAAAAACAACATTTCCAATCATAGTTAGCGGTTGGATGAAACCATTTAACGTCAAAAGATTCTGTTTACTCTTTAAATCCAAATGCCAATGGAAAAGTTCTAATTGACCCTGTTCTAAAGCGATTTTGTTCTGAAAACATGAACACAAGCTGATCCAAAAGGGTTTGATTGACAGCTAAAGGTAGCCATCCTCACCTGTGACCCATTTGTCTGTAATCAATGAGCACAAAACCCTTGGATCCTTCATCCATTTCTGGATCCTGAGTCACTGTGGAAAGCATAAAGAGCTGTCAACAGATCTACGGGAAAAGGTAACTGACCTACAACACAGGAAACGGAGAGAAGAAGACCTCCAAGGAAGGGAGAATGGCAGACAGCGGGGTTCAGACTTTGATCAAGAAGTGAGAAGGTCTTATGGCTTATGTTGAAACCAAACCACGGTCACAAACATTCCTGCCAGAAAAATCATCAGGGATGCAAAGAAAAACCACCAAGACTTTCAGCTGTGATCCAGGATGGATAGATTTAAATGGATTTAAAGAGACTAAACAGAATTTTTCTGACAGTAAACGGCATCACCTAACCACCAACTATGAGTGGAAATAACGTTTTTGTGTTTTTATTCAGATTATCTAAAAATGACCAAGAAATCATCATTTCTTCCAGGGTGTGTAAACTTATGAGCACATCCATCCATCCATCCATCATCCATCCATCCATCCATCCATCCATCCATCCATCCATCCATCCATCCATCCATATATCCATCCATGGTTGCTGGAGCCTATCCCAGAAACCTTTGGGCAAAGGCTGGACACACCCTGGATGGGTTGCCAGTTATGCATTTTATCATAATATATATATATATATATATATCAGAATATTCTTCAAGTCAACACCCTACGATGCATTGAGAATGTAGAATGAATTAGGTTTGGACATCAGAGGCATGTTTTGCAGATAACTCCCATCAACTTGTCGTCATGAGCAGCTGTTAAATCATTTCTAAACCACATAGCTTCTTTTGCACTAAATCTTTTCCACGTCCTCCACTGTTAGCTGTTCATAAAAAGTGCTTCAGATCTGCATGCTCAGCACAGCCGTGAGCGTTGTTCCCGCCTCTGCTGTGACGTCCACAGAACACAGTCGGGTTTGGTGTCTGCTTTATGCATTCTTTCATCAGTACTGGTTCATCTCTGAGTTCAAAGAAGAATGGCTCAAGTCAAAGAAAGTTGATGTTTTAGGGTTGGAAATAAAGATTTAGAAAAAAGTCACAGCAAAAAAACATGAAAAAAATGAATTGTGTTGGTAATTCTTACTGTGTGAAGCAGTTGTTCACAGGAAAACTCATCATGCACTACCCTGACTTTGACATTTGTCTTCAGTGTTTCCATATTTGTAACTCTGAATGGTGTATTTTTTTATTGCTTGTACTGAAGAAATCTATTCAAAGCACCGTTTACGATAAGGCCAGTATAGATCCATTTAAAACTGTTGTCCTTTCTCTCTCTGTGCAGGTCTGGAGAAGGGCAGTCAGTATAGCTTTCAGGTAGCAGCCATGACAGTGAATGGAACAGGTCCTGCCAGTGAGTGGTATGCCGCCGAGACCCCCGAGAATGACCTGGATGGTACGTGTTCACGTCTGAGTGCTGCAATCTGCAGAACAGGAAGCAGCTTTCTGTGCTGTCACAACACACATAAATATTTCACCAACAAAAGGCTGGAACTGCAGATACAACCAAGGTTTGCTCCCAAGGGGAGACGAAATGCAATGAAGGCAGAAGGAGATTGTGTGGGGGTGGGGGGTGGCAAAAGGATTGGGGGGCATTTGACAAATTATAGCTACAGTAAAAAATGCATGAAATGAAAGAAAAAGCCCAAACTTTCATTTTTGAGCACAGTTTTTGCAATATTTTTTTTTGGGAATGAAATAAATCGTCATAAAATTTAGAAAGAATTTGAAATACTTCATAAAACTGTTTTTTCTTCAAGTTTGTTCTCATGAAGAGTGTTAAAGTGATCCTTTAGCTCTATATTTATCTGCATTTGCAGTGGTAATGGAATAACCTCTTGTGATTCTTTGGATATTGTTAATCCGTGCTATGGAACTGCATTCCAGGAAAGGTCATAAGGAGGTCGTTTGCAGATGCTTTGTTCACATAAATTACACAAAAGCCTGTGCACTTCCCAAATACTGAATAGTTTAACTCAAATATAAAGTTTGGAAACTGTTATTTGCAGGAAAATAGGAATTACTGGCACGTGGACATGTGTGGCTAGATAGATGGAGAGCCCGACCCACGAGCAGCAGCAAAGAGTGTTTGGCCTCTAATATTGCTCTTCAGAATAATTGGAAAAGCTGACCTCAGGCTGATGCTCAGAACTTTCTTGTCCTGGCAAGGAGGAAGCTGCAGAGATAAAACAACAAACACATCTATACTAACTATGTTTCTTGACTGGGACAAAGGGAGACACAAATCTCATTTTAATCGATCATCACTCAATAAAGCAATATGAAGCGTCTGCCTTTGGGGACCGAGAGCACGGTAATCTGATCTAATCTGATGCTGAGGAATAACAGAAAGTGTCAGGCCTTGTAAAGGTCCGATTACTGTGCTAAAAAGGTTACCGTTGGCTAACCGCACTTGCTTGAAGTATGGATGCTTGTAGTTTATTTCATGATGATTTTAAGTTTCTGAGGTGTCTTTGTCTTTTGCTTTTACTGGTTTTTGCAACAACCTCAACCCTGCAGAGAGTCAAGTACCCGACCAGCCCAGTTCTTTGCACGTCAGACCGCTTCCCAACAGCATCATCATGTCCTGGACTCCGCCCCTCAGCCCCAACATCCTGGTTAGAGGCTACATAATTGGCTACGGAGTGGGAAGTCCCTACGCCGAGACGGTCCGAGTGGACAGCAAGCAGAGATACTACTCCATTGAGAACCTTGGTAAGGGCAGAAAGAGTACACAAAAGGCGTTCTGAGAACACAAACATTCACTTCCCAAACCACCTTGGTATAGCAACTTTATGAATATGCAGATTGGTATTTGTCTCTCCCCCCACTGCTCTCCCTCATCAATGCTCCATCAATGGAACATGTATCACTGAAATACCATGTAGTGCAAAAGGCAGGCTCTGTTGAAAACGATTTAGGTAAATGACTATTTAATTATGATCCAATTCTTACACTGCTGTGACTGCACTGAAGCAGACCTTGACAGCCAATGTCCTGATGTCTTTGTTTGGTAATTATTCTTGACAACCAAATGTCGTGCACACACCAAAAATGCATGTAACGTGTAGACAGTCAGTACAGAAAGTATAACGCACACAGTCTACCACTGTGGTGAAATGATGGAGCTGAAAAATCAAAAAATATTGACAAGATAAAGATCTGAATAATGAAACTGTGTGAGCACATTGGAAAGTGGCTGAGATAACATATGTTCAAGGTTTTTATTTGGCCATTTGTGCATAAACTGCAGTTTAGGCGCATTGGAATACAAGATGTAGATGAAAAATTCAAGAGATGTGTTTTTCTGTTTGACTTATCACACGCGCACAGATATGCATGCTCATACCCATAGCACAGTAGAACAGTATGTATAACTGGCATAACTGTGATTTTACCACATTTATTGTTTGTGGTTAAACAGGCAGTGAGTGTACGCCATAAGTCTAAGCCTGGCAAACCTGCATGTCGTCACATCTCCATACCAAAGCAAGATGATCACTCTGAGATTGCATGTCAATGTTCTTCTCGTGTCCAGTCGGACAGGACAAGTTAAAGAAAAAAAAATGTTCTTCTCGTAAGGAGAAAGGTTCTTGTGGTTCTTTTCTTCTGTGTCAGCCTAAGTCACACCCGTCTCCATTGGTTACGGTGTAAGAAGGTCTCAAAATGTAAATATTTGTGAAGAATATCATGAGGAAAAATATGTTTCTAAATTGTTTCTACTTCACATTGACTGTGTTAATAAATCTGCTCAGTATCTGGCTGAAGAGTCAACTGGCAGAATTCTCCGTTCTGTTGTATTTTCCTCTGAGCCAAGAACATCGAGTAGATGCAATTTTAAGGTCTGTTTATAACATCAGTGCCAAAAAACTCCCAGTTTCTGATGGATTTACAATACAAAAGAGATTCTCAGCTCCACCTCTTACCACCAACAAAACGCCGACTCAGCCCGTCACTCTGCCTTTAACACGTTATGATGATAAAATGCCTATTTAATTATGATCAATAATTTAAAAAATCTAATAGGAAATGCTTGAGGAGTAAAATTCAATTTGGGAAGGTCCGAAAAGACACAAGATCCTCTCTGGTGAGAGTACAGCAAGGCATCTGCATGCCGGAGAAGACAAAAACAAATTGGACACATTTTTTTATGCATAGTTGAAAATTTCCCTCTGAGGTCTGATAATGGAAGGATAATGAAAAAATAAAATCAAGCAATTGTGTTGCATACACACATGGGACTGAGTGCATGTGTACATGGCATTCATAATTCATAGTGATCATTAATTCATGTGGCAAGGCATCCGGGGAGCAGAGGGGGAGTTTGTTTTATTTGTGCAAGAGTTTGACGGTATGTGGAGAGCGTGTTGCATCGTGTATCAGCAGTCAAGACGCAGGAGGAACCGCTGCCTGGCAATTAGTTCACGTCAGGAAAACAAGTCACTTCTTTAAAACCTGATTGAAGTCTTCAAATGTTTGTTAAAGTGCCCAAAAGCAACAGTAGTTGCTTGTCAGCTTAGCTCCGTCAAAAAAGGCCTTGACCTTTAAATTCTTCTCCATTCATTTCCTAAATGTTGCATAATGAATTCTGCCATAAAATGGTAATTGTCTGTGCTGCAAGTCATAAACAATCACTGATTCAGTCTTCTTGCTTCCCCCTCAGAGCCAAGCTCACACTACGTAATTTCTCTGAAGGCGTTTAATAACGCTGGCGAGGGAGTTCCTCTATATGAGAGCGCTGTCACCCGATCTTTGACAGGTAAGAACACATGCAATTATCAAAAATAACCCCGTGAGCCATCATCTGATGAAGTATAATTAATACGTTTAAAAATAAATTGCAGCTCAGCTCAGAAAATGAAGGCTATGCCAATGTGAGAACCGGAAATTTACACTATAGCTGTTTTTTAAGAGCATCTTTGTTTGAATCGGACATCGCTGACATGTTTACCTATAAAATGAGGTGAGTGGATGAGGCGTAAGGGAAGAAAGTACGCTTCTCTGTGCCCGAAGTAGGCAGAGTAGGGGGACAGATTCAAACCTTAAGGAAAGCTTTAGGAGGAAGACAAGGACAGTGAAGAAAACTGACAGAAACACTCAATGAAAGCAATAGGATCTGAAAAAAGGCAAACGTAAGACCGTTTCTAAGTGAAGTGAGTGATGAGAAGCAACTGTGGTAACCATAAACAGAAACCAGATCAGAAATTCTGACCACAATACTGTTAGTCTGAATTATAAATGACATGCATCTTGAACATGCATCTTGTACTCAGACTCAAAGGGCTGCAAAATAAACACATTTCTGTGCGCTCAGAAGCTGCAGCCCTCTAGCTTACAGTAGTGTGGGATGAAAAGTGCTTCTCCAGAGCAGCTTTTGCCTGAGTAAGCATTTTCTAAAGTCACAAGTCACTTTGATTTTTCTGTTAGAAAGTTGTAAATGTTACACACTGATGTACATTTGTGTAAAGTGGGTGTTTAGATGGGCTGTTGGGCTGAAGCCACCAGACTGTAACAGACTGCAGAAGTATAGTTCAGGTAACAGAGTAACAGTCGGGAAATTTTCCTTGTTCTCTTTTTTTATTTTTATTTATATTATTCTTACTCTTTTTTTCCTGTCAGTTGTTATGGTAACGAACAAATTTCCCACGTGTGGGATCAATAAAGTATTTCTGATTCTGATTCTGATTCTGATTCTGAAAACAGGACAGAGACTTTGGACAGCAAGATAGAGAAACTAGAACATAAAAGAAGTCTGTTAAAAGCAGATAAAGGGACCATTTGTTATTTTGATTTGAAGAAACAGCCACAGAAAAAGTGAATAAAGTTGTGATCTTTATGTGAATCTTTTACAGATGTATCATAAATGAACCACATTAAACCACAGAAGTACAAAGAAACCCCGTAAAGGACATGTCAATTGACGTAGAACATGAAGCGTGTGTGATTATTGCGCTGTAAACATGCAATTCATTGGTGATTTGTGTGTCAATTACGTAGGTTTGTCGTGATATGTGCGCCGAACACGTGACAGAAAAGAAACATTGGTGGTTCGTCCGTTAGACATACGTGGAACGGTCGAGGAAAGACACAAATTTGCATATGTATCTAGCAAAAATCACGCACAATTGTATTGTGCAATTTATTACGTGTGATTTACGTAATAATTGCATATAAACTATGTAAAAAAAAAACATAAACTTTGTAATTCTCAACCGAGCAAAAATATTGAACAACTCGAAACTGAATTGACGTAAAAACCCGACGGCTGAAACCCTCAACGGACGTCTGAGCACATCGACAAACATAAGAAAGACGTATAGATTACGTAGATCACGCATGGCTCAGGAAAGAATAAAACTTTATACGGAGAAAATGGGCAAAAAATGTACGTAGTGGCTGTGTGTGACACTTAAGGCAGAAGAAAAAACAAATTTCTAAAATTAAAGACGGCGACACCTTGGTGCACAACTCAGTAGCAGCCTATTTCTCTGTATTGTTAGATACAGTAATAACATTTACAGTCTGCTTTAACAACTATGACAGCAATATTAGTTATATTTATCTGGGTAGTGATTTTAAAAATTGATCTGTTCCATAAGGAAACAGTAGATAACAGAACATCATCATTTTTTTTAATTATTGATATTTAAGGCGTCTTTTCTTTGCTTTATGTTTGACAGCAGAGGATTTAGTGCAGCCGGTTGATCTATTTCTTGGAGTGCTAAAAAGTGTAACGATCTCCCCATTAGATGACAAAGGCTTAATTCCCTCTAACTGGTCAGTTCATCATTCCTGCTCACTTTTCTATCAGGAAGCTGCCAATTTGTGTCACAATTCGACATGAAATATCAAAATCACAGGCGATTAAGAGTGGGATTCCATGATCTGCTTCCTGGCAACACATTAGAGTTTTATCAAATATTTAAACGCTATTAGCATGAGTGCCTTTGCATGAAGCCTTATTAGCAGTTGTACCCTAGCAACAAAACGCAGCTGCTCTTTAAAAAACAGCTACAGTGTAAACAGGAATGCTACGTGTAACCTCTTCATTACTTCAAGTGTAGCAGGAAAGCAAATAATCTGTCAGCCTGATTTAGAGTGATGACATTAATAATTACTGTTTTGAGCTGTAAATGAGCGACTTTTAGAAGATCCAAGGCAGAAACAAAAAGATCACTTCCTCATCTCATCCTTATATTATGTTTATGAAGCGTTTTCAATATAATGCACTGATGTTTTATTTATAGTGCGATGACTTTCAACAATGCTTTTACCATATCTGCGATGGAGACTCATTAGGCCTTCCTGCAGAACATCAGTTCCAAAAGTGAGATTAATGAAATGGATCCAAGTCTCAGCCAAGTTTCAACTCATAAATTAAACAGTCGGCCCTTCTCCTCTCACCCAGCAGCCCTCAGCGGACATAAATCCTTTATGATCTTCATGAAAACGTCACATTTTGAGGGTTTTCAGCCTTCACGATGTGGCGACAGTCATAAGAACAGCTAGCAGAGAAGACATTTCACTTCGGCGAGCTCTGTGGAAGCATCATCTTCAAAACCCTCTGTCTAAATTTGATCATGCTTCCAATTTCCCTTTGAATTGGAAGAGCTGTGTGAGATACGACGAGGTGACAGAGCAGGCCGTGAAAAGTAGAGGGCTGATGTGGTCAGACATGCAGAGTAAAAGCCAACACTGTAAGAAGAAACAGAGAGAGGGATGTGACAGACGTGAAAATAACGTGTGGGAAGAGCAACAGGGACAGAGAAATGAACGCGGACCATAAGACGGACCATCGAGCGAAAGGCCAGGACAACAGAGGAGGGGAGATGGGAGCAGGGGGACGGTGAAGAAACACAGACGCTGGCCTTTGTTCAAGTATAGATGCAGATGGAACTCACCGTTAAGAGCATAGATCTAAGGTCTATAACGGCTGAATTTAAACGCAGTGTATGATGTTTTATTTTATATCCAGGGTTGGAGTTAACATAGTCAGTGACATTTCTAGTGTGGTAGGTTCGTTTTTTAAAAGCGTCTGTTGTTCACATTATTATGTTTACTTTGGTGATGTCTGTCACAGAAATGTGAAATGCTTTTGAAGTTTTTAATATTTTAAAATGAAGAAACATTTACAGCAAGAGTAAGTGTGACAATAATGTCACTGATGCTGTGAGCTACCCATTTACTGTTTAAGAGACCTGGACAGAGTAGCCCCTCCCCCCTGGCGTTCCAGGAAGTGGCTCCAAGAAGCCAGAATCCCGTAGACGTCTATAGAGAATGACCAGCTGTTCTTCAGTCATTCTATTGGTCAGAAGAACCGTTCTGGATCTGATACCTTTTTAACATCTTCTTGATAATCCTTTTTTCATCGTAAAATATGTGTACAGTATAAATACATATATCGTTGCAAGATATTTAAGTTATAAACTGCCCAATCAGATGCCTCAGTGAAAGCATGTGGTGCCTTCTGGGCCCCTCCACGAATGTTGGAAATGTTTGATTGACAGATTCTCCTCAGTTTGCTTTCAATGGAAGGTGTGGACTTCTAACAAGCTCACTCCTGATTGGTGAAGGTAGTTGCCATAGAAACGTTGACTCAGGACCCATCAATGGCACAAAAATGGCGACTGAATGAAATTCTTTTTTGCTGGAGCTGGAAGGAAGGCACATTACGGGTGACGTCACAGCCACTCAGTCCAGTTCTCCTCGGGTATATTCAGACTGGACATATTTGATCCACTTTAAGTGAACTAGTATGTTTGAGTCTCATACACCCAAGCAGACCCTGGTCCGGGACCAGAAACCATCTTTGGAGGTGGTCTCGGTTGGTTTCCAATCGTACTCAGCTTCCGTTCTTGGAGCAGAACAACTGAACCAAAACGCCCACATAGTCGGTGGTCACGTGATCTAACCAGTCAAAACGGCTCACAAGGTCAAATTTAAAGCAACGATTGTCGTGTTATCAAAGAGGAAAAAAAGAGTCCAACTGTTG
Organism: Oryzias latipes; assembly: GCF_053564925.1. Lineage (NCBI taxonomy): Eukaryota > Metazoa > Chordata > Actinopteri > Beloniformes > Adrianichthyidae > Oryzias > Oryzias latipes. Next base: position 1,635,768 of record NC_136248.1, read on the forward strand.
AATTGTTAGAACGTTTATTTTAGAACAGCTGATAACACGTTTTACACGCTTTTCTGTGTCTCGTTACGCGTCACGCACTGCTGTGACACTTTCTAAGGGAACCACGTTAGAGCTGCACCTGAGGACCTAAGGGCTGTGGGAGGATCATAAACTAAAAGCAGGTCCAACTCCATTAAGATATTTATAAACTGAAAAAAGAATCTTGAAGTCCATCTTAAAGCTGACTACTTTCTGGTCCTGGTTAAGAGGCTTGCAGCCAACTTTTGAACGAGCTGCAGCTAATTAAAAGTATTTTTCTGCCAGAAGAAAGGGCATGACAAAAATCTATTCCAGAAGTCCTGAAAACACGTGTCAACATTTCAGAACTGGCTCTGGAGAGGAAGGGTGTCACCCGGATGTCAGGAGCTGGTACTGTGGGACCCGAGAGACCCGGCCTATTGGCAGAAAAGTTCAAAAAACAAACATGACAAAACCCGGAGAGCAAGAAAACAGACAAGACAGAGCAGATGAGCTGACAATAAAACCTGAAAAACCATTTAGGGGTAAATGTTTATGTTAGGAGCTCCAGGGTGCAGCAGTTCTTGGGACCTTTCCCTTGTCTCACAGCGAGAAGGTCCTGGTTCAAATCCCAGCTGGGTTCTTTCTGTGTGGGTTTTTCTCCTCCCACAGTCCAAAAAACAGGCTTTATAGGTCCACTGATGATTCTAAAGGGTCTCTTTGTAGGAATGTGTGTGATTGTGTGGCCCTGAAAAAGACTAACAACCGGTCCAGGCTGTACCCCACTTTCTCTCAATAGTAGGATAGGCTCCAGCAACACTGCGACTCCAAAAGCGATACAGTAGATGAATGAGTGGATGGATGTTTATGTAAACTTACAAAATACCATTAAAGGGAACCCTCATTATACTCTGAGCAGGGGTATCTACTTATTCTTCCTCAAAACACTACACAGTTATGGAGATCAACAGGTCACAGAAGCATCAAGACAAATGTGCAAAAACAGCCTAAATCACAGATCTGCTCTCTGCTGGGCTTCAGCCTCCTTCCTTAAAACAATGTTATCTTTTTTTAGGCAAGTAATGCTGAGAAAAAGCAACAAACGTCGCAACGAATGATTGCCTTAGTCAAACTTTTTATAAGATGGAATGTTGTTGTACATGTTGCTGCGCTGAGTGACAGACCTTTTTGTGAGGATGAAGGTAAACATCTTTAACAACTCAGGGTTCACAGGAAACCCAGCTTTCCAGGTCAAGTCCAAGCCACAGACCTGAATTTAAGGGACAAGGTGTGCCATTTTAGCTTAGCCTTATCCCTGTGATTGATGAAACGGCTGTTTGCGAAGATGGCGTCTGTGTTAAACGGTAAAACTGGGCTGTCCTCAGGTGTCACCTATCAAACACTTTCAATGTGGTCTCGAATCTCCTCCCCAGATATTTTCACAGCAATTCACACCTTGAACAGTGAGACTCAAACATCTCACATGCTATCCATTGTGGAAAATGCGTCCAACATATTTCAGAACGAGGTCAGTAACATACGTGACCTGAACTACTCAAAGGCGTCCATGTCTAAACAGCTCATAAACTAAAACTCTCCACTGGAACTTAAAACTATGGAGAAAGAAATTAAAGTAAGCATGACATTTCTTTCAGAGCCAACCTTAGTGATGTCTCCGTTGCGTCTCCGATCCGTTCCCCCTCCTCTCTGGCTCCCCGAGGAGTGATTAGTCCTGCCACCCCATGTCTAGTTCGTCGCGCTCTCTTCACTCGCCCAAGACTTAAGCACTGCCGCCCCAAGTCGTCTCCTTGCTCACCGAGCCCTTGTAAAATTCACATTTTGGGTCATAATTGATGCCTTTGTGCTAAAAGTTTGTTGTCCATGACAAAAATGGACACCGGTGTTGTCTGCAGTTAACATGCGTTAGTGAGGTAGGCACGTCACCTTAAATAGAAATTAGAATTTGATCAAGTTTTATTTTGAAAGTACAAAAGAAGTGTTTTTTTTTTTAAACCTGGACCTGTTACCGATTTCAGTGACATTGACGTGTCAACAGACTGGAAATACAACTCCTGCGTAAAGTTTGTGTTGCAAAGAGACCGGATATGAGACGCAGTCGTGATTGAGGCGAAGTAAAGATTCCAATTTATCAATGAATGTTCTAGTTTTTTGCGTCAGTGCAACGCAACGGAGTCACACTGCAGACAGACGAGTGGAAATCAGTCTTATGGGATCCTGAATACTGCTAAAAAGTCAAAAATACAAGGCAACCCCAAAATCAGGGTTTGATGTAAAACACGTTACTTTGCCGTTTGGTTCTGTTCAGAATGTGGTCATTCAGCCCAAAGTCCTCTGACCCAAACTGTGTAGAGAAAGGTTCCTGTGTCACACAAGTTGTTCTACATGGAGACTCCTGCAATTTTTCAAAGATCAGTTGACTGATGTAGGAATAAAACCCAAAACCAACAGTCTATCATGGAAATGCAATAAGACAGTGAGCTGATCCAGAGGGCAGAAACTCAAACTCAGGCTGTTTCAACCAGGTTGAGCGGCGACAGCACACACAGACACGCATGCACACGCGCACACTAGCCGTCCTACGATGGCAGCAGCCTGCTGGAGAGCTTTTTATGAGAGCTTTAAAAAACGGCTCATTAAGAGTGGGATCCTTGTTAATATACTGCCTTGTCCTCGCCTCGCCGCCCCCACACTGCAGAGGCAAAACGGATCCCCAGCCAGCCGCCAAACCACCACTTAATCAATGACTTGAGGACCGCAGAGAGTTGGGTGGGGTGGGGGACGTGATGGAGAGGGGATGAGAGTTGGAAGGAAAGGATAGAGGAGGACAGAACAGCAGGAGAAAGATGTAGAGGAACTTGAGAAGAAAACACTGGCTGCACTCAGATGGAGAAGCAAAGAACAGAGACTGGAAACGTAGGCTTGGGTCAAAAGACGAGATGATGCTGTGATGTCAGAATGAAAGAATAACAAATGAAAAAGGTGGGATTGATGGCCAAAAGTGAGGATATGGAAAAAAGATGTGCAATGAGTGATGGAAGTACACACGGTGTGCAATTGGAAAGAAGCTTGCTAGACTAGACGCGCATTAGTATTCTGTTCAACAGGAGCTTTATTGGGATGCTGGGCGACCAGTTTAACCACAACGCTGTCTGCTGCAGCTCGCCTCACAGCCCCAAACACCTCCCTCATCAATCTCTTTCTGTCTCACTCTCTTTGTTGGCCTCCAGCTGTACATTTCTCTTCAAACACAACACATTAGATGCCACTGTTGATTCTCTCAGCACTTCAGTACACTGCATACAAAACACAAAAGGTTTTTCTTTATCTTTTCCAATAATTTTCCCTTGAGCTGAACGCCATGGCCAGCAGGCGAGTCAGTAGCTTAAACCGTTGAGTCTAGCTGGCACATTTTAGCTGCTAAATGAAAGTGGGCTGCCTTGGTGTTTGAATAATTTTGCACGATGCTTCTTAACCTCAACTAAATTGATTTGTTAGGAATCTTTACTGTGGAAAAGATTTTTTCTCCTTTCATTTAGCATTTTTATTTATAAAAATCTAACGTTCTGTCAGTTTGGTTCTTATGTGAAGTATCAAATGTAAGAAAACGCCACATTTTGCCCACATTAAAAGTAGAGCTGTGTCAGATATCCTTCATTATTCACTAGTGCACGACAAAGTGCCTGTCCGAAGCTATAATGCCAAAATTTCCCAGAACTCTCATTGATTATATTTTCACAATCAGTGACATCATATTTGGTGTTGAAAAAAACAGAAACAGGACTGAGCGTGTTGTCCAAATCGCTGATAAAATACAGGGCACCAGAACTCTATTGTTTTTTTTGTAGTTAGGGAGAAGGGAGGAAATTCGGACATAGCCTAAGGATGTCCGGATCCAATCAAGTCATCGGAAATCGAACCTGAACACGCGGTTTATGACTTGGTCAAAATCGGATGTTGTAGCCCAATCAAGGATCGGACATTTACTTTAGTCTTATCATGATCAGCGCTTTATATTTCAGACTTATTGTTCCAGATAAATACCATATTAGAAGTCTGCAGATTATGAACGGATCACCACATTTTATTGTGCCGCTACTTTGAGCAGGAGGCGCACAAAAACAGTGTGGCTGAGCTAAGCTAGCTCAGATTTGGACTTTCAGATCAATAACTGTTTTTTGAAATATTTCAAGTGTCTCTATTGGGTTAACACAAACAACCACCTACAAAGGCATTTTAACAGAAAAAAAATCTGGTTGTTTTCAAAAAGAATGGCGCTCTGCGTGCTGCCGACACACCGGCGCGGTGGGACGCTGCTGCAGGAGAAAGGGATTCAACCCGTGGAGATCTGATTCTATGTTTGTCTTTGACAGAGCGCCAGCTAAGCAGAATCACCTGCTGCTGTAATAAAACCCCAAATGGGATATTCAGACATGTGGACTGCTGGTCTCAACAGGTTAAATATGAATTCCACATTCTCTGAAAATATTTATATATATATTGTTTCATGAAATGAGCTAGTCATTAATATTCATTATCATATGAAACAGTTTTAAAAGAGTGTCATCATTAATTTTTATAGTTTTTGATAGAGATATGAATCAGATCTCCATGATAAAAAATGGACTGATCAAAAATAGTTCTGCAGATACTAAAGCTACAGTCACCAAACTTTCTCACATGTATCACCTGCTCTTACCAGGTAATAGTTCACTTTTCTTTACTAATTGACATAGTTGCACTAATCTAACTTGATTGTTGAAGCTACTTTACAGAAGTGCTCTTTTTGAGTGCTAAATGGTTATGGAAGGTGGATAAAAGAAACTTAGGGGGAAAAAACTGGATCTGTTTATTAAGTTGGTTCAAATTTTTAAATGTGTTACAAAAGTATTGGATGAGCATCGGGACATGGTATCGACGGATACTTCAAAGTCAAAGTCAAAGTCAAAGTCGGCTTTATTGTCAAATGTACTGCATCCATAAAGACATACAGCACAGATGAAATTGCTTTCCTCTCACCCCACAGTGCAAGCAGCATATGAAAAATAAATAAATAAACGACTTAAAAAATAGATAAAAAGACAGCAATAATAAGAAGAATAACAGTAGTCTAAACAGTGCAGAGAGCAATGAGATGGTTAAAGTGGCAGTTTAAAGTGACAACAGTGCTGAGAACAGTAAGTGGATGAGTTAGTGACGGCAGTCTTTGGTGAAGGTGGTGGTCTGAACTGTTGTGAAAGTTTTCAGTGTGGGCTTGTAGGACGGAGTGGAGGGGCCAGAGGGGGGAGGGCAGGGAGGGAGTTGAGTGTCCTTATCGCCTGATGGAGGAAACTGTCTTTTAGTCTGCTGGTTCTGGCCTGCAGACTTTGCAGCCTCCTCCCTGATGGCAGCAGGTTGAAGTGTCTCTGGGATGGGTGTGAGGGGTCCCCTGCAATCCTGATGGCTTTGCGGGTGAGGCGGGAGCAGTAAATGTCTGAGAGGCCAGCAAGAGGGACACCAACGATCTTCTCAGCTGTTCTCACAATGTGCTGCAGAGTCTTCCGGCAGGACGCGTTGCAGGCTCCGTACCACACGGTGATGCAGCTGGTCAGGATGCTCTCGATGGCCCCCCTGTAGAAGGTCTGCATGATGCTGCAGACATGAACTGCTGTGGTCTCCCTGTCAGAAAGTCCAGCAGCCAGTTACACAGGGAGGTGTTGAGTCCTAGCTGGTCTAGCTTGTGGATGAGCTGCTGGGGGATGACTGTATTGAAGGCGGAGCTGAAGTCAATGAATAGCATTCTGACATGAGAGTCTTTTGTTTCCAGGTGAGTGAGGGCTGAGTGGAGGGCTGTTGAGATGGCATCATCGGTCGAACGGTTTGACCGATATGCAAACTGGTAGGGGTCCAGAGTGGGGGGGAGGGTAGACTTGATGTGCTGCATGACCAGCCGCTCAAAGCACTTCATGAGAATGGGGGTGAGAGCGATCGGGCGGTAGTCATTGTAGCAGGAGGGAGAGGACTTCTTTGGGACCGGGATGATGGTGGTGGCTTTGAAGCATGAGGGGACAACAGCCTGGCTCAGTGAGAGGTTGAAGATGTCGGTGATGACATCTGTCAGCTCATCAGCACAGTTCCTCAGGACACAGCCAGGAATGTTGTCAGGTCCTGGGGCTCTCTGTGGCTTAATCCTTCCCAGTGAGCGCCTCACGCTGTCACGTGATAGCATCAGCACTAGGTCACTGGGAGGGGGAGGAGTCTTCTGTGCCGGGATGCTGTTGTCTGCCTCAAAGCGGGCAAAGAAGGTATTTAGCTGGTCCAGCAGAGGGGTAGAGTAGTCGCAGGCCTGTGGGGCGGGCTTGTAATCCGTGATGGTCTGGATGCCCCGCCACAGGTTCCTGGTGTCACCACTGTCGCTGAATCGGTCAGCCACCTTCCTGGAGTGCTCCCTCTTGGCCACCCTGATGCCTCGTGACAGGTTGGCCCTGGCTGTTCTCAGACCAGCTTCATTCCCAGCTCTGAAGGCAGCATTCCGTTCCCTGCAGAGTCTGTGGACGTCTCCTGTCAGCCATGGCTTTTGGTTGGCTCGAAGGGTGATGGTTTTGGTGACTGTGACATCGTCCATGCACTTCCTCATGTAGGATGTGACAGTCTCTGTGTACTCCTGGAGATCAGTGATGTCATTAACCCAAATTTAACCCAAATGAAATACCTGATGGGGACGTCCCTAGTTAAAACACAAGTCAGGCAAAAAACATCTTTTGCAGGATAATCTAGAAATTTGTGCTGCAGAAACTGATCTGTGAATGCAACTGTTGTTGGTTTTAGTAAAGTCAGTTCTGCACATGTGAAACACGAACCTTAAATACAGCATTGATCAGGGCTTCACCTTCACTGCTTTCTTTATCTGTCAGTCTAATTCTAACAGCGTCATCATTTACAAAATATGCCTAAATGAAGGTCGTAGATCTTAAAAATATCTGTCCACTCTAATGAGCTCAGTGAATAACATTTTAGCAATCTAAAGGTCATAAACATGTTCCGGCATTGAAAAGCACATTGTTTACCTCCTTTATTCCTTTATTATCTAATTGTACAATAATAAACACCACCATTGACTTGCCGTGGACCAGAAAACAAAGTTAGCATCTTAAAAAGCCGAGTTTGAATGTTTGAATGAAAATACTGGCACTTTGAAAGATTTAAATTGAATAAATGTCTTTAAACTGTAAAAAAATAAAAAAAAAAAATTAAAAAAAAGCCGAGTTTGCCTCTCTCTGTACATCCTCCCGTCTTTGTTTCTGCTTCCGTTAGATCTGGAGGCGTAAAGTCTGCATCCGAAACCTTTAGTGTACATGTTCTTTCTGTGTGTCTTCTGCTGCCTCCAGGTGCTCCTTCAGCCAAACACGAACATTTGTAACACATGGTGATGTTTGTTATACTTCTGAATGCACCTGAAAGCAGCATGTGCTGTCTCAATGGCTGGGGCCACTGACCCCCACACAGCCCTCATCTCTTCTAGAGTATCCAAGTAAACAGGAAACGTTGAACTTCCTGAAAAGAAAACTTGACTTGGCATAGTTCTGTCAGTGAAATCTTTTTTCTCCAAAGCTTTGGCTGTGTGAGCTTCATGTGGCTCCAATCCCTGTGTAGAATAACGGCTCTGACCTGCACTTCTTTTTACTCTTTGTCTTTTCTCCTCTTTCTCCTGTTTTTCATTTCATCACCATTCTCCCTCCTTCTCCCTTCTTTGTTGCATGGCAATTCCAAACTTGAATCTTTTTTATCCTTTACAATTTCTTCCATTCCTCATTTCTTAATCGCTAAACTGCTTGTTTATTGTATTTTTTATGTTACCATTGTTCCACATCTTGGTTAATGTTACCCGCCTCACGTCAGACCCCATAGACCCATTGGAAGATGACCTCTTCCACCTCTTTGATAAATACCCCACTCCCATGCCAGACACCAGCACTCCCATGATCCCTCCTGTCGGGGTCCAAGCTGTAGCTCTGTCCTCGGACTCTGTGCGGATGTCGTGGGCCGACAACTCCATGACGAAGAACCAGAAATCCTCTGAGGTCCGGTATTACTCTGTCAAGTGGAAGAGCAGCTACTCTACAAGTGGGAAGTACAAGGTAGGAACCTGAACTGAGGATTCTTGACCGTAACTATGCAAAAATAATGTTTTAGGCCAAACTACTTTATGATGTAACCTACGGAAAAAACACTTTAGTGTAGCAGCAGAAATAAAATCCCTTAGACATATGTATATGTCTGAACAACTCTGCATATATGCATTATGTCTGAATGCTTAAGGGCTTGATTAATGAAATACCTATTATGGTGCTAATTTGCCAGTTGAAAGTGGAACTTGAACAAAACTAAGCAACTCCTGACTGCCAACAATTGAATTATCTTCATCTACAGCACTCATGACTTCCATTAACGCGTTTATTCGGTTCAGTGTAATCTCAGAAAAAGACTGTGTTGTTAAGGCCACGTCACACATCCGCCACGTCGATTTAGTGCAGATAGCACAGATCAAATTGGTCACATGTGAATATACGTTGAAAAAGGCAGAAAGCTGTGGTCTTACATGCAATTTTCACAGATGTAAAATGAATGAACTACGTTAAATCCATGGAAGAAGTACAAATAAACCATAAAAGAACACGTAAACCAACCTAGAACATGATGTGTGACTATTGTGCCGTTTATATGCAATTTATTAGTTATTTGTAGGTCAGTTTAGTAATCTTAACATGATACATGTGCCGTATACGCGATATTTTAGTTATACATTGGTGGTTCATGCGTGCAACAGTCGTGGAAAGATACCAATTTGTGTATGCATCTCGCAACTGCGTAAGTTTTACATAGTAAGTAAGGGTTACGCAGTGTGCATTATCAGAAACTAACGCACGCCGTGGAAGCTTGAACCATCCGATGCGGAGCAGAGAACGGTTGCTCCCTCGAAGTGAATTAAATTCTGACAATGCACACTTGGAACGCCATTATCCCACTTATTTCATGGTCACTTACAAAAGAAATAGATAATCAATCAGTTTTTAGTATTTTTCGGTCTGGACTAATTTTTACGTTGTGCCGCGCCGCTTAGCCGGCTGAGCCAACACCGACCTCGACTGCAGCGTCAAAGGAAAGCTATATCTATGCTGATGGTCTCGATGGGTTAAATAAAGCATCAGTTCAGAGAGAAAGTTCTCCTCCTACCGCTTGTTTTTGTCCAGATGATGAAGGGTTTGTTCTAAAGAAGCCGGCACAGTGATGCAGAACATTTACGCTATTAAATAACTACTTTTTTAGGCGTGCGGTTATCACTGTGCATTATCACTATTCAATCCACGCCTGGCAGCCAATCAGAATTGAGTATTCACCCGGACCTCTGCTTCGCGTGGGACGGCTCAGGCTTCCACGTCGTGCGTTCATTTCTGATAATGCACACTTCGTCTGCCATTAACCCTTACGTATCACGGAAAACCGAAATGTCATCCGTGGAAAAAGTAGAAAATGTACGTGTGACACGATCTTTAACTACCAAAATGTATAACTTGTTCATTCAAAAGCACTATTTATAAAAGTCACGTTAAGAATATAACTTTAAGCAGGGTAAGGTGTGCAAGGATCCTCCTAACGAGAGGAGTGTCTTGGCGTTGCCACTATTACTGGACTCGTGAAGAATCGAGGCGATTTACAAAGAGTCAGGAGTTCTGGGTCGTTCTGACAAAACCACAAGAAATTATAATTAAAATGTACAAAATATTTAAAATCCTTCTCAGATGAAAGAAAGCACTTCTCTGGTTCACACGGGCCGTTCTACTCAATGAATCTGATGACTTTTCCTGCCATGTAAGTCAGGTTTCTCAAGGAGACTTTTTAGTCTTTCAGTCCCTGGAAGTGAACACAGAAATGTAATAAAAGAAAAGTTCTGCAAATACACCCACTCTGCTCAGTTTTATAAACAGCCGGGTCGGTCACCAGGGAGGTGTCATTTCCTCAGTCTCAGGCTGAAAGGGAGGAATTTTCTGAGTCACATTAATTAAAAAGAAAGAAAAGAAGAATGCCGCTGTTCTAGTCTGTGAAAGCCAGTAATATTCAAAAGAAAATCAATTTTTAAAGTGAAAAAATACAAGAAATTGGCAAGCTGAGCTAGAGAGCAGGTGTGCAGACGAAATAAGAACGTTTACCTTCAATCTGGGATTAGAATGTTTTGAGTCAGCTGCTGAAGTGAAAGCACAGAAATTGAATTGATTTGAATTTGCACAAATGTGTTTTCAGTCTGCAGACACCACTGCTCTGAGCCACACCATCACTGGCCTGAAACCAAACACCATGTATGAGTTTGCTGTCATGGTAACCAAAGGTCGAAAGTCCAGCACCTGGAGTATGACGGCACACGCCACGACGTATGAAGCAGGTACAGTTCTCCCCTCTCCTACGGTGCTGCAGCGTCAAGTAATGACTTTTAGTGGAGCAAAGACAGAAAAAAACAGCAGCATAATGAGGAGCCGGTGCTCGAGTGGGGGTCCAGCATCTCCAGAAATCTGTTTTCTTCGTATGTCCTTTTGAGAGTAAACACTCCAGGTTCTGCTTAAAAAGTGACTTGTAGAACTTTATTCTCTTCCTCCACCCTGAACTGCAATTATTTTTAACAAGGACTTTAACAATGGACAGAAATCACGTCTTGGTTCAGCGAAGAGTCGCTGCAAAACTTCACTCCCCCCTGCAACAACACAACAACAGTCTGCAACAATGAAAGCCCACCGCAGACTGAAATCAAAATGTCAAGGTATCACTTTCAGGATGTATACAATCGTGTTTGGCGGATTTGTTACCCAATTAAGCGTGAACGGCATCGTGCCACCGGCTCCCCAAGGCCCCCTGGAATACATTGACATTCAGAGTGAACAGATGGAGTCCACTCGGTTCCTGCGCAGATCTACCCACACACTCTGACCTCACTTTCAGAGCGTTCCTCCAGCAGCAACTGCAGGTTTTCACCAAATCTGAGCTGTGCTGTTTTAAAGACAAGAATTTTCACACGGGAAATTTCCGAGTGGATCATTATATTCAGATTTGGAGAAAAAATAGAGCAAAAGGATAAATTAAAAGAAATGCTTGTCCCTCCATTGTGGAAGTCGTCTATAAAATGAACAGCTTGGGCTCTTCTACAGGCATTTTCATCTTAAACTTTAAGAAAGGGGGTGTGACTTTTGATCCGGGGGGGATACGTTCTAAAAAAACCTGACAGGTGACATGATGTTTAAGGCTGTAAAGCTCAAACACACTTTATCCGCATGTTTAAACCCCTCTCTCTTGTTTAAACTCTCAAAGTTCAATCCTTCATATAGATAATAAGTTCAGGATTATAGAATGAAGACAAAGTTCTGCTTGCGATTGAAGATTTAAGTACATTTCTAGTAAACTCAACAGATTCTGTATTGGAGACACGGCACAGAGATTGATTGGGATGATCTACAGCCAATCAGGATGGAGAACACAGAGCGTATGGAAAAAAACATGCACAATTATACGGTGGAACACTGTATTTCTCTTAGAAGCTGTTTCTTAATGATAACCCAATGACTGCAGTAATCCCATAGATAAATGATGCTTTCACAGAAAACCTGCAAACGGGGGAGTCATGATGTTTGAGTTGAACGCCTTGCTTTATGTTGAAAATTTAGAATAATTATGCTCAAAAAGGGGCATAAGAGGAAAACTGGGATTTCTGAAAATGATGACATTTCTTTATTCGGTGTGTTTCTTTGCTCACGATTACGCACCGAGATGTATGGAATCACGAAACTAAGTTGGAGATGACAGATTTGTTCATTTAATCAACTCTACTGTTCCTACTCCCAACTTGTTCATCCAAAATCAACTGGTTGGAGCTTTTAATTGTTTTATAATGTTTATTCCTCACAAAAACAACCCAAAGTGACATTTTGATCCATTTACACATCTCTGAGTTTCCCTCTAAAAACCTGCTCTCTGAGCACCAGCCCCTCCCAATCCACCCAAACGAGTGGGTCCTCACATTGTGACATCACAAAGTGAGGACCCACACTACCAGCCCCGCCCCCAGGCTAACAGACACACCCACTTTCTCAGTGGAGCTTGCGGGGATCGACTTTCATTTTATATAAACAATCTACACATCCATCTTTGTAAAAGTTTGGATGTTGTTTGTTTTCCTGGACAAAACGCTGACACGCTGCTGAGGCCGGCTTTAGGATGATGTCATAAAATGGGCGGTACCCACATGGAGCAAAAGGCGGGGCCTCAAAGCCAGAGGCGTCTTACTTTCGGGCCTGAAAATTAGCTCCAAAAATAACTCATATTTCCTTGAAAAATTCATTCTTTAGTCTGCTATTATATGATCAAATATGTAATACAAATGTAAAATGTATTTTTATTCTATACATAGATATAGTTTACTCTGAAAGGGTTAAAAAAACACGATACAGACCTTTAAACAGCTGGTTGTTGCTTGTTACCACATCCGTCGGCAGCTCGCTCCTCAACATTCAAACGTTAAATCTTCTCTTTTATCAGGAAGCAGGTTTGAATTCAATTCAATTTTATTTCATTTGTACAGCCCAAATTCACAACAACAGTCGTCTCAATGGGCTTCATACTGGTAATTACAAAGTAAACATACAATCAAAGGATCATAAATGCATAGAATTCAATGGGAAAATACTAAACTAACTAAACAGACTAAACTAAACTGGACATCTTGAGCTCCGTTGGCTCCTATCTGGTTTCCACGGTAACAAAACTGTAATGGTTGATGAAGAGAACGACTGACTGCTTTGTACGGTGGAAGAAGCGAAGCATGGCAGTAGAAATGCATCCTCTGCACATTTATGTTCACGCTTGATCCTTAAAATATAAATCCAGACTAAATCTGACTTAAATGCTGTTTATTTCAAGTCTTAAAGCACTCTCGCCTTTTATCCATTACAGCCAACATTTTCTCCAGATTTCTATCTAACATTTGTCCTTTCTCCTCACACCAAAACAAAGCGCCTAGCTCCGCCCCTAAAGACTTGACTGTCATCAGCCGTGAGGGGCGTCCTCGCTCCGTTCTCATCAGCTGGCAGCCACCTCTGGAGGCCAACGGTCGGATCACAGGTGGGTCTGTGCTCCTCGGAGGTAACAGACAGTGGGATTTTGACGTTAGTGATTAAACAGGCTTTAGTTAATTTTATGCCAGATTAAGAACCTCCGTTAGAACACAGACTTTTAATTGTTTGTATGTTAATTTAAATGCACATGGAAATGGTTCCCTTCTCACTGTTTCCATGTTCTGGGCGATCGTTTCAGATGTTAAAGCATCTATTTTAATGAGCTCTGCACAAGTTGTCCTAGAGGACAAATCAAACAATCCCTGCAGGCTCTGGTACAAGTACATCACAAACTGTTCAGCTCTACAAATGTACTTGTTTTTCCTGATAAACTGTCCATTTGTAGTCTGGAATGTGCAATTCTTTCACATGGTATTAAAAAACTGTTTTACGCTTTTCCTCGTTTGTGCTTGGTTTCAGGCTATATCTTGTATTACACAATGGATAAGAACATCCCAATAGACGACTGGGTGATGGAGGCCATCAGCGGGGACCGGCTGACTCACCAGGTGGTGGATCTGAACCTGGACACAGTTTATTACTTTAGGATTCAGGCCAAAAATGCCAAAGGTGTTGGGCCTCTGTCTGAGCCGATCCACTTCAGGACAGCCAAAGGTACCTGTGTTAGAGTGATGAGCGATCGTTTCACTGTCACCCTGGTTGCTTTTAAACGTCTCCCACTTGCATTTTCAGTGGAACATCCAGACAAGATGGCCAATGATCAAGGTCAGCTTTTCCAAAGTTCTTTCTGTCAGATAGTTTCTGAGAGTTCTTCTTCTTGTCAGTCTCTGATTTCATTCTTTTTTTGACAACTTCCAGCGATCAAATGCAGTATCTGTGTTTTTGAGCAACACCAAACCCTTACAGGTCTGCCGGCCAGTGAGTGTATGTGAATATATTGTTGATCTTAAATTAAATGAGCCAAAACTCTATTCCAAATACCAGATCAATCATTCATTAAAAATACTTGAGAGACGTTTGCATACACAGCTCCTCCATACATAATCTTCTGTAATTCATAAGCGCTCCAAGATCTGATGATTGACTGTTTGGTGTAGGTTTAGCAGACCAGGTTCAAAAGCCCCAGAAACAAACCCAGAGGCTTCATAAAAGAGACGAACTAAAGAGGAAAGGAGGGAAAACGGTTTGCCATCTTTGACAATAAACCCAGGTGTAATCACCACTCTGCTGCCTGCTTTTATCAATAAACCTCACAAAACAGAAAAAGGAGGGAGGTAACATGGTTAAACAAAAAAAAAAGCTAATTTATTTAATTTAATTTGCCTCAGTAACCTTTGAAATCTCAAAGCAGCTCAGGGGACAGGCTGCAGTTTTAATATTTTATTGTTTTATTGTTGGAAGAAGGTCCCTCATCTCCTTTAATGGGGAAGCTTCCAGGTAAAAAGAGACGGAGGCTTGATGCATTGGAGGAGTTCAGTTAATTCATTGAATTTCAGATTCAGAAAAGGTTTCTGACACGTCAGAAAGTTTCTGCATGAGCAGATGTGTAGTTCAGGTTTCAAGTAAGCAGTTCATTTCCATCAGGACTGATTGGGTCACTGAATTACTCCAAAAAGAATGAGCAAAAACAGATAATACATCACAGAAAGCTGAACTACTGCTTCAACTTGTTCCTCTGGGAGGGGCTTCTTTGGGTTTTCTGGCCTCCATGGATCTCACTAATTTATGAAACCTGAGATTGTGTTACTAATGTTCAGAGCCAGGAGCACTCACCTTTTTTACATTTAAATATGCAAATAAAAGATATTTGGACTTCCTTTTTACAATGAATTCATCCCGACTCCCTCTTGTCCTTACATGAACCAAAAGCGTCAGTTCAGTCACAACCTCCAGAACCTCCAGAACCCTGCAGACTTGTTTTCGTGATTGTTGCAGCACAAAAAGCCTGAAGTTGAGACCATTTCTCTAAAAAGTCACAACATTTTCACAGTTTTTTGTAACCCCACATAAAATGCACGGCACTGATGACATGCCTCATGAAACAGGATTTATTCAAAATTAAGGCAAAGCTTTTTTCATGGAAAGCTTGAACAAATGTGTCATCGCTGCATGCTTAGTCACATTTACAAAGGTTTCCCTCTTTTCTCATTTTTAAGATAAAAAAGTAAAAAATGTTATTTATTTTCAGGAAAAAAAAGTTCTGTTTTCTTTAGGGTTTAGATAAAAGTAGCCATTGGTCATTAAGCCTTAAGTCTGTTTCTTTATTTTTGTTTTTGTTATTCAATTTTATCTTTAATTAAGTAGAGTTTGAATTTAAATCTTTTTTTAAGAGATCTATGGCCCAAAGTTAAGGTTCAACGCCAACGATTGGATCAGTTTGCTGAAGTTTTCTCATATTTGAGACATTTTCATTGCAGTACAAACATCTATCATTGTAAATAAGTATGGACTGGTAAATACAAATCATAACATAAATGTAAAACTTTAAAGCTGAATATTATAAAATATTCTTATATGAACATTAAGGTTAAAAAGGAACTATAAATATTAGAACATATACATGTTAATGCTTAAGTGAACATAATATAAAACATCTTCAAAATATTCAATCCTAAAGTCAGAATCAATATTTTGTCTATATATTAAATGTATATATAATGTTTAGATCTTCATTTGAAATACTGATACATGTTTCTATGTTTAACCATATACTTCAAATTAAAATGTAAATTTGATTTGTAAACCAAAACCAAATTTTAATAATTTGTGCAACAACAAATGTATTGACTAAATGTAAATGTTAAACATTGGACATAAGAAACACTAAAGATGTAGATGTTAAATTGAAATAATAATGTTAAAGAACATGCTAGCTGGAACAGACCCATCAAAAGAGCATTGATGCTGTGAGCCACTAACATGAAATAAAACAGGCCTGGAGCTCGTCTGCCACGTAGAGCCACAGTGGACATTGTGAGGGTCATAATGTGAAATCCATGAGTGTTTTAAAACAGCCTCTACAGCTTAAAGAGGACGGGTCGTTCTTCTGCTGAACAGCTGAAAATGACGGCTGGTGGTTGACGGTCTGTGGTTCAGGGGTTACAGGGGTGGGGGTCCTTTGGTGGGTGTCTCCTCGTCAACATATTTGTTGAACATTTATATTTAATACATTTATTGTTTATACCTTTTAGATTTATATTTTAATTCCTGATTAAACAGTTCAGGGAACGTGGGATGCAGGGTTCCCAGCGGAGGACAGGAGTTATTGTGATGCTGATAAATATTAAAAGCCTATTAAAATAACGAAGAGGACTCTAATCCAGGAGCAGAATCCCATGGCTGCTGGTCTGGTTCGGTGGAAGCCGTCTGAAGGTTTTCCCACTTTCTTCTGAAGGTGTTTCAGCTGCATTCCAGTGGGAATGATGCAGGACCAAGTCTGAGCATCTTTCTGGAGAAACTGGGATCGTTCCAGATAAATTGTCAAAGAAAAACAGGAAAACATGGAAAAAATTTCAATGGTAGTAAAGACGCGATTTAAACGTTACGTTTGAGAGAATGGAGATTATTTTCTCTCAGATTATTGCAGGTTTTGATTTTTTTGGGATTGCTGCTGTTTTTCTGACTGGAGTGATGATATAATTAGTGCTGTCATGCCATTGACTATTTTGTGGGATTAATTAATCAGGACCTGATCTAATATTTGCTGTGAAAAGCCTCATTTTGAGTTTTTTTTGGTTTAAATTTGCGACATTGTGACTCCATAAACGATCAAAATTACAACTAAGAAAGTAAATTCATGAAGTTTTTCATTATGACAGACTTCCAACTTTTACTTTTACACCACTAAGGTTTTTTTTCAATCTCAAACAATTCATTAAAAACAAAACAGAAAACAAAAACACATTGAAAACACCCAAAAACATTTTTCTGAGCAGTCCATAAAATATTGACCATGAACTTCTTATCAATACCTCAAACATCTGTTGCCAGACGTTATTCCTCAGTTCATCACAGCAGCATGACAGTAGAGAGGTTTCATCGTTTCCTTTGGTGAATTTGATGATTCTGAAGACGGAGATGCAGCAGAAGATGAGAAGATGAGGAGGAGGAGAGGAGACACGAGGAGGAATTGAACCATTTACACTCTGATTCTCTGAAACAAACTTTAGCTTCATCATCTGGATAAAAACAGACGCTAAGAGGTGAACCTTCTCTGAAATGACGCTCTGTTGGTGCAGGATGGCAGCAGGCGCTGTAGCCGTTGCCATGATAACATCTCGCAACACACGTCCGCTTTTTGTGCAAAACAGATTAATCTTAAAAATATCACATAAAAGTACTAATACCTGATTTAGTTCCGACCTTTTCATAAGTGGCCGTGGCATGTAAGTGATAATGGCCAACAAAGTGTTTATTATGAGAAAATAACGAACGTGGTGGGAGCCTTCACGTCGGACGGTTGCTCCCGCAATGTGCGTTCAATAAAACAACATCGTTAATATGTTGAAGATGATGATGAACAGGCGATGAAGCTAAAGTTTGTTTTAAAGAAGCCAGTGCAGTGATACAGAACATTGAAACCATGCGACTGGAACTTCTTTTAGGTGTGCTTGATCCTTGTGGATAATCAGTTTTCAATGCAGGCCCAGCAGCCAATCAGAATGGAGAATTCACCCGGACTGTAGCATAAGCAGAATAATGCCTTTAAAGTTTGCATTATCAGAAATTAATGGACTTCATAGAAGCAACCTGCCAACGTGAAAATGAGATTAATGCGCCGAAAAAATAGCTAATTAACGCAATAATTTGACACCCCTAGACATAATATGATAAAACCAGTTATTTGGTTCCAATCTGTCTCTTTCTGGCGCTAACCTGTTATTGTCTTTGTCATAATGTCCTCAAGGGGTCACATGGTCAAACTAAAGTCAAACTTCAAGTTGTTCATAAGCAGAACCGTCTTATTTTAGCCCAGGATGTCTGCTTTAGTAATTGGTTGATTAATCATTTTGCTGATAAAAGGTTCCTGTTGATGGACCACATAAAATAATCATCTTTACTGAAATCGCTAGATGTCATACAAAACACGATACAGGTTAAACATCAGTGGTTTGAATCCTGTTAGAAATATCAAATGGATCAAAGAGCTTTCAGTAGTTCCAGCATGTTGGCTGTGCTGCCTGACAGCAGGGGTTCATTAGTCTTTTTTAAGGGAGCAAAGTTGTATTCATTCATGTAACGTCCACCTAACGATCTTAAGAGGCGCCTAGAAGAGCAGGTGACATCATCAGAAGGTTTTTGAATTGCACAGACACATACTCACTCTTCTGAAATCCCTTTTGTGACATGGGGAAGTTGTTCCCCATGAGGTGGAGCAGCGGCCCGCCACTTTTTGAAATCCCAGCTCCGACTGGTTGTGGGTCCTTTGGTGAAACTCCTGAATTCAACATGTGAACATGAGACGCTTCCTAAGTTTGTGGCTGAAGCTCTTCCTAAAAACAACTGGAAATAAATGATGTCAGGTTGATATGTTTTCCTTCAGTTCTTCCATGTCCCTTTTATGTGTCTTACCTTCACTTTGAGAACAAATGTCTGCCAATCAGACATTATTTAGGAAATAAATCTTCTTCCACTTTCGGCTTCTCCCATCAGGGGTCGCCACAGCGAACAAGTCGCATGGTAAATTTGGCAATGTTTTACGCCGGATGCCCTTCCTGACGCAACCTTCTCAAACCGGGCTTGGAACCGGCAGAGGTAGAGAAGGGAACAGGGAGCAGCCTGAAGTCGAACCCTGGTTTCACGGATGGAAGGCGCCGCAAACCAGCACGAGCTAAACCGGCTCCCCACATTATTTAGGAAATAAATACAAATTGTAAAGTGTTCATTAACTGCTGAACAGGTCAGAGGGAGCTTTTCCTTCTCCATTCCTGATATTTTTCTGTCTGATTTTCCAGGACGAGGTGGAGAACATGCATACTGGCCATCTGACACCAATCCGATTGACAGGAGCAGCATCAATGGTAACACAGTGACGTCAGAAAGTTTCATCGTTTTTGCAATTATTGTTCAGAGCATAGACGTCTGTTTCACTGTTGGGTATTTGTGACATCCTGCTGTTTTGTCTAATTGTTTTATTTGTTCTCAGTTGGGTTTGACTTTTCCGTACAGCACATTACCCACCTTAGAAGCTGATGTATACCTACAAATGATCTCCTTTCTGTTTGCATTTACATCAAGATAGTAGAAAGTAACATTTTGTCCTTTTGTCAGTGTTTTTATAACGTTAAAAAAATCATTGTTTATCATTGTGAGTCTTTCATCACTGTCAAAGTTTAACTGACAAAAGCAGTAGAAAAATGAGAAATATTCTATGATCAGTGCTAAATCCAGTTTTTCAGTAGCATGGCCAACACTGTCTTGGTCAGTATTCCTCCTGAAAATGCTCACAGAACAGTTTCTTTTGGTAACACAGCATTTCTAGATGGAAAAGACAGAAGAAGTTAAAGACTTTGTAGACAGGTTTGTAATTGGTTAAAGCCTTAGTCACACGCACCGTTAACAGGGTTAAAACAAATCTGTGCTCCTGAGTTAGATAAGTCTAGATAAGTACGTAGGGAGGGGGCAGAGGGGCTACCAAAATGACAACTGGGTACCATAAAGCACTAGGGTCTGACCGGAATATCTCTAACAACCTTCACCGCCAGCGCAGACCATAAATCTGTCCTCTGTGACCTCCGCCCTGTTCCACATCTTCAGCAGGTCAGGAAGGTCAAAGTCTTGTTGATCATCTTGACCGTGCATCAACTTTATGTGGCAGAGCTTCAGTGGACTTGACAAATGAGTCACGTGGCAGATTCACCTCTCACTCTCTTTATGGGGTCACGTTCCAGCCTCGGTGCTGAGGCGTCCGTCATTCCCCGAGTGTGACTCAGCAGGGTCGCAGCTCACATGCTGCCAAGCAGCTTCTCAGCAGCAGCGTTCATTTCTGGCTCACATTCAGCGGAGCTTCTTCATGTTTATTCTTTTCCATCTCCAGGGAGGCTTGTGTTGGCGCTTGTCAACACAAGCACACCTCTCTGCTGACAGTACCAAATAATGACAGAAAAAAATATGTCTGATTAAGAAGGATGTGGTATCGTAAGGTTTATATTACAAAACAAGAACACTAAAAAATCAAATAACATGTTTAAATTCTTTAGAGAGAAAGAGTTTTTGAAACTTAAAGAATTTTTCAAAAGAGATTTTCCAGGATAATGCAGGATATTCTATGGCTTTTTTTTGTTGCTTTTTTTTTTATTGGACCAACAGACCCATCAACTACTTCCTCATCTTCTTCTCTTTGTGAATTTCAGATTCCCCCATTGGTCAAATGCGCCCACCTCATAGCAGCGTCACACCCCAAAAAAACAGCAATCTGCTGGTCATCATTGTGGTTTCTGTGGGCGCCATTGCTGTGGTCGTGGTCGTCATAGTGGCGCTCATCTGCACCCGTCGCTCCTCAGCCCAACAAAGGAAGTAAGACTTTTGTTCATCTATGTTGAGGATGTGTTCTTCACAGGAAAGACAATGATTTGTTCCTTATTATTTTCTTTATAAAAGAAAGCGTAATAAAAAAGAAATCTCATATATAAGTCGCACTTTTGGGAGAAATGTATTTAGCAAATGTGGGAACAAGGACGGACATTTCATTGTGAAAGGCAAATCATAACCATACCGTAACACAATGATGCTTATCTAGCTTCATGAAACACAGGAGGAATCTAGTATATTAGCTCAACATGTGAACAATAATTCAGATAACTGAAGCATAAAGAACACACTAACAAGTCAACTGAACTCGTCATATCACTAAAAGTCCCTAAATCCATGTGAGGTTTCATCCTCTGTGTCGCTTTGGAACAACTACAGACCATAAGACTGAGCGGTGCTTCTTCCTCTGCATCCCTGCCAGTAGCAAATACTGACACACACACCTACAGCGCCCTCTAGTGGTTTGTCCTATACATTTCTTAAGCATCACAGAGAAGTGGCACCTGAGTTTAAGTTGTACCACCGGACAAGCTATGCAAAAAAACGCGACTTGTTGTTATAAACACACCACAGACACAAAGGCTGTCAGAATCCAACTCCTCTAAATCAAACATCTGACTGCCACACTGCCAAGTGATGGAGTTCTGTAAACATCATCACTCACCAGAGCTGATTTCTTCAGAATCACACTGAACTCCAAAGACATCCAAGCCTACAAATGAGCTCATGTGAAGGAAGAAAAAAAGTTTCTACTTCTCCAGATTCTTCTTTTGGCGCATTGGAGTAACACTTTGATGTTTTGACATCAGTTTCATCAGACATTTGGGCTGTCTGTCTTTGAAGAAGGCTTCAGTACAGACCAAACTTCAGGGAGGACATCAGAATCAAAGAGCACCGGCCAGTGTGTCAGAGCAATCCTTTCTTTAGTTTTTTTTCTGTCTATTTAAAACGTAGTTCATGTATATCTAATATTGGGTATTTGGAAGAGAATCTATTTAATGTTACATGCGTGAATAAAAACATGCATCCAAGTTCTAAACTTGCTTAGTACCTTTTGAGGTCTTGGGGCTGCTGGATTCTATCCCAGCCACGAAGGGGTGGTTCCTCCATCCTGGATTGACAGTCCATCACAAACCATGCAAAGACACACAACCACACACTGACATCCGCAACAGTCAGAGTCACCAATCAACCTATCAAGCCTGTTTTTTTGGACCATTGAAGGACGTTGGAGTTTTTAATGCAGCCAAACACTTTCAGGTGTTCCTCGGTCAGACACTTCCATCGGGGTCATTTTTAACAGTCGGATGGCTGTTCATCTAAGTCACAAATGACAGGAGTGCTCTTAACATTACATTTCACAGTGTTGATCAGAGTAAAACCTAAAGGAGAACCTTGTGTTTCTACACTCGAGAACTGATTTACTAAACGCTTGCAAAATCATGCAAATGTGAAAACGCATTCAGAAACATATTGCACGTGAATTATTAACTGGCCCTGCCACAGATTGGCGACCTGTCCAGGGTGTCCCCTGCTTTCACCCACAAAGTGGTCGGGATAGGCTCCAGCAGCCCTGTGACCCCGAAAGGGACAAAAACAGGTTTAGAAGATGAGTGGATGAGTAATTAACTGGTTTATGTAAATCCAAAGGAAAAAATAGTTTCCACAATCAATTACTGCCTTGGATAATATGTGATATGAGCTTTCTGGTGGAACATATAGAAAGCTTTGGAAGGATTTGATGCAATTACATCAATTTGGCACGTGCATTGTGATTAGTGAAACATGAAGCATCACAGTCACTGTTCGAGAAACAAAGCACATCTAATGGAAATATATATGTTAAAAAGACAGAGGCAAAGGTTTTTCAGCTCTGAAATCCTGGTTCTTATGCATAAGTCAAAGGCTGATTCAAAAGCAATCCTAGTCATTTCCGCTGAGATTACCAGTGACCTTCTAATCTCCCCTTCCTACCCAATGTCCCCAGTGCACACCTTGGTTGTTTCTTTTGTGTGCAGTCCACTCCTCTCCTCCTCTCCAGACCCCATCTACTGCTGAGCTGTGGAGCAGCTGACATCCAAAGCTCTCAGCGCGCCCAGTGCTCCATCTTTGATTCCTCTTGTCATTGTTGACCATCATCCACACAGATCCAGGCGGTCTGGTGTGCGCTGCGATTGCCTGAGGATCCCACTTATGTTCTTTTGTCATAAATATATGCAAGCAAAGTGCAGATCAATCTGAATGGAACAATGGTTTCTGAAGAAAAGGCAGCTGATGCTCAAACCGATTTTAAATTGGCCGTGCAGTAGGACTGCCAAGTGTAGTGGTTAACATTCTCGCTGTACTGTGAGACAAGAGGACTTGGTTGCAGACAACAACATGGAGCCCTGACATCATTAGCCGGAACCGGAAGTCCAGAACCGACCCCAACAGTTACGTTTTTGTTTTTCAGCTTTGAGATTTAAAACTCTAACTCTGGAAATGTCTCTGTCAAGGCCTGCTTAATCTGAGCCTAACTCCTTACACTTTGCACCGGTACGTAACACTTCAAAGCGAAATGCATAGAAAGTGTTACGTACCGGTGCAAAGCTGCTTTTTCCGTGACAGAAAATGCTGATCTATGTTGATTGCGTTAAGGGTTGAAACGTTACGGTTGTTAAAGGAATGTTAACACTGGATCTAAATCTCTGGTGTAACAGTTTTACATATCAGAAAACTTTAGTTTAAATCCTTTTTGAAAGAAATACAACAATTTATGTTTTTGCTTCGGTTTGAGTTCATGTTGCACACTGAACCATAATTCACACTATAAAGTTTAAATTAAAAGTGCAACAACTATGAAATCTTGTCGAATTTCCTTTTCCAGCTATTGATGTCTGGGCGCCATCTTCTCTGCAACAAGTCCCCCTCCTGTGAGAAGGTCGTGGTTCAAATCCCAGCTGGACCGTTTCTGTGTGGACTCTGCATGTTCTCCCTCCTGGTGGTCACTTTAGCTTCCTCCCACAGTCCAAAAAGATGCTTTAGAGGCTGATAGGCCAAGTATGAAGGTGTGCAGTTATGTGTGGTCATGCAATGGACGGTCTTACCGAACCCCCCCTTCCCCCTCCAGGATCCTCAGGACCCCAACACGGAATAAAGCGAGTTTAGAACATGAACGGATGGAAGTACAGCAGATCAGTCACAGTTTAAAAGTTTAAGGTGTGCAAACTCTCAAAAACCTTTTAAAGATGGGGTGTGTCAACCTACCAAACACTCCACATGGAACCATCAGTGAAAAAAAACGTTTGCTTCACAACATCCAAGACCATATAGTTGTCAGTTCAATGCAGTCAATGGTATATTTGGACTGAACTAGTATCTGTAAAGTGAAACAAAACAGTAGTCAAAAAAGATGGCGTCTTCCTCCTAGTTTCACATGAGCCCTTTATTTGTTGTCTCATTGCCACTAAATCGGTGGGATTCCTTTAAGTGATGCAGTTTCAGGCGAATGTTGCACCAATTCTTCGCATTCTGTATTGTTGCTCATGAATTTGGTACGATGGTCCTGGGAATTTGGCGACAGGAGAAGCAAAGGAATGACTTTCTCTGACACAGGCTCAACATTTAGGGGGAAAACCTACAGAAACAGAAGAACAAACAAACTGCAAGCAGACACTCACTCATTGCAAAGGAAATGTGCCCAGGATGCAGCATGTTTTTGCATAATTTAATGCATGACATTAGCATTGTGTCATTTCATAATTCTGTGCTCCAGCTTTTAGAGGGACAACCTTTTTTTATTGTTCTTTGTTCCCCAGTTCAGGACATTTTGTTAAAAATATTAATCTCATTTGCTGTCTTAAATTTGAAATGTTCTTTTGAATCTAGTTATTGCTACAGTCCTCATCCTTTAACTCGGTTTTTATGTTTGTTTTTGCTTTGCAAAAGTCCCTGTGAATGTTGAAGCAGATGCTTTAGTGCTGTGAATCAGAACAAACAAATCCAATCCGACTTCCTCTACCCGGTAGAAAAAGGGCGAGCCACAGCGCCAGTAAAAGGAAGGGCAGTCAGAAGGATCTACGACCTCCTGACCTCTGGATCCATCATGAAGAAATGGAGATGAAGAACATGGACAAAGCTCCAAGTGTCGCTCCTTCTGGACGGGATTCACCCCTCCAGTCCTGCCAGGACCTTCCCCAAGTGGCACACAGCCAATCAGAGAGCCAGATGGGCAGCAAGAGCAGTCATTCAGGTAACATATCAGCCAGCTTGTCGCTCAGTGTTTGGAATGCTGTGTCCAATTGGATTTTCTCCATACTTTTCCATCATAAGGATTTCAATCTACCTGTTGGTATTAAATAATTCATGTGAGAGTCTTTCCTCCTGATGGATGTTTTTTTTCCATCTTTTTGATGCAGATTTCATCTGAAGAGTTAACCCTGTCTGACATCACCAGAAACAAACCTTTATAGCGTGTAGATCCCTGACACGTTAGGCTCAATGTGTCCTCTATTTGTGAAAATGTATAAATAATGTCTCCCAGCGGGAAACAGACAGCTCATAAGGAAATTCTCTTTGGCGGGCCTGAGCTGGGATGAAAAAGTCGGTCTGAATCCCTGATTAGGATTTGGAATGTTGTGATGTTGCAGGACCCGATGCTGATGAGGCCTCCAGCGGCATCTCCACCCTGGACCGCTCCATCACCACCAGGAGGGGAACAAGAGGCAAGATGATGATTCCCATGGACTCACAACCTAGCAACACGCGTAAGTAACACATATTTTCACCTGATGTGTGGTATCTTGTTATTTTTTCCGTGCATGTATTTATGTTTCCAGTGAATTATTAATGATTGAAGATGTGATACTTCTCAGGGTTGATAATCTAATGTAGTCTAGTGAGGTTTAAGCAAGGCAGCTGTTTCATTTAGCTGTTTTATTACACAGCCTTCACACAGGCAGGAGGTATGCTGGCCTTAATGATATGCTTGGGTCTCAAAAACATGGGATGTCATGCCTTGCAGAAATGCTGCGAGGGAAATGTGCATTGAAGAGATGAATTTGATGCTAAAGCATTTCAGTACAGACAGTTGGATGAGGAGAGAGGCTCGGGTCACAGCCATTGCTGTGTACAATTACTCAACCCAACGGACCAATCACAACGCATCCTGAAAAAAAATGGCTGTTGAATTTAGGCAAATAAAACGGGGCACTTTGCAAAAAGTTCAAACCAGCTAGATTTATGTAAAAGACGAGCAGCGATGGGTTGGTGGAAGTTAGCAGAAATACAGTTAGTCAAGAAGAGTAGTCCAGAAGCAGTAATGAAGGCTGGAGAGTGGCGAGATCTCCGGCTGTGGAGTGGACAGAGCAACAAAGCTGACGGGGGACACAGATCAAAGGCATGAGCTTCATACAAGGAGGACCAAAAGGTAACCCCCACCTGAAGGAGCTTCATGCTTCTAAATCTGTTTGAAATTCAAACACTCCTAATAATGCTCTTCTCAAACGGACAACTCCACACTAAAAGACCAAATGTGTCATGAAACGAGGAAGTTGATGGAATTTGCCTCCATCTGACGACAGGATTGAGTCACAGCGTTGAGCATGTCTGTTTCTCTGCTGCAGTGGGGCTATTTTACGCTGGGGCAAATGGGACTAATTTGCTTTTGCAACAAGCCTGGCGGTAAAACTAAACGGTCACAACAGAACTTCAGCGGCTCTGTGTTCAGATGACGCAGCTGCAGCAGCCTCTCTGCTTTGGCGTTTTCACCAGTATAGAGTTGAGTCTGCTGCACAAAACCAGAGGGAGGCCTGGCTGTTTGCATTTACCTCGTATCTTTGTTGTCAAGCTGTTGTTTTTCCTGTGAATTGTTTCCAACTAGAACCATAAGCAAGACAAGCATAACCCAGCAAATCAAAGAACTATTGATGCAAAGAACAAGAGGATCTAATGCTCTGTGATGCGGCTGCTGCGCTAACCTTAGAGAATATTGTTTTTCTGAGTCAGTTACACAAACACTCATTAATGGCAATAAATGAATTATTGATCAAAGTAAGCTACAAAGTAGAACTCCCTCTGAACCTGAACTCATGTCCTCACATTCTCTGTGCAAATACTGATGATTTTCAATATTGTTACCAATAAATAACATTATTTGTGACAAGAGCTGCAGCTTAAAATGCAAAAATACATCCAGCAGTCTTTGTGCACCGCTGCTTTATCTTCCAATGTGCTCCTGAGCCTTCTGTGATGCTCCAGCATTGTCAGCGTTCAAAAACCAGAAAACATTGAGCGGTCCCGTTTGGTCTGAGCTGAGCTTTGTGGGTGTCTGAGTTCATTTCCAAGCTGCAACATGGAAAAGTCACATCTCTATTCTTCTATTAGGGATGGGTGCCTTAGAGCAGGGGTCCCCAGATCCAGGCCTTGAGGGCCGGTGTCCTGCATGTTCTCTAACCATCCTGCCATTGAAGCTCTTTACTGGCTAAACACACCTGATCCAGGTAATCAGCAGCAAGGGTTCCTGGAAAACCAGCAGGACACCGGCTGGATTTGGGGACCGCTGATGTAGAGGAACCACATGCAGGAGACGTGTTACTCAACCAAACATAACCACAACACAACCAAACAAAAAGCAAAAGCAAGAATTGATTAAACAACAAAACCTGAAGAACATTTGAATCTGAACACCTGAAATCGTAAATCGCCTCTCCAAAAACATGATCAACCAGCTGAAAGAACAGAAGAAGAAGACTAAACTAAAAGGGACAACCGCCACGTTTAGGTTGGAGCAGACGGTGTGTTGACGATTCCGTCCCTTTCACAGTAGTGTCTCTATGTTGTGGGTTGGATGCAGTGCAAAAACCGTCTCTGGGTTTTATAACCCTTTAACACCGGGGCTGTCGCCGGTAACCAGATAACACGCGCTCTGTGACGTGCCCGGACTCTTTGATCCTTGCCTGATCACCATGAATCCGCTGATTCTGATGCGGAGGAAAGTGCCTTTGTACCGTCATGCGACACTATGAATGAAAGTGTTGCATAACGGCGCAAAGCGGCGTTTCTCCGTGACAGAATCAGCAGACACTTCACTTCTGTGCAGTGCTGCGTATCAGCGGCAGGCTGCTTTTCTCCTCAGCAGTATCAGCTGGAACGATGCCGACTGTAGTCAAAAGAATGTAAAGGCTGGTGCTAAAGCTCTGGTTTAACAGTTAATTCCACAATGGTACGTTTTGACTCAGCATGGAATGATGTGTTGTGTGACTCATTTTTGTCTTGATACAGACCTGAATTTCGATGCGTGCACGCCACGGTCTAACAGTCATTCCCAGCTGTAGAGGCTAAAGTTCAAAGAGACTTATGCCAGACAGTCTCTGTGTTCCAAATGACTAGATAACAAAAAAGAAGAACCAATGTGTCTATTATTAATCAAAATGTGTGAAAGCATAGGTGACAATGGATATAATCTCCTAAGAATGCCACATAATCTGTACTAAAGCATAAAACTTTGAAGCGTTAGGCTAACAGGCACCAGTTTGACTTTAAGCTTTGATTCAGTTCATCGATGTCAGTGCCTGCACTCTTTAGATAGACAGGCTTAATATTTCCCACTGCTGGACTGCAAGTAATAATGTAATGTCAAGCAAGAATGGGCAACCTGGAGCCAAAACAGCTGAGCTTTTTGACAGAGCTGTCAGTGTGCCAGCAGATGAGTAATTTGTGCTGTCATGTGAATTCAGACCATGAAGCTAATTACTTCCAATAACATTCAACTTTTGGGGCAAAGCAGAGTCCAGGGTCCATGTGGAACGCGTCATTAAAGGCTATGTCAGGTTCTGTGCAGGCTGAGTGCCTAATTAAAAAAAAAAGTTTAAGAACTGAGGTTTTAAGTTTTGCTATTTTCTTGTTTTCAAAACAGTTTTAACACTTTATTGTCTACCTTTAACTGGTGGTTTGGTTTCAGGAATGACAGAGTTATCAAAAAAAAATCGTCTGCTGGTTTTTGCACCGTTTCTGCCGTTAAGTTCTGGCCCATGGGCCCCCCTGGATCCGTTTCCCAAAAGTATTTTAAAATTCCACCAACACACCAGACGCAGAATATTCTGCATTAAGCTTCCAACGAAGCATCTTTATTGGCTTGTCTGCAGCAGTGTGCTGTCTTTAAAGTTCTCCTGACAAGTCACATAATTTAAGTTTTCTTCCTTTTTCCATCTTCCTCTGGGAGGAACAGAAGTGTTTTAGGCAAAGACAGAAGTTGGAGACAGAGCTGCACATTCTCCGAGAAACAAGTTCTGGTATGCATTCCCTCACTCCGATAATTAGCCTGAACGAGGACTGAGGGGACAGGAAAGAGATCTGAGGAGAGGAGGATGAGAAGGAAATCACCAAAGTGGTGGGAATGTGTGTGAGGGAAAAGACACAGACTGAGAACAAACAGAAATAGAGTATATTAGTTGCATTTTAGTCCTCATATGAAAACTGTCTGACTCCTGCAGAGATTCGGTGAAGTTCAGCCTCATGAGGTCAGACGGACGTGTACACCGTCTAGCTCTTTAAAGAAATGACGTCTCATATATGTCATATGAGTCTGTGGTGTTAATACACAACAGTGAGACTGTCAGAGTGGAAAACAATTGGTTTTTTGAACACTCACATGAATGCATTAATGTCCTGCATCTGAGCAAAACCAAGTTATTAACAAACAAAGACTTTCCTTCTAAAACCTGACAAACAATGAGGCAGCATCATGGAACAAATGCACGACCACACCAGGGATGGTTTTCTTCTGTGTGTCGTCCACGTAGTTTACACCATTACATTGTTCACGTGGAGACCGTGCTGCAGCGGTAGGGTGGTCGACCTCTGACTGGAAGATTGTAGGTTTGGTTCCCACTTTGCCCTACCAAGTGTCCTTTGGCAAGACACTGAACCTTACATGGACTCTGGTGGTTATAGGCCGGCGCCAGTGTTCAGCAGCAGAGCCATCAGTGTGTAAATAGGTGACTCTGTACGAGTACACGCCATTCGCCATTTATCCTTACATAAAAGCTGGGTTTCCATCACATGTATGCGCAAAACGTCATCAATATTCTAGAAATGTAGAAAAAACACAATTGAACAATAACGCTGTTTCCATGAAATCCGAATTACGTGAATAAACACAAACCGACTCACGCGATAAGTCATTCAGAAACACGGTGACGGATGTGATCAACACTTTGATTGACAGCAGATCCCTTCACATTTCTGCCACGGCGCTAGCGCTCATCATCATCTATCAAAGGAGACGTCTGCGTCTCCTTCAGGCCATGAGGCGGCGAGCTCCTTACATGTGGGAGGGGCTACGGTTGAAGCCATTAGAAACAATGGTGGTTGGTGTTTTTCCAGAGGAGCTGCTGATCCAACAATTCCTCATGACACGCTCAACTTTGGATGATCTGTGTGACGCTGTGGGACCTCTGGTGGCGCCGCTGTGCGGCGTCCAAGACCGCCAGTTCCTACCAAGAAGCTCATCGCCACCCGGTTGTTGGTCACATGACTCATTTAGTTAAAGAATAGTGTTGCACTTCTGTTAAATAAGTCAATTTCCATACGCCTCAAAAACCACCACATCCAACCACAAACATTTTTTTTTCCATAAATGGGAGGATTTTTTTTTTTTATCCCATTGGGGAAATTTAGTATCATAAATACGATTCGAGCAATTTCATAGTCAATGGAGACTCAGCTAGGAGAACACGTGTGTGTGTTCTGACAGATTCAAGCCCACAGCAGGATCCAACTCTAAGATTTCTATCAGCGTCATTCCACTTCTATCCAAATGTTTCTGGACATGAACGGTAGTTTTCGTTCCAAGAAAAATGATGCTGAAAATTAAACATACGATAACAGAGTAACAACGGGAGGTTCCTGGTTCCTGATGCAGCGTGTTTAAGAAATTCATGTTTTTTATTCCGACTGAGGTTCAGGAAAGAATTTTTTTTATGTGCTGCATGGAAACTTAGTTACTAGAAGTTACTGTTTATCTGCCATGTCATATAAAACACCCTGGGATAGGCTCCAGCAACCCTGTGACCATTAAAGGGATTAAAGGGGCTTGTAAATAGACGGACGGATCGTCTAAGTTTTAGCATCTAAAATCTTCCATTACTCTGCTGTCTGTAGCTGTTCAGACACATTGCTGTTGAGCTGAGAGGTGCTTGGAGCAGAAAATTCCCCCTTTTCCCGCTTTGGTCTTTCTGTGTTTAACGGCGTCCTTCAGAGCAGAGTTCCTCTCTGTAATTGTGCAGCTTTTAGTCAGCCTGCATGTCCTTAAGGATGTGTGCCCTCTTTTCTCTCTTTTTTGTTCTTCCTTCTTCCTCTGACTTGTTGTTGTTGTTTACCACAACTGCAAACTGAAACCAGCGAACAGAGCAGCAGGAATCAGGTTACTGCACTGCCTTCATTTCCACAGGGAGGGAGTCAGCGTGTGACCGATAATTCCTGCGAGGCTGCGACAAACCCTCCTGGGAGTTCATATAGATTTGTACACATTTGAGATGTGGGTCACAGTAAAAGAGGAAACCCCCTCTGGCCTCTTCCATTTACACAAAGTGCCCACCTCGGATCTCATCTTCACTTATCCCATTATTTTTGATTGTCATCATGTTTTTTTTCTTTTTCTTTCAAAGTTCTTGTTTTTTATTGTTTGAATGCTATAAATCCTTCAACCATTGTTTTCCTGTTTCTCTTTCTTTATTTTAGTATCTTCCACCATTTTTGCCGCCTAATAATGTTTCATCTATTTCAACCATTCAACTATTCAAATGTTCAGCTCATTCAGCTTTTTCCAACTGTGACTTTTGCTCCTTCAAATCCTTGAACTTTTCCAGATATTCCAGGATTTCTGCCTCCATTGAAACACATGGGGAATCCTTGGTGCAGAAGCTCGCTGGTTCAATACCCGGCTCTGGCATTTTTCAGAAAATATCTTTTTTGTTATTGTGCTGTTTTCACTTTATTAACGGTCAACTTTGATCATTTCTTTATTTATTTTTCCAATTATTACCCTTTAAGTTTCATTTTCATCCAGCAACATAGCATTCCACCTGCATTTTCTTCTGGAAAAGCAGCTCCTTCTAGTTTATTCTGACATTTGGAGGGAAAGCTTATTAAACCTGCAGTTGCTAGAATGTCCTTGTTTTTGCTGAGATCAAATGCAATCTTCGTTCTATGGAAAGAAATGGATTCTGATGGCTCAGACCAATTCGTGTGAGCCACGCTTCACAGGTCAGTTTAAACCTGAACCAGGAGTTTTTATCTTGACGTGTCATTAAACGTGCTCAGAGCAGTGCATGCTGGTTAAAGATGGTGTTATTGCTGTGGTGTCTGTGCAACGTGACAAAACCTGAAGTGCAGCTCAGGTGTTGTGAACAGCAAACTCTGAGGATGTTCAGGAGCAACACAAACAGCTTTTTGAATATGACACCCCGGCTACGAGGCTTTACTCAATCACCCTCTGCACCCACGCTCAGTCACACAACGCCTTTTCTTCTGCACCTGCAGTGCCTGTTGTCAGACACATTCACACACCCGTGAGGACACTGTGGGCGACGTGGGGTTCAGAATTATTCTGAATGAGTG
This sequence comes from Oryzias latipes, assembly GCF_053564925.1. NCBI lineage: Eukaryota > Metazoa > Chordata > Actinopteri > Beloniformes > Adrianichthyidae > Oryzias > Oryzias latipes. Next base: position 1,668,005 of record NC_136248.1, read on the forward strand.
CTCTGCTGCTGCAAAACAAGTAATGCCCTTGTGGATCGTGTTTTTCCTCCCTTACATTTGTTTTCCTTTTACTCTGCTGCCACTGTGATTTGTGGTTTTTTTAAAGAAGATGCATGCTTTGATTGAAAATGTGTTGTTTTTTCTGTCAAGTGATTCGTCCCCATAGCTGAAGTTACCGTTCCGTCTGTCACACGTAAATAAACCAAACAGCTGAAGATGCTTCCTGTTTTCATTGCTGTATCACGCTGTTCCTTAGTTTGTTTATTCATTCATTCATTCATCTTCTTCTGTTTGTCCCTGTCGGGGTCACAGGGCTGCCTGTCCCGGCCACTTGTGGGCGAAGGCAGGTGGCGCCCTGGGAAGGTCGCCAGTCTGTCGCAGGTAGTTTGTTTAAAGTGAGGATTTTTACAAGCCTCACCATTTTTTAACGTTATGAAAGGAAGTCTGCCCAGCTTGAAGTTGGAACTGTCATGGCTGTGTTGGCGTCCTGTCAGAGTCCCTCTGCTTCACAGCAGACAGCGCTCGCCTTCCCATCCAGAAATCCAGAGATTCCTGCTGCAGCTGAGTGTTTTTAGTATCAAGAGCGTAAAGGGAAAAAAAACATAATAACCTCCAGAGTTTGTGAGCCGTTTGCACCGTGAAGCCACTTTCACTCAGGAGTGCTGCCATTTTTGTCCCAAAAGGTTTTGAACTCTTTTTCTAACAAGTAAAGGTTTCTGATAACCTCAAACTGTCCAACGGTTCCTGTGTCTGCTACAACTATTCTTCTCTGTTGCAAAAAAAAAAAAAGTGTCTCAGTTCATCTGGGCTATGCAGTGTGATGAGGACAACGATGAAAACGTTAGAGATGAAAACCACACGTCTGCAATGCCACCACAGCACACAAAAGGCTTCATGCTCTGCTGCTCCACATCAACACACACAATGATTCCAGGCTGTAGAGACTCAGATCCCGGCTTCAGCACAGGAACCGTCTTCAGCTGAGCCACAAGTTGGTAACACACTTCTGGATTTTTTACACTTGAATGCATGATTCTTCATTAGAAGTGGAACCTGTGGTGCAGCGGTAGACCAGTCTACTTCTAATGTGAATGATTTTGTGACACATTATCGTTATTCTAGGTAAAAAAAAATGTTCTTAGATGCAAACTTTCCTTCACTTTCGTGTCTCCATAGAGTTGTTTAGGATAACTTAGTCTCCCTGATGTTCACCTCTGCAATGTTTACTTCTGAAATTCCCGAAGCTTTCTTAAAAATAAACAAGTGAATGGTTGTGCAAAATCCTTTTGTTTATTTCAGAAGTAAAATTCATTCCAAATGTGCTGATCTTCTTTAGGGATTGTGATTCTTTTGGAAGTTTGTCTGATTTCTGCTGAAAGAATTCAGTGTAAACCCCATAAATAATGTGCTCTGCAGACAGCTGCATTGATCTCTACACCTCCAGTTTTTCTTTTGTTTGCTTGTTCCTCTACTCTGTTTTTCTGACTTTCAGCTGTGATCTTTTTTGACTTAAACATCTTTTTTTTACGTTTCTTCATCTGCTTCTACATCATCTGCTTATTTTACTGACTGCAGTCATCTCACCTCACGCACACAAATGCACACATACACACAAACACACACAGGCACGACAAATGCCTCCATTAACCTGCAGTTCTTTACCTCCCCGCAGCAAAGTCATCGATATTCTCAATCAATTAGTGTATTGACCAGACCGGCTCATCTCTGGTCATCTTGCTGCTGTAATCAAAGTGTGCTTCTCTTAGAGTGACCACAGGACAAACACTGCAAGCAGCCTGTGTGGACACACAAAACACGCAGGCCCTAAATCTGCTGATCACAGCTTTGCTGGTATCAATACTCCCTAATCAATGCCAGTATTGATTAGGCTTAGTCAATTCAGGCTTTTTTTGCTTTAGATAAATAGAAGTATCCATCTGTTGACGTGCATTGCAGCCTGATAGATGGAGTTTATTTACTTAAATTTAGATATTGCTGGGGGCGTGCCGCGTAACGATACGGAGAAACCATGTAGAACGCTTTTTCAGCGATGTTGAAATAATAAATTTAACAAGTAAGGAGTTGGAGCCTTTTTTCTCTTTGATACCACGACAATCATTGCTTTAGATTTCTCCGTGTTTCATCTGTTGCTACATTCTGACTGAGTTTAGATCACGTGACCACATTCTATTCAGACTGAGGAATGACAGAGCAAACCGAAGCTCAGTCCGATTAGAAACAAACCGAAACCCCCTCCAGAGACGGGTCAGGGAGCGGTTCCTGATACCAGACCAGGCCCTGTCTGAGTGGACTGAAAATCTGTTCTGGATCTGGGAAACGAACTCTGGTTCACTTTAAGGAAAGCACATTTCTTTTCTGTCAAACTGATGTATTTATGCATCTTTGACCTAAATCAAACATATAAAACAACACAAAGAACCCATGTCTGGTCAACATAAAGAGGATCCTATTCATTTAATTCTCTGGTTATAGTTTTTTTTTTATCACATTACACAAAAACTTTGTACAGATTGTTTTTTTAATAAATGTTGAGTGTGATAATAATGAACAAAATTCTAAACTCACTCAGTAAGTCTGAAAGTCTATTAGATAACAGAAATGGACATAATAAAGAACTGATGGACATTTTCTTATCTTCTAAATAGACCTTCAGAAAGATGTGTGTTTTAACACACAGCGAGTGTGTATGTGTGTGCAAGTGGGTGAGCATGTGTGTAACAGGCTCTAAGACTGTAAACATTGCCTCCCTGTGCTTCTCTCCAGGTAGTTTTTCTGCTATTCCTCCTCTCTTTTTGCATCATCTCTCTGCTCTGATGCTCTCGGAACATTGACTGTATCCCAGAACTGGACTGAGCGAGTTGGACTTTGCCCACAGAAAATAGTTTCAGTTTCAACCAAATGCAGTCAATTCAGTCCCCATTTTGTGAAACACTCGTCACCATGTTGGAACCAGACGTTGTAAGTAAGCAGCGGTTGATCTGAGACGTTTCTATGGCAACCACCCTCTCCAATCAGGAGTGAGCATGTTAGACCAGAAAATAAAACATTTGCACAAGACCACCTACTTTTATTGAGACATCTGATTGGCTAGTTTATAACTGGCTATAGAAAAGATATTTATCTATCTATTTATCTATCTATCTAAGATGTTTAAAAAGGGTATCAGAGTGAGAATAGTTATTCTGACCAGCATGACTGAGTCTCAGCTTTTTATCTCTCTATAGAAGTCTATGGGGTGTTGGCCTCCTGGAGCCAGCTGTCACTTCCTGTTTGGAACGCCAGGAGGGATGAGTCCCTCAGTCCAGTTCTCATGTACAGTCAGTGATTCAGATACACCCCCTGTGGGTCAGACTTGTAGCACTATTGTGATACTGTAAGAACACTGGTACAGCAGCTTTCTTTCATATGTAGTCTCTTCGGCATCATAGACATTTGACGTTTAGTGGTAAATGGTTAGCTTGAAGAAAAATAGTTTGGTTTGTCAAGTACAGAGACTCAATAAATACTTTTCTTCAGGGTAGTTCATTTTAAAATTGCAAGAATAATTCCTTTTATTAATAAAACAATTCCTTTTTCTAAAATACTTTCTGGTTTTCTCCACTTTCTCAGCTTGTTTCATAAATATCTGCAGTCATGCAATATTGTTGTGAGACAGTTGTTTGTGGGTCTTTTGTGTTTGTGCTGTTTTAGCAGTTCCACCTCTTTTTGCATTAGCTTCAGGTTCTCTGTGTTGGTTAGTGGCTGTGTTGTTCCACTGCCAGTTTTGCGTCTGGAATACCTGACACTGTCAGCCGTTCTGCTTGTTTTCCTGCTTTATTGCAGCTCTGAAAGTGTCACTGTGCTCTGCGTTATTGATTGTTGGTCAACTTCTTTGTCAGTGGATCATTCAAGTGTTATTAACTGGTGACTCTACCACAGCTCAGGATGCACAGTTTTCCCTGCTGGACTCTGAATCTGCCCTTTCGTGGACCCTTCCCTCACTCAAAGTGCTGCCTGCTGCAGCGTGTACCCTTCTGAAAGTGTCCACAGCCACGATGCAGCTGACAGATTGCTGTCTGTTGCAGTTGGAGGTTTTTAATTCAGTGTGTGTTGTGGTTTCAGCGGTGGTCAGTGCCATCCCGGTGCCTGCTCTGGATTCTGCTCAGTATCCCGGTATTCTGCCTTCACCTTCCTGCGGCTTCACCCACAACAAGTTCAGCCTGAGGCCAATGCCATTTCCCAGCCTGACTCTGGACAGAGGATACACTCCAGGTACTGTGATTTTACCACCATGCTTTTCAGAGGCTCTGCTTGTGAATTGATTTGAACCACATGATTAGGTTACAGTTTTAGGTGAAAAAAAATGTAAAGCTTTTAAAAAGCTGTCCTTATAAGACCCCAGAAACTAAATACAGCTATTCTACAGTGAATCCTTTCATCAAAACAAAATAGTTATTCAGCAGAATAAAAGAAACAAAACTAGAAGGAGCTGCTTTTCCAGAAAAACATGCAGGTTGAATGATATACTGCTGAAACTTAAAGGGTAATAATTGGCAAAAATAAATAAAGAAATGATCAAAGTTGACCGTAAATAAAGTGAAAACAGCACAATAACAAAAAAGCTATTTTAGTGAAAAATGCCAGAGCCGGGTATCGAACCAGCGAGCTTCTGTACCAAGGATTCCCCATTTATTTCAACGGAGGCAGAAATCCTGGAATGTCTGGAAAAGTTCAAGGATTTGAAGGACCAAAAGTCACAGTTGGAAAACGCTGAAAGAGCTGAACATTTGAGTAGTTGGATGGTTGAAATAAATGAAACATTGTAGGAGGAGCTAAGCAGCAAAAAATGGTGGAAGATACTAGAATAAAGAAAGAGAAACAGGAAAACAATGGTTGAAGGATTTATAGCATTCAACCAAATAGCTGTTGCACTACATTCATACTGTTTCTGCAGTTTGTTTAGTCTATTACTGGAATAGTTTTTATAACTAATTGTCACCTGATCAGTGCTGCTGTGGAGGTGTTTTTGCTTTTCTGTAACTCACTGAGCTGCTAATGCTAGCAAAATGTAAAGACAAAAGCCAGAATCAGATATTCTCAACTCATCAGTTGAAATTACCCTAGAATTTGTATTTTTTTCCAGACTTTGCGTGACATCCAAACAACTGAGGCTGATTTTCAGGAAAAATGGATGCTCGATTGCCTTATTATAATGCTGATCTTTTGTGCTGTCATTGTTCTAAACTACAGCACACAATTAGTTAAAAACATCAACCACAAAGCATAAATGATTTAGCTAAATGATTTAACTTTCTGTAGACTAAACACATAGTACTTCACTGAACAGTGTCGGAGTACATTTAAGAGCTCAGCTCAATCTTGACAGTTTTCTTCATCCGTCTGGCTGTCATGCTTTTAAGGCTGTTTTTTTTTTCAGAGATAAATACTACATGACCTGGCTGGAAACTGTAATTCAATGATTGACTGATTCCTGGTTGCCTCTTGTCAGTGATTTAACAAGAGCAAAGAGACAAGAAGAGGGTTCAGAGTCATAAAGTCAACCAACAAATTGCAAGGCCTGATTGCTGCCAGCAAGGCACGGAGGATGGGGGTTGGGGGGCAAATACTAGGGAGAGGAGTGTACAAGGACAGGGTATATTTACACTGACACACCCCAATGAACCGCCTGCATGCAAACACCCAATGCAGTCCTTACAAGTGCCTCCCCTTCAAACAGTCATTTATCCAGATGATCAGATGCAGTAGCTGCCGCTGTCATTTGGACTTCAGAGGGAGTCTTGTAGTTTTAAACTTCAGACAAATTTAGCATTCATGATGCTCTTGTCACTCGCTTGTCTCGTCACACTTCCAGCGGAAAAGGAACTATGCTGTGTGCCACTTAACGGTGAGAGTTCTCTGTTGTGGGCTTGACTGCTCCTTACTTAATGTTGCTGGGACGTCACTGAGAGTGAACATTGACCACAGAAAGAAAACACTGACTTTCTGTAGAATTTGGTGAAGAGGATTCCAGTCAAAGTTTATTCTGGAATGTCCAACTTCTACGAGAGGAAAACATGTTTTTTTGACATTTTATCTCATGGTGCTATTAAATATATTTTTTAAATAATTGCTTTGTCATGTTCTTAAAAAACACGTCACAATTTTTCAAGTAACTTAATCACTGCAACATAAATCAGATTCCACCTTGATCAAACACAACTTCAGTATTTGTGATGACAAAGCAACTTGGAAGTGCTTGTTGTCTTACTGTGGCTGCTGGTTAAGGACCTTATCTATATAAGTAAGGGATAATGCCAGACGAGGTGGGCATTATCAGAAATTCTCAGCCTATTTAAGTGTCTGGGTTTCTGTTCATCCTTGTCAGGTCATCTAGTCTGTTCTGTCACTCATTTGTCATGGTTCAATTCATTAAAAGGTTTTTTTCAAGCCCGTTCTCCTGCATTTTGGGTCCTTCACCTCCAGCTCTTGATAGATAACGAATGTTTAAGCTACGTGGCTGGAACTGCTTCTTTAGTCATGCTTTATCACTGTCCATTATATAAGGGTTCATGGCGAACAAAATGTGAATTTTCAGAATGAACGCACTTTGTGGAAGCGGGCTTCCACAAAGTGCGTTCAAAGGCCATTAACCCACTTATACCATATTTACAAAATAAAAAATTATTCAACCGGTTTTTAGTACTTTATTTGTGTTATTTCTTCGGTTTGGATTACTTTTTTCACAAAAGTGGACTATTACGTGGTGCAGTGCGTCGTCACGGTAACATGACAATGCACCGCTTAGCCAGGTGATCCAGTACCGAAGTGGTATCTATGCTGATGACCACGATGTGTTGAATAAAGCATAAGTTCAGAGAGAAAGTTCACCTCTTACAGGAACTTACCGGAACTACTTTTTTAGGTGTGCGGTTATCACTGTGGATTGCAACTTTTTAATGCACACCCAGCAGCCAATAAGAATTAAGTATTCACCTGGACGATGCTATAATGGAAAATAAATGATATATACTTCTTAAACGCTGCTTTTAGACATTAGCATCCCTTTCCCCTCTCTTCCTGAATAGCTTTTGTAATCACATGAACACTGAAGACCTGTTCTGGAACATGATTCAGGCTATTCTGCACCATTCCATTCCATTCCATTTTATTTGTGCAGCCTCAATTCACAACAGTCGTCTCAATGGACTTCGTACCGGTAATGTAAGGTAAACATACAATCAAAAAGGATAATCAATGCATAGAATTCAATAGGATAATACTAAACTTTAACTAAACAGACTAAACTAAACTGGACATCCCTGCCCTCAGACCCTCCTTCGCTGTAAGGAAAATCTCCTTAAAAAAACGGAATCCGGAAAAAACGAAGAAACGTCAGGGGTGTCCACATGAAGGAGGGATCCTCCCCCAGGACGGACAGACGATTTACCAGAACTCTTAGAGAGAATTAGCTTATCTAACTCTACAACTACATATTTAAAGTCCAGCAAATGATCTTCATCCAGATGAAGACGGGGGATGGCTGGGGGCGCAAGACGAGCCGGAGACAGGATCCACAGCCAGGTGTAGGAGCAGTAGTAGAGGCGAGCCAGAGACGAGGTACACGGTCAGGGACAGGAGCACGGATGACCCAACTGGAATCTGGTGTTAAGGGACTATGAGGTCCTTAATATAGGACGGGGCGTCCTATATTAAGGAGTGATGTGATCTCATCTGCTAGTTCCTGCTAACAATCTAGCTGCTGCGTTCTGAACAAGCTGGAGACTTCTTAAGGAACTCTTAGGACAAAAGAAATCTTGGATTATTTCCATTCTCTGATATTAAGGTTGAATAGTACTGGGTTCTAGCTCTACGCAGAGCTTTTTCAAAATAATTTAATAGGCTATGTTTCCAGGTATTCAGAGACTGCGCTGAATCGGAGCTACACCATAACAGTGCCACAACAGTGAAGATCCACGTCACTACCTCAAAATAAACTGGTTATTTTTTTACCGTGCCTAATGTTAATCTCAAAAACATAAGGGACCTAAATGATGTGGATACGGACTAAGTGGACGTAAAGTGGTGGTCACAAAAATGTATTTTCAGTTCATCTTTTCTTATTTTCAGTATTCTTGTAGCAAGTCCTTACTGCAGCCCAAAGCAAGATAACATCCATCCTTGCCTCTGATTCCACTTCTCTCATTTCTAGCCCTGTCCTCAGATGCCCCCAGCAACACTCTCCTCCAGCAACAGCCTGCATCTCAACAGCCCACCCCCCTGCTCCCTGGTTCCTCAGCTCCACCAGGGGAGCTTGTTCCTCCTGTTGGCCCCGTCCCAGGGGCCCCTTCTACTGCTGTTGTTGCTGAGGAGGCACAGGCCGGAGGCAGCCGTACCATTCCGACAGCTTGTGTTCGGCCCACCCATCCACTACGGAGCTTCACCAACCCATTACTGCCACCACCCATGGGAACCATTGACCCCAAGGTGTACACTTCCATGATTTCTCAGTCTGGTGAGTAAATCAAACTATTTAAAAGTCAAACATCTTATTTATAACTGCTATGAGAGATTGGACTAAGAAAAACAAGAGCGGTTTTGATGTGATCATAGAGGTGGGGCTTTTACTTCTCTACTTTAATTCACCTTTATTGATCACGAGAAGACCCGAGTGCTCCAATTACCACAGGCACCACTGTCACCTTCATCTTCCATGCTTCTCCAGTTCCTTCCTGAGTCTGTGGTGTTTCTCCAGTTTCTCATGTTCCTTCTTCCTGGTGTTACCATCACTATATACTGCCACATCCACCCCAACGGCTTTCCTCTGTTCTTTATCCACCACTACAATGTCTGGTTGGTTCTCCATTACCATTGTATTTAGATCCAACAAGGTTCTGGAAACATTCCTCATAGACTTTGGTCCATGTTTTCATGACAGCATCACTCAGTTGCTGCAGATTTGTCTGCTGCACATCCATGATGCTGATCTCCCGTTCCACAACACCCCAAAGGTTCTCTACTGGGTTCTGGTGACTGTGGAGGCTGTTTGAGTCCAGAGAACTCATTTTCATGTTCTAGAAACCAGTCTGAGATGATTCCAGCTTCATGGAGCCTTCTCCTGCTGGAAGTAGCATCAGAAGATGGTCCACTGTGGTCAGAAAGTGATGGACATGGTCAGCAACAATACTCAGGTAGGCTGTGGCGTTGGAACCATACTCAACTGGTACAAAGGGGACCAGAGGGTACCAATATAATATCCCCCACACCATGACACCACCACCACCAGCCTGAACCGTTGCTACAAGGCAGGATGAATCCATGCTTCCATGTTGTTGAGGCCAAATTCTGACCCTACCATCTGAATGTGGCAGCAAAAATGGAGACTCATCAGACCAGAAAACGTTTGTGTGAATTGAACAACTGCTACTTTATTTATCCCACAATCTGTAAATTCTTCTCCGCATTTGACCCATCCCCTGGGGGAGCGGTGAGCTGCAGCCCGGGAGGCAGTAGCGTTAAGGGTCTTGCCTAAGGGCCCTCACTGGGTGATGTTAATTGCTCACCATTGATATGGTAATTGCCCCAGTACCATTCCTGCATGGAAGCCTCTCACCTTACCAACCGAGCTACCTAGCCGCTGAATTGTAGCCTCAGATGGAGTCCGATCACTATGCCGGCTCCCAGGAGGCGAGCTGGCGGCCAGACAGAGAACCGTTGTGGGAAGGGGAGCCAGCCTGATCAGACCTCCTGAACATCAGGATATTTTTCTTTTTTTCATGGAGGCAATAATAAAAAAATGTCCCTTGATGTTATTCTTGTTTTTAATTTTCCCCCCTCTGGTTAATAAGGACAGCGAGCCTTTAAACTCTGTCAGAGAGAACACAAATGCAGAAAACGTATTTAGGACTTTAACTTTAAGTTTCACTTGAAATTCGTCCAGCCAAAAACCAAATCCAGCCTTGGACGCACTTAAAATACGTGCGGAGAATGCAGCAATGTGACATCTTCTCTTCTGTGGCACCTGAGCTGATGTTCACACAGGACGGGGCACATCAGGGGTGCAATGAGCAGGCGCTACTGGGCCGTTGTGACATCACAACAGCTCATTAATTCAAACCAAGCTCTGACACAGTTTGATTGACAGCGATTTACAAGAAGAAATACTCAGAAATGCAAACACGAAATGATTTTTTATTACTTTGTTCTCCTTTATAAGAAAAATGAAACACATGTCAGAAACTTAAAAAACATGATTTTCATCAGAGAGGAACTTTAAAGACTGGAAATGAGACTCAGCCTAATTCCTGCAGGATGTTCAACAACTGAAATGCATTTTTGCAGCAATGGAGGAATGTGGAAAACACACTCTTTGTAAACTGATAAGAGTCTAACTTTAATTGAACTTTGTCCGCTTAGTTTTTAGGACTGAATTTCTTTCATTGACAGTTTCGTACGCTGGGACAAAAACGTTGATGTCCATCACCGATTCTGTGTTTCACACATAAAAAGATGAGCGACTGTGTTAGAAACACGTCAGCTGTGGGAGACAGAACGTAAACATGAATACAGGAAATCATAATGATTGATCTTTTAGAGAATGTATTTGTATAATGGTGCATATTAGCTGGGCAATTTCTGTAAATAATTGAAACAAAGGGAACCCTCTGCAGTAATAATCTTTATCTTTAATTGATTATTTGGTTTCATTGCGTGAAATGCCCACAGTTCTACAGCAAACCTTTTCTGAAGAGTTGTGTGACTTAACAGTTAACTCTGACTCAAAGAATGAATCCAAAGACTCTTTTTTTTTTTCTGAAGCTCCTGGTTTTCTGTCAGCTTCCTGTGACTTCCTCAGATGAATTCTCCCCGCTGAGCTCCACTCTTTGTTTAATATTTTACTCAGGGAGGCTAAATGCATTCGCCTCAGGCTGTTGCACACTGTGTGTGTCTGTGTGTGTAGTTGATATTCTGTAACTGGCCTTGACATTTGCTGGAGGGATGGATGTGATCTGACCTGATCTCTCTCTGTTCTTGCTCAGGTTTAATGTTACCTGGCTGTTCGTCCTCATGTCCACCAGGTTTTTCAGCCTCATCTCTGTTAGAAACCATTAAGTTATCGTCACAAGATGGTCTGTTGGATGTTTTCTTGTCCATCCGTTGTTATTAATGTACATAATGTATTTATTTGGGGGTAAAAACGTTTTTCCTTTTTTTCCTTTTACGGAGTGTCATTCTTATGTTGGGTGGGGGGGCAGAAAACAAACTATTCGTCCCTCATGGTGTGTATGATCTATGTGTTGGTGGCGTGTGTGTTGGACTGTTTACATGCCCCGGTGGCCTCAGATTAACATTGATTTTTGGCTTCTGGAAACCTTCTGCTGAGGAGTCAGAAGCCTGAAGCAACAGGAGACTCGCCGCCCTCGCCGTGACGGGCAGCCCTGACTAAACACAGGAGAGGACCTTTGTTCACGTGTGTCTGTGCTCTCACATATGAAGTGATGCTAAACTTTTCTGAGTGTCGATAAGAAAGGTTGTTTTACACCTTCAAGATGAACATCTAAATTCAAATGTAAGATTTGTATCAAAAAGCAGGCCTCATTTACATGTGATTCAAGTAGAAACAGCAACCATCAAAATACCAACCAGGTTGTTGGCTGACATTAATGGAAATGACATTTAATCCAGGAAACATTCACCAGAGCTCTTCCTGCTTTGGAACTTCTCCATGAATCCAAAGGACTCTAAACGTATTTCTAAAAAAAATGGTTACATCAAAGTTTCAAAAGTACAAAGTGGAATCTTGTAATGACATTTGAATACATAAAGTACAAATGTTACACAGGATTGTTGGGTTCTGATGAATAGATTATAGTTATTAAGTAATCTAAATCCATTTCCAAACCCCAGAGCTACTGGAAACTGTCAGATTGATTGATTGATTGATTGATTGATTGATTGATTGATTGATTGATTTTAATTATGACAATGCATATTCATAAATATTTTACCATAACAAAAACATAAATATGCCAGAATTGGTGCATTCAATGTCAAATGACATCTGTTGTCTTAAGGCAGGTTTCAAGAGAAAACAGAAACATTGGACACATGAAACATTTTTGACTAAAACGAGCAAAAGTGAAAACATGAAGCTTCTACAGAAAACTAAACACAAATTAGAGATGAGCAAACAAACAAAGAAGAAGGTGATCACAACAAACAATCCATTAGAGTACAGCAAACAAGACACAAATGTCATGCAGAAAACTGGAGATGACTGAAATTTAAAGAAAATAATGAATTTATCAACATTCATTTGTTAACATGACGTTAACCGGAAGCCCACAGAGGACTGACGAGACATGAAAACCATAAAAAGTACAGACTTCAGCTTTCAGGGACACTGAGCTTTGTCGAACCACATGTGGAGCATCAGAAGCTTAAACTTGGAATAAATATCAGGGAGGCAGAAATCTTGATTAATGTAAGCGGTTCAGAAATAATAACTTTAACAACCTAAAGAAACCCGAAAGTAAAAATACACCAATCCTCACGTGTTTGAAGAAAAATGTCTGTGCTGATCCATTAAGCCTTTCTACCTCTTTCAAAACTTTAGCCGTAAAAAAAGAAATAAAAATATGTTTGATACATGTTTCTATCCAGACTACAACTTCTCTTAGTGCAGACAGAATGAAAGAAGAGCAGCAGCCTTCTGAATAAAGCGGATGAGAAGCCGTCAAATTCCCTCCAGAGACATGACGTTTCCTCAAAGACGTGTTTCATCTTTAACAGTATTTACTTCAGAATCTTTTTGGGATCAATAACCCTTCCCCTTCCATCCTCACGGCTCTCACCGCTCTAAATCTTTCCTCTGGCTTTGACCCAGAAACAGAGACAGACACCTCTGATGTGAGCCCTGGTGGGCATTCGCACCTCCGCCCTGGCTTGTCTGGTCTGTATTATATTTATTTATACCCTCACCTTTCTCAACAGACAGGCCCCCCACCCCCAACCTCCACCAACCGACCCCCTGAAGGTGCAGCAGGTACCATGACAGTCTGTTCCTGGTTCTCACTGCGGTCCAGAGGGAGCTTCTGCTTTTGGCTCCTTTTTATGGTTATTTGTTTGTTCTATAACAAATGTTTCTTATGTCAGATCAGTCATGAAGAACTCGGTACTGTGAGGAATGGCTTATTATTTTCTTGTGTTTATTAGAGACACCGGAAACCTGCCTGAGTCTCATCCGCTCTGACAGCTAGCTGTTCCAGGTGTTTCCTTTCTTGGGGAACAGAAGTGGATGTTTATTGATCAGGAAGTGAAAAAGAGCAGTGAAAGCAAAGAGAGAGGATTTTCTCAGAAGAAGGGGCCTCAGGATGTGTTCAGACTGCCCCCCCTTCAGTTTTTCTTTGTTTTTTTTCATTTTTCACTCTTAAAGGAGACATTCCTCAGGATGCTGAGTGGAATTTCAGTGATGGCGACACGGCATCATAATGTGCTTAAAGGTCCATCAATCCAAATCGTAACCATCTGTATCCCTTTTGGGGTCACGGGGTCGCTGGAGCCTGTCCCGGATACACCCTGTCAGTTTGTCACAGGGCTCCCAATCACTCCCACACACACACTAACTAAGTGACCAATTAACCTGTGACACACGTTTTTGGATGGTGGGAGGAAGCCAGAATACCCTGAGAAAACACACTAATACTCAGGGAGAACATGCAAACTGCACACAGAAAAGTCCCAGCTGGGTAGGAACCAGGACCTTCTTACTATAGGGTGCCACCGTTCAGCCCTGTGTTTGAAGATTTAGCTCCCTAGTTTTTTGCGTGTTGCTTCCGTGTTGTGGTCGGCAGGTTCTCCTCTTTACAGGACGCATATGGAGTTTTAGCCGTTTTACCCTGTAAACACCGGATGCTGAAAAGACAGCGTTTTTTGGAAATATTGGACATCCAGACAGCTGGTTCAGGTCTTCTATCTCTCTTTAATGTTCTCTTAGTTGCGTGCAGACTTGTCATTTAGAAACATCAATAACATCAGCATTATTGGGTCAAACTGTGCTGGTCAGTAAGTGCATTAATGTCAATATTAAAGTTTTACTTTGGACAGTGACTCATAATACACACTCTCTTTTATAGGTCAACTCAATAGTTTGGCCTAGATTTATAAAGAGAATATAAATAACAAAGACCAACACATTCCAAAAAGAAACTCAAAGCCATTTAATTTTTTAGGATAATCTATATTTAGTGTGTAGCATGCATTGTAGTTATCGCTTAAGGTGGAATTTGCTGTCAGGACTCTTGAAATTGGATAGAAATCAAATAAGTGTTAGTAAAACTCTCCTCTGAGGAACTCAGCAGAATGTTTTATTAAAATCCAGTTTCTTTCGACGAAGGCAGCTGTTGAAGTTCAAGACAGATTTATCTCAGCAAAGTTTTGCAGCACTCATCTGTTCTGTTTGTTGCTTTTGGGTTTTCTTACTTTAACTTATACTCTGGATAATGGATGGATGGATGGATGGATGGATGGATGGATGGATGGATGGATGGATGGATGGATGGATGGATGGATGGATGGATGGATGGATGGATGGATGGATGGATGGATGGATGGATGGACGGATGGATGCATGGACGGATGGATGGATGGATGGATGGATGGATGGATGGATGGATGGATGGATGGATGGATGGATGGATGGATGGATATGCTTTTATTGTCATTGTACAATGAAATTGAAGGTTTTATGCATACCCGTTGCGAGGCTTTGCTCTGGAAAGCAGAAGAATGGAGGTTGGCTGTAGTATCTTTAAGGAAATGAGAAGAACTCAAGTGGAAGGACAGCAGAGGTGAAGCAGACTGTGGTGAGAGCATGTGGTTGGTTTAGAGACAGATGCAAAGCTGAAGGCAGCAGGGATGAAGATGCTGAGGTTCTCTTTGGGGCCAGGATGGAATCCATCAGAGAAACAGATGATGGTAGATGCTCTGGAGATCCATGCAGGGAAACAGATGGAGACGGTTTGAGAGGAGGAACAGGGATGATGATGGTGAAAGGATGCTACCAGGAAAGAGGAGGTCCATGGATGTAGAGGAGGAGGTCCTGAGGGTGGTTGGTGTGAGTGAGGAGGATGTAGAGGAGATAGTTAGATGGAGGCGGACGATTCACTGTGAAGACCCCTATAAGGAGCTGCTAAAAGACAAAGAAGAATGTGTATTTTTGGTAAATGGTATGTACCTTTATATAGTGCTTTCACTATCTTGCTTTAAGGTCAAAAGTGCTTTACAGCCACAGTCACATTCACTCATGAACACACACACATGTACACACTGAACAACAAAACTTGATTTTATAAATAAAAGGTTATTTTTTCATTCAGGACCAACAGAGCAGTTTTTTAAAAAGTAAATGAGATTAAATGTTTATTTCTAGATTCAACACTGGCCTGGCCATTGAATTTCTAGCCATAGATGAGCTTCGTGCCAAAATGATTGACAGTTTTCTTGGCTGGAAGCAGTTAAGCTAAAATTAAAGCAAATTTGATTTAAAAAAACTACTCTTCTTCCATATTTTTATATTCACATCATTGTCTTAAAATGTAAACAAAGCTGTCTATTTGTGTGTTTTTATTAATCCATTGATCCCTTTTTTTGTGTAACTGTTAAGGCAGACAGTGCACTGTACATGTATGTACAACTCTTTGCCACATTTCATGCTTCAAACATAAAGAGATAAAACTGTAAACATATAGTAGTCCAGACCTGAATCCAATGAAGCGAAACTGCTGTTCACAAACACTCTCCATCCAACCTCACTGAGCTCCAGCTGTTTTTAAGGAGGAATGGGTAAAAATATCTGTCTCTCGATGTGCAAAACCGATAGAGACAAACCCCAAGAGCCTTAAAGCTGGAATCACAGCAAACGGTGGAACTAGAAAGTATTAACTTAAGGGGCTGAATCATTTTGCACGCCCAATTTTTCAGCTTTTTATTTGTTCCAAAAGTTTGAAATATCCATTAAATGTCGTTCCACTTCATGATTGTGTCCCACTTGTTGTTTTTTCTTCACAGAAAATTATAGTTTTTTATATTTATGCAATGGAAAACAGAACATGCAACGGAAAACAGAACATGCCACGTAACCTGAATTTTTGTCTCTTGCTTTTATTTCCCAAAGTCTGTCTTTTACTTTCATTTCTTTGACTTTGGCATTAAATGGTTCCATTGAACAGCGGTGACTTTTGACCTTCAAAACCCCTGATCACCGGTGCTCATCCATTTGCGACAGAAATTAAAGATGGCATTCCGTTGACGTGCTGAAATCATTGATTGCACCCACATGACTCTGTGGGTGAAAGAGGTGGCTGTTCCTCTAGGATCCAGGATGTGATTCTCTGTGATTTGGTCTTCCTCTGTCATCACACATGAAGCTCAGTGTTCAGTCTATTACAGCAATAACCTCAAAAATCTGTTTAAATCCTTTTGATGAGACTCATTGCTATTCTCTTGATTATACTTACAAATTCTGTTTGAAATCATTGATTATGCCATCCTCCAGTCTTCAATTATAGCTGACACTTGACCTTTTATACTGAAATCCTTTCCTACCCATTGCCTTCCTGTCACCAGACGTCCTGATTAACCAGGGCTCCAAAATCAGTGATTACACTCAGGCTGTGCCTTCAAATCATCATCAGAATCAATCAGTGATGCTCCCAGTTCTCATATTTTAATGAAATGCCCAAACTCGCCTTTAAACTTGACTGCAGAGCTACTTTTGGTGAAGGGGGTGAAATATTGAGCAATGTCTGTAAAATGATGGAAACCTCACCATTTTGAGGAACGTCCAATGTCTCCTGTCTCTCTCAGGTGGGAGCCTGCCGAAGCCCCAGGTGAAGACGGCCTCCTTGGGTCAGGCCGGGAAAGCTCGCTCCCCTCTGCTGCCGGTCTCGGTACCAACGGCGCCAGATTTACAAGAAGAGGGAGGGGCAAAGCTTCCGGAGGATTCAGCAACTAATGTGAGTCATTTCGGGGTCTATTGCTTTTCTCACAGGTGGAATTCTCAGCAGGTGCAGGTTGTTGGTTTGAATGCAGCAGGAACACTGCTGTAGACTTTCAGAAACAAGCTTCTGTCTGGTAATCCAAACCCAGGTGTGTTGGAGCAGACATGTCAGTCAAATAATGGGCCAGAGGACTGGGATTGGTTGATTTAAAGTAAATGCTGTTTTGAAAAAGTGGAAATTTCTTTAAAAGATTTATTTTTAATTATAAAAATTGGATACACTATATGGTTAAAAAACATAGTTTCCTATAATTGTAGTTTTATTGGTCTAATATGAAAACTTAATCCTGATTACAATTATTTTGGCATAATCCGTCTTCTGCATGTATGATTGAGCAGTTTAATATTATCAAGTGTAGCATTGAAGAAAAACTGCAAACATCTGATGTTCATTAGCTAGAAACCCGTAAAGCTATTCCTGTAACAGTCTGCATGTGGACTGTTGTTTCTCCACGGTGAGACTCAGACGCTGCACCTCTGTCGTGGTGCTGTACCAGGTCCACAGGACTTCTCTGTCTGTGGTAAATACAGCCAGTTTCAAATCCTGGAGGCTGTCTCATTATTATTATTATTATTTAGATCACTTTCTGCTGCTTTACTTTCAGATCCTGATTCATTTGAATTAAAAGTGAATACGCAAAAAAATGTGTTTCTTTTTTCAGGTTTGAATGGTAGTAAATAAATAAGTACGTGAATGAGACTGTGTATGCTCAGTAGAAGGGCATGCATGGATGTCCAGAGCAGTGTTTTTCAACCAGTGTGCCGCGGCACACTAGTGTCCCGTGGGAGACGGTCTGGTGTGCCGCGGGAAATTTTCACTGATGTAAAAACATTCCCATCTCCAGGATATCAGCTCTGTGTTCATCCAAACATCCTGATAAAACACTGAGTAGTTAAGAATATAAAAGATTATAAAATACTTTTTTCTTCCTGTTTATTTGATTCTATTAAAGACACTTTGATCAGAATGGCGGTACCGCGATTTAGCCGTAGCTTCAGCTCCGTTTTTGGAAAAGTCCCGCCCCTTTAACTGTCTCCACCAATCATTCATGGAGACTTAATCACATGTCATCAGTCTGACCAATCAGAAGTGGTAAAGATTTCACTTCCTTGTTCTGATTCTGCTCATAAAGTCTCTCAGTTCTAACAAAAATACCAGCTAAAGCTCGTCTTTAGCGGTGTAGCTTTCCACAGAATCCGGTGTCAGACCGTGAAACAAGAGAACAAAACAATGAAGATCAGAGACGAGAGTCTGTCTGACATCACTACATCTCCCAGGATGCATTGGGTTAAAGTGATAGTGTCTCAGCGTACAATGACTCTTCCCTGTTAAACGTCTTGAAACCACAACGAACACATATCAACATCTTCTTGATGAAATCAGAGGTCAGAGGTCAACAGTTTAGTTCTCCTTCAAGGTTTGTGTTTCTTAACAGTCAAACATCCCAGAGTTTGGTCCAAGTCATCTTTCTGACTGAAACACTTTTCTAACGTCTGGATTATTTTAGATGTTAAATTTAAGAAGAAGTAAGAACAACATTTAAGAAACAGGATGAAGGTGAAACAGACACAATTAAACTGAATTGAAACAATTTAATCATCTAAAAAGAAATAAAACATTTTTGTTAAAGTTTTCATAGTAAAACATTTTTTATTAAGATAAAAGAAAAACTAATAAAACTTTAACATGTTCACTTTTAGTGTAGCTACAGAAAACATCAATATGATGTTTGTGTTTTTGTCTAAAATTTATCAAACATATTGTTTTCATATTGTTGAAAAATGACAGTTGCCTTTGCACTAACATTTAAAAAAATAAAAAAATATTTAAATAGAACATATTTGGTTTTTGTGAGGTTACATTAAATTGCATGTTAATAAACTAGACAGAAAAGCAACTACCAGGGTAAAATGTCAAATAATTTAGTTAAAGATTATCATGGAAAACTAATTTAACTTTTATTACATCTTTTAGAAAAAACAGCTGCAACTTCCAGCAACTTATCACAAAAATGCATGTGAGATTGTGGAGGGACTGTACATCAATACAGAGTATAGAGTTTCTTCTGTTTTCATTTTTGGATGCTGGACTGCCGCGGGATGTTTGTTTAGGAAAAAGTGTGCCTTGGCTCAAAAAAGGTGGAAAAACACTCCAGAGCGTGTTTAACTTCAAAACTATCAAAATCTGTAAAACTGTCTTTCCTCTTAAATGTCAGTATTACTGAGTTACCTTCCTAACATTTTTTATATGCAGATGTGTCAGCAGACATCTGTCCTGTCAGTCTAGAGTGTGCTTTCATTTATTTGTTGCCAAAAGAAAAACATGGCAGTTATTTTGTTACTTTTTAAATGTGCATAAACTCAGGAGTGATGAAGTGGGCGGAGCTGTCAGAAAACACACTGGGTTAAACTGGATGACTTTAATAATGACTAGATAATTGGATTATTATTTGGATTGAATCAATCAGATTAGCAATAGCATTAATTTAACTAACTTACTCTAAAATTCACTGTTTAAGAAATAGTACTCTGGTATGCAAGAGTGTGAACATTGTTGTCTTTATTTTACTAGAGGGAGCAACGAGCTGTCACAGGAAACATCTAATAGTTTATTCCATAGAAACATGTCTGGCAGCTACTGACTTCTTTTTCTATCATAAGGTACATTTTAGAAAAGTTTTGACCTCAACCACGAAATTAAAAGATGAGACTCATAAAATGAACCCCGTAAAGTTTTCAGAGTTAAAAATAACGATGCTGGCTGGAGCCGGTGTGTGTTACTTCTGTTGGAAGACTAGTGGCGTGTTTGAGATGACTTACCTGCAGGCGGGGGGGGGGGGCGGGACAAGGGTCTGAGATGAAGGCGAACACTGAGCTGCAGCGAGACTGAACAGGAGAATTCAGAGCGGTTGGATGCAAAAAACTGTAATCCGGTGATCGAATGATTGATAGTCGGTTTCTTATAGGACCTATAACTATGTGAAACACTGATTAACTGAATTTCCTTTAGAGTAGATATGCTATATAATATGTGAGCAATACATGTAGGTGTTTTTGCAGAAAATGTACATAATGCCAAAATGTCTTTTGATTACTGATACATTTAAAAACCATGAAGGAGGACTGACGCACAAACAAATCAATCTAAATTTACTTAAGAATTTGTGGATTGGTAAAGAGATCTGACTAATACGACTAATCTGACTAATATGGTGGCCGGCTGGGCTCACACTACATACAAAAGAAACAACACAACGGCATTATCCGAAGCACAACGACATAACCGCAGCAACAGCATAAACCGCAGCACAACAGAAATGAGGACTTTCTTTTTCTACCGGCGAAAAAAAACAATTCAGTTTCAAAGTATTCAGCGCTCCTGAGAGTTACGTGATATTTGGACAAGATTAGGGTGTTTTCTTACTAGATAACGTAATTTCTTACAAATATACGTTTGTCTAAAAATATAAATTTACCCAGATCTCCACAGTGAAATATGCATCTAACCCTCTTTGTCTTTTTTGATGAACCTGTCATCCAAACACCAATGCAGAAGTAAACAGTGTTACATACGCCCCCTCCTCCACATGAAACGTCCCATTTCAGCATAAAACAATAAAGATGAATGAAAATAGTCTTATATTAACATTAGAACGTTGAAAATGCCAAAAAGCGTCCTCCTCAGATGGAAGCGTCACACAGACGTAGATCTGGGGCCTCATTTCTAAAACTTTGCGTAGGATTTGGGTCAGAAGTGGCGTACGGATGAAACATAGGACGTGCGTACGCACAGAAATATTCGGATTTATAAAACCGTGCGCACGCACATCCTACGCATCTTTCCCTTAATAAATCACAATCAATTCTAAATGCAGCGCAGCTTTTGCGGCTTCATGACAATGTCAGACTTGCTTTGTGAAGTCTTCATGTTATTTCTGAGAGGCAGTATTGTCATTTTCACGTGTTTCTTCCATCTGCCGACGGTGTCGCCGTTTCTCATTTCACCCGTTTTTGTGCGTACGCCTGGGTCAGAGCTTGCGTGAAGGACCGCACATTTTCCCGTCAAGTTTGCTTTTTATAAATCTCAATTATTGCGTAGAGAGTGGCGTACGCCTTCTTTTGTGCGTACGCCACCTTTAGAAATGAGGCCCCTGGTCTTTGGAGGAGGAAGAAAGGATTGCATTGGACATCTGCAGGGACACCAACGTCTTCATCAACAGCTGCAGAGATCCTGCAAACCACCCATCAATGAATAAAACATTAATAAATCATAAATGAAACAACTGAACTTCCAAACATTTTTAACATTAAGTTTAGTCGGTCTGCTCTGCTGGTGCGCGGCGTTCACCTGCTGCTCTGAGCACTCACTTACACTTTAATCTCGTAAAATTACGAGTTTTTTTCTCTTAAATTTATGGTTTAAAATCTCGTAATTCTCCTTTTTTTCTGTGGCCCTAAAACACCATCGTACTGAATAGTTTGAAACTGAATTATTTTTTTCCGCCGTTAGGAAAAGAAAGTCCTCATTTCCGTTGTGCTGCGGTTTATGCTGTTGCTGCAGTTATGTCGTTGTGTTGTTTCTTCTGTATGTAGTGTGAGCCCTGTCAGCCACCGTAGACTAATGCTGATGTAGCAAATGAAACAAGAACATGTAGTTTTATAAAGTGGATTTTTTTCATTATTTATTCATTTATTATTTATTATTCTTGTGCTTTCAGCTGTCTTGAGGTTTTTATCTGAAGTTTAAAATCCCAGGATGCAGCAGAAAAGTCCCCTGCTGAATGTTGGTGTACGATTCTTTTTGCTCAAGCTCTAGTTCCAGATCAGCACGTCGGTTGGTGACAGCACTGACAGGACACTGTTTCCCACAATGCATTTCGTTTTTGTGGTTTCTGCGGACCGCCCAGGCTAAAAACTTGCAATCACCCGCCCCATTCTTGTGATATTTTTATGATAACTAACATGTAACATCAGAGCAAAAATTACCCAACATGCACTGCACAGCAGGTGATCTAAAACATGCCTATTGTCTGACGGTGGGGTCAACATGCAACATGCTTGTTATAGTGAACTGTTATGGCTTCAGTGACTTTGATTGGAAAATAGCCTTATGATTATAACTGACAACCTGTCAATCACAGGATGGACACTCTGTCTTTATGAATGAGCAGGAATCCCTGAAACCTTCCACCCCCCACCCCCCTCCCCAACCTGGAGAAAGGGAGCTTCTATCAGTTCCAGCTTCTACACTGGGATGAACGTGTAACAGATCTATTGTGTAACAGATCTATAGTGAGCTGCAGATCTGTAAAGCAGCTGGATGTGTGTCGCAAACTATCCACAGATTCCTGAGTATAGAGAAAAAATGAGACAAGAATTCATGTTTGGATCACATAGTCTGAAGAGAGGACATGACATCACACACACCTACACACACACGCACACACACACACACCCACACACACACAAAGAGTCACCTACACAGCTACACAGCTTTGTCACTACACCTGTTTCCTTCCCTCAAGTGTGTTAGGAGGCTTTCAGCTGCAGAATAAAACAGTTCATTAGTGACTAGAGGTGAGGACAAAGAAGGGAAGGAGAAAGTGGAAATGAAGAAACAAGGTGGAGGAAGAAATGGAAGGGGAGGGGGAAATGGCATGGGTGGAGGAAAGGGGAGTAAAGAGAAGAATGGTGGATGAGGTGATGCTCACAAGGTTGAAATGAACTGCAAAGTGAGAGGGTTAAGAAGGAAGAGGGAGATAAATGACTCCAGGGATGATAAAGGGAAGACCAAAATAAAGAAGATGATGGGAGAGGGAGAAGATTGCAAGATCATTTTAAATGAAAAGGAAATCAAAGGGCCGACAAAGACAGACGGAGGGAAAAAAGCTGCTTCTTAAACAGCAAAGGGACTGATAAGGGGAAAAAAAGCACACATTCAGGTGAGACTGTGTAATAACTGGAACATGAAAGCTCAAAGACAATTTAGACTAAAATATGGAAGGAGATGAGCGGCTGCACGCCAGAGTGAAGAACAATCAGATGGAGGGATAGAAGAGGAGGGAAGAGGGAGGTCTGGATGGACACACCGTTGGTTTCAAGAAGAGCAGAAAAATTAAAGAGATGAACCACTAAAACTGACATGAAGGGATGTCGGACATCGGAACCTGTTAAATATTCATGTGTGGTTCCGTGATAAAACAGGGAAGCGTCGCCAAGGCAACCAGAAGAAAAGAGGAGGAAATAAAATTAGGAAAAAGAGGGGGAGAGAAACGGAAAAAAGGAGAGAACGGTACTTCTATAGCAGCAGAGGAGATGCTTCAAGAAGATGCAGAGGAAGAAGAGGGGAAGTGAGGACAGCATGTGAAAGACAAGAGGACAGGAGACGACTGTTGCCATGACAACATAAGTAAAGTGATGCTTTAGAGAGAGACATATTGCTGGTGTAGAAGACGAAGGTGGAGGGGGGGTACAGGAAAAGAGAGGAGAGAAATGGGATGAGAAAGATGAGAGGAGCTGAGACGGAAAATCAGCAGAGAGGCAGCAGTGTGATAAGGACGAGTGGAGAAAATGAGATGGAAAGATGGAGGAGAGGAACGAGAGAAAGAGGGTACTAAAGGTCAAAGCGACTGTCTGCTGCTCAGTCTATGTAATCGATTGAGTCTTTTCCCATCAGCCCCCTGGCCTATCCATCACACACACACCTAGGTTGTTAGTGGGCTGCTACACAAGCTGAATAACTCATGTGAGGAAGGCATAAATGAGCATCTATAATGCCGCTGTGCTGCTGAAACACTGGAAGAGACGGAGGGGATCACTTGACCTACGCTTACGTGAAGAACTGTGTCATACCGCGTTCTCCAAGTACAGGAGCTTCCCTTTCAGTGGAGTGTTTTCACGTTTAAACCCAACTTTGATTCAAACTTTGGAATGGGTGACAAATGGCCGCACATTGACTTGTCCATCTATGGATGTCCTTAGCAGCCATTCCAGCTCGGGTCAGCCATTCCTTTGACAGCTGTCCTTGTCAGAGTAAACGTGAACCAAGGCTGAATCTGGATTTGACAGAGGACTGATGGCATCATGCGTCCTTTCCACGGGCACAGGACCTTCTGCTCCACTTTACGCCTAAAGAGGTTTACATAGTTAACATTAACCCTTGTGCTATCTTAGATGACCCCCCCCCCCCTTCCATTGACGTGTTCTCCCTACCATGACAAAGGTGGATAAAGGTGGAAAGATTTCATGTAATCCATGGACACCAGTGAACTGTCTAGTGGGTCTAGATGACCCAACTCCCAATGGTAAAGTGCCTAGGATAGAACAAGGGTTACGGGAGTATTCAGACTGGAAAACTCCTTTATTCCGGATCGAGTCCTGAATCTTGCGTTTGGTCTGTATGCAGACTGGCATCAAGCGGCCTATTCTGTTACGGACCAAAGCTTGTAAACAAAACCACATGACTGAAGATCTCATCAGTCATTGGCCAGGACCTGCGAGGGTTGATCAAAACAACAGGAGAAACACGGACGTGCTGCGCTTTACAATTCCGATCGGGACGGTTAACTTATTCAAATTTAATATTTCGGTGAGCAGTTTTGATTTTTGTACGGCGGTCCGTGCTGCAAGACGGTTACTGGCGAGCAGACGTGGCGTGTGTGCTTTAACTCAGAGGATACTAACAACTGCAGTGATGAGGAGACGTCAGGTATGACGGCACGCTGAAAGTGATGTGATGTATAGATTGTCATAAACAGTGAAAAGTGATGTGGATGATGTTAAAAAATGTTTTATGAGCCTGAATTCATCCCACCACATTTCAAGGAGTTGCTGTGTTTCTAACAGAATTCTGTTAAAGAACTACAAGGTAGCTTTTAGGATGACGTCACAGCAGCGTGTGCCGCATAACGAGACACAGAAAAGCATGTAAGAAGCGTTTTCAGCGATGTTAAAATAAACGTTTTCACAAATAATCAGTTGGACTCTTTTTTTCTATTTGATAACACGACAATCGTGATTTTACATTTGTCCGAGGCTCTTCTGTTGCTTCATTTCTGCTCTGTTTACGTCGGCTACGGTGGCCATTTTGGTCCAGCTGTTCCGCTCCGAGGACGGATTGGAATCAGACTGAGAAATCTTAGAGCTCAATCCGATTGGAAATGACCCGAGACCACCTCCAAAGATGGGTCAGGGTCCTCTCTGGTGCATTCAGATTGAAAATCTGTTCCGGATTATTTGGGGAAACAAACTCTGGTTCACTGTTAGGAAACCAAATGTGTCCAGTCTGACTACACCCCCAAAAACACATATTGTGCTCAGTTATTCGGGTTGCAAAATAAGTCAACCATACTAATTCAATATATTGTTATATACCTAGCATTTTAGATTTTTTTAGCAACAGTAAACTGATAAATGTCTAGAGCAACAGCATCCTCTGAAAGGCAGCTTTTCTCACTGCCATTGAAAATGGTTGGTTCTTCACTCTTGAGCTGTTGTTCTCCCGGCCTCGTTAGCATGATTTAAGTGAGGACTCCTGATAAATTCATGGTATAAATCCCTACAAGTCACACTGTGACCGCTCATGGTTGTAGTTCGGAATCCTGAGTTTAGCCCTTAAGATAAATTGGATGGAAGCTAAAGAAGATCATGGAACAAACGGTGTTGAAATAATTAATTTTATTGATAAGATTTTCTTTCTATCATAAATTGATGGTATTCATGTTTGTGAACACAGGTTTACCTACTGTGTTCTTTCAGACGGCATTATATATAGTTCAGTAAGGTTTAAAGATGGAGGACATACATGAAGAAAATTCAGATTAAAACTCCATGTCTAAGTATTTATTTTTTCAAATCGTTGTGAACCTGGAGCAGATGATAAAATGCTGTTGGTACAAACCTGTAGCAGTGATGTACTGTTGGTGCCACAATCATTGGACCAAAGTCTCTCAGCTCCGCCCCTTTCTGATTATCCACCTGCAGACCAACAGATCCATGGACCTCTTTGTTTTGCTGGTCTGAGCTGGAATCTGGATCAGAACTGGACGGATGGATGATCGGACACTGATCACCATTTTTTTGTAAATTCTAGGTTGGGGTAATGAGGGGCTGTAAGCTAGTGGGAGAGCATGTGAACAAAGTGATGATAGGAAGTGCTTCACAAAACAGGAAAGTGCATTAAAATCACTATACGTAACAGTGCAAAGATTAACAACATACATAATGATTATAAATTTTACTTTACAAGAAAGGAGAGAGAAAAGAAAATGAAAATCTGTGTGGATAAGGACCCTTCAGATATATAGATGGCTAAACAGGAATGTTTTGAGTCTGGAATTGAACCTTAACATGGTAGAGGCCTGTCTCACAGCCTCAGGGAGACTTAGACTGAAACGCTGATTCCCCTTGTTTTGTGCTGACTCTGGGCCCCCACAGGAGGCCGGTCCCTGAGGTCCTCAGAGTCCCAGATGGTTCACATGGCGCTGACATGTCAGAGATGTGCTTTGGTGCAAGTCTGTTCTTTGAGCTACAGGAAGCCTGTGCAGAGACCTGAGCACAGGACTGATGTGACGGTACTTCCTGGTTCTAGTCAGGACTCCAGCAGCAGCGTTCTGGATGTACTGAAGCTGTTCTACAGCTGGTTTGGGGAGGCCAGTGAGCCGACCGTTACAGTGATCTAACCTACTGGAGACAAATGCGTGAATACGTATCTCCAGGTCTGGCTTTTACACTATGTTTTTGATTTTGGCAATGTTTCTTGGATGGTAAAATGCTGCTGATGTCACTGTTGAAGATCAGGTTCAGGTTTCTGACTTGATTTGAAGCTTTAAGAGACAGAGAGTGAAGGGAACTGCTGACACTTTCTCTCTGTTTCTGTGGACCAAAGACTATGACTTCAGTCTTGTCTGAGTTTAGACGGAGAAAGTTGTTTTGCATCTAGGAACTGATCTGTTGGTTGAAACAACTGAGGGAATCCACTGGCCCACATTGACCTGCTGTCAGTGACACATAGAGCTGAGTATCGTCTGCATAGTTGTGATAAGATATGATAATACTGCGAATTAACTGACCAAGTGGCAGCATGTAGAGGTTGAACAAAAGGGGTCCCAGGATTGATCCCTGGGGCACACCACAGTTCAAGGCCATGCAGTCTGAGACACAATCCCGAATCTCAACAAATGTTTTCCTGTCTTCTAGAAAGGACTTGAACTAAGGGCAGAGCCAGAAATGCCATCCCAGTCTTGGAGTCTTTGTAAAAGGATCCCATGACCAACAGTGTCAAAAGCAGCGCTCAGATCTAGCAGGATTAAGACAGAGACTTTGCCATGAAAAAAAATGAAGGCAGGCTTACTCCATGCCCACAACTCAGAGGTGGTTTTCTGATGAACTCCTGCCGCTCTGAAGAAACTATGTCTGATCTGGGCTAAAAACGGCATCATCTGGAAGACCACTGGGAACGCTGTGATAATAAATCAAAAGATGATTGTTGTGGAACTTTAATGGAGTTTTTAAGCATCAGCAACCAACAGAGGAAAAACTGCGAAAACAAAACTTCACAAATGATCTTCGTTCTATATGTGGAAAAACAGAGAAGTTTTGGTTAACGACTCTGCAGCAGGAAGCCTTTAAGTGTCTGCATGAGAGCTTACTCCTTTTTTATTGAGATGACAAAGAAAAAAGGCTAAATTGTGCTTTTTTTCTGAGGTTTGGGAATTTCTTAAACAAATATATCGCACATTCTCTGCTCGACAGAAATGGGGCGATCTGCGTGTCCAGCAGGGATGCCACAAGTCCTGATCGCAAAACCATCAAACCGAATCCAGGGGAAAGTGAATCAATCAGTCCTATTCAGTTCATTTCAAGAACAGCTGTGCAGCCAGAATCTGCAAACAACAGCAGATGAGCAAGGGACCTGAAGAAGGTTAGGAGGCGTGAGCTTCTCCACTGCGGCAGAAAGCCTGGTGGGGCGAACCAGCTGTTTGATAAAGGACACTTTGTCTGTGATTCCTCCATGTCTCACTGATCTCCTGGGGTAGCAGGGTAGAAAGCTTGACTCCAGGCCACGGTTACCTGTCCGCATGAAACAGTCACGATGTGCTCTGCTAACTCTGCTCCACTGGAATGGATTTCAGACAGATTATAGAGGATTGTGAATCCGGGTCAACAGGCCATAAAAGATAGCAGAATATCACAGAGAAACACGGAGCATCGACAGACATTTTATCCCATCGATGAAGCATTTATGACTCGCTGAAACTCGGCCGCTACGGGTCAGCACGCAAGACCAGGAGGTCAGCAGGCTTTTACAGGAGTTTTTTATCCACCGTTGTGGTTTTTATAATAGACTTTTTGTCCGTCCAAAGCGGGGACTCTCTGGCAGTCCAGAGCTGTGAGATTAGCTTTTATGATCTCATTTTAAATGAAAGCAGAAGGTCTAAAGGTCACCGTGTCTATTATACAGATAAAGACAGGCTCTCAGGAGCTGTTTGTCCTTTACATCCCTTTTATGTGAGTCTTCACCGCTGTCATGGGACCTTTTCAGAAGCCACACGTGGATATCTAAAATTTCAGGGACAGAGCACAGTGAGGCAGAGATGTGATGGAAGACTCGCCTTCTTCTTGAGCAGACTGCGTCACTGATTCAGCTTGTAAATTGCATTTAGAGAAAGATCCAGCAGCTTCTGATTAAATCACGCCGTCATTGCCAAAGCTCATAGAGGACAAAATAGAAGAACGGACAACAGACAAATGAGCACAGTCGAAGCCTGCGTGGGGCATTATTAGGTGAAGCATAATTTGGGTGTAAATTACTTGTGACAGGCAGACATATTAGGTCTGGAGTCTGGCTGATGCTTTCAGAGCCACACAACAGCAAATGTTTGGTAAGCTGTGTTTGGCAGAGTTTCAACGCTTGAAGTTTTAGTTTGTATAAGAAACGCCAATGTAAAAGAAAAAGACTTTAAAATTAAATTTATAAATCAAATAACCGATCAAAACATTTTAAAGTCTTTTGAAATGGAATGAAAATCCGAGCTGAGCTTTTCCTGTCAAATCAGTTTAACTAGTGGACTGGTTGGAGCTGGTGGATGGAGATGAGCTGTTGGTGCTCTGACTCGATTGATCACCGCTGATGTTTTTAACAGAGGCAATGCAGAAATCCATGTTCGCCTAGAGGATGTGTTGAGCTGTCCTGAGGCAGAAACCAGTCAAAGGTTTTGCCCGCATGACTGTCAGCTCCGACTAAAAGCTTCACCCGGACCGGACTGATATCGGACTTTTCCCATGTGGATCGATAGTTTTCAAATTCCTCTCAAAGGTTTAGTCGTTCAGAAGACAGGAGGCTGTAGCAACACAATGAATGTAGGATTTTCCAGATTGTGTTTTTTTAATTACTAGACAATACTAATCATACATTTATTTTACAAATATAGTTCTGTGTGTTCTTTTCTCTGAGACATTTGGGTATAAACTGAGACTGTTGAACTTTAATAGTATTAATCAGTCAAGAGGAGAGATGAGTCTAAACAGTTAAATCCATTCAGTTCTACAATATCGGAATCTGAAAATCGGAAGTGGTTGTCATCTTAAAGGTTAGAATAGAAAGAAATGTTCACTTTTGTGTAAATCCAACACTTTTTTTTCTGATTACTTTTTTGTACTCTGACTTTTTCAGTTGTGGGCTGCATGGTGGTGTAGTGGTTAGCACTTTCGCCTCACAGCATGAAGGCCTGGTTCAAATCCCAGCCGTGACGTTTCTGTGCGGAGGTCGCCTGTTCTCCCCATGGATGTTTGGATTTTCTCCAGAGACTTCGGCTTCCTCCCACAGTCCAGAAATATGCCGCACCTGTTAATGGATCACTTCTAGGCCTTGTCACACAGTCTCTACATACATTTAGCTCATTTGCCACATATGAAATGTCGGTCTTTCGTGATACATGCAGGATCTACGTCATTCATACGTTTTTCTTGTGTTCATCGTTCGTCGAGGTCTCTTGAGGGGCCGGGTAAGGCACATGCGACTCTGAAAGCACGCCTGGCCCCTCTTGCAGATGTCCCCAGCTACACCTCTCAACTGAGGTCCCCCCGTCTCTGTGGCAGCCCCCCTCCCTGCCTTGTATGGCACCAAGCAGCTTACTTAGAACTGGTGCGGATCAGGGGAATGCCACTGTTTAATGAAAACAAAGCATCGCGAGTGCTGGCCGAGGGAGCTGACCGTGGTGCTGAAGCAATGTCATTTTATCTGAATGTTAAAGTGAAGAAATTTAATGAAGCGAGGTGTCCGTGTTCACCTAAAGAACCACAAGTTTTATGACTTTTTCAACGTATATTCACGTATGACCAACTTTCCTCTGTGCAACATGCACAAAATGTAAATAGCGGTATTGTGGCACGCCCTTATGTGTGACTGTGAGTGTGTGGAGTCCAGAGTGTAGCCCGCCTTTGCCCAGCAGTAGCCAGGGCAGGCTCTGGTCACTCCCTGACCCCGAAAGGGATCCAGCAGGTTAAAAAAGGATGGATGGATGGATGTTTCATCTATCAGTTAAAATTATATTTATGTATATTAAAGCTTGTTTTTGACAACTTTTGTAAATATTTGTAACTTTTAACACCAACATGACATTTTTGATTGATCTCATGCAGCAGGCCTCATCACTTTAAGCGCCCTAATGAATAAAAGCCCTTATTGAAAGACCAGTCCGCTTACTATATGTGGAATGCTTATATCAGAGGCTCAGGCACCATCCACACTACATCTGCACCCATTTGAAGAAATTGCTGTGTAACAAAACCTTCAATCTAAGCGGGAGTGCTGTAGGCCTGGACTGGCTTCTCGCAGCATTCTGAGGAGACTACTGAATATGTTTTTTACAACTCCAAGGACAAACTGTGCATGAAAGCCGCACTCAATGTTGCTCTCCAGAATAGTTGGGTTGTGAAAGATGTGCACTTGACTGTCACTTACTCTCACACATATAGTTAGCAGTACTTAAGTTGGCGTGCTCAAAGGAGACAGCGTGTACTGGACAGAATGCACCATTACCCATAATCAGAGAGTAACATACAGCCAGTCCGCCTTCTGAATTCTGATCACCAAAAAGACTTATAGAAGTGAGATGTGCCAATGATCGTTCTACCTTTGATTGTGACCATTTAAGGGAAGCCGTGTGAACGCCGCTTCCGCTTGATCCCATTCCAGCTCCCTGCCGTGGTAGATTGGCCAGCACAGTCAACAAAAAGCCACTTTTAATTTCAACTCCACTTTGGAAAGTCTGTGCTGCAGTGTCCTCTGTGCTTAACCAGCGACAAAAACTGGAGATGGCATTTATCTGAAAGTGCCCTGTTCTGCATAGAAAGGAGCCCAAACTGGTGTTTTGTAATCAGTTTTTAGAGGCGACAACCTAAATATGAACATTTGCAATTCCCTAAAGCAGCTGCAGACTGTTCCATTTTTCTTTAAATTATAAAAATGTGTCTATTTACCTTGTCATAAAGAGTAAAAAAGGATTTCCAAATTAAGGAGACAAACGTGTTCTTAGATCTTTGAATGTACAGTAAACACAATTTGTGTTTGGTAGATCAACTCCACAATGCCTGGTCAATCATTATTGTTGTTATTATTAACTGTATATGAAGTGCTATCTTTCTGCTTTTTTAATAGAGCTGTGGTAAAAAAGGTAATTTCTCCTTTGTGGGATCAATTACAATTTGCTTTTGCTTTAAATGGTTTTCCTTTGCGATACAAAATAATCAACAAACGCACATTTCTTTCCTTTTTTTGTCATTTGAGGCTAAACTTCTTTTTTTGTATCATCGTTCACACACAAAGACAATTTTTAAGCGCTTACATGTTTACATTGGGATTTAAAGTCACGCTCAGTTTAGCTGCAGACAGTCAGAACCGTGTGCACATGTACATCATGCTGCCATTTGGCCGCACAGGGCTGCTTTGAAGGATCTCACAATAAAAGTACCAGAGTTTGGCTAACCAAGAGATTTTACATTAAAGAGCTCATAGTAAAGAAACAAAAAATCCATTGGATATGGTCTTGAATTAAATGAACTTTAAACAACGACATTAGGGGGCGTAAATAAAAGAACAGCTCTGAAGTCTTCATCTTTCCTCATTTCCCCTGTTTTGGTTCAGAGAACCTCCACTTTCTGTAATTGATTAGTTGGTTGTAATGAAAACATTTCAGTAATCATTATTGAACATTACAATGTAAAACTCATTGGTTTTTATTAAGAGATCTTTTATTATTTTACCACCATCAAGTTCACACGTGTTTGGAATTATTCAATCACCTGTTGATCCTTAACTTCTCTTATCTTCATATCCTGAAATCAGAGTTTCTTTCTACATTTTCTTGAATATTTGGATATTTGAACATTGAGCTCATTAATCTAAAGTTTGGTGCCACACACCGACACACAGAAACTTTTCTTTGTGGTTCTTGATAATTTCCCCGCCCAGCAAGGCCAAGTGGGCCCCAAATGACTTGAAAGTGGGAAGAAATATTTGGTCCCGGATGGGTTTGTCCGCGGTTTCTGTGGGGGCTTCACCTGTGTTTGCCCACATTGACTTAGGTTGGCACTCAGTGGGCCGGCTCACTATGCCAGCCAGCCGCCTGGTGGACAGCACAGCCTGTTAGCTCCCTACGCTGCCCACTGGGCTGATTTAGAAGTTTCTACATCTCCTCAGTTTGTATCCTCCTACTTTTGGATTTCTGATATCTTTATAGTTGATGAAATGATTCTTCTTTCAACTCTTTAATAACATTTTACTAACCTTTGGTATTTGTAGAATCGTCTTTAGTCCTTCAGAACTATCTTGTAATGGATAAAACTGCTGCTTTTCTTTAGAATATTAGTACAAATGTGTTTTCTTGATTGCCCATGCTATGCTGTCCTATTATTCACATAAAGGCAGAAATTAAAGCTTAATGAGAAAAGCTGGCGGTCCCATGAGCATTTGGTCGGAGCACTAACGTTGTTAAATTTGACTTCATGTGGGGAAGCAGCTATGTTTCTCCATGCATTTAATGAATGAACTGACGGCCCACATTTCCTTGTTTTTCAGGTTTACGAGCAGGATGACCTCTCAGAACAGATGGCCAGTCTAGAGGGGCTGATGAAGCAGCTCAACGCCATCACTGGCTCTGCCTTCTAACCTGTGATTCCAGCCCAGTCTGTAATCCTGGACCTGTGTGGAAACCTAAACCAGTCTGGATGTCACCCTGTGTCCACTCCCTAAAGCAGCAACAGGTCAACCTGGGTCTGGAAGAGCCCCTCTTTGTGTTTAGCTTCTGCTGGTCTAGACTTCTGTCTTCTGAGACTAGGGTGGGAATAAGGAGGATGGGACTTAAGATAAACACTACCATGGAACATTGTTGCTCCAACAGCAGATTCAATGCGGACGGTCTTCTTTAGAAGCCCTTCTAGACTGTTCAAGCTCAAACACTAAACTGGAAAGTGAAATGGCGCTGCCCTGGACTTGATGGAACGGGAGGATGGGGGTACAACAGCCCAGCAGGGACTACATTCAGTGACCCCTCCTATTCTTCCTAATTGTGGTATTTATTAGAATCCTCTCAAATGAGCTCTCCTCAGTTCTCTTACTGTGATTGTACCTCACACATTTTTTAGTCGTTGTTGAAAGTGTCCAGTCATCCTTTGGTTCTGGAGGTTAACTCTGCACATTTCAGAACTGTGCATTTGGTTTGAGACAAGAATCGACAGTTTTGAAAGAGAAAACATCCTTCAGCACCCCCAAAAAGTCTTTGTTTGGTAGCATCGGAAGATCTCACTGTTCTACGGTTTTAAAATCCTCTATAACTTTTTATTTTTCACCTAAGAACATTTTTTTTTCTCTGAACAGGCCAATCCCTAATTCAAACACAGCCCTGCATCTCTTTATTCTTCTAAAACCTATTCATTATTGAAATTTGGAGGATGGAGTTGAGTTTCAAAAATGTGGATCCATTTCCAGCTTGTTTTTTTTCTAGGCTGTACAAACTCTTTGCAGACTCCCACAGCTCTGCTCTTCACCCTGACCTCTACTCACAGTGCTGCCACGTCATCCTCATCTGTGAAGGCATACTGTGACTTTCCTCCTTTATTCTTTCAGTCTCCGTCCAAAATATGGCCTGAAAAACTATGAATGGAATTCAAAGGACCAGTGGTAATGGATACCTTAGAATGAATTACAGGTTAGTGCTGAACGAAGCATCACCCAAGGTGACAGAGTCCAGGCGTGGCCGTCTTGAACGTGGTACACGCTTAAGTCAGATCAGGCGCTGAAGCACGTGGTACGGCCGTCTGTGAGCTCCTGCCTATTGAGTGAACAAATACCTTCATATATGTTATAAACAGGACTAACAGAAGAGCGTGACCGTCTGCAACTCCCTTCTGTTTCCCACCTCGGAAAGGTAACACCTTCAGAAGTCCAGAAAGAAGTCGGGAACCTTCTTCTGATGCCCTTTAGCTGACGTTGACACTCCGTAGAAGTTATCCCAACCAACAGCTATCAAGGTTGCCGTTTGTGCTGCAAGCCACAGATATAAACAGAAGCTGCTTCTCATTTCAGAAAGTACAAACAGAAATGGAAAAATGACTAAATCAATGAAACCACATCTGTACTGTAGAGAAAAGACTAACCAGAACACTCGTGCATTCTGGGTACACGTTTCTCTGGAGGACTGCACGCCGGCTGCACGCCGGTTTTTTGGAGTTAATGGCGGGAAAGTCAGAGCTGCTTTGGGATGTTATCACACCTGTCATGTGGCTGCAAAGGACATAACCGGAGCTCTAAGCAAAGAAACACAAAGCAACTCTGAGGTCAGAACTGTTGGGATAAAAAAGGAATAGATCTGCGGCTTGAACAGACAAAACATTATTTTGTCTATTTGATGTTTGCAAAGCTAAACCATAAAATGACTGCCGTTTGTTTTTCTGGGGAAACAAGAAAAGTTGTCGTCTGATGAGATGCATTCATGATCTGCTGAAAATTGGATCAATTTTTCAAACTTTTATTATTTTTGAACATTTGATTTGCCATAAGTTGAACACATGCAGTCTGCACTTAGGGTTCTGTTTGATACAAAAATAAGAGAAAAGAAAAAGAAATATCAGTATGACATATTTCACAAAGTATATTTTTGCAGTTGCTGTTAAGCCAGAACTAATTTTTTCTTCTGTTTGATTTAATGTTTGTGCAGAAAACGACTTCACCCAGAGTGGGAAATGATTGTCCACAGTTTTCATCACACATTTACCTCCTCTAGTTAACTTGGATCATTTGGAGTTTTGTTCTGAGTAGAAACTCCAAAGGAGGAGAAAACAGTTTCCACTAAAGGATTTCAAACCTGCAGAATTTGACCTTTAACCTGAGAACTCTGGGAAATGTAGTCAGCCAGGCAGCCAGATGGTGAGTTTTTTTTTTTTTTTTTCTTTTCTTTTTTTCAAGCAGCTAAATTGGAATTCAAAGTAGAGCAGGAAATGGTTTTGCAAAAAGAATGGGATGTGTCATTTCCTCATTACGTTTATTATTCAAACAAGATGTACACTGTGAAAAAATCCAAGCAAAATTTTTGTAAAATATGATACAAACTCTTGTTTCTACACTGCCACAGAAATCCACTTTAGATTTTCATTACAATTTTATTTAACAGAAAACAAAAGCTCAACGGGAAAGCATGAGATAAAAAGGGCCAGATATGTGTCTTTGTGAGAGCAAAACAGGAAGTCAAGGGACTAACACGGCACACATCAATTAAAAAAGGGAAAAGAGGACATCAGTGTTCGGATTTCATTGTGTCACCGAGTCACCATATTGTAATTTACAGACCTTTATCTTTCGGTGATGAAAGGGAAAAGCCGTGGGGAGACGGAGCGCTGCCGGAGGAGCCGCATTGATATGCAGGGCGGTCGGTATGTGTGAGCGAGGGCACAGAGGTATGAGGCCGTGAATTCATTAGAATGCCGTTTCTAATATTAGGATTCAAACTCACGCTCGCTGAGCTGTTATGTTGGTGAGGAAAAACCTTAGAGCTGAAAGCGAACGTCTCACCGCGCATGTTGAAATGTAAAGGTGTGTGGGCCGCCTGCATGAGGATTGAACTCATCAGCAGGTTCTTGGAGGGACGTCCTCTCCACGCCCGGTCCACAGAGAGCTGCAAACAGATGAAAGGGCAAACATGGTGGGCAGGAGTAAATTGCTTTACACCTATAAAAAGAAACACTTTGAAAGAACAGGTTATCTAAAAAAAAAAAGATTTGAATGGCTTTAAAAAAAACAAATGCTGACTAACCTGACAGAAAATGGAGAAGCTGCCTTGGTCCCCCTAGCAAAAAAAGTAAGGAAACTCAAAACATCACCCTCATTATCATAGTGGCAAAACTTGCCTTATAATTACACACAGTGGCACGCTGTTCTCATATTCACTCTTTGTTACTCGGCCAACAAAAGCCCTAAGGAGGCAGACGGACTCGATAGAGACATTGGCAGGGGTAAAAAGGAGGGAAGTGATGGAAAAAGAAACCGGTTTTGATCCATAAGAGCCACCTCTGGTTGATGGTCAGAGTTTCTTCAGTTTGGGAAACCAGGCAGAAGTAAAACATTACAAAACCCAGCATTTAGCCTGAGCGCCTGATTAAATCTGAATTTCCCTGAGGCTGTTAAAAATTCTCCTTGATTCTGATGATGTGTCCTGAGACGTTTGATGTTAGATGCTGAGACTCTTCCAAACTTTAAGGTCTTTTCATGTTTAGTTATAACAAACTTTCAATGCCCATAAGTGTTTTATCTGTGAGGGAGTTGTGAGGCCTAACAGCCGGTTTCGTTCTCTCTTTTTTAACCTAAATGGGAGGTTTTCCGTGCATTGTCACTGGTGTTTCTCCCTCTAATTTCTTTTGCAAACGTATTTAAAGGCTTGCATTGTTAAAATGCGTTCTATCATTTTGTTCTCACAGCAACGTCTCCACAAGTAGCAGATCAGATGACCTGCTCTCCCAGGCCTTTATCTACAATGACTTTATTCTCGAACAGCTGTTGGAAACAATGAGGAGCTTGAGCATTTAGTGGTGGGAGGCGTTGTCTTAAAATGTCGCATTTCAAATCCCCAAAACCGTCCAAATGTCGGTGTTTGTTGTAAAAACTCCACCTGCTTCACCCGCTGACAGGAAAGCTCCTTTCAGACTCTGCTCTGCATGTCTGAGAACAGTGGTTCTGATCCACCACATGTGCAAAAGAACTGCGGTCAGACTGGACCCGTCCTTTCGCCTTTTCCGGTGAGTCTCCATAGATTTGGTTTTCCAGATCAACTTTGGAAAATAACCCTGACGGAACAAAGGCACATTTACGCCGACATTGTCGATGGCTTCACACATTACAAGCCCTGATGATTTGTTTCCCGTTTTTAGATTTACACGCACAAGTCAAAAATCTTGAGCCAAATATAATCAGAGAAAGCAGTTTGAAAGGGTTGGACTTGCATTGGAAAGTCTGTGTTTTCCAATTATGTTTTTACCTTCTTCCCATTCCTGGTTTGACCTTCAGCATCAGATTTTTTTCTGCTTATTTTATTTTCATGGAAAACAGTAGAGAAAGCTTTTATTTAAATGACTAAAAATAGACCGCTTTGTCTCTCTGTTGCACTTTAGCACCATTTTTTATAGCTATAATAAATAAATAATTAATACTATAGTGTCGTTCCCAACAAGTTAGAGTAGAACAGCTTCTGTGGAGAAGAGGAACCTGCTTTATTCTGATAGTTTTAGCCAGTTTTTGTTGTTTTTAGTAAATGTAGGTCCAAAAAGCTTTCATGAATTCCTGCTACGAATATGTATTACTTAAGTACACTTTTATTTACTTAAACTGTGGCCGATAAAAACCCGAAGCATTCTTCATTTGTCCAGGCTAACCACAATAGTTGTCCTTTTTGTGCCTAAACAAACTATTTCAATCGAAACAAATTCTACATTCAGTGTCAGAGAGTCAGTTTGAGACTTTTCCGCTGTGATCATTATTTATTTAAATGTCCTTAGTGTAGCATTATTATTAGCATTTAAGTTAGTTACATGCAGATTAGTATCGAAGGTTTCTGCTTAAACTCCCACTATGGTTTTTTCCATTTTAAAATGGCTAAAATCAAAGAACCTGTGTCGTTTTTTGTAGAGGTTTTCTGCAGCATTGCAGGAGTTCAGTAGGAATTTGTTTTTGGGTTGTGGACTGTTGGTGCAGAAATTCACTCTGCTATTTTCCCAGCATGCCTTGGTTTACAATCTCCTTGCTACCAATCAACAAGCGCCTCACAAGCCCAAGTTCACATTAGCAGAGCAAAAAAAAAAAAAAAAAAAAACGGCGAGCGATGTCGGCGGTAGCCAGCCGCACACTTCAGTGTCAGATGGCAGCTCAGACGAGGAAAATCAAGTCGTTAATGTATTTTTCCGTCTGCAGTGGAGGATTTCGAATTGAAACGGAGAAGGAAGACTTTGGTCCGCCCGTGGCAGTGACTGCATCATAAACCAGAGCCTGTTAAACATCCGTTATTCACCTGCTCCTGATCCAACGCGATTTGGACAAAGAAATAATTAGAAATGCCAGATATGCAGCTCATGTCCTCCATAACATGTCACCAAAAACAGCATTTTCATTGCAGTGGGTCTTTACAGGTACAGAAAATGACAGCAAGAGTAAAGACATGGGATTCCATCCACTGTGAGGAACTTGTGCTTTCCAGAACAAAACATCTTGGTGTTTTTTTGGATCGCTCCCCCATTCTGATTGGAAAACGAAACCATTTTATCGGTTCCAGCGGCACTGCTGTGCCTCTGTCTTTTGTCCTGCTCAAGGTTTCCGGTGCCTTGTACGAGGCAGGTGTGTTTTTATTCTTTATTCATTGAACTCTGTGGATTCTCTGCATGTTGTGTGTACTTTCCTGTGGGAAAGCATCGCTGCAACAGAACCACATTAAAGAAAGCTGCCTTTTTTTACAGTGTACAGTTCTGCTACAGTAGAAAGGACTTTTTATATTCAAATTTAATATATTGTTATTGCTATTACCTATTAGAGTGCTCTTGGAATCTATTATTTATAACCATGTCATTTTTCTGAATATGTAAATTTAGTTTAGTAAAACAAAATGAAAAAAAAGGTCAGATGTGCCAGTTTTAATTTTTTTCATTACCGTGAAAGGTTTATAACATTTTTTTTAATTGACTGATTATTCTGATTTATTCGTTGTTTAGTCTGAAGAGATAAAGTCATCCCGTCTTTGTGTTCATCTTCTTCTGTAGTTCAGGGCTTTTGTTATATCTATGCAGTCTTTCCTTTCTAACTTCAAAATCAAAGACTAAAAGGATACCAGGAAAGAACTCTTAGCCTCCTTAAATATAAAAAGCTCCTAGTCTACAAACTTTGTTTTTCAATTGGAAACTGAGATTTTAATGACAACTAACTGTGGACAATAATTAAAAAGGATAAGGAATTGAAAGGAAAACCCGAACCTGCGAGTCGGGTTCATGATTCCATGCAGACCTGCACTAATGTTTTCCTTTGTTTATGTTGTTTTGTTGTAGCTTGAACTAATGTAGCATGCTAACCCAAAGTTGTGCTGCTCGTTGTAAATATTGTCATTTTAGGTTCTATGAAACATTTAACTGGACTGGCTAACTAGTTAGCCTGAATTTGTAGGGATGGGATGATTGGAAATATCTCCTGAAAAACACCACCTCAGCGAAAGAATCACTGACCGCTGTAACAGATTACATTCAGACTCGTTTACTCAGTTACTTTTCTTTAAAAGCTCATGTCAGGCCACAAATTTACATTTAATGGTAATGTGGATCTACAGGGGCTCATCAATATTCTACTAAAAATGCAAATACCTACGTTTTAAAGAGTTATTTTTTAGAAGAAACGGGCCTGGATTTTATTATCAATCAGGTTTTTGAATACCAGAAAGTGAAAATGTCATCTAACTTTCCTTATTTTGCTTCAGAATGACCTTTCTGCTTTCTCTCCAAACAATAATGTTCCAGGGACTCAATATCATAAAGGTACTGAAGGAAGTGGTTTCAATTCCTTTCAATTCCTTATTTCAGTCGTTGAACCAGCTTTTCCCATGACTGCCATGGTTTCCAGACTAGTTAACAGAACTGTTTGGTGAAATCATTTGACAACCGCATGTGTGAGAACTGAACCAACAAAATAAAAAACAAGACAGGAGGCGCACACAGACACTGAGGGGGGTTGTGGTTTGTGACATGAAAACTGAAATAAAACTGGCTCTAATACGGTGAAGCTAGCAGGGCAATGAGTAGAAAACGGTGGTTTCACCAGAAATCTGATGAAAGACATTTGAAAGTAGGTCTGCAGAAGAGCTAATCTCTATTATGTTATTTGACACACTTATTGTTAGATCCTACAACAGTAATTCTAAACAATAGATTCAAGCGATAACCACATTTTTCTTTCCTGTGGCTTTGTTAGCCGTTTAGTGTGTTGGCATCTGTTCCCATCCTAAGATGCATCCATGCATCTGAATTGATCATTTTAGTTTTTGGCCTGCAGTGAATTTTCACTCATTTGATGCTGAGCTAAAATATTTGCACTCCTAGTGGGAAGGTTGTTCTTCAGACAGGACAGGCACAGGTAGAAGCCAAAATGTGCCACACTGGCGAGTTTTGCAGCCACATTAGTAAAATCTCTTTGCCCAAAAAGAACCTAAGAATGGGAAATGGACAAGAACATCTGATTTGGAGCTCACACACGAAGCCAGCAAATGTCTGATGTGTGTCAATCAGGTCTGGCGGGGAAATAAAGCTTAGTTCTTGCCTAATTCGCCGTATGATAAATGCATTTAACTGTGAGGCAAAGTGACCACAGGAGCTGAAAACATCAGAGTCCCAGCCTCTGGATTTTAAAAAATTGAGCTTAACTAGTCTTTTGGTACTTTTCCTGTTTATGTAGACCAGTGATGCGGATAAGAAAGCCGTTTGGAGATGAGGTTCAAATGAAAACTGATTAGAAATAAATTATTTGTGGAGCTTGTGGTGAGTTTGAGACTGGAACGATGTTGTGTGAAGGCAACACCCGGAGTTACACAACAGACAATTTTGATGCAGACATATTAGAAAAATAAGTGTTGAACGAGAATGAAAAAATGATTTGGACCTCGTCTCATCAGGGTGAAGGGAGCCAAATTGAAATGACCCTTATCTCCTCTTAGAGAGTTTCCACAGAAGCCGACAGACGGACAATTCTGAGGAAACTGTTCTCCCCGTCCCTTCAAGACACGCCCAAGCCTCAAGTCATCCTTACTAAATTAGCTTAGTGAATGCAATATTTATGTGTACATTTGTTCATTTGTGTGAGAGGAAGAAAAGAGGATGTTGATGATGATGATGGTGACGATGATGAGGATGTGTCGCATAGGGTAGAGTGACGTTTCTATCCACTTGTTGTATACCATTGCTGGTTTTCTAATGCACTGTAGAACAGTCCCATTGTCATTTTTATAGAAATGTTATTTCAATGGTGCATTCTTTTGTTTGATAAATAAAGTTTGATACAAAAACAAGTGTCTTAACTGATCTATCACATTTTATTTTCATGAGATCAGATGGAAAACATTTGGCGTGCTAAGTCTTAAGGCCGTATCTCACTGCCACTACGGACATTCTATGCAAATTGCACGGATGAAAACGTGGAAAAAGTGAGAAAAGTTGTGATCTTTATCACAAATGAACCACGTTAAAACCAGAAGTACAAATAAACCCCGCAAAGAACATGTAAAAGTGCACTTTATTGAATTTCTTCATTTTGACATTCAGAGCGTCAGCACCATGGTCATGGACCGTGGAATCCACTGATCCCCACCAGTTCTCGTCTCGGCGGGGGACGTGTCACCATGTGGACTTGACCCACCTTCTGTGCCGTGCCAGTCACCGCCCCGCTAGAGACCTGACCCCCTGCTATGAGCCGGACAGGGGGAGCAGGAGACCCCCACCACTGTTGGGGGGGGGGAAGCTTGGCCAATTTAGATACACGCCACACTGCGCCAATTATGCATGAAAAGGCCGTGATTATTGTGCTGTTTATATGCAATTTATTAGTGATTTGTGCATCAATTACGTAATTTTAACATGATATATGTGCTGTCCCACCATCCAAAAACATGCTTCATAGGTTAATTGGCAACATTAAATTGTCCATAGGTGTGAGTGTGAGAGTGAATGGGTGTGTGATTGAGGACATTCTACCCTGTGACAGACTGGCGACCTGTCCAGGTTGTCCCCTGCCTTCGCCCACAAGTGGCCGGGATAGGCTCCAGCAACCCCGTGACCCCGAAAGGGAAAAACGGTATAGAAAATGAATGAATGAAAATATGTGCTGTATACGCAATTTCAAATGTATACTTTGGTGGTACATGCATGAAAAGTCCGTTAGACACACGTGGAACGGTCGTGGAAAGACACAAATTTAGGAATGCATCTGACAAGAATCGCACACAATTGTGTAAGAGTTCCGTAATAATTAACTACGTAAAATAAGCATAGGCTTAAAATAATATCTTCCAGAACTAACATTTATAGGTAAACATATCCTCTTTAAAGTCCCTCTTTTTGTTTAACGGTAGATTTTCTAACCTAATCCTCCGTGTTTTGGGAAAACATGATGGATAATGCTTAAAAAGCCTCTCTACTGTAGTTAAAACTCCAGGGACACAAAACATTCAGCCAGTAGATATTGAGATTTTAAATAAACGTTCAACGGCAAAGCTCTGGAGTATTTCCACCTTTAGGATTCTCTTCAGCAAATGTTCTTCAGGGAAATTCCCTTTGAACAAACAATGTGGACTGGGGGGGTTAGAAATCGAGGTTGGTTATACCTTTACAACTAAAAGGTTCAGTTTGTTCGGAAAATGATAAAGCACACAATCTTAATCTGTGTTTTCAGGAAACTAAAAAGAATAACAATTTAGAATAAAATAACCACAGTGGTGTAGCGGTTAGCAGTCTCAATTTTCATTTTCTCCTCGTGCATGTGTGGGTTCTCATCGGGCTTCCTTCCACAGTGCAAAAACATGCGTTCATGTGTGACTCTAAATTGTGTCAATGTGAGTTTGTGTGGCTTTTCTGTCTAACCCTTGTTCTATCCTAGGCACTTTAACGTTGGGACTGGGTCATTTAGACCCACTAGACAGTGCCCTGAACCTTTTTTCTTCCATGATTTGTGATCTTTACTGGTGTCCATGGATTACATGAAATCTTTCCACCTTTATCCACCTTTGTCATGGTAGGGAGAACACGTCAATGTAAGGGGGGGGGGGGGTCATCCTGACCCCATAGGACAGCACAAGGGCTAAATGAGTAAACTGTCCCGGGCGCACCACGCCTTTGCCCTGAAGTAACTGTGATAAGCTCCAGCATCTCTATGACCCTAAACAGGAATAAGGACGAACATATGAATACGTTGGGTGTTGCACAGCAAGGAAAAGTAAGTTTATTCTGTTTTTTCTTTCTTCTTTTTTAACTTCTGAATCATCAGTTTGGACTTGTATTCAACTGCAGAAGGCAAAATGTTTGTCTTCTTCTTGCTGGCCAGGGGACCAAAAACTGAAGAATGCTTCCGACCTTTCTTGCTAGAAGAAAAAAAGAAGCACAGTCTCCTCATGTCTTCTAATTGTAACCTTTGAAAAAGGTTGGTAAATGCTATGACCTTAGACACCTGCTCACAGCCTTTACCAACCTATGGTCCAAAAGTCAGCCATTACTTTGTGAAGGATTAGGAAAGGTAAAGTGAGACTTTTGTTAAGTTCACCCACCTGCTGGTCAAAACACCTCATGAACAAATGGTAAATGGCGCATACTCGTGTAGCGCTTTCTACCTTCCTCGAAAGCCCAAAGCGCTTTGCAGTCACATTCCCAATCACACACTGATGGCGGCCCCTTCCATCAGAGGCAAGGTGGGGTTCAGTGCCCAAGGACACTTCAACGCAGGGCCGGGCAAGATGGGAATCGAGCCAGAGATCTTCCGA
Source organism: Oryzias latipes (assembly GCF_053564925.1). Lineage (NCBI taxonomy): Eukaryota > Metazoa > Chordata > Actinopteri > Beloniformes > Adrianichthyidae > Oryzias > Oryzias latipes. Next base: position 1,712,099 of record NC_136248.1, read on the forward strand.
TCAGAGGTCGACTGCCCTACCATTGCGACACACCGCCCCACAATACAACAATGCAAAGATAATTCAAAGGACGTCTTATGTTTCTGTGTATTGTACACAATTTAAAAGTTGGAATCAAACCCTTTGGAAGAAAATTTTAAAAGATAGTCTAACCTGTTTTCAACCAATAACCATTTAACACTGGTGATGTTGCTGCAAACACCCAAATCCCACACACTCTTTAAAGGGCCACAACTCTTCGACTGCTTATGTGATCAACAGATTCTGACGCGGGGAAAAGTAACTTTCTCAGAATTCTGTTGATTGCTTATATGCTTGAAGAGATATGGTAGTCGGAGGAATGTCAACTCAGGAGCTAAAAGGCTAAAGTGCCTGGAAAAAGTGACCTATGTGTACTTTACATAAATGACAGACAACTGTATAGTTTTAACAGGCACCAGAGAAATGTTGTGGACTGAATTTCTGATGGGAAAACCAGGGTTTTCTTAGTATTGTAACTGGTCATGTTTGAGGAAATAAGGAATGTCTGATGGATAAGGAATTTGTGGTTCGAGGAGCTCCACAAAGCACAGTAAGTAGCACCAAATGGGAGCACTTGTTGTAAGTTTAATTTCCTAGTTTTGGCCACTGGACCTTTTGTAAAAGTTTTTGCTCTGACATCACTGCCTGGAAACTGAATAAATCCATCAAGATGGCACAAACCAGTAGAGAAGCTGTGGCTACCAGTAGCTTTAATGTACCCAGCAGGACAACTTTGGTTTCATTATCTAAGGACAGATGAGACAAGGATGACAAACGTCCATTCGTTTGGCTGAAAAGGTCAATGACTGTAGAGTCTGGCCTAATGTTCCCACTGGGGCAACAAGTTCATTCCTGTGATATCTCCTATATCTCCTTTCAAATGGCTTTTTCAAGTTGTCTTTGAACTTTTTTTTTATCAATTTAGACCTCTTTATGGTTCCTGCAGGTCTTAAAAAGTCTTAAAAACCTTGAATTTCCCATGGGCTTCCCATCTACACCTGGGGCTGGGATCGGCCCTTCCCTGGCTCTGGGGCGGGACGGGGCAACCCTCTCGGGGCCCCCGGTCGCTCTGGGTGTCATCCGCTTCGGCTGCGGGGTCTGGGGGGGGGGGGGGGGGGGGGTTGTCGGCCCTGTCCTGTGGGGGGCATTCTGGGGGAGGAGGGGGGCCACTATTGGTACGGGGCAGGGGGGGTTGACGGGTCGGGGTCTCCGCTGAGGCCATTGGCGGTTTCCCCGGCCGGTTGGCTGCCTCGGTCCCGTCGAGGCCTGACCAGAGCTCTTCTAGGGCCGGCGTTTGGGGGTGGGGGCCTGGGCTTGCTCCGGGGGGGGGCGGCGCTTTCTCGCTCCTCTCTCTCTGTGTGGGGGTGGTGGTGCTGGGCCTGGGGTGTCTGCGCCTCCGGGGGTGGGGCCCCAGGGCTGGGTGGGCCTGGCCCCCTTGCACCTTAGACATGTAGGGTCCTTGGTAGAGGGGGTGCTTGGACATCACTGCCAGCAAGCAGCGGATGTCCTCCTAGCACCCTACCCGCCAATTTTAACCGCACCTTAGACATTTAGGGCCCTTTGGTGGGGAGGGTGAGGGGACGTCACTGTGAGTAATCAGGAGATGTCCCCTTAGTGCCCTACCCGCCAATTTTAACCGCACCCCCCTTAGTACACACGCCCCTCCCCCCTCAATATATACATCCCAACATAAACACACACACATGCACACACACACCCTTTCAAACACACATACACGCACACACATTTTGCAAGGAAGGTGGGACCTGGGTCCGTCTGTCCCCTGCCTCTTCCCTGGTGGGGGGTACGGGCCCCTTTGCAGCGGCGGCCGTGTCCCCGGGGTGCCGGCTTCCTGGGCCCGGCGGTGCTCTCTCCGCGCGGTGGGGGGGTTCACATTACATCTGAGCCGGGGGTGTCTGGTCCCTGGGGGGTGGGTTCTGGTCCTTGCTCCTGAGTGCTGGGCCCCGCCAAATTTCCAACTGTGGCCGAGCCTGGTCGGGCCATATTCACAACACCCCTTGTGGGCCCTCTTTTTTCCCCGGGGTTCCCCCCTCCTGGGCGGGGGCGTCGGGCCCCTGCCTCGCTCCTCCCTGGACCAACCGTGGAGCGGGCGGATGGCTGCCTGGAGTGCGGAGCGGGTCTCCTTTGGGGGGTCCTGGCTCGTATCTGGGGTTGGGGCGGGGGGATGCCCGGAACTCCTGGGTGGTGGTGGGGTGCTCGTTTGGGGCTGTGGGCGTCCTTCTCCGGTGGGGCCCTGCGTTGGGTTCTCCCGGCGCGGCGGGGGGGCTGCTCTCCTGGTTGGGCTGGGGCGGCGCTCTCTTTCCCTCCGTGCGTCCCTGGCCTCTGGCTCTGGGGGCCTTGCGGCGGCCCTGCTGGCCCTGGCCTGGGTGGTCATCGCAGGCTTGGTCGCCCGGGCGGCGGTTGTTCCCTGCCGGTTCACGTGTGGCGTTGGGGGGATTCCGGCTGCCGCTGCTGCGGTGGGGGTCTTGGGGTGGGGATGGCTGGGCACTCTCCCTCCTTCTTTTCACGTTCCACCATCCATTTTAGAAGAACATAAACACTCACCTGAGCACAGGTGTTAGCTCACCTTTGCACTAACAGTTTGCATGACTGAATGACTGAAATATTTCACACTAGTTGGTTTTAAGGCATAAGTATGCGTTTGTGAACACTATCTGTTTTGTGTACATGTCGACAGGTGGACATTTTTGCAGCTAGCAGGTGTGTTTATAACATTTGAGTGTGTGTGTGGACAGGCTCCGCCCCCTTTTTTTTTTTTTTTTCTACATTTGAACCTTACCATAATGATTAACAACCAGTAAACTTGTTGGTTTATGCTGCTTCATGGTCTTACCCCCCTTCCCCTCCTATTATCACCCCCTACCCCCCCCTCTCTCTAACGTCCCTCTCTCTTCTTCCCCTCTTTCCTTTTCCGTCCGGTCCAACACCAAAGATTTTCAGACATGATTGAAATTAATAAAGTTTGGCCTCAATTACAAAAGGGGTTTATTCAGACATACCTTTGGTTTGTCTGAAGATTAATAACCCCTCTTGTTAAAGTAAAATATGTCCAACACAAGAGGCCCTCAGCTCTCATCTGTCTGCCCAGCTGTTGGACAGGACAAGTTAGAAAAAAAAAACAAAAAAAAAACTTGAATTTGGAAATAAGGCCTTGAAAAGCATTTTTTTTAAAAGTCTTTAATTTTGATAACTTGGTCTTAGTGCCATTTAAAACCTTTTCTGAAGGACTTTTCTGGTCTTATGATTTTTTTTTTAACCACGATTTTGAAAGTAAGGCGCTTTATCATGCTGTATGCTACTGAGTTCATAACCTGACATGGGTAAAATAATATGTATATCGTTCCCACGCAATAATTACGTTGTGCGAACGAAATAATAAGTCATAAGTCATTCATGAACACGGATGTGAGCAATAGTTGGATTTACAGCAGATACCTTCACATTTCTGTCTGTGTGTGTCTCATTACATTGCATTGAAGACCCGGAGGATGTTTAGAGATCAGATTTATTTATTTTAAAAAGCACAAAAGCATCGATGATCAGGTCTCCATGTCTGGGTTCATGCACATCCCGGTACAGTCTCCGTCCTGCCGCAATAGCCGCTTTCCTTCCATGTCTATTTAGTTTCAATTCAATTTTGTCTCGATGGGCTTCGTGTCTCTGTGATTCTGTGACCCACGTTCGTTCAAGAGGGGAAAAATATAAACAAGAATGATCGATTTATTATTGTCACCATGAAAAAAGGAAAAATATCATTAGATTTAGGATGCCCAAGCTGGCTGCTTCGCCATACCGGACATAGCTCCTAGAGCTCCGGCCTGGCGCGGAACTCCTTTGCTTGTCATGCCGCCATTCGGGCAGCTGGCTAGCCGGTGGACGGCCTATCATTTGTCCTGTTGTATTTGAATGCACCACAGTTGCAGGGACACGGGGATTGGTCGAGATGCATTATGGGATTATGCGATGCATGGTGGGATACGTAGCATGTAGCCTACTGGCCTTTGGATGTAAAGTGACTGCTAAAGAGTATGTTGATAAAAGACAAGTCCTGAATATTATTATTCCTATTCGACACTAAACTACAATATCAGCTGGCTGTCTGTCTACCGGCTAGCCAGCTGCCCGAATGGCGGCATCTCCGCGCCGGGCCGGAGCTCTAGGAGTGATGTCCGGTATGGCGAAGCAGCCAGCTTGGGCATCCTGAATCTAATTCAAATCAATTTAATTCAATTTTATTTGTATAGCCCAAATTCACTCGTCTCAATGGGCTTTGGATTGGTAATTGAAAAAGTGAAAGGATCATGAATACATAGAATTTAATAGGAAAATACTAAAATGAACTAACAAACTGACTAAGCTATACTGGCATCCCTGCCCTTAGACCCCCCTTCGCGGTAAGGAAAAACTCCTAAAAAAAAACGGATTCCGGAAAAAACGAAGAAACCTCAGGGGTGTCCACATGATAATATTTTTCATGATAATATTTTTCTTATTTTCATGGAGACAATTATAAATCGATCATTCTTGGGGGGTTTTTTTCCACTCTTGAACGAATGTGGGTCACAGAGACACAGAAGTAGCAGCAGAAAGCAGCTTTTGCAGCAGGTTGGAGTGCGTATGTGAATGAACCCAGACATGAAAACGTGATTACCGATGCTTTTCTGCTTTTTAAAATAAATAAATTTGATCTCTAAACATCCTCAGTGTCAGACTGAAATGTTAAGGTATCTGCTGGAAATCCAAATATTGCTCACATCCGTGTTTATGAATGACTTATGACATGAATAATTATTTCGTTCGCACAACCTAATCATTGCGTGGTAATGAGATATTAATTTGTAGGAATGAGATATTTATTATTTTACCCATGCCAAGTCACAGACTCTGTAGGACGTCACCCACTGCTAAAAAAAAAACGAAGAAGAAAGGAAAAAACAGGCACCTGGTTGGCTAGTTGTGACCAGGGCTAAAGGTAAGCCGGGATAAGATCTGGCTAGGTGCACACGGCTGTGTGTTTGGTATTTGCTGCTTTAACACTCACACAAAAGCAGCTGCAGGCTGATGCCGCTAAAACTGCAGCACTTTATCTCATCATTTTAGCGTCTCTGGGGTCTTTAGTGTCTTATCAACGTTACGTAATGTTTGCAGTAAGGTCAGCCCGCCCGTCTCCTGCAACCAGCAGACATTGTTAGAAGTTATTACCGCAAAAGGTTATTAACAGACTGATTGCTGCATTAGGGAATGGATGATGTCGCTTCAGCTGATTCATTTTGGAGAAGCAGGCACAACGTGAATAAGTATCTTAAGCAGGTTTGCTGTAGTCTGCTTTCTTTAGGTAAGAGATCATGAGATCATTCAGAGACACACCAAATACTGAAGGAGCTGCATTTGGATGATGGTCACTTTAAGAGGTACAGTACAGACCAAAAGTTTGGACACTTCTTCCCATTCATTTGAATCAGAACTGTGCAATACCCCCACCCCTCCCACCCCAACATAAAATCCTCTGGCGGGCGGCCAGAGGAATGCACGCAGCTTGTAATGGAAATGAATACAATTAGCAAAGATGAATGTGTTTATTACAGTTCAAATAACGCACCATATGCAGAGTTTTGAACAACAAAAAAAGAGGAACGTCCATCTTTCTGCAATCTACCTGTATACTCCACCATGTTGCCTATGCAACTGTATTTTATTTTTAGAGTGAACAGTTTATTTAGTTTGTTTTATATTTGCATCATAACAGCAATATGTCAAAACATTGCTGTTTATTTTTCTGTAACCCTTGTTCTATCCTAGGCACTTTATCATTGGGAGTTGGGTCATCTAGACCTACTAGACAGTGCTCTGAACCTTTTTTCTTCAATGATTTGTGATCTTCACTGGTGTCCATGGATTACATGAAATCTTTCCACCTTTATCCACCTTTGTCATGGAAGGGAGAACACGTCAATGGAAGGGGGGGGGGGGGGGTCATCTAAGATAGCACAAGGGGTAAATAAATTCCTTTTTTATGTATTTTACTTTTCAAGTTGGAAAAATGTATAAAGTAGCATGTTTTGTTAAAAAAAACAATTTTGTTGCATAATGAGGAAATAAAACACTTTATGTTCTTAATTTGTTATTTGTTTATTTATTGTCCTTTAAAAAATATCGATAAGAGTACAGTTAAAATACCTAATCGATAAGCAGTACGAATAAGAGTGGTAGTACCGTTAAAACCTTAACGATACTTATCCCTACTTATCCCTACCTCTGAATCTAGAAAATGTCTTTACGTCTCCCTTTATACATTACAGTTTTTCTCCATTGGTTTGGCTCATTTCTTGAAACATAAATTACATTCTCAAAACTCTAAGATCATTTGGCAAAACAGTCTTTCAGTTTGGGACAACACAATAGCTAACTTCCAAAATCTAATATATCTCCCAAAACTGTTCACTCATGCTTCAAAACTAAATTCCTTTCCCATGTAAAGAGTCAGCGCCACCAAAATGACAAAGATCCTTCTCAATAGCTTTGGCTCATTTCTTGATCAGACCGGACGTTTTCAACATTCTTGGTGCTTTTGCCAAAATAATATGGATGGTTCAGCACAACACTATAGTTCACCTGCAAAAGCTCATATCGCTCCCAAAACAATTCACTCATGTGTCAAAACTAAATTTCCTTCTCATTTAAACAGTCAGTGCCCCCAAAATCCTTCGTCCCTTTGGCATAGTGTAGGCACTGTAAGTCAAAATGATTACTGTAAATGTTTTGTCGCTATAGCAGAGGACCATTGAAATATCCCTCATGTCCACCTTTCAGCCTTAGCTCAGTCATTTATTGACAATGGTAACTGTACCGTTTTTGTATAACTAACAGAATACAATTTTGTATAAAACTGAAAAAAGAAAGAGGATTTTAGGGTGAGAGTAGCCTCTTAGGTTTAACAGCACACATTGCACTCATTCTGCCAAGGAAATTCTAACCATTATCATTCACACACATAAAGTAGCTTTCATACATCAGAGTAAAAAGAAAATGCATACAGCATAATGTACTTTATAATTTAAACACATTAAAAAACAATGAAAATGATCTGCAGCCTACAGTGCTGTAAATAATGCTTGAGTTTCTCAACTAACAGTTGGTCGCTGTCCTCACCCTCCCTCTCCTGGCCATCGTCCTTTCCCTGCCGGCCATCCTCACGCTGCTGTCTGTCTGGCCACAGATTCGTCCACATCACAGCGTATATTCTCCCTTGCGATGGAACGAGGTAAAAAAACGGCGTGCATGTGGCAACCATCCCCTACACTGATCTCCTGTAACATCCTCACACACAGCATCCACTGCATAGAGCAGGGACTTCTGATCTTGAGCCCGATTCTCAGACACTCTCCACCTCCAAGCAGAGAAAAACTCCTCAATAGGATTGAGAAAAGGAGAGTAAGGTGGTAGGAACACTATGACCATCCTTGGATGAGTAGTGAACCAGGCCCTGATGAGCGGGCCACTGTGGAAATTCACATTGTCCCATACAATAACATATAGTGGTAGGTGAGGCCCTAAGAGACCTCTCTCAGTTTCAGGGATCAAATCAAAATGAAGAAGATGAGGAGCTTCTGTGTATTGTATGGGCCAAGGCTGGGGATGTGAGTGGCAACACCATTCTCAGATATGGCAGCACACATAGTTCTATTGCCCCCTCGCTGGCCTGGGACATCCTCCTTCGTTAGTCAAGTTCTAGTTTCACCTGACTGTCAATTCCTGTAAAAGATTTGTCAAATATTCCAAGGGATTCATATATCGTATTCATGGCATTATGTTCTTGACTAATTTTGACGATTGAACAGACTATTGTGCATGTGATGACTTACACAATGAAATGATGCTGACTCATTTTGGAGCGATCAACCATTAGACTGAGAATCAGTTTAGATCAACAAGATCTATTCACTTGGAATCTGTGCTAAATGAAGGCTACCTGTACTTAATCAATTGAAAGATGTACTGAGACATTGAGACATGTACTAAGACAATTTAATGAGAAATGCCATTCTGTTGTGAACAATTCCGAAGTGGTTTGTCCATGTTGTTTTGAGAATGTAATTTCTGTTTCAAGAAATGAGCCAAACCAATGGAGAAAAACTGTAACACTGAAACTGCAGCATACAGGAGGCCTCTGACACTTTAAGGGATCAGATTGCTTCACTTTATATTTTACTAACAGAGATCATGACATTCACACGGAGAACACATTCAGTTCTTCGGTTAGTTCATATCCATTCCATATCCAGAGGCCATGTGGAGGTTTGAGTCCTTCCATGCCATCCTGTGCTGCAATTATAGTCTTTTTTGCTGTAAGACAAATCGTTGCTGGTAAATTGCTGCAATCGTTGCTCAGGTTAAGCCCTTTGGTGCTATTATGTTATTTACTGCTCTTTGTTTGACACAAAGACTACAGAGGATGATAGTTTTAGCCATCAGTGTTTATAATTAGAAAGACTTTGTCCTCTTACTGCTAACCACTGCTTATTCACTCTGTGTCTCACAAAGGTAGGTTGAAGTTAGGCTGCAGCGTCAGATCTGTGTGTAAGTTGTCAAGCAGGTATTTGCTGTTTGGACGCTCTGGAGGGGGTGGGGGGGTCACTCAGTCCAGATCTCATATAATCATAGTCAATGGGCTCACAGAGTCAACAACAAAGGTTCATGAGATTGACGATTGCTGAGCTGAAGGCCTTCATTCCTCTAATCTAACTTTGCGCTGTACAACATACAAAAAGTCTGAACTTGGCAATCATAGAATAAAACCCAATCATTACAGTCTTCATTTAGTCTCCAGATGTGTTTTTTTATTCTCCCAAAGATCTTTTGATAATAATCTAAATTCTAAACAAAAAATGTCCAATAAATCAAAAAGACTAATTCTAGAAGTGGTGGAATGGAGTGTTAGACCAGAGACTTAGTGGACAAAATGTTAGTACACATTAAAATGTTCATGTTCAAACCACATTAATGTCTTTAGAGTGATAATACGTTTACTCAAAATAATAGAAACCATAACACTCAGCCATAGCATTGATGTAAACTCACCGTCCAATCTCAGGCCTCAATGTAGAGCATGAGATTCTTCACCTTCTAACAGGCCACAGTTTGCAGCCAAATAAGGGATTTGCAGAACAAAATGAGGAGGCTTATGTCACGGTGTCTCCTCTGTTGTTCACTTCTACGAGCTTCTTTTATGTGGCGACTGACGAGCCTCCCAATTTCTGTCTGCATGGTGATGAGGAAGATGAACGAGGCCTGTGGTGAACTGGATGTTAGTGGAGGATGGAGCTGCAGGATAAACAAGCTGACAGCTCATCTCCATTCACCACAGTAAGATGTCAACCTCCATCTGCTGCCTGCAGCCCGACTGCTGCTGCCAACAAGACAGTGATTAAAATGTACACAAAGATAAAGTCATTTCAGAAACTTCTTTAGACAAAGCAAAAATTGTAAACTCTGTGAGCGGAATTTTAATTTGAGGTGAAATGAAACAGTAACTGCTCATCCTAAAACCCGTCCTTAAAGGACTACTGATTACTTTCCTTTCTTTTTGCGTACCATCATTTATTCAATATTCCACAATAACCTTTCATTTCTGTTATAAAAGGGCACAACATTTAAAATGCAAAGTCAGAGCTGTTGGTGGGAGAGCTCACAAACTTTCTAGTCATTAGCTCACATATAAGTCAGAAGTTAACGATGTTGAAAGTGAATGAAAGCTGGCATCTCTGGAAACGAAGCAGAGAAAGAAAAAGAATGATTTGAGTTGGGAAGTCTTTTCTGATTAGCTGCATATCCGTCACACATATGCGCAAAACTTTATTGAAATTCTAGAAATGTCAGAAACACAATTTTGCAATTACACTGTTTCCATCCAATAATAATTATGTGATTATAATTATGTGAATAAACTAGCGCTCATCATCCATCAAAGGAGACGTTGGCGTCTTCTTCCGCCCATGAGGCGGCGAGCTCCTTACATGTGGGAGGGGCTACGGATGACGTCATTTGGGAAATGGGGATTTTCCAGAGGATCCAACAATTCCACATGAGACACTCTACTTTGGATGATCTGTGTGACGCTGTGGGAGCTCTGGTGGCGCCGCTGTGCAGCGTCCAAGGCAGGAAGAAGGGCAGACATCCGGAGGGATGAAGGTCCAACTGAAGACGAGTTCATCTGAGCCACTGCTACAAAGTCAAAGAAATGATGTAAAGTCTGACTTCACCCTAAGATTGTGTTTATACGATTGGGGCTGTGATGTAAACACAATCATTTGGTTTTACAGAAGTGAGACCAGACATGCTGTCAGACATTGTTTTAGTTTCTCAAAGAATTGTAAGTAAGCAGGAGATTTGGACGGTAAGACACAGGTTGGTTTTCATTGGTGATTTCAGAAATGAATGAAAGTGAAATTCCTTCAGCAGAGCAGAGAAGCTGGTCTGACAGCTTGTGTTGTTTTGAGAGCACAGTGCAGAAGCGGCCCACGCATGAGGCTGAAGTGTTTGCATCCACAAAAATGAAAGTGACATAAAGTGAGTGAGAAAATTAGATTCGTGTCAGCTGCAACTTATTTCAGCTCCGAAGACACAATTTTGCTTCAGAGGCGCCTTCATCAGAAATGTGATTGTTTAAGATGGAATATCTGGACCCACATTAGTTCTTAAACAAAGAGCAGCTGGTTTTGTCTACTATGTGATTCTCCCACTTATATCTTGCAGACGGAACATGGCATTGTACTTTCAGGAACACTATTTTGATCTCAAATCTGCAGAACAACCTTGATTTCAGTGGTCTGCTCACCATGGGCTCCCCGTTCCACAGCATCACATGACAAATCATGAGATTGTTGGCAGATCTACTGTTGAATTTCATTTGTTCCTGAAAAACAAACTCTCTGTTTGTTTTTGCAAGCTAAATGTCTTTACAATGGTCTTGTTTTCTGCTCATATAGTTACAGATTTACTAGACAAACTAACTGCTGTTGTTCTTTCAGCTGTTAGCCACTGAAGTTTCCTTTTTTAAAGTCTTTTTTTGTTGTTGCTTTTTATCTAATGTGTCTTAAGACTTTTTCTTTTTTTAAACTAAGATTTATGTACATCTTTTGTTAAGCACTTTGTGTTCAAAAGCATGTTGATGAAAGGTGCTCTGTAAATTAATTGGTTTGGTTTGGTTTGGTTTGGTTTGGTTTGGTTTGGTTTGGTTTGGTTTGGTGGGTGGGTGGGTGGGTTGTTGATTTGTATAGCTTTTTTGACCCCTTCACGTCATTTTTTTGTTGGGTCTCAGAGACAAGTTGCTGCTTGAAAAGGTAAAACAGAATGTTGCAACATGGGTGACGCTGCAGTGACAGATGAAGCTTGAAAAATGTTTTGCTGTGAAATGTTCAAATATTCATGACAGTTATTGATCTAACGTTATTAATGCATTGATTCTTGGGAGTCAGGACAAAACATGTCCCACATAGACAAGTCTTATGAAAATAAATAGATAAAAAATGACTGGCATATTAACCCTTGTGCCATAGGTACTTTATCATTGGGAGTTGGGTCATCTAGACCCAGTAGACAGTGCTCTGAACCTTTTTTCTTCAATGATTTGTGATCTTCACTGGTGTCCATGGATTACATGAAATCTTTCCACCTTTATCCACCTTTGTCATGGTAGGGGGAACACGTCAATGGAAGGGTGGGGGGGTCATCTAAGATAGCACAAGTCCTAAAGCTGTCAAGACATTCTGAAACAGAATGTTCTTCCTTGTGTCAGAAAGCTTGGTCTTAGTCACAGCCAATGGGTTCTCCAACCGGACAAGGACCCAAAAACCACTGTTATCAACTGCCAATAGCTAAGAAACAGTTGGAACAGTTTGCTGTTGGACACTATACCTACTGGCAGGTGCAGAAGTCTTTTTGAGAAACACAGTAATGGTTTCATTTCCTCAAAAGGTAATGCAACAGTTGGCTCATCCGTGCTCCTGTTCCTGACCGTGTACCTCGTCTCTGCTCCTGCTCCTACACCTGGCTGTGGTTCCTGTCTCCGGCTCATCTCTGGCTCATCCGTGCTCCAGTTCCTGACCGAGTACCTCGTCTCTGCTCCTGCTCCTACACCTGGCTGTGGTTCCTGTCTCCGGCTCGACTCGCGCCTTTGACTGTCCCCCCAACCACGGCTGGATGAAGCTCGTCTGCTGGACTTTTATATATGTAGTTGTAGATTTAGATAAGTTAATTCTTCTCTAAGAGTTCTGGTAAATCGCCTGTCCGTCCTGGGGGAGGATCCCTCCTTCATGTGGGCACCCCTGAGGTTTCTTCGTTTTTTCCGGAATCCGTTTTTTTGGGAGTTTTTCCTTACCGCGAAGGGGGGTCTAAGGGCAGGGATGCCAGTATAGCTTAGTCAGTTTGTTAGTTCATTTTAGTATTTTCCTATTGAACTCTTTGTATTCGTGATCCTTTTGAGTTCATGTTTTACTTCGAAGCCCATCGAGACGACTGTTGTTGTGATTTTGGGCTATACAAATAAAATTGAATTGAATTGAACAACAGACAATCAAGCCAAGAGTATCCTCATTATTGTCCAGAGCTGCTGCAATAGCTTGTTTTCAAAATGAATCCTCTGCAGTGTAATTCAGTACATTTGTATTTCTTTTTTATTTTCTAATTTCTCATTATTTTTGTGGTTTTTCCTGGTACCATCAATGTGCATTGACGTATGGACTTTAAATAAAGATCTGTAGTCCATATGTAAATGATGCATAGCTGTTGGAAAATAGCCTCAACTTTTCCCTGCGGTTTCCCTGTGAAATTGTTTTTATGTGTGCTGCAGCTTGCATCAATAT